>NC_088604.1:79962891-80571935 GCF_036013475.1 Columba livia
GTAAATAACGGGAGTGTAACAGCTTTATTTACAGATATTTGTTGTTATTTGCTGGATAGTTATGGCCAAGGTTATACATGAAGTTTGAATGTGAATGCTCTATGTGAGTGTAAATGCAGACACTGCTATCAGTCGTGTAGTATCTTCAGTTGTAATATAGAGCCTTTGCAGCATTATATGCATCGTTTTTGGAGAGAAGCAAATGACGTCTGTAAGACTTCTCTTCTGAGAAAAGTTGAAAACGTGTGTGTAATGTTTTGTGATATGCCAAAATATATCTTGTTACCGTGTTTTAAATAGTATGGCTGTGAAGAATCCTATCAAGAACGTTGTCAGTTTTATATTAATGCAGTGACTGGTAGCTGCTGACACATACAATTCCACCCAGCAGTCAGCTAATAGAGTTGTGTCTACACGTGTCTGTACCTATGCCATCTTTTTATTGCACTGAATGTAGTTGGTGCTTTATGAACTATGAAGTTGTTCACCCACTCTTATTTTGCCTAATTATATGATTAATAATAGTGAAATATAGCCTAATAAAGAGTACAATTGGAGAAAACAGTAAAGAAAACATGATAATATCTGCAGGCAAGGAGTTTGGTTTTTATTCCTCTCACTTTTTTCGGTGAGTCACCAGCTGAGAGACGTCTGGTGAGATTAGATATCAGCCATGATCTGTTAGAAATCACTAATCAGCAAGAGCAGTGACAATCAAAGATAACTTTATGCAAAGAATGCCTGGAATTCAAGGAGAAGAGAAACCTTTTTGTGCAAAAATACCTTTTCCTTTTTTTTTTTTTTTTTCTCCTGAGCTTACTGAAAACCTCAAATATCCAAATAATGTCTATACATAATTTTGTAGTGTCATTATGAGCAATGCCACCTACTTAGCTTGCCAGCAGGTCCCATCAGTGTTCTCTGGTAGTTGCAATGTTCCATGTACTCATGCTAAGGCTTTGGCAAAGGGGGAGGTCTGTCACTTGTCAAGAGACTCTAAATACTGGTGTTTCTAAGTCTATCTTTGTACTTCAAATTTCAGTAGTTACATTTCACTTCAGCTAACAAAGTCTAAAATGAGTGATTACTAGATCATGATGCTGTTTTACCTGGGAAAAAAACAATCTCAGAGGGGTTTTCATTTAATATTCTGTTTTGTTTTTTTTTTTTGTTCTTTTACATGTTTTTCCTCAGCATTTTGTGATATTAATTAAAAGCTTAGACTTTGTGAATCTGATTTAATTTTAACAATGTTTTTGGCAATATGTGGAAGTCTTTTGTAAGGAAGAAAGATTACTTTCTATTAAGCTGGTGGTTGCACTTCCTGTTGCTGTCACCCTTCTTGGTAGCCTCTATCATGGTCTTACCTTGTAGGTTACCCAGCTGTGCCATTTTTTACCTTTTATAGCCTAGCTAAGTGTGTGGTTGTTTTTTGTTTCAGTTTTGTTTTTCCTGTGAGTGGAAAGTATTCCTTTCTTCCAGCTAAGAAATGGAAGTGTCACTCCTTTGTAATTAAAAGCTCAGTTCCTCAGAAATGCTGTTTGGATTTTTTTCTTAAGTGTGACATTGCATAATGTAGTCCACAGTTAAACAGAGCACGGAAGGCAGATGTACTTTCCAGAACACTGTAATATTGCTGGCCAGCCACTGAGGTGATGTTTTGACTTTTTGTACTGTACTTCTGTAAAAGAAAGCTGCTATAGACTAGGGTTTTGAATGACTTGGCAGATTGATGCCATCGAGGTCTTTTTCCAGAGCATGAAGCATTAGTGCAGGAAGGAGGTCTGGTATGGATGGCTTTTGGAAAAAACAAAGAGAATGCTTTGTAAAAAATATTAATTAGCTGAATTTAAAATTTAACTAACATAGCAGGTTTGATCATGCTCTTGTCTGAAAATATTTTTAGATCTGGAATGGCATTTCTAATGAAAACAGATGAACAACCTGCTCTGGTGTGATTGAGTGGTGATTAGGGCAAGAACAATAATATGGGAAAACAAAGGTCAGGTTCTTCCACAATGTGCACAGGAAAGTAAACTATCAGGAGAGATTGAGACTCAGCCTGAAAGTTTCCCTGAGTTAATTTTTCACCTCAGGTGGTGAAGAATTACACAGTAGTCAGCTTTGGAAATAATATAGTAGATAAACTATTGGTCCATAACATTTTAATCCAATTTTTTATTTTGTTTTCCTGTAGAGACATCATGAATAATAAAGTATTTTACCAACATCCAAATCTCATGAGAGCTTTAGGCATGCATGAAACTGTCATGGAAGTGATGGTAAATGTTCTTGGTGGAGGAGAATCCAAGGTAAAGCAGTTCACTGTTAGAAGACAGAGTTTAGAGTATGGCTGTTCAAAGCTGTATACTGTAAGGTACTGAGCAGTCACTGGAGGTGCTGAACCCATAACCTCCTACTAATTTCCAGTAGCACAATAGTTGACTAAGTTTTTAGAAGAATCTGTCCTTCCATTCTGGAAGAAGAAATAATTAACATTGTAATTTCAGATGCTTTAAAGAAAAATCTGCAAATGCCACTTTATATGCTTACCGTGATTTTAAGGAGAGATCATTTTAGAAACTAATTAAAAATTGATGCAGTACTGGTCTGTGAATCTGAGCATTCACATTTTTGAATTTATGGGTGAAGCCAGCTCTTGTTTTTCAAGCTTATACCCTGATCTTTGGGGTCTTAAGGAGCTATTTACTTGTAGAGAAGGTCCTGTTGATTCCAGGGTGAAACCTAAACAGTTAACTTACTGAGATGCAATGAATACAATAAAATAAATAAATAAATAAATATTAGTATGTTAAAAGGCTGTTACTGATCTTTTGCAAGAGTCTTAGAGTTTGAGCTTCAGTCTGGTTTTACTTGCTTCTTAGGAAATCACTTTCCCAAAGATGGTGGCAAACTGCTGTCGATTTCTCTGTTATTTTTGCCGCATCAGCAGGCAGAATCAAAAAGCTATGTTTGATCATCTTAGCTACTTATTGGAAAACAGCAGTGTTGGCCTTGGTAAGTAATAAGCATGTGGCTTTTGAGATTTTAAACCAAAAGAAAAATCTTGAAACTTTCTACTGATTGATATATGTGTATGTATACATACATATATATATATATAACCACCTTTTTTTTTCTGCATCCCTCTGTTTTGCCCTCTGTTTGTGTTGAAGTTTCTCCTTTACCTAGTGCAAAAATATCTCATTAACTGTCTTGCTAACTCCAAACAAATCTCTGACGGTAGCATTAAGTCTACGTCGTTTAGTACATGCTTTTTTATATGTGCTTGGACATTCAGACAGTATAGGTGTAGGTAGTTGCAGGTTTTGCAGAACAAAATAAAATTCCGACTTTGATGAAGAGAGTCATAGATAAGTGCTGGCAGCATTTCATTAGGGCTTAGTTCTTACTGCTCAAGCTTGCTCCCCTGTGCTTTCTTCGACAGACTGTTAGTATGTAGCTTGGGCAGTGGGAGAAATACAGATCTCATTTTCTTGGGTATGTATGGATGGATGCCCAGAAATAAAACTTGAAATTTCCTTAAAATTTAGCCTTTCTTTTCTAGGCTGAAGTGTTATAGAGCTATATTTTTTTGCTTTATTTAATTTAGTAGTTGTAATCAAGAATATATAATTATTTAGAATTATCATAGTATTTTTTTAAATTATCACAAATTCCTTATTAATGTATAGCTAAAATACAGAAGCATAAACTAAAAATCTTTTTGGAGAGAAAATGCCCAAATCAGATGCGTTCAGAGCATTAATGTGAAAACCTTAGCTTTTCTAATGCTGTAATAACTGCCATTTTAAAAAGAAATAGGTAACATATAATCTCATAATTTAAAGCTTCAAGATATTTTCTATTTCAATATATTTGACAAAATGTCAGGGTTTTCGAGATAAAATCCCCACTACCTTTTCCTCAAAATGAAGTTGTGTTGGGAAAATTAGAAAGAATGAGTTCTTAAAACAAAGTATGTGATGAGAATAGAAATGTGTAAGAAAAGGTGTTTCTAGCTCAAGCATCTACATTGTATTTTGATTTTACATCAACATCAAATTTAATACGAGTGCATGATGATATATTAAAAACTGAGTGGTATAAATGGTATGCTTATAATAATGTGCTAACTAGTGATAAAATGTATTTTATTAACTACTTTTTGATAATGTATTTCCCATTAATTTGTTGGGTTTTATGAAGTTTGTGTTGAAAATAAATGTTATTTTTACAGCCTCTCCTTCTATGCGAGGATCAACTCCTTTAGATGTTGCAGCAGCCTCTGTGATGGATAACAACGAACTTGCGCTGGCTTTAAGGGAGCCTGATTTGGAGAAGGTGGGTAGCTTCTTTATCAAGCATTTTTTTCCCCTGCAGACAGGGGGGGATTCCTGTTTCCTGGAGTTCCTGGGAACTGGCTGAAGGAAAGAAGCCAGAGAGTTGTGGTCAGTGGGTCGGAGTCTAGTTGGAGGCCTGTATCTGGTGGAGTGCCTCAAGGGTCAGTACTGGGGCCTATATTATTCAATATGTTCATCAGTGATTTGGATGAGGGAATAGAGTGTACTATCAGCAAGTTTGCTGATGACACGGAGCTGGGAGGAGTAGCTGACACACCAGAAGGCTGTGCTGCTATCCAGCGTGACCTGGACAGGCTGGAGAGTTGGGTGGGGAAAAATTTAATGAAATGTAACAAGGGCAAGTGTAGAGTCTTGCATCTGGGTAGGAACAACCCCCGGTTCCAGTACAAGTTGGGAAATGACCTATTAGGCAGCAGCATAGGGGAAAGGGACCTGGGGGTCCTGGTGGACAGCAGGATGACCATGAGCCGGCACTGTGCCCTTGTGGACAAGAAGGCCAGTGACATCCTGGGGGGTATTAGAAGGAGGGTGGTTAGCAAGTTGAGAGAGGTTCTCCTCCCCCCTACTCTGTCTTGAGTGAGACCACACCTGGAATATTGTGTCCAGTTCTGGGCCCCTCAGTTCAAGAAGGACAGGGAACTGCTGGAAAGTCCAGTGCAGGGCAACGAAAATGATTCAGGGAGTGAAGCATCTCCCTTATGAGGAAAGGCTGAGGGAGCTGGGTCTCTTTAGCTTGGAGAAGAGGAGACTGAGGGGTGATTTCATGAATGTTTACAAATATATAAAGGGTGAATGTCATGAGGATGGAGCCAGGCTCTTCTCTGTGACAACTAATGATAAGACAAGGGGCAATGGGTATAAACTGGGACACAGAAGGTTCCATTTAAATTTGAGAAGAAACTTCTTGACAGTGAGGGTAACAGAACACTGGAACAGGCTGCCCAGGGAGGTTGTGGAGTCTCCTTCTCTGGAGACATTCAAAACCCACCTGGACACATTCCTGTGTAACCTCATCTAGGTGTTCCTGCTCTGGCAGGGGGATTGGACTACGTGATCTCTCGAGTTCCCTTCCAATCCCAAACATTCTGTGGAGTAGCCAAAATCCAAGCTTTTATTAATTATGGCAGTTTTAGGTATCTTCCAGAGGAAGACTATCAGGACCTGATTGGTTGGTGGTTTGTTTGTTATTGTTTGTTTGTTTGTTTTTGGCCTGGATAGTTGATTTGAGTTCATGGTTATTACAAACACAGGTCTAACTTAAAGGAATTGTCCCAAGGGCAGTTCTTCCTTTGGGAATAGCGGAGTCCATACCCAACAAAACTTTGTTGCTGAAGTCTTCCATTGTTATTCTGTCTTGATGGTGACATGCAGTTGTGACGTAATAAAATAGGGGTTAGTAGAAGCCTTGTGACAACTTGTTACAATATTATGATAAATTTTTGTAGAAGTATCTATATCCATCTGTATGTTTTCCTAACATTTAAACCTCTTTCAAAGAAGATTGAAAAAATTGGGATTAATTAGACTAAATTGTCACATGCTCTCAGCAGTTTTTTTAATTGTGTATAATATGCAAATTGCTGCTGCCAGAAGGAATAGAATCATGATTACAATGTCAGTAGTGGATAAGAAAAACAGCTTAAATAATGGAAAGACAGTGGAATATATAGTCTAATTTGTTTTTGAAGATTTCCCATTCTGGAAAGCAGGAAAGCATCTGTCAGGAGTTATATAATTGTAGATGATCTTTTCTTAGAGCAGGAAGATGAAACATGTGTGTTTAAAAGGACGTTTTCAGACTTATCATTTTTAAAAACAGTCAGCAAAAAGAAGCTGTCTGAACTGGTTAAAGGAAATGCTTACAATCCTTACAATTCCTAAAGGAGAGGGCCAACTGAAAACTACTGCTGAAGTATAGATCTGAATTATCGGGTGTTACTGCTTTGTGCTTAAAAAAAAGGAAGAATAAAGGAAAGTGAAAAGAAAAGGTTAAAATAAAATATTAGACCTGTGAGTTATATTAGAAGATGTGTTTTCAAATGTTGATGGTGTGTAGTTGGGGAATGTTACAAAACTGACTAATTTCTAAAACTGAGGGTTGCAAGAGAAATGACATCTAGATAGCAAAGAAGTGATTTAGAGAAAGGAAAAATGTAATTGAGATAAGTAAGGTCTTGCAGTGCACTGCAAAAGTAGGAAAAGTCTGGGAAAATGAACTAAGAAAGAGGCTGTTTTTCGGATTTACCCATAATATTATATGGTTTTGTTGAGAATAATAGAATCTGGACACCATATCTGAGAGAACGTATGAGGATGCTTTCCTTTGAAACTGCACTTCTTTTTCACAATTGATATCTTTTTCATCTAACCTTGCATTTAGGTTGTTCGCTACTTGGCTGGATGTGGATTGCAGAGTTGTCCTTTGTTGATTTGTAAAGGCTATCCAGACATTGGATGGAATCCAGTTGAAGGAGAGCGATATTTGGATTTTCTTCGCTTTGCAGTTTTTTGCAATGGTAGCATAGAAGCCTATACATTTTATAATTTCCTCAATATTGAAATAATTTTGTCATTTAAAATATAATACAAACCATCTTGATAACTTACTGTAAATCTGAAGGACAATTTGCAGAAAGAGTAGAGTCGTGCAAGACACACAGTAACTTAGATGCCCTTTTCACAGGTCATACAGGGCTCTGCAAGCCCAGGCCCCATTTTTTAGATCCATCTTTAATCTTCGAAATGCCCACATCTCCATGGAAGTAGAGCAGAGAGTACTAAATCTTTTTATGATAAAACTCATTCTAGACATAGAGCCAAACCCCCCATTTTTGGATTAAGATTTATTAATAGATAGTCCAATTTTAGTGTTTAGCAATTATATTGACCCTCTTATTAACTAGCTCACTTGACTGTGAGTTTTTGCTACAAATCAGTAGTAATCCTTTATTACATAGTTACTTCTTTGGCTCTATTTAATTTTGAATTAAATCATGTTTAATTTCATAGCTTTTATTACAGTAATAGAGGAGTACGTTTGTGTGTTTATATAACTTTGTAGTGATACTTAAACTTTTTTAGTTAAAAGTATCTACTGACGCATAGACTCTGCACTTTTCTATACCTTTTTCTGATTATATTTCACAATTGTTTTTTATCTTAAATCCTGATACTTGTTTTATGTGACAGGAGAAAGCGTAGAGGAGAATGCTAATGTTGTAGTCAGACTGCTTATCCGTCGACCTGAATGTTTTGGTCCTGCTCTAAGAGGAGAAGGAGGCAATGGGTTACTTGCTGCCATGGAGGAAGCTATACAAATATCCGAAGATCCAACAAGAGATGGACGTTCTCCAAGTAATGGATCTAGTAAAACCCTGTAGGTGCAGTGGAATTGCTTACATTGTCATCGTTTTTGTTCATTCGTTTTATAACCTTAGTCATGAAATGATTTGTTTGTTTTAACATGTGAATTATCAGCTGGATTCTTCCTTGGATTCTAGGAAGGGTAGAGGTTTGTCTTCTGCTAAATAGTGCTTCCTCTGCCCTGTTAATTTCAGTAACTCCCCCTAAATATTAAATCCTCTTTAGAATTCTGTTTGTTCTTTGTCAGTCATTTAAGAAGCAATCACCTGATGCAAAATGAGACAGTTAAATGGCAACAATGCAGATGTCACTACAATCTTTAGGGACAAATTCCGTTCTGTGTTAATCTGCTAAAAGTCCACCAGCTAACAGGAAGCCACTATGTGTAAGCTGTTTCACCAATGAGCAGATTGTGTCTACTTATTGCTACTGTAAAAACTTTTATTTTTTTCATCTTTTAATTGTTTTAACATTTAACTAATTACAGTGAAATGGAAGAACAAGAAGATGACACTATTCACATGGGAAATGCAATCATGACCTTTTATGCTGCCTTGATTGATCTCTTAGGACGCTGTGCCCCTGAAATGCATGTAAGTTTTTATGTCTTCATGCATTGGAAAGTAAAGGCATAGTTGTTTTACTGATTGTTAGAGGGTTTGCTGTTTGGCTTTTTCACAGTAACACTTTTTCAAGTATTAAAGCAGTGGTATGGCTACTTAGTATCTTATGAACATAGTGTGTTCATCTGCTGATTTGCAACGAATTTCTATAAGCTATTCAGAAGCTGTTCTTTTTAAATGAATTATCGCTTTGCTCTTTTAATTACTGTTCCCTGTGGTTCGTCTTCAACAATATTGTCATGAATATTGTTTGATGGTCCATTGTGAACAATCAAACTCCTCAAATTTTCCTATTTATTTTAATGGTGTAAAGAGATTTTTAAAAAATTATTATATATATTTTTTTTAAACCGCGGTGATAACTCTCTTTGTATACGTATTTAAACAGACTGTTTAAATTGCATATAAAAGAGTACATATTATAGGGCATTCTTTGAAAATGTAGGAATAAGCATTGTCCCCGGACATAAACATGGATGTCTCATAATTTTTATTCACACTGATATAGCTTCTCAAAGGTAAGACGGCACTATTTCAGGCATCAGATACAAAGAATTAGACATGCTATAAAAACCAAGCCCTTACCACTTAGTTCCTAAGATCCTGAAACTTTTTGAAAATATTTGTTGTTTATGATTCAGAATACCTTTTCTTCTACTTAGTTATGCATAGTTTCTCAATTTACCCTAAAATGTGCCCTGATTCATATAGAGTAGTATGGACCAGTATTGGATTTGTGCAGAGATTGATAACTTGAGAAAGGTGAGAGATATCCGTATAAGAAGGTCAGTGTATAAGTTTTGTTTGAATTAAAACAAACAAACAAACCAAACAAACTTGTTTTCTCCCTGTTCTCCCTGTCTTGCTGCCTTTTTTAAAATAAAACCAAAGCAAACTGAAAGCGTTGTTATTTAGCAAGGACAGAAAAACTGGCCTTTTTAATCTGAAAATCTGCTTTTGCTTTCCCCCCACTCCCCCCCGCCAGGTGCTACATTTTAATGCTTTATTCACCTCTTTTACCTGACATTCCATTCTGAAAATGAGCCTAGGTCTTATTTAATAACTAAACAACGAGATTTGTGGACTTTTGGCATTTGCATCCAAAATATAGCAAATAAATACAGATTTCATGAAATTACATTATTAATTCTAGTGCTAATTTCAGAGCAGTCATTCTTGTGTATCTGTGGTTCAGGAAATTTCTAGACCATGGACACATATAGAATATAAAAAGATGACCTCGTTAATTTTTTTTATTCATCTTTTCCTTAGCTAATCCATGCTGGTAAAGGGGAAGCCATTAGAATCAGATCAATTCTTCGGTCTTTGATTCCGCTGGAAGATTTGGTGGGAGTAATTAGTATTCCTTTCCACATGCCAACCATAGCTAAAGGTAAGATGTTTATTCCACTTATTTTTTTTCTCCCATCCTATTGCTATGTTTTGTAATTCAATGGCATATTGATACTCATACTTCTTTCAGTATAGAAAATGTTATAGAAATTAAACTATTTCTTATGTGAACGAGAAGAGAAATCATGTGCATTTCAAACATGTTTCAAATTTTTTTCTGCATGCTGTAGGCACTAATTCTGTGTACACTTTAATCACTGATGGATATCCCATTCATTTAAATTGAGTCATGAAAATCTATTACAACTTTTAAATTTGAAAATGCCTACTTTCTATTTTTTTTTTTTAATTACAGTCTTTTTTTCTTGATATCATAATTCTTAGCTTTTGCTGTTCTAACCCTATGAATTGTTTCTAGCAGATTTTACTAAGACACCAGGGTTGTTCTTCAGCAACTATGGTGAAGTTATAGGTGTGACACACATATATGCAAATGCATTTCTTTGTTTTCTGCCTACATAGAATTAATTGCAATAATGGGAGCTAAGTGAGCATCAATATAAAAGGGAAAGGAATTACATCTGCTCTTTTAGGTATCTGGAGAGACAACATTATAATTGCAATATCGATTATCTAGGGACTTATAGTACAAGAATGCTGAATATGTTATAGTAGAAGAGCTAAAAAGCTCAAACATTCTATTACACCATTATTTCTTTATATCCAAATCGTTATAGACCTATAGGTGATATCTCAGTAGCACAGAGGACAGCTCATAGATACAGGATTGTATATTTGGTTTTGAAGATGAAAGTATCAAAATTTAAAAATATTTCAATTAGCTCAGATATTTCAAAAGTTTTCAGATACAGAGGACTTTTAGCATGATCTTAATTAATTGTCATACACTACATATATGCTCACCAGTGCTGCATTCTCAGAGTGTTTGATGTAGAATTGTTGCATACTTACTTTCTGTTTGCTTCTTCTAAGAACTAGATAGTTCTGTAGATGAATTAGTATGTTTTGGGTACTTATCATATTCAAATACCAACTGTTAAGGAACCCTTAATACACAAACATGAATGGAAAAGCATGTATGGACTTTGAGGTCTAGCTGAGTAGAATTTGCCTTATGCATTCTTTTTCAGTTAACTGCAGATATGTTGCCCTTGTGTAACAAAACCGTGGGGAAGATGTCCTAGATGTTAACAGAGACTCAAAATCTCTGACAAGTAGTAGCATGACTGCCTAGTTTGCTGGTGAAGGACGATCCTTGTCATTGAACTCTTATTTCTTCCTTTTAGATGGTACTGTGGTGGAACCTGACATGTCTGCGGGGTTTTGCCCAGATCACAAGGCAGCCATGGTTTTGTTCCTTGACAGGGTCTATGGAATTGAGGACCAGGATTTTCTTCTACACCTTCTTGAAGTTGGCTTTCTGCCAGATCTTCGTGCTGCTGCTTCTTTAGATACGGTAAGGATTTACGTCTGTTGTGATTTTGGTTCCATTATCTTATTGAACACTGCAGCATTTTTCATCCATCATAAAAACACATTTTTTATTTCTTCGCATTGTCTCCTGTATTTCTCAACTCCTGGATGAGCTGCCTGTTGCTGCTGAGCATTGAGAATACTTGTAGAACCATGAAGAATGTTCTCCAGAATGACAGTCACTTTATAAAGAGCCTGTATTGATACCCATATCCATGAGAGACACAATGCCTTTTCCCAGAAGACTTTCTGAGCTTGTACTATTGGAATAAAAATCAGATAATTTGCCAATGAAGCATGTGACTGAGAGTGTCATTCCAGAGGTGTACTGAAAGTGTTCATCTCCATGCATTTGTTAGGGACATCTGCATTGTCATGTAGGAAATCAATAATTTTTGTTGTAGCTGCTCCTCAAAATTCCTACCTTTTTTTCTGTGAGTCTTATTTCCACCTAATATTTCTTAGCTGGCTTGGTCCAGAAAGATCAGATGTAGACAGCTTATATGAGGGCCGAGACATGAAATTTTATTTCCATATTTGAACTTTTGTGTCAACATTTTTCTGAAAATAATAGTTGTTATTTAAGAAAGAGCAGGTGAGGAGTTTTTCCTCACTTTCAACTTGGGCTTGATCACAACGCAGAAACATAATGCATACCTAACTGGTATTACCTGATTTTAGAGTGTTCTGTTAGGCAACTATGATATTCTTCAACATAGTCTGTAAAATTGTTTTGGTTTCGAATGACTACCTTTAGTGTTTATCTTTTCACTCATTAAAAATAGAACAAAACAAAAGCCATCTGTGAGACTTTAGAAGCAGGAAAAGAAGTTAGGCATCCAGCTTTCACTAGGTGTAAAATCCTAATTTTTGTGTTTTGGAAATGTCCGTCTTTATAACCACTACAAAAGAAAAACAAACAAGGTCTTTTCATTTGTAACAACATTGATGATACAAATCTAATTTCTGTCCCATTTAATTCATAGGCTGCTTTGAGTGCTACGGATATGGCTTTGGCTCTGAATCGATACCTTTGCACAGCAGTCTTGCCTCTGTTGACCCGATGCGCTCCTCTTTTTGCTGGCACAGAGCACCACGCTTCCCTGATCGATTCCTTGTTACATACTGTGTACAGACTCTCAAAGGGATGCTCTCTTACCAAAGCTCAGCGAGATTCTATTGAGGAGTGTTTGCTGTCTATCTGTGGGTAAGGAAACACACCTGGCTGTACAGGAATGCTAATGGATAAAGTAACCAATGATATTTACAATGCAGAAATTCATAACTATGCCACCAGTAGTGTAATTAAGATTTTTCTTCTGGCAGATAGTTGTGATATTTTCAAATACCTTGCATTCAGTTTGCAACTTTATTAATCATTCATATGCATTCCTCAATTTTTTTGCTATTACTGATTTTTTTAAAATTAAGACCTTGCTGATTAACTAAAGAACGTACTGCAAAAAGACAAAGCTCTGGAAATGTGTAGCTGTGCATACACTGAAGCGTCATTTAAATACTTTTATCTGTACTGATTGGCAGTATGGCTGATGATCAGTAGATTATACTGTTCTATGGAGAGGTTTATTTATGTTGTGTTACATTTGAAATCCTAATCAATGACTAGTATTGTTATACCTCATTATTGACACCTATTGGACAAATTTTGTCTGGGTATCCGGTCTCAAAACCAGTTGATTATTATCCAATTTTTTTAGAAGCCTACTGGCTCAATTATCAGAAGTTGACTAGGTACTTATGAATTAATTTACAATTAAAGTTAGCAACATTTAGGCTTTCAAATCAGCAGAGGCTTTTTTTAATATTTCACATTTTTTTTTGCTTAATGTGGAAATGTGTTCAGAAATGACAAGCTTTTATATTACAGTGCTGTAAAAATGTACTGTATAGCATTTCTTTATAAAATATATCACATTGATAATTTTGTGTATATATGTATATATTACCTTGATAAGAACCAATAAAATGGACCAGTGTTTGCTATTTATCTGGAAAGATTTAATGTTTATGCCATTCTAACATACATGCTATACCTATTCCTTCTATCCTTCCAGTTGATGCCCACTGCTAAGTTTCTCATTTAGTATATCTAAAGAGTTAATGCTCTTATTTCTTTATTAGTTTCTAGGATATTTTTAAAAGCCATTGAGATACATTACAAGAAATTAACGTTATGGCCTTTCCTTGGGAGCATCATGATCGTTATCTATAATATAAAAATTCAGGTTTTTTTCCTGTTTTTCTCTGCCTATAGATCAGGTATTTACTCTGATTCTTTAAAGCGTTTGATTTGCAGCTTGTTCAGAAGGTTTTCCTTGGTATGCACTTGTTTGTTTTCTTTTGGAGACATTTTTTTCTTAGTGCCACTAGCAAAACCCTATTACTTTAGCTATTACCTTATTACTTACTGGCATAGAACTGACAGGTTACTTTAGTATATTTATTAATTATTTACATGAAACTATGCTGGCACACCCTTTTGAAATTGTTTGTCTCCTTTTAGGCAGTTGCGGCCTTCCATGATGCAGCATTTGCTGAGAAGATTAGTATTTGATGTTCCTCTATTAAATGAACATGCAAAGATGCCTCTCAAGGTAAAAGTATATTTTAATATTCAACAGCATTCCTTTGTTACAGTTGTAACAAAGTGCAACAGCACATAATTGTATGGAGAATATTCTCTGTCTTCTTTCTTACCTTATCTTCACCCTGCAATAATCTAAGACCATAATTGTTAAAGCTAAATTGCTGCTTTGGCAGTAATTCAGTCTTAATTTACATCCATCCATATAGAATTACAAAGTCTGTGTCTAGTGTTTGCTTCTCCTTTAATTATCTTCATTTTTATTTAAGCCCATATGGAAACAGAATAGAAAAATCTTTGGGAGTGAAGAGCAGAATCCAGTGCACAAAGGAAGATAACAATTGATAGTCTTTATATACCCTTACTCTGTGTTGCTTTTGTCTTCTCTTGGAAAATGGACTCTCTTTCTCTGGTTTGTAATTTGAAATCTAAGCAATACATGTTTTTTAATAACCTTCCATTGTGTTTTCAGTCCCCAAAGGTTTCTAGACATCTTCCTAGTGCACAGGCAAAATGTGTTTTTTTCCTTTCTGAGGTGACACATTCCTTAAACATTCCTCAGCATTCTTCAGCAGTTCTAAGAAATGTATGATTTCCTACCTTACCTACTTCTGTTTTTCAGCAGTCTTTTTGAACAGTTTCCCGCCATAACTTTGAATGAGACATTTAGTCTTTTCTTCCTTAATATTTGTTTATGCTTTAAAAGCCACATATTAGGATTAATTGCATTTTACATCTGATTTTTTTTTGCCAAAATACTCCTCAGAATTATGCAGGCTTCTACTAGCCAGATTATCGTCCCCAAACTCATATGAGGAATTTGAATCTTAATTCTTAAAGCCAGGACCTGCTTTGCAGTCTTTCCCACGCCAAGGACTTCATAATTTGGCTGTGTCCCCCAAGAAGTGCTCAATCAAACTAAAAATGCCACAGCAGCCATCCTTTAATCCCTATGTGTGAGAAAAGCAGTTGATAATTTAGTATACTGTCCTGAAGGGGACGTTTCTAATGCAACATAACATTTTATGTGCTGCAAAAAACAACTAATAACTAGAAACTCCCTGAGTGGCTGTGGTTCTTCAGGTTTTCTTTGGGGGAAAGGACAACCCCAGCTCCCTGAGATCTGTTCATCTAGGACAGCAGGTTTTTTGATCCTGAGGGTCATAACTGGCAGTGACTTGCCCATATTGCTGACCTGAACAGGAAGAAAATAATAATTAGATCCTTTTGGCTTCAGGAGAACGTAGATATGAAGACAACTATGGTGCTAAAGTTGTAACAGAATGTCATAGAATTTATTTTGGAAAAAAACAAATGCATCTTTGACTCTTAGAGTCCATGTTTCGTAGACCACTGTAGTTCTACATGAGTGATGAAACTTCTGTCTTTTTACATTATATATGCATGTAAGTTCTTCTCTGCCTTTTTTCTGTAATCATCTGACAATTTAAATAGTAAGTAGATAATAATAGATTATTTAAATCTGTAGACATACAAATGCGTTATATGGATTTTCTTTTTCCTTTTCTGATCCATGAAAAGTTATAACAGAACTGCAAAGTATTGAGCTTATATTTTTGATTATCAAAATCCTCACTTCTACATATCAAGACTTTTATGTTATGAATATCTGCATTTTTCTATCTTGGCATTTGTTCTAACTAATAAAAAGGGACTCCTGTCAGCTCTTTACTGACGGTGACTTGTAATATTTTGCCAATATGCCTCACAAGTGATGTTGAAACAACTCTCTTATTGTCTGGGGAACTGTTAAAAACTGTGAATTAAAATTCCAGCTAAACTTTTTAGAAAGATCATTCTGTGCCTTAGTAAAATCTGTCCCTGGGTAGGACTAGGTTTTCATACTTTGCTATTGCCAGAAATTTGTTGTTTAGGATTGTGTATACTGAGAGATGTATAACTAATTTTTCCTCTTCTTGTCTGTGACTCAGGGAGGTAGAGGACACATTGAATGCAAAATTAGTGATATTTCAGTTTGGCAGATAGCCAGTAGCAGGTCCTTGCACCATTTGAGTCCCTAATAATCTGGAATCTTGTAACCACTTGAGAAGTATCCCCAAAATATGTATTTAATAAAAGACAGGGAGAGAGGATAAAGCTTCTTTGCTTATTGTAATAGAGGGCAGGAGAGTAGACTGATAGCAGGTTTTACAGCTTACAGAAGAGATGAGTCATGCTGGGATTTATTGTTTAATAGACCTCAGACATGTAAATAATAATTGGGATCTAGGTGAAATCATGGTTCTACTGTCTTACCCACCAAGCAGCAGTGTTTGGAATAGCACCACACAGATGGAGGTGAATTCTTGTCTTCAGCTGAACTGTCAAAGTTCTTATGGTATTGTGGAAAATTATCCTCTGTCAGATGCTTTTGCATATGCCACTAATGTTAAAAGGAAGAACTGCTCCTCTTTTGTGCGTATCCACCAATGGTTTAAAGAGAGACACAACATGGCTTCTTGATAAATCTAGAAATTTCTCTGGCAGTGTCTGTGTAATGGTCAAATGCCAGAATGGAAGAACATCAACAGTTATATTTTGCTTTCAAAATATGTTCTGTTTTAGTTGCTGACAAATCATTATGAAAGATGCTGGAAGTATTATTGTTTGCCAGGTGGATGGGGTAATTTCGGTGCTGCCTCAGAAGAAGAACTTCATTTATCCAGAAAGTTGTTCTGGGGTATTTTTGATGCTTTGTCTCAAAAGGTAATTCCTTTTTAATATCCATCTACTACTGTAAAAGCCTTTTCTTTATTCTGTCACTTTTACCCAGCATTTACCAACACTGTGTTACACAATTAAAATGAAAAGATATAGGCTTTAGTGCATTTAAATCTTCCTCTTCTAGCTTTTACTTTAATGTAGGTATACCGATTTGTCTCCTTATTAGAAAAAAAATGTATCTAATGAAGTAATCTTGAGGTGTATCTGTACAGGTCATCTACACGTCAGTGCCCTAAAAACAAATTTAAGCATCTGCAGGTGACTGAAAGCTGCTTTTTCGTACTTCACACACTATCCTTCCTTAAATCAAGAGCATAGTCCTTTGCTTAGTAGTTGTAGTTTCATCACCCTTTAGTCAGTCCTATGTTAGACAAGAGTGTAATAATACACCTTGGTACATATTTATTGTTCATTCTGTGAGGTTTTCGTAATCAACCTGCTTAAAGTTTCATGAGTTTCATTTCAAAGCTAGGTATTTATAAATGCTATGCTTATTACTGTGCTATGTTCTCTTCCCAGACATCTGAAAAATACCTGGTGTTGCTCCCAGTGAAGTCAATACTTTTCCCATTTACTTCAGCAAGAGCAAGACTTCATACTAGCTTTATCTGTAGTGTATAACGTTGTTTGGGCAGCCCATTACCTTTATTTTCAAAACAAAAGTTCAGTTCCACGCTGAGTAAGAAAGCCATTCTGTGGCTGCTTGGTTTCACAGGTAGCTATATCAGTTTCAGCAGTGATATTGATCACTTCTGGGCATTACTCACTTCCTGTCCCCTGTGTGTTCCACAGAAGTATGAACAAGAACTGTTTAAATTGGCTTTGCCTTGTTTGAGTGCGGTAGCAGGGGCCTTACCTCCAGACTATATGGAATCAAATTATGTCAGTATGGTGGAAAAGCAGTCTTCAATGGATTCAGATGGGAACTTCAATCCTCAACCTGTCGATACATCAAAGTAAGGAATCACTTTGTTGTAGCTAGTTTGTTTGTTTGTTTTTAATTACAAATGTGTAAAAGAGGGTTGGAGTCTGTTTTTGTATGATGTGAAATTACAGCCTTTATTATCTTCTGTACACTTAGCTTCAAGATAAAATGGAGTCCTTAGCTTTCTATTTTTTATTTATTTATTTTTCAATGTATTTATTTTAAACCATATAAAGCAATAAATATCCAGTTATGTAACTAGTTTCTTGGTCAACCTAGAACATTTTTAATGCATTTTCAGCCTAAAGACACAACTGTCCAGGTACCTTTGTATGTCTTCTACAAAGAAACAGCATATTTTTAGCAGCAGAAAAAGTAGACTTGTCTACATCATCCCAGTCATTATTAGCATGTGCCAAGACACTAATTCCAGTGTATGTGAATGACAGTACATACAGAAAATAATGCTAATCATGTATTCATGTAATCTCTTTTTGTTATGAATGATGAGGAATTGAGCAGAAATATCCTCATTCTCTCTAGGCAGTCAGACTTTGCCCATAATTTTTAAGTACATTAGGCAGATAAAACATACATCTGAATGGGATTTTTGTGCCCTGATTTTTGCCTACAACCAGAGCCCCATTCTCTTTTGTTTAGAGTAGTCTTACAGCAGTGTGGCTATCCACTATATTGTGAAAAATGGCACTTGTATATAGTTACTTCAATTGCCTCTTGAGTTTCTGTCTTTATTAACATTCAGAACACAGAGTGCTGTCAGTAGATTGATACCTTTTTTATAGCATGCTTAAACATATATGCACATTGAAATTTTGTAGCAAAAGCCATAATCTAGACTGGAATATAGAAATCACATAACTGGCCATTAAAACTCATTTGTCTAAGAGGTATTTAAGATATATGAAGATTTAACAAAATTTAGTAAGGATATTATCTAATCAAAGGCAACTTTATCTGTTGTCTTTTCAGAGGAAAATTGTAGATAGCCAGAATATATTTGAAAAACTCAGAAAACGTTACTTAACATTACCTATATCATCAGTCATCTCATTGCCGTACGAGTCAATAGTTCTGCGATGATTCAAGTCAAAGAAAGAACTACTTTTATCAGTGTCACTTCCAGCCTATCCTATATTTTTTTAACATGCAAGTCCTGCATCGCAGTGCTTAATAGTCCTACACCTGTTTATATGAAGCTTTAGATAATATGACCTTATTGTAATTGCCAATTTATTGTATTCCTGAAATTGTTCAGTTATACCATTACTAGAGTTCCCCTTGAAATACATACTTACAAACAATAAAAAAAATGGTGACCATGCTGGATGAATATTTTTTTACCTTTGTGTGGGGTTAGGCTCAGGAAAACTGTTACTCTGACGTAATTTTGTTTTGCATTTCTGCTTTTTCTCACCTTATGACTGAAGATTAAAAACCAGACTCTTCTACTTTGCAGTAGATGGCACTGTAATGCTTTTACTGCCAAAATTCTTTGTCTTAGGAGGAAAGATCTTGCTATTCTGTAAGTTGTCAAAAAGCAATTATTGCCTTTCATTTGTAGGAATGCAGATGCAGTAAAATACTGATATTTGATACATTATTTTTGGAAGAGGATTTTGTCTCTTGTGCTTGTTTTACAATTAAGGATAGCTGATTTTCCTCTACTGCTTAAGAAACCTTAACTTCTGCAGTCTTGTACACCTGTTGAAGGCTAGTGTATTTTTTTTTTTCAATGTGTAACAAGAATTTTAATATTTTTAATTTTCACTGGATTTTGGAAAATAGAGCCTTGAGCATATAACTTTTTCAGTTGTCATATGTTATAGTGCCTCAAGCATAGAATAAAATTTATAGGAATATATAAAATAGACGATGTGCTTCAAAAGGGACTGTTAGGCCACTTAGTTTATAATGGACATGTACAGTAAATTACCACCCTATTTCTGAAGCTATGGGTCATAGTTATATCTTTAATCTTTAAAAAGTATATCTTAGTAATAGAAGTATGTGACAAAAAGCATGAGTGCTCACTATCATTATTGATTTTTCCCTGCACATGTGTGATGAAGAAGTAGACTCCTACAACAGCTGCGGTTCTTTCAGTGCTCATTAAATAACTTAGATTTTTTTGGTCTTGATTTAACTGGGGCTTGGAGCAAACTGTATGTGAGGAAACAAAACACAGTACGATGCTTTGAATGGATGTATGCACTGCTAATTATTTGAAATTTTTCTTTTAAACAAAAGCATTCACATTTTAGCATGTGATGTAATGGCTATTTTTTTCTTCACTTTCAGCATTACAATCCCTGAAAAGCTAGAATATTTCATTAACAAGTATGCAGAACACTCTCATGACAAGTGGTCAATGGAAAAGGTAAAATCTATATTCCTGTTAAAGCAAAATCAGAATTTTATTTTATTCCTCTTCTTTAAAAGAATTTGCTCTGGATATGGTTATTTTTCATAATGCTACAAGTTGGCACGTAGGTAAGATATAAACCTGTATTTTCTTGAAATGCGTTGGGGGGAAAGTTCTGTGAGTGCACATGAGTATTTCAAAATAGTGTTTCAAAATGTAATTATTTTTATTGTTGACCTTTGAGTAAATATATTTGCTAATTATTTAAGAGTTTTATTTGCTTCAAATTTCAATTTTTAACCAAAAAACCTCTTTAGGGTTTTTATTCCTTTTTGTGTACCCAGCATTGAAATGGTTCCTCAGCTGTAGCACAGTATTCTGCTCTGTAGAAATATTTAAAAGAAAAATGTATTTAAATGATAGCTTTCTGTAATCATTAATTTTCAAAAAGATGGCATGCTACGTAATACATTTCATTATGTGTAGGAAATATAAATGTTGGTTGAGAAAATGTTGAGAAAATTGCAGAAAGGAAATTTGAAGATAACTTCTCTGCAGAAGCATTGTTCAGTTCCTTTGTACCAAAAAAACAGGATTTGTCATAATTCTTTTGCTTTTCGCCATTTTTTCCTCTACTATTTCTGTTTTCAGTTTGCCAATGGATGGACATATGGTGAAACATATTCTGAATCTGCAAAAGTGCAACCATTAATGAAACAGTATAAGTTACTATCTGAAAAGGTAAGAAATTTGTTCATTCTTGATACAGGGTGACTGAAAGATTGCTTCATTCACTCTGAAAAGATCACCTTGTGTTTACAGCACTTTTAAAATATTTATTTAGAGTAAGTCAGCTAATGCGTGTGATATTGCCTTCCTTAAAATCTCAAGAAGAGATAGAAAGGGTTTATTTTCCAATAAATAGGCCATTCAACCTATTGTCTCATTGTCGAATTTACATGGCATATCTTATGGTGAAACTGAAGTGTCATATTACCAGTATATTTTTTACAGTAAAGTCATACAGGAATGCCTACTTGCTTAGTGAAGAGTTAAGTTTAGGCTTTGTCAGTTCTGCCACAGAGGGCCACCACAATGATCAGAAAGCTGGAGAAGCTAATAAATGACACAAGGCTGAAGGAACTGGATTTGTGCAGCCTAAAAAAGAGAAAGCTGACAGGGATATAATCTGTTTCCTAGTACCTAAATGCTAGTGATAGAGAAGATGGATGTGTTCTTTTCATGGGGATGCACAGTGACAGGACAAGAGGCAATGGGTCTAAGTTGATTCAGCAGAAATGCCTTCTGGAAATCCTTGAGAACTTAAATCTTGGAATAGGTTGTCCAGAGAAGTGGTAAAATCACCTGCACTGCAAATGTTCAAGGCGTGACATGACAAGCCCTAGATAACCTGATTCTGATAACTGTTGACAACTCAGTTAGGTTAGCTTATCTGACCTCAACAGAAGTTTGAGCCAGATGGTGTCCAGAGGTCCATTCCAACACAGACTTTTTAAATGATTCTGTGATTATGTTTTTTTTTTGTTTGTTTGTTTCATGTAACAGACAAAACACTGCATTATTCCTGATAAGGACTGCTCTATCTTTGAGTTCATATCTGAGCATACCATTAACACACTTATTCCTGTGATTTTCAGCTTCCTGCAGGGCCACAATTCTTCTGCCCACCTCTGTAATGATAAATAAACTTTTTAATATCTTATATGTGATTTATTTGCTTCTTTGCAGCATCCCTTGGCCATAGAGGCTGATTTCAGTACATTTCTTTGCATCTCAGCATAACCAGGCAAAAACCTGAGGTTTGTACAGCTACATAAAAAACAAGGCAATTATCGCATGTGTGTTCTTCTAGGAGAAAGAAATTTATCGATGGCCAATCAAAGAATCACTGAAAACTATGCTGGCATGGGGATGGCGAATTGAAAGAACACGGGAGGGAGATTCCATGGCACTGTATAACCGGACACGTCGCATATCTCAAACTAGTCAAGTGAGCCATTTTATTAAGAACTTATTTTTAAAAAAGGCATGCAAAATCTGCTCTCCAATCTTCTTTTTTTAGAAGTGATGAAATAAACCTGTAGTATAAAAATACATGAAAACATTTTTCACAAACAATTGTATGACTCTGAAGATGGGCATGGATTTCTATTCACTGAAGCTGGAACTTCCTTTCACTGTTGCAAAGTAATATGTTAATAAATATTTTTCAAAATGCCCAACAAAACTGAAATAGGAAGGTATTTGTTCACTTGATTTGAAGTTAGCTACCTTATTTAGGGGACTTGTTTATATTAGTAGATGATTATGCATTAATAGTGAGTATTAACAAGATTTTGGTCTGCTATTTTTTTTTTGTAATTTAGTGTCTATGGATGCCTCTAAGCTTGTAAAGAAAAAAATAAAGGTACATATATAAATTTAACTTATTTTTTAAGGTCCATTAATAGAAACATCAATGTTAATGCAGCATAAAGTTTACATCTATAGACAACCAACATTCTGAAAATGTTAGGTAGGTTTTTTTTCCTTTAGAATAGCTTTCTTAAATCAAAATGCTCTAAGGATAAAATGGAAATATACTAACACTTTATTCTCTTAGAGTTGTATATATATTGCAATTAAACTGGGGAGGGGAGAAAATCTTTCAGAATTCACACAGATGCCCACGGAGCAAAACCAACTGGGGAACTAAAATGGAGAGCAAAAATCTTTCTCTCTTCTCTCCACTCAACTCTGCACTATTTACATCTGTGAGTGGTGATACACCTGTGAAAAATGAGCAGTTGAACCTGCCTCTGCACTATCTATAGACACTAGAATGAGTATATCAAGTGATTTGATTTAGCACTTGGACTAAACTGCACACTATAGTTTGTACACTATAATTGCCTTCCAAAATTCTTGACTTCCAAATTTACCGACTTTTGGGTGTTTATAATACCAGCCCCAAGACTATACTGACAGATATATTCAAATATACTTCAAGCATAAGGAACTCATTACGATGAATAGCTTTACAGTTGAGATTCAGATTACATCAACATATAAAAACAGCTTTTGTAGCTGTTACAGTCTTCCCTTACTATAATGAAATTACTTTTATAGAGGACTTTCTGAAGCCTAAGATATTTCTGTAATTCAGAGTCCACTATCATATTAATAGTCATTCTCTGTTTAAAATGTGTTGTGCTGTCATCACACATGCACACAAAATAGCATTGATTATCTGAAATTTCAAGTATTTTTAATCAGTATCTTCATGTTAATGAAAAAATGTTTGCATTGTTTGCTTTAAAAACCAATACTTTATCAGTATTTATTTGCTGTGCGGTGCTTGTACATCCTTTGTGTTATTCTCTGTTAAAAATGCCTGCCTTTTGAAATAAGGCTTTTGAACTTCTAGGCCTTGTACATTCTCGTATATGTGCACATGAAAATAGTATCAGACACAGGAACAAAATTCTGGACACTGCTCTTTCTAGAGGGAGGTGTACCTGTGGGGAACTTGAGTTTATCTGTTTCAGCAGAATCCACAGAGGAAAGCACAGCAATGCCACTTTTCTATCCACATTTCTTGCATCAGTAGCTTGCCATCCAGGGAATCTCCATCATTGTTTCCTCTTCTTCAAACATTTCTGTCAATGTAATGAGCATACATGTGACAAATTTAGGCAGTAGAAAGAATGACAAAATAGTGATGTTTTCTGAGTGGGGAGGCAGGACAGAAGGAAAAAGCTACGTATTTAGTAGATTCTATTCCTACATATAGAAATGTTGAAAAGCCAAATTAAAAGTTTGATTTTTGCCTGAATTTACATTAAACTAGCTTGTATGAGTTAAAATCTTAAATGAGTTCATGGGAAATTTGCATTCAAATGAGGGGGATTTGTGTCTGATAGCTGACTGTCTTTCAGAAGAAAATATCTAGACCTTTGCCAAAATCTCATTTAAATTTACCATCCTTGATGAGTTTTCAGCTGGGCTACATAGGATCCTTTTGCTCTCTAGAGATATGCAAGTGAATTTTCCCTAAGTTCTTTCATTATGTTCGGTATCTTGTTAACTCTTTCGTATCAAATGCTTGCATAACAACTCCAGTGTTTTGCATATTTGTCGTTCAGATCTCTGTAGATACAGCCCATGGTTACACTCCTCGAGCAATTGACATGAGCAATGTCACCCTCTCCAGAGACTTACATGTAAGTCACAAACACTTAATATGCCTACCCTTGTTTTACAATTTTTTTTTCTTTTCAGCTAGTTTATTTTAAAAAAATGTAGTGCCTTATGTTACTTTCTTTTACTTTGATACGCTTTTTTTTAACTTGTTGTTGTTGTTGTTGTTGTTGTTGTTGTTAGTCTTTTTCATCATTGGTCTTTGATTCTCTGTTGCTTTAAAAAACGTCATTCATGTTGAAAAGCTTTGAAGTTTATTTTAGTGCCGGCTCTCTTTGTGAACATCTGTTGTCTTAAATGGAATCCGCTTTAGAAGAGCTTGAAGGATCAGCTTTTTTTCTGTTTGTAATTCATTTCTCCACCATATTCCCAAAAGATTTTGTCATTGCTCTTTTTTCTAAACTGAAGAAATAAGAATGAGGATCCATTATTACAACAAACATTGTGAGAATAGAGAATGAAGAGATTGGGGGTAGGATTTTGACTGATCTGTCAGTAGATTGCTGTTATTGAGAACAATACCTTCATTTGATAAACAAGTGCTGTTTCTGCCTTTAGAAAGTTAGGGGTTTTTTCTTAGTGTTTGATGGAGTATGGCGCTAGTTTTTATAGTCTACTAATTTGCTGTGAGTATGGTTACAATATTATGTAGACATACGCTAGCCAGTTTTAATTAGTTAGCACGAGTGTTTGTGCCAGTCTAGTGATGGCAACACAGCTTCCAAAGCTGGCTACAGAAAACTCCTCAATCACAGGGATAAGTTAGTCCATACTGAGCTCTGCTCAGTATGTGGACAACAGCAGTGCAGTGAAACAACAGCAGTAGTAAATTGCCTAACTGTACAGTATATACTGTATTGTTCATCTGATCAGATTCTCTAGTTGATTTTCCCTCCTTGATTCCTGTCTTGTAGTTTTCGGTTTTATATTTATAACCATGGTAGGTTGCTGATGAGCTTTACAATTATCAGAATTTGCTGCCATTTAACCATCATGCTTGAGTTAAAACATGCAGTAGATTGCTGATCATCCCAGAGAGTTAATAAAATGGATAACTGAATAACACTATGGTCATTACACTCTTATCTTAAACTGATAGAACAGCTTAATTATATCATTTAACACTTGTATAGACTGTGTGTAGTTGAAAGTCTGTGCAGACTTTGTTTAGTGCTCATGAGATAACTCTTGATGTAAACATCCTCATAACATTATGGTGCAGTAAACCAAACCCAGAGAAAAGTAACCAGCCTGTCACAAAACAGTAAAGAAATGGCTTTATAACTTCTATTACTCCCTTGGTTATTATTTTATGCTATACCCTCTAACAATTGTCATTAATTTTACTTCCTTTGTAGCCCTAAGCTATAAAGCAGAGCTGGTTGGCTTTATGATTCATTCATGCCCTTAATTATGAAAATAAATCTTTGAAAGCAGCTTCAAAATCCGTTATTTGAAACCTAAGCAAATTTAATTAAAATGCAATTTCAGGTATTAATTGTCCTGATACTGTCATTCAGGAAATATCTAAATAGGTTAGCTATTAATGAGATCTGAGTTTTAAAAAGGAACTTTACGGAAAGTTGAACTTTTTTTTTCATGTTTATTATCTTTAAACTTGAAGTTCAGGGTTAGGCTATTCAACCTTTTTTTAAATTGCTGGGAACAGTTGTTACAAAAAAAGTTGTTTGTTGGTTTGTTTTTAACCAGTACACAAGAATTTATGCTATTGAATGTTGACATCATCCTGTGCATGTACTGTGCTAGCAGGGATCATGACTATGTCTAAAAGTGTAAGTCTGGGAAATACTTGTCCTTTTGGTCGTAAGTGGTCAGCTGGTTACATCTTGGTTCCATGAGTAGCTAGATCTTGCTCTGAGACCACCTTCATAGCACCCTGCTTTCCAAGGAGAGAAAACCCAGACTACACTACATTCTTCCAAGGTTCTAACTGGGATTATCAAAACAACAGAAGCAGTTTGTTCTTGGCAGAAGGCGTCTACCATATAGGAGAGACATGTGTCCACTGCAGAAAAGTTTGTGAAGCTAATTGTCCTATAGACAAGCAAGATAAGACCAGAAAGTTTCAAGTTGTTATGTGAGTGGTATTAAAAAATACTGGTTACTCAAACCCCTTATTGAAGATGAAAAGAATTCTTCTGGAGGTCCACAAAAGAAGTGAAAAGGGAAATCTAGAGAAAATTCCACCACTGCATACAACTAGAGGGAGGAGAGGTGTGTTTAAAAAGTTGAAATAGTAGTTCCTACTAGTTAGAGACTGAAGAGCTTGTCTGTGTTTTGCTTTGTTTGATGACTAGCTTCTAGTTTACCAGTCTGAAAGAGGTTGTTTTATAGGAAGAATTTACTTATCTGTTGTGCACACTGGGGGAGAATTTCATGCTCAATAAAAAACCTATGGCTGCCTTTATGTAGTCCATGGTAAAATGGTTGGTGCTTTGAACAGGGTGCTCACACAGATTGAGTATCCCCCTTGACCAGGCTATAGCCGTCCGTTTGTAGTCAGTCTGCCTCAGCCAGCCAGAACAATCTTGATTCAATTCTCAGGCTTGCTGTTATTTGTTTCCCTTACCAGGGCCTTCAGGGGGTTCTTGCTGGTATTGTTTTGAGAATCAAGTCCCCGTCTGATACCACAGTAATCATTTGAGACTATACTCTTCTTAGTGGTTCCTCCTGGTTTTTATTAATGGTTTTCTGTTCAGCACCAGCTTCCTAAGTCTTATAGATAGACCCATCTTACCCAAATTCTGTATCTTAATTTTTCCGTAAAAATCTTGGTTTCAGTGAACCATTACAGTGTAACTGTATTGAACCTGTCAGAGAACAAAAATTATTATTTAATATCAACCAGGAATTTGTCCTCTTGGGGGTTAACCATTGCAACACATATCACTAAGCTCTCCATTTTCCTAAGGCTATGGCTGAGATGATGGCTGAAAACTACCATAACATATGGGCAAAGAAAAAGAAAATGGAGCTTGAAGCAAAAGGTAATATTAACTACAGGTATTTACAGTATTTTAAGTTCTCTATAGTTAGCTTAGATCAGGTATTTGAGAATACAGATTGAAAAAAAAATTAAAAAAAAAGGAACAGCAAATTTAAATTAACAAGGAAGAAATAGCAAAGTATCTGTTCTTAATTACATATGATCTGATCTGTGATGCCTGGAAGTTTTTATAGTACTGAATGTAACAGTTCCTGTTGAAGAAGTTTTTATGAAGATATTTATATTAATGATAGCAACTTTGTTTTCCTGCCAAATTAACTATCTACATTCAGAGATATATCAATACATCGGTTATATGTAGGCAATATTAATGCAGTTTATTCTGTTTACCTCTCTGTTTTGGCAGCATTCTTTTGCTCAGATACAACAGTTATCCAAACCACATTTGAATACTCTACTCTAGTTTTCTGTCTTTAATTTATTACTATAAAGCAGAACTATATCACCTCCATATATTTTTAGATATGTGTATATCTTGCTAAATTCCATTAACCCTTTTTTCTGACATCAGAATGTTTAAAAGCAGGACTCTGTTTATGTTTACATATTTGTTTTTAGGTTGTTGTTTTATGAAATGATGTGTTACTTATTGAAAGATTTTCAGTTTCATTGAATGAAGTTGTAATGATAATAAATATTCATAACAGTTAAGCACTTTTTTCTTCTTTATGAGTTTTTGCAGTAGGTTCAACATATTTACCTGGTACTTGCAGTGACTTGATTATGTTAGAAGTATGTTCACAGCCATGTCTAAAGTTTCTGTCTGAACATTTTTTAGGTTTGTGTAACATAAAAGTGCATTGTTATTTCAGAATATATTTTACTGTAACACGGTATGTATTATTATGACAGTGCTCTAACTGCTTTTTAATTCTCTTGATGTTCCATAGTAGGAGGAGGCAACCATCCTCTTCTTGTTCCTTATGATACACTCACAGCCAAAGAAAAAGCCAAAGACAGAGAAAAAGCACAGGATATTCTGAAATTTCTACAGATTAATGGATATGTTGTCTCCAGGTAATTCTCTGTTCAGTATTAGTGTCACATAAGGTTTCTAATACTACTCAGTAGCCTTTTTTAAAAATTTATTATAAAAAATTTTTTATTAAAAGAAAAATCTACGATCATTTTTGGGTTTTAGTACCTGGGAGTAAGGTTGAACTCCTTCATATAGAACATTGCAAGGAAGAAATGGATTATGGAGTTAGTAGCAGGGCACAAGCAGAGTTCTGCAGAATCTCTGTGTGTCTTCTTCATCTTCTCTCAACACTGCAGCATGCTTTTTCTTCATGGTGTGTATACATACATCCAACTGCTAGTAAACTCATTAATTTTCTACAAATCTTCATTACAAGTCAGGCACATGGACCTCTCTATAGGAATTTCTAGGCAATTGCTTTGAAAAGACAGTTTTAATTCTAAAATCTACTACCCATTTTTTTCAACTGAGTTAATTTGTAGTGTTGTTAAAATATTTTAAAAGTGTAAAGTTATGTTTAAAAAACTTTTAAACAATCTACAGTGTAAATGCAATAAAAATGAATAAATGTAATAATCAACAGATCATTTGTAATTCAGTACATATGCATGCTATTCTCTGCAGAATAACATGTAGAATTCCTGTTGATTTTATTATTACATGTTTACCTATTAAATGCATTGTGAATAAAATTTTAATTAAGTTGGAAGCTTGTCTGCCTCATCAGTGTGGCTGAAAGCATATCTGACGTTCGTATGACTCGAACTTTAGTAAGTGAATGAAAGTGTCACAGAGATGGATTCAAGTAATCACTGTGAATTAATTAGCCTAGCATATCTATTTAAAATCTGCCTCCTTCCTTTCTTTTATATCACATATGGAATTCATTCCATTTATAGAGTCCCTTAGCTAATCTAATAACTCTAGGTGAAATCTTTCAGGGTAGCTGGAATAATTCAATTTACTTCCCATCAATAGAGTAGGATATACAAAGAAGGATGTCACAGCAAAGGTTTCTTTTCTCATCCCCTGTCAAAATGACAAAAGACTCCTCAGCTGTATTCAAGGTTGCAAATTCCTTTTTGACTAATCGTTTTTTATTTCTGTCTTACTTAAACACAAGTGTAAAGTGGCTTTTGGTTTTTGGAGCAGTGGAAGGCTAAGAGGGATGGTAAAATAATTGTTAAGTTGGACACTCATCATCTAGTAAAGAGTTCCTGCTGCACCTACATCCACCTGTGCTAGTCAAATGCAGGTCTTTCTGTCAAGTTCAACTCAATATTACCTGCTGCCCCTGTGACCACTGTGCTGTCTAAACAAGCATTTGATTCACATTTTCCTTTGGTCTGCTTACCACTTGACTTTCTGCCATATATACCTTGCACACATTTCTTTCCAGTCTTTTATTTGACAGTGACCATTCCAGACTAGTGCACGCTCATGTACACTGGCTTTAGGGAAGATACAAACACTTGCCCCCTGCCAAACATGAGGCACTCAGGCATATGTGGCCTGTGACCCACAGTCCTACTCTGGCTGCTGACACTGAGCCCCTCACTTGCCTTACTGACATTGCCTCCTCACATCAGCTGTTTTTTTTGGGACACACAGCATTCCCTGCCCAGTGACTGGCAACTGGGATTCCCACTTGCTCCAGTTGGAGACACCACAGAGCAGGGGTGCCTTACCCTTGCGAAGGTCTGACTCCAGTTGCTGGCACCAAATCCGCTCATGCCAGTCATTTGCAGTAGCTGGCACTCTGGGGTCAAAGTCTGTAGGGCCCATAGAGACATTCCCAAAAGCTATGGCCTTTCCAACTACTGACGCAGAGACCCTCATTCACTCCTGTTGCTGGCACCACAGGCCTGGGGGCACCTACACTCCAAGTCTGACTCCAGTTGCTGGAGATCATGCTGATCTTGCTAGTAGGTGGCACTTACTCCTCACAGCACACACATACACATGGGATACTGAGCGAGATTACATAGATAGTTAAGCAAGGGTTTAATAAGAAGAAAGGACAAATTCTAGAGATGAGGTACAGGGCTCAGTCAGACAACTGTGTTGACAAGCCACAGTTTACATGTGACTGGCCCTTTATATCTCTTTTTGTCTTTTCTCCACTTTGCTCTTCCTTGATCCTCCTACCCTGCACATTCCATCATTAGTTTGTGGAGTTCCATTGACCTGCCTCGGATATTCAAAATGCTCATGTTCTTCATATCTCTTCCTCTTAGGAGTTAGAAAACTCCAAAGCTGTGCCTAAAGTTTCTGAATGGCCCATTAATTACTGGAGACTTTTGGTCTCCAGCCTTGTCTCCTTTATCCCTTGTCTACCAGCTTTGTGTCTCTAAGCATTCTTGTTTATGGCTTCCTTCTTATTACCCGTTTTGCATTGAGAAGATCCTCGATCACATAATCTTAATGAAGCAGACACTATTGTACCATTACAAGTATCAGCTGACAAAGCCACTTGAGTTTCAGAATGTCTTTTTCTGAAACTGAACCTTACTATCAGCAATGTTCTCATTTAAAGCAGGAATGTGCACTACACAGGCAGTTGTATTCAGTAGTTATACTCTTTTGACTTTCAAAAGAACCGAGTATTTAGTGATTCTGATAGTGGGGTGACTGACTCCCTTGCTGGTTAAGCAGAGCTTCTGCCTGTGCTGTCATGATCCTGCAGAACCAAGGCTTATGTCATTGCCAGATTGTTCTTAGCAAACATCAGCCCATATCATGGAACCAGTCTCTGCAGATTCATACTTTTTGAAAGAAGATATACTTTTCATATCAGACTAGTAACTATGATGTACCATACTGGAAAAGGTAAACTGCAATTCCATCACTTTGTTTTGATTTTCCTCGGACAAATGCTAGGTAGCTATTCAAAGTTCTTCCATTACAAACAGATTTTTTTTGGGAAAAGTCATGATGAAGGAGACTAGGTTTACTTCTGGACTGTTTAAATCAAAGCATTTTAGCAGCTTCAAAACTCTCTCACCCAATAATCAATCCCTGGAGGGAAATATGAGATATCATGCCTTACAAGTAAGGGAAAGAAATTACAATGATACTGGATTAATCTGATTGACTAGTCTCATTTTTCTTTAACCGTTTACTGGGAAATCTGAGTTTTATCTTAACAAAACGCTCAAAACCTGAATAATTATGAGTACTGTTTACTTCAAATACAGAACAGTTCTTATGTTAATACGCAGTTAATCATTACTAGAGAAAATGGCATCAGACTGCATGGAGAAATAAGACTGCTTTGAGTCCTCCTGATGTATGAAAATTGATTTGCTTCTTTTTACAGAGGACTTAAGGACCTGGAATTAGACACACCTTCCATTGAGAAACGCTTTGCTTACAGTTTCCTTCAGCAACTTATAAGATATGTGGATGAAGCACATCAGTACATTTTGGAGTTTGGTATAGTACTCCTTGTGCATTTTCATAAGAATTATTAACCAAGATGCTTGATTTTATAAAATCAATTAGAATTTTTTTTTTTAATGACAAATTCTTGGACAATGAGTTTTCCCTCTAGTTTGCTGTAGTTGATGAAGATGATGAATTCTGGAAAGTTGTGTAGTTCACATATTAATTCCAGTTTCCCATGTTCACTCATCAGATGAAAAATGTTCAGCCAAAATTCATGATTTTCATTCTTTGAAAAATAAAACTAGCTCCTGCCTTGTACTTATGCACAAATTGATTATCTCTCACATGTGCACATTAATAGTCCCTTTTTCACAGAGCAGATTAAACCAGTCATTTTTACCATTTTGAAATTTTCTCTGGACGAGATAGGTGAATAGAGAAACCTCTAACAAACTCCCACTATGAGAATGTTCTTTCACAAACACCTAGCATGTGTTTCATCAACAGTGCTATGAAAGAAACAATTTAACTTGATCTGCTTTTGTTAAAGATTAAAAAAAAAAAAAAAAAAAAAAGTTTGGTGACTCTTCTTATATGAGCAGTAAAAGGTAGAAACCTGGCCAGATGCAGCTTCTGTGTGACTGTGGGAGTTGCAATGCCACATAACATAGACTGTGCCTCATGTATAGGCATAGATGCTGTAATTAACAATAGTAATGGCAGGAACAGCAGCAAGATTGAATAAATCACTACTTATCCAAAAGTCTATCTAATTTTAAAGTGGAAATTATCAAATTTTTGAATTATTATATGCCATTGTTACTTACAGCAGCAAAAGTCTGGCCTTGATAACTCATTGGGTTACTTCTGCTGCTAATGCCTGATTACCATGGCTTCGTTCTACTTAATTACATAGATTTGGTATAACTGCAAGAACGATAATGAATTAATACTGAAACAGTAGAAACACCAGTGGAACAAATATAATTCATATCCCTCAATGGATTTGTAAAAAGAAGATTATATATAAGGGATAAATAATCTGGGAGCTGTACCAGATTATGTCTGTAGATTGTATTTGATTGTTGTAGTAATGGGGGAAGGGTAGCAATTTTACTTTCATTTGGGTAGTTCTAACCACTAATTTTGTTCTTTAGACAAGTCTACAAATAAGTAGTAAAAATATGGCAAGTCTCTTTCTCCTGGGAACGACTGGAGAAAGGTGTTCCATTAGAATCTGAGTTCAGGCTTCCAAATTGTTATCAATAACTAGAAAAATACAAGCATAGGACTAGATTTTCATCTCACAAAAATATGCATGTCTCTTTGGACTATGAGATATCTACAGTCTCAGGAAGATTAGAACAATTACTCTTTACATATTTTATTTGCTGTAACTTTTCTTCTCATGAGGTAGTCATAAAATGCCACTTTAACTATTAGATATACTGTTTGTGGTATCTTAAATCTACATTTAAAGATTACTAATATTATTTGTTTATACTGTATACTTTCTAAGAAAAATACAGAGTAGACTGTAATTAGGATATATGACAGGGAGCTTAATTTTCTTTTCTCTGCAGATGGTGGCAGCAGAGGCAAAGGAGAGCACTTCCCATATGAACAAGAAATCAAGTTTTTTGCCAAAGTACAGTATATATTTTCTTTTTCTTTGTCAATGTAGTAAGTAGTTGAAGTGAGAAAGTATTTATTAGTGAACATGAGATTATTGTTGTTATAGATACACTTTCTGTGTTAAATTCATTATTTTATTAATTTAAAACTGTAATAATAAAAATAGCTTCAAAATCATGTAGGATGAAGTATAGATGTGAAAAAATTACAAGATTATATTCTTATTATTTCTTTGCTCCATGATATATAACTTCTCATATGCTATTCATAACCTCTGTACATTTTCTGTTTACTTAGTCTAATTCTGAAGATTTTTCTCTTTTACAATCTTCAGGCAGGTAAATGTGAGCAGTAGTTATTGGAATTAACCCATCTATGTATCTGTCATTGTCAGCTTCCTTATTGCTTGTTTTAAAACCAAGCTGACATCTGCCTCACAGAATCACAGAATGGCTGAGGTAGGAAGGGCTCTCTGGAGGTCATCTAGTCTAACTTCATGGCTCAAGCAGTGTCACCGAGAGCAGGTTTCCCAGGACCATGTCCTGATGGTTTTTACTCTGCAGTCTCTCTGGGCAACCTGTACCAGTGCTCAGTCACCCTCATAGTAAAAAAGTGTTTCTTGATGGTCACGGGGGATCTACTGTGTTTCAGTTCGTGCCTGTTGCCTCTGATCCTGTCATAAGGCACATTTGAAAAGAGCCTGGCTCCATCCTTTCAGATATTTATACACAGTGATGAGATCCTCCCTGAGCCTTCTCTTCTGCAGGCAAGAGAGTCCCAGCTCCCTCAGTCTCCTCATTTGAAAGATCCTGTAATGTCTTAATCACCTTTGTGGCCCTTCACTGGATCCTCTAGTATGTCAATGTTTCTCTTGTGCTTGGGAGCCCAAAACCAGACACAGCACTTCAGATGTGGCCTCACCAGTGCTGAGTAGGGAGGTAGAATTGCCTTCCTGGACCTGCTGGCAACACTAACCCAGGATGCTCTTTACCACCTTTGCAGTGAGGGTGCACTGGTGGCCCATGGTCAGTTGGCTGTCCACTGAGACCCCCTGGTCCTCCTCTACAAACCTTCTTTCCAGCTGGCCAGCCTTCAGTGTGTACTGGTGCCTAGAGTTTTTCCTTCACAGGTGCAGGACTTTGCAGCTCCCCTTGCTGGAAATCGTGAAATTCCTATCAGCCCAGGTCTTTTTGTGTCAAGAATGTTTTACACATGACATGCCTAGGCCTTTTGCATGTAAAAGCTGGTATGGTGTTTTCACATTGGTGAATAAACAAAGGCAGCTGTTTGCAGCATTTTCTAACCCTGATATCCTTGCAGTAAACTGCAATCTCAATACCTTAGAGTTCTTCTATGTGGTACTACTTACCAAGGTCATTGACTCAGAAGGTGGCATTCAGCCTTCTTTTGAACCATGCTCCAAAAAGGAAGCTTTTCTTATTAGTTGTTTATTTTGGATCTCCTCCTGGCCGACACCTGCAGTGGACGCTGACTAGTGAAGTAAATAGGAAAGTTTCTGCACACAAGCCCTTGAGTGAGGTTGTTTTGGGAATTCTATTTGATAGCATCTAGAATTAAATGCTGTTAATGCGCTGACAGTTATAGGCGAGTTTTTCTTAAACTGACAGTAAAAGGCATGAACAGTGATATTTCTGTCTGGTTATGTGGTACAGGAAAAGTCTTAAATTGTGAGACAAAATGAAGTTGTACTTTCTGTTTTTAGTCTTCCTAAAAAACCTACAGGTCAAGTCTGCTGCCTTTCCTGATGACATTTAATTGTCTTGAGTTCTAAATAACTTCAAAGAATAGATGTTAAAGAAAAAATACATAGGGATTTTAAAACAGGAAACATTTGAAATCTCCCATCTTTACTTTTGACTTAGAAAGAGTAATACAGAACATAGTAAAGAAAGCCCTGAGATAACCATGTATTTCTGGTGTAATTTCAGGTTGTGCTCCCTTTGATTGATCAGTATTTTAAAAATCATCGCCTGTATTTCTTGTCTGCAGCAAGTAGGCCTCTCAGCAGTGGAGGCCATGCCTCTAATAAAGAGAAAGAAATGGTGACAAGGTAAAACTTAAAATAATATTAATGTGTATACATATGTATATGTGTGTTTGTCTTTAAACAGCAGCAGTTCATTGTGGGAAAGTGAAAAGTGGGAGGCAGGGAGATATTTTTATGAACACGCAAATTAAACTTTTTCCCTTTCTTTTCCTGTTAGGAAAATTCAATGTATAAAATGAAGAGAGAAGCACAAAGTTCTGATATTTGCTGCTTTAAAGATAGTGGTGATTATTGTAGTAAGCAGGCAACTGCATTTAGTGTTATGTGCAACAATACATCAGTTGCACAGGCTGTGGCATGAGCTATACAACTGTGTATCAGTTTCACTGTTGGAAATATATATGTACTGAAATTGGCATTCCTGCAAAATTTGTTGTTGGTAGATTTAAAAGCCAAACTTATTCATAACTGAGTTTCAGTAAGTATTATTACCAGAAAAAGTAAAATAGAGTTGCATTCTTTCTGCTCTCTGGTTTTCTAAATACAATATTTATATGACAGAAATATCCACTTGAGCCTTTCTCTGAAGTGATCCACTTTTTAGACCATGTGTCCAATGTATCTTTTCACTTAATTTCACTTCTGATTGAATTGAAACCAGTATTCCCAGTTTAGTAAGGTGGACTACAACGACTTACTGCATACCTGTAATGTACAAACATCATAGTTGCCTTCTTGGCTGTTATTGGGTACCAAATCATGCAAAACAGAATTGCTATTCTTTGACGCCGACAGCCAACTGATGATCATACAGACATGCAGGGTTTGCAAGACTGTGTGAATACTGAGTGAAGTTTCTAGCAACAGTGCTAAGCGTGAGTAATGGCTGTCTTGACCTGGAGTCATCTCATGGACTAATTTAATCTGGCAGCTTGGCCGAATGGCATTCTTCAAATAACTAAAAAACTCAAAATGCATGCATCTAGATAATTTTTCACACTGTGAGCTGCCATTTTTCTGTCTGTAGTGTCCTGGGTAACAATATTTTCACAGTTCTTAAGTCATGCCAATAAATCCCATACCTTTTGAATATATTAGCATACATGCTGCATAGATTCAGGACTTTTGCACCTATGATGTCTAGCTGTGTGAGATTCCTGAACATGTGGCCTAGCAAAAGCATCAGAGCTGCTGCCATACTTAGTGGAGTTACTTGCCATCCAGATTATAGAAACTACAATATGTGATCTATTTCCTGAAGTGTTGTTTGGGGCTATTTTGATAGATTCCCAACATTTTTTGTGTTGTGTTTGTATGGGTTATTTTTTGTTGGTGATGTTGCGTTTTTGTTTGATTTTGTTGTTGTTTTTGTTTTGTTGGTTTGTTTCTTGGTTGGGTTTTTTGTTGTTGTTGTTGTGTGGGTTTTTTTGGGGGGGGGGGGGGGCGGGGGGGGTGGGGGTGGGGAGGGGTGGTGTGGTTGGTTTGTTTGTTTTTTCCCCAACAGTATTGTAGAGAGCTTGCCAAAGCTCAATTAGGGATTTTTTGTTGAATATTCGTCTTTGATTTGAGTGCAACTCATGCATAGCATTTTTTCAAGCTAGGGGCTATTCCTGTCTGCCTTATTTTTCCAATGAAGATAAGCTTGCATTCATTAAGATATGGAAGAGTATAAATTTGGGTATTGATAATGCAGTGACAGTATTAACAAGTGAAATAACCATGCCATGTTCAGCAAATATATGAAATCTAGGTCTGTTTTGTGGTTAGACATCTTCCTGAAATATGGTGGTGTTATATTCCATCTCTTCAGGATTCAACTTTTTGCATTTCTCATCTATTAGACCTTCTTACAAGTCCTGGTACTACCGCAGTTGTATAAAATTTGTTCTGGACATCAATCTAAGTACTGGCCATTTGGACGTTTTTATTTATTTATTTAACCTAAACTAATTACACTGGAGTAATAGATTCAGTCTGACTTTGTGAAAACATAGCATCTGCTGAATGCTACACTCAGTTGAATAACATATGTTAGAAAAAAAGATAGATTGTGAGCTATTTAATGTCTTCATTACAGTGGACATGGGATTTATATGATGCTAACATGCTTCTGTACAGCTTTTCTTGTTGGACTGGGTGAACCAGGATCCTCATGAAAGAATATAGAATGTATGTCTGCCTTAAGGAATAGAAAGTGCACAGAGATCCCTGAAACACCCACCAAGCAGATTCATTTCCAAAACAGAGCAGTTGCTGTTGCTATAGTGAATCACTGTGCACTAGCTAATCAGCGGGATTCAAGGGCACATTAACCTGGCTGTTCTGTTTCTGGACATAAATGTTTCCATTTGGCTTTACGCTCCTCTCTGTCAATGGAACACGATGTTCAGATCTCCTTCAGAAGCTGTGCAGACATGCTCATGGTGTCTTTTGTTTTTAAATGTGAGGCTGAAAACTAGCCTGTGTACCTAATAATTAAATAGCTTAATAAAATGACATGGTGGTGTTCATATCATTTTTAGCAGATGAGGGGTTTTGCAGCATAAAAAAAATGACATCAAAAATAGATGATGCTCTTGGAGGAAATTCTCATAGTGAACTGGATCATGAAGATTGAGCTAACCCCTCCTAAATCTGGAGGCCAGGTCAATTTGAGTAGGGCAGTATGCTCCAACTTCTGTGCATTAACACAAAACTTCATTCTTCACTGTTCTGAATGGGACACTGCTCATTGGCACAGGAAGTAATTCAAACATGTGAATGGAAAACAGGGTTCGTATCCATCTTTTGTTGTTTTTTAACCATGTAAGGGGCTATTTCTCATGTTAAGTGTGTTTAAAGGGCAGTGTATTTGAAAAGAAATTCTCACTGTGTTCAAGATGATATGATCCAAATTGGGCTAGTTAAAGATTTGCCATCAGACACTTCAATTAATCTGATTTCCTTACCTTTTGTTTTCAAATTGTCAGTGGTATCCTGAACAACACACTGGCCACATCTTAATTGTTAAAGCTTTGATGGTTATTACCTTGTGGGTTATCATATTGGACGCTTTTATATTAATTAGCTTTGCTTTTATTTTTTTTGTTTGTTTCTTTAATTATAATATGTGCTTATTTAACCATGTTTGTTAAAGATATGCACTTAAAAACTCTTTCTTTAGTACTCTGTCCCACATTCTGCTCAGATAATTGATTCTTTCTGCGTGACATCATGTTGCTTTTCCTGCTCATATATCAGCTGTTATTTTTTCTTTCTTCCCCCCACCTTATTATTTCCTTTTCCCTTCTCTTCTCTTTTATTTTTCTTTTGTCTTCAGCCTGTTCTGCAAACTTGGAGTTCTTGTCAGGCATAGGATTTCACTGTTTGGTAAGGAGACCCTTGACAAATATTAGCATGGCCATCACTTGGTTTTCTTTGCCATTTTTGCATTGTGTTACGTGCTGCTTTGTTGCATGCTGCATGGCTGAAATGCATGGTCTTCACAGACCAGTAATTGTTTAGGCTGGTAGATCACGGAATTTATTAGATAGAATAAAAAGATTCTGTAGTTAACAGTTTGTGGGCTTTTGTTCAGTTTTCTGTGTGTCTCAACTAATATCTGGACTTCTTTATCTTACCAAATAATTTTGCTGAGTTAATTATAATTACTAATTTGTCGTATTATTCTAAGTCATTTGGGAAAAATGGAGCATCAGAAATGTGCATTTGTGTTGGAAAGTCATTAAAGAAAATTTGTAGTGGGTTGAAATGCTTAGTTATGTTCTGTGGAATTCTGAAATATTCCCAGATGTGCTTGACTCCACATATGCATGTGTACTATCTTTCTGGTATTATCTGAATCTAGCAGGAGCTCGGTGTTTGTCTTATGCCATGTGAAAATCACTTAATTGAAGTAATTTTCAAGTCTGTATCAAGTGTCTACATTATATGCAATGTGTGGCACAGTTATATACTCTGCAATTTTTTGCTATGCCGTTATGATAGGTTAGTAGAAACACAACATCTTATGTGTATATAGCTTCTATGATGGATGCATTGCAAACTCCAGCATCCATGAACATACCTAATTGTGTAATTATCTAACGAATTAGAATGTTATTAAGATTACATGCATCTAACTCAATTACTACATATTTTGTTCAATTTGAAGGGAAGAAACTCGCTGCAGCAGTGTGGAGTTTAAAAAGCTTACATACCATTATGAAAACCATTAAACTGATAAGAAAGATTGGAAGTTATTTTAGGATATCACTTTTAAATATTTTTTTGGGATGAGCTGAGTTGATTTTCTTGTAAAGCCAAAAGATCATAGCAGAAATGGAGTTATTTCTGCAGCTGTGTGGCATTGTGTCAGCTTTTTCTGAAGGGTGGAATATGTCACAAATGTACACAGAAGTTCTGTGTTATACCCTAGTTTGTTTCTTCAAAGAATGAACTAGCTCAGGTATACTATTGAAATTTCGTAAATATTTTTTGTTATTGTGTGAATTTGTTTTTCTGCCCCTTTTTTTTTTTTTTTTTTTTTTTTTTTTTAAATGGGTAAGAGTTGAAGTTAAAAATCTTGAGTGAATGTATGTTTCTACACTACTAAAGAAAAGATCTTTTCCATCCCCAGTCTCAGCTTGCTTAGTTCCTGTTTGGCTGGGTTCAAGTGGTAGAAGGAGACAAGTCAGACGGGACCAAATGAGTATTCACTATGGCCACAATTTGGTTTTTCACTTTTGCTGAGGTGCAGTAGCTAACAGAATACAAAATCTTTATGCCAACACAGAAGTGTACTGTAATTTTTCCATGAGTTATGACAAGGTCAGCATAAGACTCTGGAGCACGGTCATTTCTTGTGGACCTACTAACTCAAGTCAAAATCACCTGACAGTTTGCGTTACCTTGGCAGTGAATTATGTCATGTTAGAAAAACTGAGTTGCACTTACTCTAGCAAAGACAATGACACTGTAGAAGCGGGGGGAATGCTCATGAGGACAGGGTCTGAGCACAGCTGGGGCCTAGAAAGTTATTTTTGTGCTTTAGGGGCATCTTGAATGAGCAAGTGTTGCTCTATAATAACCTTTCTTGATAGTGGGGAGTTTGCTATTACAAATATCAAAATGTTATATATTTTTGCTCCATAGGTGTTTTATAATATCATGAATTTGAATGGTACTTCTGAGGATACAGCTACATGTATGAAAGTCATTAGTAAAAGTTGTGTAGCTTAAGTTGAATATAGAAGTCTTGATAAAATGGGAAATTAAGCATGCATGTCTTCCAGAGTGAATTTAAACAGTTAATCTCATTTTATATGTGCCACTGAGATTATGGAATTGTAATTCAGCATGGAATTATTATTTTGTTTCAGTGAGAATGTAGATTTTGATCCTAATAACTTACTGTTTGAGAGCTGTAGCTGGGCATCAGTAAGACTGTATTGATTTACTTTTGTTATTATTAGTGGGCTGAATTTGAAACTTTTTAGTGAGTATTTTGGTGAAAATAGCTTTTGAATTTATATTTTCTCAACTGAAAAAAAACAAATTTATATGACTAGTTTGATTCACTTTTAATGTTGTTTAAATCTCCAGTAAGGCATTCTTTCTGTGTAAGTATGTAAGTATTAAAAAAAGAAAATCTTCATATTGGTAAGACAGACCCATGTAGTCTGAAACAAATTTAGCTAGGTGAGATATCAGGTAAGAAAGGCCTGGTTTTCCTCACTTCTTTTGGGGAACTTATGAACTCCTCTAATTAAGTTCTATAAAAAGAAACAGAAGGCTTTGTCTGCCTAATAACATCCTGGATTTATAAGCTTTTTTCCAGTGAGGCATCCTTGAATCAATATCCATAGTACTTTCGCGATACAGCAACAGTTCTTCCCTCCTGATATAATAATATGGCTTTCTAAAATATGTAGGACTGCACCTCAAATTACTAAAGAAACTCAGTTGTGCAGTTCTTGGGATCAACTGCATTTGTAATACATGCTGAATAGTGATCCAACCATCAAGCTGATATTTGGACTAGCTCCTGGAATACTTTTATCCTTAAAACCTCTTGAACTGATGTTGTTTAGTATTTTTGTGTGTCCAGCCTCTATTGTTTTGAGTTGTGTGAAGAGTTCCTTTAAGCAACAGATCTTGTTTCAGTTTTTATTGTATTGGATTGTACATTATCACCTGCCCCACTTTCATGATATAACAAAATTTTATATGGTGCACATTCATTTCTGTGTCAAGGCATTCTGTATCTAGTTTTCAGGCTTCTGAAAATGAAGAACATTTATAATTAAAAAAAAAAAAGAATGTTTTTAATTTAATGAATGTACATATCTACATTGTGAAATATTTGCAATAGAAATAAAACTAGTTTCATTAGAAAACCCTAATTTTAGGTTTCATAACTCAGTTTAAAAATGATGGTCTTCTGAAATTGACTTCTGACCTCCGATTAGAAGCAGACTGATTCTTGAAACGTTCAATTTTAAAAGATTTTTTAAGTTTTACATGTGCAATTTTAGGGTAATATATTTATTTTGAGGGGTTTTGTTCTAGAAACACAATGAAAACAACTAAATTCATGACACTGAATGAAAGCAAGACACAGAGTTTCCACTAATTCTAAACCTATCTTTCATAGAAAATTGCTCTTTCTAATACTTTGCAACCAGTCCTACCTGAAGGAGATATTCCAGGAAAGAAGGTTCATGATAATTTTGAAAGTCTGTTTTTCGTGTTACATGGATAAAACTGGACAAACTGTAGTATGTCAATCAGTTTAGACTCAAGGGGGCTGCATTTGACATGGTCACTGAATTCTGCTCTGATGTCCCGGCCTGTGGAACAACCCACACTGCAGTATCTGCTACAGGGATATGCCTAAAGCTTGTCTGGTTTACAGAATAACTAGATGAACCCCTTCCATCGGGGTGCAGCAAATGAAGTACCTGATTCCCAATAAATACATGGCTCTTGAAGTGTGTCTATGTGGTATGAATAGATTGCCAAGGTAAATTTTTAGGGAACTGGAGTGAGCGTCTCTACACTACACTGTAACGTTCAGTGTCTATGCGCCTGCATGACGAATGCTAAGATACTATGACAGTGTAATCCACAGTCTAAGTCTGGGTTGCTTTGGCCATGTCCCTCCATTCATGCTGTCATCCACAGGGTCCTGCACTCTCTTCTTCATCAGAACATTCATATCACCAGAGTGGTAAAATAGTAAGGAAAAAAAAAAAAAATAGGAGCTGACAACTTTGGGGTGATTTTTTGGGTAGGATTTTTTTAGACCACTTCAGCTTTCTCATCTGCTCCCTATATCATTGTGTGCCCACAAGTGCCAGTGCAAAGATAGTGGGGCTGCCTGGCTAGGGGCAGCCATGGAAGATGCCGTTTGGGTTTGTTTAGTTTATCGTGGATGAACACCACAACAATACCTCCTAATTCAATAGCATAGGACAACATAGTGCTACAGTAAGCCTCTCACTCCTTCCTTGCAATGTATCTTTTAAAATCTGTTTCATTGAAACAATTAATAATTTTAGTTGTATTTTTTGCCTATGTTTTCAAGTGAAATAACCACCAGTGAGAAAGTATAGTACACTGCATGCAGATGATGATATTTTCAGAAATCAGAAATCTATTTTATCTTCAACAATTTTTTTTGAGAGAAACTTGAAATACAGAGAGAAGCAAGAAAAAGTATTTTCATTTTTGCAGAGATTTACTTTATATATATATATATATTTTTTAAATAAATAGATCAAATAAGCTGTGTATCAAATTTTTATAGCTTAAATCTGTCTTGGATTTAAAAAGTGAACTTGGAGGTGGCTTGTACATGGCAACATCTTGGAATGTACATATGCTTATAAGCATGTTGTGTGTAAGTTTTCTGTTTATATACATAAGTGTAAAAAAAATAATTGATTCTGAGAGTTGCATATTATGTCAGAGACTGTTACTCATGTGGGCCGCACCTGATCCTGTAATAAATGGTTTCAGCCTATTGGCAATATGAGGGAGTTAACCTTTTTGATGACATTGTATATAAATGTTCTGTTCCTGCAATAGCAGTTTATGAAGATGGAAAGCTTTTATGTTACTGAGAGGGGGAAGACAAATTTTCAGATAAACTTAAATCAATTAAGCAAAATTTATAGAACTTAAAACTGGACAATACACTGTAGCTCTCATTAACCTCACGTTTAAGTGCTTCCATCTTGACTGCCTCAGCTATTTGATGAGATGCTTTACTGCCTCTAGTTACTGCATTTGTGTAAACAAGGCTAAGACAACAAACTGCATGTTTTTTAACTTGAATGTTAAAACTATGCAGAAGTTCAATTGCTGCTATGTCATTTCTTCTTTCATTAAAACCAGAAGTAACAATTAGTAGAGTATAGGTATGCTATACAGTATTGTCAGCTTAATTGGTGGATAATTTTTCTCCCTATTAGGGAATGATGCAACATCAATAGTCAACTGTCTTCACATACTGGGCCAGACCTTGGATGCAAGGTAATACTGAATATATTTTCTAAAGTCCAAAGAAAATAATTTAAGAAAATAATATGCAGTCAGGTTTGGGCTACATGGGTAATGCTACAGAACTTCAAAACTCAAGAAATTATAGTACTGAAAAGAATTCCCATTGCAAAGCAGGTTAATGACTAGTTAATTACTAGTTTGGAAGAACAGTATTTGTAGGTTACACTTTCAGCTTCAGTTTGGATTAATGGTGTTCAGGAACTGTTGGCTGTTAGTTCATCTGGTTTGAATCATGTGGTTGTTCCCAAACACAATAACGTTAGAAAAATTTTTATTCTTTTGCTTACTCTGTTTAGTAAAAGAAATCAGGAGTTAAATGTACATAGAGTGTGGTAAATCTGTCTCATAGATTGTCTTCATTGCAAAGGTAGTTGAGGTTCTAATTTGAACCAAAAAACCCCTTTACATGTAGTTCAGTGGTACTTTAAAGTAAAATTCACGTGTCTGAGCCATTGTGATGTTCATGGTTGAGACAGTCCTGAAATATTGGAGGGTAACGTGTTGCTTTTCAGGAACTATACAGTAAACTATCTGTGCTGACAGCTGACTCTTAGATCTTTGTAGTTTTGAAATAAAGCATGGTACAATAGTTACATATATATACATGATATATAACTACTTCCATGGTAATTTAAGGCAACTTTTTTGCTTTGTATTTACTCTCAAAGAATTGACTGGATTACATGCAGATTGCTCTTTTTCTCAGTATCTTTGCAGTGGCATAAATGAATAAATTTTAATTTCAGTTTGCTGTGGGGTAAGTTCATGATCATGGTCATCACTATGGCTCAGCTGTTGCATGGTAATCCTTTAGGTTATAGTGTCTTCATGTTTGGTGTTTGTTTGGTTTGGGTTATTTTGGTCATAAATTGACCAAATTGCCCATGCTCTATGCAATCACGCAGATGTAAAAACAGCTCCAGATGGGGATTCACGGAGGTTACATTAAATTTTGAAAATATTACCATTGAAACTGTATATATTCACTCTGTAAAACAAACAAACTGGATGATTATTCAATTTACAAAACAATTTCACCTGGATTTATTTCCCAAAAGCCTAAACGAATACTTTCCTTAAATAAAGAATCTCTGTAATTGAGCTAGTTAAAACAAATAAGGTAATAATTCTCCTGGGTTATATAATTACATAGTTATATATTAATATTTATTTATTTGGTTGGATTGGTTTGTTTTAAACTGATTTTGTTGCTTTTACTCATGCCTTCCTGATGCCCTTATTCTGGAGGCTGAAATATGACTGTCATGGTCAGGAAGACTTTCTGAGTTCTGTCTTGAGATAGTTCTTCTCTTCCTAGAGTCATAAATTCCAGATTTACTCATTGGTGGTTTTTTTTTTTTTTTGTTTTTGTTTTTTTTTTTTTTTTGTTTTGGTTTGTTTTTTTTTTTGTTGTTTTGTTTTGTTTTTTTTCTTTCCTCTGAAGGCAGATGAATCAATTTATAAATTTAAAAGGACTTCATTTTCTCAATGGGAAACCAGATAAAACATCCTTGCATTCTGCAGGATACCTATGTGTTTGTTTTAGTTTTTTTTTCATGGGTTGTTCAGCTATGAGAAGATTTTACGATATCAAAAGATGAGATTTTTCTTTAGATCTTTGTAATCTATTTCATACAAGTCAAGATTAGGATTTTATTCCATACTTGTCTAATAGAATATTGTTCTCATTCTTTTTACATGTTATATGCAGGACTGTGATGAAAACTGGTTTGGAATCTGTCAAGATGGCATTGAGAGCCTTTTTGGACAATGCTGCTGAGGATCTGGAAAAAACAATGGAAAATCTTAAGCAAGGCCAGTTTACACACAGCAGAAACCAGCCAAAGGGTGTTACACAAATCATTAATTATACCACAGTTGCTCTCCTGCCAGTGCTATCTTCATTATTTGAGCATATTGGACAGCACCAGTTTGGGGAAGATTTGATATGTATGTATTATTTAGAAGTGCCATGCCGCTAAAATATCTGTATTGTCATGTAGTAAACACTACTAGACTGGAGAATCACAAATCTTATGCCATTTTGACAAAATTGTCATAGATTTAATAACCTTGAACAATCTGCAGGATTTAGTGGACTTTGTGTAAATATTAAAGCAGATATGACTGTGATTAGGCAGTCAGAAGGCTTGATTTTGTGGGTAACTTTACCATAGTTACACTGTGACTTTCTCCTTGTGTGAAAAGTTACTTTGTGTAAGTTACTTCATCTTTGCTCTAAGTACAAATGAGTTTATACTATGAGAATGATTTTATTCCGTCATACATATACATGCACCTTGACTTACTTTCAGTTAGTGGGGAATCTGGTAGGTGCATCTTAGATCCTAAGGAAAAATGGAAGAAGCTCCTGAAGAATTCAGGCACCGAAGAAGGGAATATGTATAAGACTCTGTATATCGGATTTCTGTATAGTTTCTGATTATGGCAGATTCAGTGTCCTTTATTATACCAAACTCAGCCTCTGCAAGACAAAATTTTGCAGTCTGCAACACAAAATTATAGTTTCATTTATTTTGGGAACTCTGCAGGAATTCTGCTGTCCAGGCTGCACTGAAGGAAGTGATGCTGCTCTGTGTATCTAACTCAGTTGTAGAAATAACTGAGATGAGGACCTGGAAGAAAAGAATACCGAAATATATTTTTTTATATTTTTAGAATCTGGAAAAGTATTCTATAAATAGCATTAAGAGGACTCTTTTCGAAAATTTGGAGTTGTATTTATAGTTTTGCATGTAATGAGATATAAACATCCACTTTACAGAAAAAAATTAATGAGAAAAATTCAGGAGAATGTGACAGTATAGAAAAAACTTATGTGTGAGTTTCACATACATATCATAAACCACTTTTTCAGACAACCACATGTTCATGCCTTGTATAATTTTTGATCTCTGGTATTCTATTTTTGCAACTTAATAATTAGCCTTTGATACTTTATCACTGAAGCTGACATTCTTAACTGGCTATTCTGCATACATCACACTGGTGTAAAACATCCAATTTAGATTTCGTAAATGGAGAAAGAATAATTAATTAAAATTGCGCCTACTTATTTTGTCTAGAGCACAGTTGGAAAGGCTAATTTTTCTCACACACAACTACCCTTTCCGTCTTGATAAGAATAAGGTTATCTTATTTGTACTACTCTGACAAGCATGTTGACCTGGTGCTTCTACCTAAGACTATTACTACATGTACAGAGTACTTCATGGTGTGAACTTGTGCAAAGGTGGGTCAGTGTACCTGGGCTTACTCTTATGTAAAAATACGCAACTCCAAGGCGATCCAAACTAAAATGACTGTGTAGAAAGGGCCAGGCTATGTAGCTTTGCACTATCATCTTGTAGGCTCTCCCTGCCCATTAAGTCTTATCCTATTTTACTCTCAACACTTCATTGCATATTGAGGGAAGATATTAGCACTGTGGGAGACACTAGAAAAAAATAATATATGAAAACAATGAGGGTGTTGTCCTTCTTGATGGTACTTACACTGTTGTTACACTATTACTGCAGATTACTTTGCAAAAGCATTTTTTTCAAATCAAAGTTAACATTCTCACCTTTTTGTGCCTGGAACATTTGATAATTTCAAAATGTGCTTTGGTGAAGTGTTCATGAGGACTACAGGATTATTTTTTTAATCCTTCAGCAGTCTGAAATGCAAATTAAGTATATGATATTAACTGATACCTGTGTCGATTTTTTTTTAAATATAAACTGTGGTTAAAAGAATTATTTATCTGTTACTATCTTTTTGTAATGTATTTTATACAATGGTACCACATTTGTAAATCTATATATTACCTCATAATATATATTCCCTAATAATTTTTTTTTAAACTTTCAGTACATTGATTTACCATGAAACTTTTTTAAGTGCTACAGAAAAACTAGAGAAGATTCATTGAGTAATTTCTTTATAGCTACTAAATTAATAAATTCTCAGACTTTGTAGTTAGGTGTTACCCATAAAGACTTGGGATGATATTAATTTCAGAAAGGTAGTGCACTAGTGAAAGATGTTTACTGTCTTAGCTGGTAACTTGATATTGAAGTAAATGGAAGTTTTGAGTGAAAACTGTGGCACTCAGTGGTCAGAAGACGTTTTGTGTTTAGAGACTGATTTCTGTGGATTATGTTTGACAGCTTAATATTATTAATTCAGTTATTGTCAAAAGAAATGTATTTTAATTCTACAGAAATGTATTGCCAAGAAAAATCTCTTTTACCTATCATTTTCTTCTTTTTTTTAGTGGAAGATGTTCAGGTCTCCTGTTACAGAATATTGGCCAGCTTATATGCTCTGGGAACCAGCAAGAGTATCTATGTAGAGCGGTAAGAAGAAAAAGTGTTCCTCTGTTTTTAATATTCGTGCTCATATTTAGCTTCATGAATATGCAGTCCAGAAATGAATACAGGAAGAGATTGTTGTTGGAGAGGTATCTTGAGAGAAAAAAGGTGCTCAGATGTTAAGTGAAACGCAGCTGCATTTATTATAATACACTTAAAATGTTGTATTATATGTTTGTCAAAATATATTTCTTAATTCAAACAAGAATTAAAAATAAAATTATCTGACTTTACAATAAATATAACTTGATTTGAGGTTCAACTGGGGAACTGTAGAAAGATGTTGTTCAGTGATTTTTTTAATTGTTCCTTATATATTAATTGTGATGTATATTTCTTATTACCCTAAGCTTAATTTGTCGCTTATACAGCATTACTTCTTCTCTAGCTAAAATACCCAGGGGAATGAGGCCTTATTTTTTTTTTTTTTTTTGCTTTTTTTTTTTGTGCATCTGTGTATTTGTTATTTGTATTTGTTAACCTCCCTCCTTAATAAGGGATATAAAATTATTTTGGTTTAGTATTTGGCAAATAAATGATATGGGTTTTGTAGTTAAGATGAAATATATAAGTGTAAGTGATAATTTTTGTGTATGGTTGTCTACAACCAGTGTCGCAAGTATATTGAATGGATGTATGTTTTGCTTATGAAGACGTAATGAAAAGGAAAGAAAAAGAAGGAGCAAACAGGATAAGTAATAATGGGAATGAAGTTAGATTTTACAAAATCAAGTGTAATGTCTTAGATCTAGAAAGAATATAAATTCCTAAAATGAGATAAACAATAGACTGAAGATGTATCTTGATAAATCACAAGATCAGTTTGGAGGCTTTTTTTGTTTGTTTGTTTGTTTTAATGTGAGCTCACGGGACCTCCTGGATTTCTGTCATCTGTGTGGCTCAGTTTCAGCAGCTCAGGATTTCTCACATATCTAAGATCTGTTCTGATAAACTGAATTAGAAATCAGAAAGAATAGTTTTAAATGTCCCCTGAAGGATCCAAGTGAAGTGACAGGTGATCGTTTCTTCCTAGTGACCAGCTTTTCACAATTTTGACACATTTAAAGAAATTTGATTATCAAATAAATGTGGAAGAAATTAGAGCCATGTTTTTGTGCAAAACTTTGAGAGTTATTGATCAGTAGAAGTGATTTTCCACTCTCTGAATAATTTGACTTTCATGCTAGATCAAGGTCTGATTATTAGTATTTCTCAGAAAAATGAAATTATATCATTCAAATGAATGGTAGTTGTATTTGATTTCTTGGTCTATTCAGTAGCTTTTTCTTAATAGTGGAGATTATAATGTCAGTAAAGCTGAGAGGAAAGTAATAGAATAGAAGACATTATTATGATGACTTTGTGGTGTCTTTTCTGCATGTTCCTCATTTATTCTCAGCTAAGTAGGCCACCTTTGACATTTTACATCTTACATTTCATTCATATATTAGCAGAGGGTTGTTGAACTTAAATTTCTATTACCTGTTCTTGTGTTGATAATCCTGATAATGTAGTGGTTTATCTCTTTGAGACGAGCTCAGCTTTGAATAAAAATAAAGCTGGCATGCAAGTATCACAAGGTGTAGTCAGTCATCAAAATTGTGTATGCTTAACGATGTTTGTTAATTCACAGGCAACGATCAGCACTAGGAGAATGCTTGGCCGCTTTCTCAGGTGCCTTTCCTGTGGCTTTTTTGGAAACTCATTTGAACAAACATAATATCTACTCAATTTACAATACCAAGAATGCGAGAGACAGAGCAGGTATTTCCAGAAATTCACAGTTTCACTATAAATGCTGCTTGCCTTAATACGTGTACTTTTGCATAGATTTGATAGTACAAGCATTTTCTCGTAGTCTCTTGGTTGTATTTCTTTCCTAGGTTAATGAGCTAAGTCTGGTAAAAGCAATTATTTTGTGTTTCTAAAGACACCAATGTTTTCATTTTCAGATACTATTCTCAAAAGTCCAGTTTTGAATCTATTTATTGATTTATTGATTTTTATTATCTTACATATTAGATATTTGATGATAAAATTATATATTCTAATCACTAACTTTAGTTATTCAGTTTTCATATGCAATGTTGGATTCCTAAAACATACACACTTCAACTAAAGAAAAATACCTTTTCTTGTATTAAGTACATAATATACTCTTAGCAAGTAAATACACTGCAGAGTAGCATGTAAATTGCTTTTTCTTTGTTTGAAACAGAAGACAGCACAGATACAGATACATTCCGGTATCATTATAAACGTTTATTTTGTGTATACCATTTTTGTTCCATTCTGAAACTCTTGATATTTCTTAAGCTAAAACACAGTAGTTGAATAAGGTGATACACACTACTTGTTCCTGTTGCAAATGGAAGAGCAGTTACAGTAGAACTGGTCAAACTCTGTATATATGCTGAGTGTGAATTATATCACAGATATATATGGATGTCAGTGAATAAGACATCCATTTATAATGGTGTTCATTTTATAACTTTGCCTTTATTTTGAAAAGAGGGCACATATCAGATTTATTCTTCAAAGACCTGCAGTATCTTCAAAATGTCAACAGCCATACTTACTTACCATGTATATTCAAGCTGTTTTAATACATCTAGAAAGACAGCCAGCTGAATTTTAATTGATTTTTAACAGAAATTTCAACTTATTTTCCAAAATTGTTTTAAGCTTTAAGGAGACTCTGTGATGGCTATGTAAAATGTTTTTGGGTCTAAACAGGAGAAGAGAGTGTTTTTGGAAAAAGCCTAGCCTTACTTTATTTTGCTACAAATATTTGGAGTCGCAAATTGCAGGCTAAATTTTCAATATGTAGATATCTGTATATCTCATTGTATGTGTCTGTCAGGATGTTAGACATTCAAGAGCTAATAGTTGTGCTTAAAGATATTTATTTGGAGATGAAAGAAATTGCTTCCAACAATAGAGGCAACTGCAGTGCCTTTACAGTGGATGGAAATGATAATACAAATAATTTGAAAAGTAAACATTTACAATCAGAAATTCACCTCCAAATGCCAATTTCTGAGAATTTGCTCTACTCATTATGTCAGACAATATTTTTTTTCCTCTATTAACATTCCAGATCTCATCTGATGTGTTGTGAAGAGATGTTCTGTTGTATCAGTTTGTCTCCTCAACTGCAAAGCTTATGTTGGAAGAAATTCTGAAATTTAAGCTTAATTTTGAATATAGCAAACTACATCTGATGTCTCTGAATTCATTCCATAATAATTGCATTCTTGAAGCTTCCATATAGGAATTATTTTTATTATAGAAAGTTTCATTATTGAACCTTATGTATAAAAACAGTTTATTGCTCAATGCTATGAAAGTACCTGGGTTTTATTGTTGTGTTTGTCGTTTTTTTCTTTTCCTTGGATCAGAAAAGTACAAATGTAAATAGAAAATAAAAACTGTACACAATAGCATTTGAATAGTTTTCCCTCTATGACTTAGTTTATTGATTTATTTTTTTTATATAGTTCTCAATTTGCCTACTAGTGTGGAAGAGGTTTGTCCAAATATTCCTTCCTTGGTGAAGCTAATGGAAGAAATTGTGGAACTGGCAGAGTCTGGTATTCGTTACACACAAATGCCACATATCATGGAAGTTATACTGCCTATGCTGTGTAGTTACATGTCACACTGGTGGGAGCATGGGCCAGAAAACAACCCTGACAAGGCTGAAATGTGTTGCACAGCCTTGACATCAGAGCACATGAACACTCTGTTGGGTAATATATTGAAAATCATCTATAACAACCTTGGTATTGATGAAGGAGCCTGGATGAAAAGACTAGCAGGTAAGATGTAAAAATAAACAAATAAGCATGTGTGTGTATCTTCAAATATCTATATATACACACACTCTGAATTACTCTGTAATTACCCTGTTAAAGCTGGATTAGACCAATGGTCATGTTTTTGTTTTTAAAGAATACAGTTCTTGATGAACCACAAATATTAGATGTAAAGAAAGAGCAGTGTAAACAGTATGTTTTAATCTCTTAATGAGTAATATGAGAAGCATGATAAGCTATTTCTTTTTTTCCCCAGAATATGCACATATACATTTTACAGTATATTGGATCAAAGGGGTAAAGTTATTTAGCCCATTTTCATTATATAGCAAGTTTCCATTTTCAGGCATACACAGTTTCTTGCAGTTCTGTATGAGTGCTGAATCCTCAAAATATTGTTTTGAAACTGTGTATCTAACATTTCTGTTACAGTGAAGTGTGGAAATGCATATTTCATTTTATTAACCCTTATGTAATTGTGAGAACACCTTAAACTATATCTAAAACAGGTTCTTTCTCAATGTTACAACCTGTAAGACAAAGTCACTTCAGTGCTGTGAATTCAGTTTTTCAGTTAGGCTTTCTTATGACTTTTTAGTCCTTACTGTAGTAGTAATTTCATTCATGGTAGCAGTCTGGATTCCTACTCTTTTGAGGGTTAGTAATGTAATGCACTCTAAGGATAAGTGGTAACTGCCTAAAATTCTTTGTAATCTAATGGATATGTTACAAATGGTTTTGTACTAATGGGCTCAGATGAAGTGGTAATTTACATATTCTTTTTTATGAGTAGATTTGCAAAAAGCTTGTGTTAACAAGTCTCAAATGGCTTGATGAATGGTTGAATTAGTCTCGTTTCTATCTACACAAAAGCCTTCCAGTGTCCTAATGTGTGTAAGAAATACAGGCGGGCTTCTTCAGCAGGTTTGCCAATAACTAGAGTCTGCTTTCCTGTTCTGTTTGCTCACACACTAAAAAGCAAGGTTCAAAAGAGGAGCCAGTGGCTGAGAACTTGTGCGTGCTATGTAGCTATCCACCCATATATACCATTAAACAACTTCTGCATTACTCCATAAAATTGGCAAATACCAATATGCTGACAGAATGCTAATAAAGAGACTTTGCAAGATCATAACACTTGAAACCTTAGGCTTTTCTACCCTCATAGTTGCAAAGCTAATGGACTATGTGAAATCCTGACCACATTTAATTCTTGGCTAACGTTCTGCCGATTTCAATGGGGACAGGATTTTACTCTGTAACCTACAAATAGGACACAAGAAAGAGGGGCAAGGTAAAAGTTTTTATTTATATTTTGTGGCCAGGTATATACATAATATTCATTGCCTTAAATAGTGTTTTCCCAGCCCATCATAAGCAAAGTGAAGCCACAGCTCTTAAAGACACACTTCCTGCCACTGATGGATAAGCTAAAGAAAAAAGCAGCAGTGGTTGTGTCGGATGAAGAACATCTAAGAGCAGAAGGCAGAGGTGACATGTCGGAGGCTGAACTGCTCATCCTAGATGAGTTCACCACTTTGGCACGGGACCTCTATGCCTTCTACCCTTTGTTGATTAGATTTGTGGACTATAACAGGTATGTGGAGAGGAGTAGGTCAATGAATCTCATAAAATCTTCCTGTTTATTGCTACCGTCTCCTGTCCCTTGATATGCCTAGCACTGAATTAAAGTAGCTTTTACTCAACCTGCCAATCTCGAAGTTGTTCAAGCTGATACTTTATGACATTTATTATAGAGGAACTGGGATCTTTTTCAGAAGAAAACCTAAAAAGAGGTGCAATCCAAATCTGTTGGATTAGACCTAGGATTAATGTAAAAGGATTTTAAGCATTTTGAAATAAGACATCAAAAAGCCACTGTTACCCAGAAAGGATTAAAGCATGCATGCTTCGTTCTGTTGGCTTGTATCCTTGTAAAATGTTGAAAACTGACGTCAAAGCATAAAGACAGTGAGGATTATCCATGTTTCCACCCCTCTACCAAATTTTAGGGCAAAATGGCTGAAAGAGCCCAATCCTGAAGCAGAAGAATTGTTCCGCATGGTGGCCGAGGTCTTCATCTACTGGTCAAAATCTCATGTAAGTAATTAGTGGTAAATACTTGTTTTAGTTAGGATTCTTAGTAGGCAGATCAATTATTTAGTGATTATATTTGAAAAAAATTAATGACAGAAGTGAAAATGCAGATGGCATGGTATTAATGACTTTCAGTTTTCTGACACTTCTGAAATGCCTGAGTAGTTAGAGGAGTTGATGGTGTTTTGTAGCACAGTAACACTGAATGCAGATATTTCTGTCTAAATTTTTTTTGCTGTTAGTGTTGTTGTTTTTGGTTTGGGGTTTTTAATGTATATTAAGCTCATTGAGTTCTGTGTCCTTACACTTCCCCCCCCCCCCGCCCAGTTCCTTCCCAATTAGTTATTTTCACCCCCAAAGCCTTTTTATAACCAGAATGTAAGGCTACTAAATTAGTGGTAGTTATCTCATTAAAGTCCATTTTCCTAAATTGTACGGTCTGTCTGTTTGAACCTCTAGGCAAAGTTACAATAAAAATCATGTGGAAAGGTCCTCAACAAAGGTTTCCTGAAGGAAATATGCAACACTTTTTACAGTCACTTAATTAGTTTTGCAGTGTAGGTCGCATATTGTTCAATTATTAAGACTAGGTCTGTAGCTGGCTTGAATGAAACAAAGTCAGTTAATGTTCTAAGAGCAAGGAAGTAGCAAAATTAATCTTACAAGTAACTCTTTGAATATTTTTTCTTTTTTTTTGCACAATGGTACTGTTTTGTATTTCTTAAATTTTACCAGTTAAGGTTTTCTTCCTAATTCCACTTATACAAAAGTTACCCTTGGTTCTTAAGTCTGATTCCTCTAGTTTGTAGACAAGAACTGAGGCGTCTGCATTAAGATCTAATTGGGCACCATCACTGTCCGTGCTTAAATGAAAACGAAACATGATTCATGTGCATACTGGAACAAAAAGGAGGATAAAAAAAAAAAGAAGAGACTAAATACATTCAGACTTTGGATCTCTGTATGGAGTGTTATCTATACTTAATTGCTTTTCTGCCATAACTTCAATTCTCTTAAGTTTGGGAAACAAGGTGTCTTATTATTTGTGTACTCGTGCTTGAATTTGACTATAAAATTTAGTATAAACACCACAGGGCACAGAAACTGGTTGCATAGTAGTTAGATACTGGATCATCAAATTACTTGTGTGTTCCTAAGTTCAGATTTAAGTAAAAGTTTCTTATGTATCTGAAAATACTGGGCTTTATAATGGGGGGAAAGAAATATATGAATGGATGATTTACTGGTAAACAAAAACTCAGATGATATTTTTATATTGAATTAGAAGAGGAATGAGATTTTATCATAGCTGTTTCATAGCCAGAGAAACACTCAAGCAAAACCAAAACAAAACACACAACCCCCTGTGCTATGCCATGTAAATCAAAGCTGGAATTCAAGGCCATTGTTGATCATTCATTAATTTTTTCTGTCCTTGTCTCATGGATTTTATGTATTTCCAGTTAATTTATATTTTTATTTAGGGTTTGTTTAGATAGATTTCTCATATACCATAAGTGCTTTTAGCTGAGATCCTTTATATATTTCCAGAATTTCAAAAGGGAAGAGCAGAACTTTGTGGTACAAAATGAAATCAACAACATGTCTTTCCTCATCAGTGACACCAAATCTAAGATGTCCAAGGTAATGTAAAGATTTTTGTATTTTTCTCTTTACAGAGGGGAAGGAGACAGGAGGAATACAGAGAAGCACTGGTTTTTTTTTTGTTTTTTTTTTTTAAATGAAATCTGTTGCAAAAACTGGGTTGAGAATAAAAAGATAATTGTTTGAGAAAAGCAGTGGACTTTCTAGATATTGGTGCAAAATACTGACAATGATATAATGGTAGTTCCATGAGATAACAATGAAACTGTATTGGTAGTAAAGAAATTGTCAAACCAGAGATAACTACAAAGTTTCTAGTGCAATTCTTTTATTTAATATTGGATTTTATTTATTTTTTTTTCATCTTTGCTTTATGCTGCAGGCAGCAGTTTCTGACCAGGAGAGGAAGAAGATGAAGCGAAAAGGTGACCGGTACTCTATGCAGACCTCTCTCATTGTGGCAGCACTGAAAAGATTACTTCCCATTGGCCTAAATATTTGTGCTCCTGGAGACCAAGAGCTAATTGCACTGGCCAAAAATCGATTCAGCATGGTAGGTGCTCTTTTTGCACTTCTAAAAGGTAAAAATATTTTACTAATGAAATTATTTGAAATTTTCCCCCATGCTTATTCTTACACAAATAATCAATACTAATTCTAGTACATAAAGGCACGAGTGACTGTGATATGTAGTAATCTATATATTGTTCTCATTTTCAGGATATAAAACATTTCAGTTTGGACGTAACTATTTTCTAAATTATCAGTTGTATTTTATGAAGCTTGAATTTGGAAATGAAAATGAGAACTGGATGTGTCCTAACTTCTGTGCCCAATATCATAACTATTTCTTTTTGATCACTCTCACATGAAGGCGAGAATTTCTGTAGGGATAAACTATGTTAAAAGTGATTCTTCCAGGAGTAAACTCACAGTGCAATAATGTGATTGCAATTTGGAATATAATCCTTTCTCAAGCTATAGTACTTTATACACCCTGGCAGGCTATATGAGCTTTGGGAAGGTGAGCTGAATGTTTATAGAGGATAAAAGATCTCCAAAAGAAATAGAAGTAAAATCAGAGAAGGCTGTGTTCTCTGTTACATTGTCAGGATAAGAAAAAATATCTGTGTTCATGATATTGGTTTCATTTGGTCAAACTTTGGTTGAAGTATGTATATATATATATATATATATACACTTGCATTTAACGTGTTCTTGTGAACAAATACAAATGATGCCATTCAGAACTTGTCCCTGTGAGCTTGGATATGACTAACTCTGGCCTGATACAAAAAGATACATTTCCACTGAGTTTTTCCTCAGTCTTCCACGTTGTCAGTTTTATTCATCATCTGAACTAAGCCCAAGGTTGACATTTATATGAACAATATCTTTCCTTAATTACCTTGTATTTCTAATTTATATGATTTGTAATACATTGACAGAAAGATACTGAAGATGAAGTACGAGATATCATCCGCAGTAATCTTCATCTCCAGGGCAAGGTAATCTATATGCAGTTTTTAAACACGATATTTCTTCCTTTGAATTAATTGTTGGTGCCATATAATGACAACCTGCCTTGGTTTGTTAGGATAACTTGTAGTCCATTTTTCTTTTCTGTCAAGTAACTTGTTTACATCAATTGTTAAATACTAGGTTTTTAATGTGTTTATATATGCATTATATACAATAACATGTGACCCTTCCAATCCCTGCCTATGCACACCATTAGTATGAAATTGGAGATGGGTGTAAGGTCTATCACTGTCTAAACTCTGCCTTCTATTGTTTGGGATAGAATCTGCAAAATACTCAAGGTTACTTTATATCAGTTTGAATTGTAAAGGAAAAGGAAGCTCCCGCTTTGGCATACTCTGTGAAGTGCAAAATCTCAGCTTTGCACAGTTTTGTTGCTGTTTTCAGACTAGGGAAAATAAATTTTTTTTTGGGAAAAGTACAGACTTTTGTTATTAAATTCCAATTAGTGCCAGATGAATAGCCCTAGGGGAAAAAGTCCTGACCTAGCCTAGTGTAGTTGGACTGTTTTATTAATGCTTCAAATAATGGCAAAGAATCAGCCATAATACAGAAATGTAATTAAATTATATACGTTTCTTCTCTAGAGAAGGAAGATGAAATTGGAACTGTGAATGGTCCTTTATTTAGGATTGTCTTTTAGCTCCTCCCCCTGCCCCAGGTTTTATTCAAGGACAAAACTAACCAGTATTTCCTGTGCTTATGAAATGATAAAAGAGAATAGACATGTGAGTTGGAAATATGTTTTTTTTTGTTGTTTTATTTTGTTTTGTTTTGTTTTTCCTGAAAAGGTGTTTAAGAATCATCCAGAAGTCAAGATTCTACTACAATTCAGTGCATGGCAGTGATTTTTGTTTTAATTGCTTGGAAATGGGATGGTTCTTCCTGAATAATATCTTAAGATTAATTTTCTCCCACCTTAGGTTTTCTGTATATTGCTGCAATGTCAAGCAAGATTATGTGGAGGTGGGGGTTTCTGAGAGCTCACGAGAAGATAAATAAGTTTGTGAAGCCAACAATTAGCATTTTTCACAAAATATTACAAATAGAAGTCCAATAGCTGTAAGTTATAGGGATTGCACGTAGACAAATTTACCACTGAAAACAAAAGATTTGGTTAAATCCTGAAAAAAGCTTGAGATACTTATCCTTATATAGCAAATATTACATAATGAGAAGCAGAAGGAACCACACAGGTAAAGTATTAGGAAGAAAACAACGTTTATGAAGGTCTTCATGAACAACAGTACTTAAGCAATGTGCATGTCATGAACATAGAAACCTTTTACGTGTTGGGATTTTATGTGTGAAGTTCAGTAATGTTTTCTCAATGATAAAGATAGGTATTTCTATTCTGATATTTTCAGTATGTGTATATTGTCGTTTTGTAAGCCATGCAGTTGTAAATGTTGCCGGGCATTTCATGCTGCTTTTTAGCACTTGTCCTCCTGGTTTAAATACTTCGGTTTCTACTTTGTTTCTTTAGGGTTACAATCTGCATACTGCTATTGAGAGATTTGTCTGTTGCTGCTTTGTTGCCTTGGAGTAATGATACTTCTTAAAATCTTAATCTGTGTTTTCTTTTCAGAAACTTCCTTTGATTCAATTAAAAGTTTTATTTTGTTCAGCAACATATCACCTCCTCTGTTTATAACACATGAGAATAAAAGTACTTTTCAATTTCTTATATTGATGAAATTTCATGGTGCCTTGGATTATTAAGAAGAAAGTAATCTTAGCTAATCCAAAGTACATACTGATGGATTTTCCAGTTATAAACTTTTCAACAGTGACTTTAGATTCTCCTAATTGTAGAATGAATTCTCAGTGGAAGATGACATTCTGGCAGGGAAACACAGAATGTGTAGATAAGAAAGCAAAACAGTTATTGTAGCTAGCTTTATTTTATAGCTATCTACGTGTTGCTTTACTAGCTTTCAAAAACTCTGGTTTTGACCTGTGTGTGAAAAATAGTGGCTCAACTACAGGCAAAATACACCATTTCCAGGATTCCAAAACTTTGACTTATTATTGTATTTATTATCTTTATTATGATTTGTTATCTATTGCTAAGTAGTTTGTTCTTCTCAGTGGTGTGAAGTATCTTTTCATGAATCATTTAGCAGTGACACATTCTAGAGTTCACATTAAGCCTGAGCGTATAACTTAATTATTTACAAATATCATGTATAAAGTTAAATTCAGCAGTTATTTACAAAGTACAATATCAATTATTATGTAATTCTCAGATGTCATTAGTATTCAGTCACTATCAAGTACGTGTCAGATAGTGTCAAGCATGATGTTTCTGTTAAGAAAAATGATGCCATTGTGTTCCATGCATACACTATCCTATTTTATCTGATTGAGTCAGACATAAAAGGAACGTAGGCCACATGGTCTTATAGATTTAAATCATTATTTAATCTTAAGAATTAATGTGCAACTTAGTTAAAATGTTGTTTGTGTAAGGTGGTTATCAAAACAGAGGAAAAATAACACTTCTTGCAAAGGCTGGTTTTCTTCCAGCCACAGCAATATTCTTTCTTCAAATGATGTTTTCTGTTAATCACTTTTGCTTCTCAGAGACACCACATTCTGTCACTTATGTTGGAGCTAAAATATAATTTATCTTGATTTCTTTTTGGAAAACTGCACTATTTGAGAATCATCCTTCTGAATATTTAGCTATTAATGTTGTGGCATATATTTCATGCATTTGTCTACCTTTGTCTACATTTGTCTTCACCCTGTTTCTGTCTTTCCTTTCCTTGCATGCCTGCATGCTGTCACTCAGTACCGAGCCTTTTATTTCAAGAAATTGATGACGAAACTTGCATTCATTTTGACATGGATGAAGCTCAAGTCACCAAAATCTTCTTCCAGCCATACTAAGGCACACCTTGAAATGCCAGCTACTCATACCCTTAGGAAACTACCTGTACAAAAAAGCTGTACCTTGATAGAATGTGAGGAGTCCTCAGATCAAAAGACATCTCCATCTGTGATTAAAAAGTCTTTCGTGGACTATCCATTCATGACAACCCAGTCAAATGCTCACACAAAGGCTGTGGATATGACTGTTGTTAAGAAATGGAAAAGCCAAAAAGCAGAAGAAATACCTGTCAATTGTGGCTTTCTAGGTTGTAATAAGCTATTATTGAGTGACTGTGTAAGTTTATAATAATTCCTGGAACTCGAATAAACTGTGTATCGTAAGATATTTTGTGGAGATGAATTAGCATTGTGGTTTTATCTTAGGCACATATTGAAATCTGGATCCACAAAGGTGTTTTATAAAACTAAGTGTTGAGTTTAAACCCTATTCAAATCTGTAGGGTTTAGGCTCCTGAATGCTTTAGGAATCCAGGCCAGTGTGACATAAAGCTAAATTGCACAATCAGGAATGATCACTGGCCACAACTCTCAGTAAAATGGGTTACACATTGCTTTTGTCTGCAGTGTTATTGGCACAAAAAATGGTTGCAAAGTGTGTTGCAGCAGTGTTGACTAACAGAAACACTAAGGAGACAAAATGAACCACAAAAGAGATTTGTAATGGTAAAACAGAGAATCACAGATCACTGAAACGGAAAATATGAAATGTAAAGAGAAAAATAAGAGAAAACATTTTGCTTCATACAGTTCTGTATAATTTGTAGAATAAATAAGCAAATGCATCTTGAAAATACTTTTTGCATAAATTAGCTTTTCATGTTTTAGCTAGCAATCAGTAGTTACGAATTTTTAACAAGTGAAAAAAAAAAGAAAAATATTAGACATAAATAAACCTAATATGACTAATTTCTGTGGCTGAAAACTAAGTAATCCCAACTACTAGAGCAACAATTAATTGTCGTTTGGTTTAATAGATGAAAAATCAGTGTATAAAGTTATGTCTGCCTACCTCATACTCATTACTTTTCCTCAAATAAGATATTAATTTCTGATACTAGTGCTACTTGTTGGCCCATGATCATTTGCTCTTTGTATGATTATTAGACTTCTAGTTCTCTGGAAGCTCACAAGAAACATTGCACAAATCAGTCTTTAGTTTTGTTCTGCCAGTCAGTGTAGTGGGCAATGTACGGATTAGTGATGTAAAAGTGTGGGCTAGCCATATAAAGTGCTTCTGTTGTCCGTTGAAGTGGTTTCTGTACTAAATAAACTGTTTGTCCCGACATTGGGAACATTTTGCCCTGGTGACATGTGAAATCTTTTTCCTGCAGCTTGAGGATCCAGCCATTAGGTGGCAGATGGCACTTTACAAAGATTTGCCTAACAGGACTGAAGATTCCTCAGATCCCGAGAAGACTGTGGAAAGGGTCCTTGATATAGCTAATGTACTGTTTCACCTGGAACAGGTTAGACACATTTTCCCAGTTCCATTGCTTCTTATTCTAAACAAAAGTATGCAACTTTTCATTTGTACTTTCACCTGCTGTATTTAGTGTTATATTCTTGTTTTCTTTCTTTTGATGACTACTGCTTAACTGTTTTGTAATCCAATATTGTGGTCATATTGACCACAGTATGTTTGCATCAGCTCCAAAATCCATTTATTTGGAAAAGGACTAAGAAAGTGATACCTATGTTTCAGCTTCATTCTGGTGCATTTCAGATAGCAGGAAGTAATCACTAAATTGTTCATGGATCACAGAATATGAGTGAAAAACAATTACTGAAAAAATACCTTTTTTTCAAGGTATTTTTCCTCAGTTGAGATTCTTGAATTATTAAAGTAGCAAGAAATTTAGAGCTGCCTGCATACATTTCTGGCTAAAAGCTGCATGTTATAGCTGCATGGAGTAGAATAGTCAGATGATTTGATACACAGCTTCTCTCATGATGACTTCAGGAAGCTATTTACTATGTACCTGTCAAAAAAATTATAAGAAGAATATCCACTTGAAAAAATCTGTATGTAGTTTGTGTGAATGTCGGCAAGAAGATATTCATTGAGAAAATCAAACTGGCATTGAAATTCTAAAAATTTTTGATAATCTGAAAGTTTTAACAAGACTACTCATTGGTGGTCCAGCAAACTGCTTGCATATGTGAACTCAGACTCCGGTGTAACAGTGAATACAAACCAAGGTTAGCCTGGCCAGCTCAAATATTATTTGCTGCATTCAAGAATAGTAGAAGGAAGTTAGGGGGATGATTTTCAGAAAGTGCTGGCAGAATATTTAACTTGTTTCAGAAGCTGGCATGAAGCTCTGTTGTTTATCATGAGCTTCCCATGTGACCTGGGCAACAGTAACTTTAAAACAAATCTGTAATTTATTTAGCGTCCTTCTTCCCACCAGTACTGATAGAATTTTGTTTTTTGTCTCTCGGATTCAACTTCTTCCCAGAAATAGGTCAACCAAGAATAAGTGTTGGAAGTTAGGTGTCTGTTTTGTTGGTTTTGATTTCATATTTTTCCTCCCTTGGGGACGAGAGTATTATTTCTCTTTAAGTTTTTATTTCTTTAATTTTGAAATAATGAAGTCCGCTATGTCGGTGCATTTTACAAGTCAAAGACTATTTGATACATTTCTTTTTCCCATTTTATTTACTGAGTTGTTAGTTATTTTGCACTTTAAGCTTTTGTAGTTTGGAGAAATTGTTCAAGGCAGTGAAACCCAAGGTATGGTCCTTGTGTCTTCTATGTTCTGTCACAGGATCAATCTCACAGGGTATAGAATCCAGCAGTAGTACACTGTAACACCAGACGGACATTTCATATCAAACCTTTTGATCAGACTTAAACAATTACTTGTAGTGAAGTAAATGCTTTTATTCTGGAACTTTCCACGTATTTTTTTAAAGATCTGGCCCCACAGCTTTACTTAGCTTCTGTAGACAAGTGCTCAGGTGCTTTTGTTACTGAAATGAGTGATTCAATGTCTGCAAAAAAAAATGAATATGCAAGCACTGGGTCTGTTTTTATGATGGTGTTGAGTAATCCTTTGCTGTCCCTATACAAATACTGTGTTCTCCAAATATACATACTTTGAATACTTTCTTATTCCACTGGCAAAGATCAGTTCATTCTTTGTGTTTTCTTTCTGTGCACAGCTAACGTTTTTGTTTCTATTATTTTCAGAGATCTGCTTGTGTAGGCCGAGGCTATTTCTTTTGGGAAAGTATAGAGAGTTTTATAACTGTTTGTGAAGCTATTACTAATTACCTAACTTCCACATTTCGGTTTGCCTGACTTCTAAATTATTAGTGCTGACTTCGTTTTGTGACTGTAAATATGTTTGCAGTGAACTCTTTTCTATCCTTTCTCTTAAATATTTTTGATTTGTGTTTTATCTTTTGGAAGAAATTTGTTTTTGAATGTCACCATTTAATCTTACAAGTGTAATTATCCATTTCACTGAATGCTTGGCATTATTTTAGTCTGTTTAATTAAATGTTTATTGTTTAACTATGAATGATTTTTTGTATCTTACTAAACCAGAAAAGTCTTCTTGGATAACAGTGTTTGGATTTAATATCGAGTCTACATAAACATCATCATCACAGCATATTTTAAATTAAATGCTTTATTTTATTACAAGGGAGAATCACCAAGTCTTTTGGGGTAGAGATACTGACTTCTGTTGAGTCCTTTGATATTGAGAGACAGAAGAGCTATTATTCCACTAGCACAGTTGTCCATAAAAGAAACAAATAAACCCCCCACAGACCAACAAACAATTCCTCACAAAAGACATGCCCCTCTTAATTCTGCAAGAGTTGCCTGGGTTATATCAAATGATATCATCTTTATGGAGCAGTTGTGAAGTGAATTACAACTGTGAATATGCCATGGGAAAGGAGTGATCTATAGCACAGCCTGCAGTCATAGTTCCCAGTCATCCAGTCAGGCTATACACTGTTGTGTGTGGTTGCTCTTCTGGACCACTGTAGTCATTTTCTTCTGATGGAAACAAGGATGGAAGGTGGAACAAAAGAAAGAGCAAAAGATGAGGATGGAGAGCACCCAATTTAATCTCATGCTGCTGTAGAGCTAAGATGCAGAAAGAGAATATATCTGAAGACAGAGATGAAATATTATGAAATGTAGCTGAAGTGTTTTGACATATCTTCTGTTCATTCTAGCTATACAGGTTTATGGAAGGGATTTAGTCCTAAGTCTCTGTGCCTGTCTCTCATTTTTAAAGTTAATTCCTTCCCATTATAGCTGGTCATGGTAAAAACTACAAATAAAAGATTAAAGGAGTTGTCTTAAATACAATTAAAAGTATTGTTTGAAGAAGGTGTACAATTTACCTGTACATATGTAAAGAGTTAGATATGAAAGACAGAAAGAGTGAAGATTCTTTGTAGTTAAAGTTAAGGTTTCCTGAGATGGCCTCAGTGATGATAATATTCTATCTAAAAGATAAAAGAAGTGGATGAAGTAAAAAAGGAGAATATCTATATGATACAAGGAAAGACAGATTTTTGCTTTTGAGTTTACTTTCTAAATTCTGATTCTGCAATTTGTCTGATCACTTGACTTCTGTCTAGAACACTTTTTCCATCTATTATTCCTCTGCTATCTTTCCACTTGATTTATCTCTTATCTCAGCTTTTCATTATTACTACTATGCCAGTAGGCATAGACAGTAAGGACATTGCCACATTGTTTATTTTTCCATATGTATTTTATGTAACAGGTTGAGCATCCTCAGCGGTCCAAAAAAGCAGTGTGGCATAAGCTGCTATCTAAACAGAGGAAAAGAGCAGTAGTTGCCTGCTTTAGAATGGCACCTTTGTATAATCTGCCAAGGTAAAAGCTATATTTGTTCTATCTTTCACAAATGCATTTATATTCATACAGTGCTATTTGGTGAGAACAAAAGGAAGAAAAACATGTAAGCCAGTAGCCGATAAGCTGCATGGTAATGTACTTCGCATATTACTTTATTTTATTAGATCTGATTACTTTCTTATATCTTCCAAAACTAATAACAAAAAGTATAAATTTAAATTTCTGGTTATCTCCTCCTGCTGTTGTTCAACCTGTTCCTTCTGGTATGTTTTCTCTTCTGAAAAGTCAACAGCTTTCATAGGAGATAAATGCAGAAATTGACATATTTGTGTCACTATAATATAATCTTGGAATATAAATTTCCTCTTAAGACCATGGTATAGTTCTGGAAACATGGAGTTACCTTTACAAGTTAAATGCTCTATAATCAGGAAGTAAACAGATACTATTTATCTGAAAACATGCATATTTATTTTGCACTTTTGGGAAGAGCATTCTATTAGACAAGAAATATATACACATGCTCTAGGCATTTCTGACTTTTTCCAGTGGCTTCTTTTCCTCTTCTTTCTTGTTTGACAGAGAATGGGATCTGTAGTCAAGCAAGTTTCAGAATCCTGAGATTCTGGAAGGAATGAACATTCAGAAAAAGTAGACTTGTGGTCTTTCATGTGATTGCTAAAAATAATGTCCAGAACACTTGTGTCTGATCTTTTCAACTTAATAATGTTCTCAGTTGTTCTGTTATTACTGTTACCATAGTCAGTAGGATGAATCTCAAAGTATGTCCCAGGAAGCACAAGGGCATGAGAATCATATCAGCCTGAAATGAGGCTGCCATGACAGCTGAAAATAGAACCAAGATATTTCCATCTGCAGCTGTTCCTACTTTAACAAGTAGGTCACCTGCACATAACTAGCATTCACAGTATCACAGTATGTTTGGGATTGGAAGGGACCTCAAAAGATCATCTAGTCCAATCCCCCTGCTGGAGCAGGAACGCCTATACATTCATAATACATATACAAAATATATTCATTTATAATACATATACAAAATATATATTCCTGTATATTTTAATTTTACTTCTTCCTTTTCAGTAAATTAGACTGGTCGTGGTTTAAAAACAGTTAAGATAATTGATAGAATTCTTCATGGAGAATTGGTTGTCACATTTTGCGTTGAATCCTCAAGAAAAAACAAACAAAACAGTAAACATAATCCTTGGTTTACCTTCTTTGCCCTAGCCTCATCATCTCTTTAAATTCATGGAGTTTGGAAAAAGAATGGTTTATTATTTTAGATATACAAGTCTAATCCTGAACATTAAAAAATTGCAATTATTTGAGCACAATCCAAAGTTATCTATTCATATTATCTTAATATTTAAATTAAGATGATATGAAAATATTTTCTATTCAAAATAAAACTCGCTAATATGACAGAGTAATTAATTTTACTTATTGGCTGTCCTTCTATTTCTTTAAAGTTTTATTTATTATCTGTTCCTAAAATCATTATTATATTTTAAAAATCAGGTTAATGTTAATCGAGTTAATATTTCAAATAGAGCATTTTAATGTAAACACCATTTTTAAAATAGATACTTTCGGCAGATTTTACCAGAGAAATTTTGCCTTACTTTTAAATGGCAGTTGTAATGACTGGACAGTTGTCCAAGCTAAATGAAATTCATATTGACCAAATCTTTTCTTTGAACATTTACAGCTTTTGTTGTAAATTTCCCTTTTTAGGCACCGAGCTGTCAATCTCTTTCTTCAAGGCTATGATAAATCTTGGATTGAAACAGAAGAACACTATTTTGAAGACAAACTGATAGAAGACTTAGCAGTATGTTTGGGTACAAAGGGTCATGGGAATGTATTATGGATTAACATTCATCTTGTATAATAATAAGTCTATGAGGTACATAAGATATAACCTAAGCTATCTCTCACCAAAGGGGTAGCTATAAACAAGTCACTCTGATAGGTGTTAACAATTACACATGAAGGAGATTACAGAATTCCCTCAGGCAGTCTGCTTCAGGATTTCAGTAACCTTTTATAAAGCTTTTAAAACTTTGTCTAAATTACATGCCAGTTGCTGTCATTGCCCTATTTCTTATTTTCTGCCCTGTGGAGAAGGGGAATGACCTATTCCCTTCTTTCTTTGCAGTTAACCTTTATGTATTTGAAGACTTTGTAACCTGTATTAAAGCCAATTAAATCAAAAGGATAGAATATGAACCTAGAAGAATTCTAGCCTTAAATTAATCAGCCTCTCAGAAAGCATGAAGAGGATGTTCATTCTTGTATAGCTGGTCAGAGAGGTGATGATTTTTCCCTTCAGTAAAGTGTTAGAGCCATGTCTTTAGCTCAGTTAGTTCCCAGAGTGATTTTTCAGTAAAGCCTGGTGTTCTCATCCCTTACAATTCTCACACAGAAAGGTAGTTTTTTGAGGATTGTGCAAGAACTTGTACTAGGAAATGTTTTAGTCCCTATGAAGACCAATAGCACGCAGTCTGAAATAAGGCTTTTTATTGTGTGGAGAGTCTGCTCTGCAATAGAGGAAGCTAACTGGAAAATTACTATTAGAACAAAAAAAAAATAAAAACAAAACAAAAAAGGAAAAAAAAATCAAACAAATGCAAACCACAATAATTTGCTTTTACTGTTTAAAGCTTATGCTTAAAAACTACCCAAGTTGTGAATAATTTTGAAAATAAGGATCAAAATAGTGGAAGGAAGATGAGCATCAATGAACTCAACCTAAGCAGACCATGGAGGTTGATTTTTTTTGCCTGCACACATTCAGAATTAATTTATTGTGACATTCTTATTGTATAATCAAGTACTGTGAAAAAGCAAGAGACTTCTGCAAATACTTACTTTGTATGCAGCCTCTTAAACTGATATCTTCATGTGCCCTAACACACTATGAATTTTTAAATAATGCAGGTTCATTAGCAAAAATAATTAAGTTTTTTGCAGTTGAGAGCATGTGTGTGTAGATATGCAATGCGGCACAATATAGCTCTTTATGTGTATGTGTATATGTGTATGCAGGTATGTATGTGTGAAGAAGTAACTCAGCATGGTCGTTTGGTTACACTGTGACGTAAAGGGTTGTCTCCTTACCTTCTCTATGAAACAATATCTTTGATAAGATTTTGAACAGGTATCTGCTGGCAGGTAGCTTATGTGAAAATCTGTCTTGTAAAAGATAGAAACAGACTGGACTGACTGCTATATTATCCTTTAGTAAAGGACTACAGGCATTCCCTTGCAATTCTTCAAGCATACAGATACATGTGTCAACAGCGTTCTCTTAAGGAGATATGTATTGCAGCTTTATTCAAAAGAGCAAACAAAATTCTGTATATTTTTTAAATAAATTTCTATCAGATTCGTGCTGCTTTATCACACTCCTGTGGAGGGTGAGAATTGGAGGTTCTGCTCTTCAGCTCCCTGGAGCTGACCCAAACTGTTGTGTGGACTTCATGAAAGACGTGGTTGTGATGCTGGTGAATGTTCTCTGTCCCTCTTAGAGAAATTGTACCCTGATGTGGCAAGGAATTGAAGATTTATTGGACTGTCAAAATGGAATCACTGACCAGGCTGTGGTGGCAGAACGCATCTGGAAGGAGAATAAGGAGGAGTCTTGGGTTCTTCAGTGTATGCTTGAAGAACTGTCTGAAGTTTGTGAACAGTTCACACATTAGGTAGAAAACTGGAACAATCCAGGGCCCAGAAACTACAGCCAAGAGTTCCTGTCCTTTAACTCTCTGTAGTTGTTAAACTACAGTGTTATATCCCATGGAATGTTCTTTCCCAGTACTGACAATCTTGAACTCTTTTCTGCTAAACGAAAATAATTTAAAGGGAGAAATGCAGTAAAAAATGCCTCCTTTCCTGGCTTTGCCAGATCCAGGCATTTTATAGACCTGTGGTAGGGGCTTTCTCTGAAGTATAGAAGACATCCTCTAAAGCAGAGGACTGTACTAGACTTGAAGTTTTGTTCTCTGATTCTTCTGTCCTTATGTTAATTATACAAAAGTAGCACTATTTCTTCTGCCTCTGTATATTAAAAGAAAAAAGTATACGCAAGTCCTCTATCTGAGGAGCTTAGTTCTGCTGATTCTTAATTCTGATTCAACGGATCAAACCTCTAAGAGAACTAGATTTTTAATATTTGATATTAAAAATAATAAAGTAGTCAACACTATCTTTATTAATAGTTAAAATGCTTCTGCTTTGAATAACTTATATGAACCCTTAAGCCTATGCAATAAAATTATTGTTTAGTTTTGTTAGTAGGCATTACTGGACGTAATAATTTATAAGAGCAATATGTTTAACGGATGTTTAATAATTAGATTATATAAAAACTGAATATTTAAATCTCCAACATTTAGCAGTCGCAACTAAAACTTATCCAATGTATTTGTTTTATCCTCTTATGTTCAGTTAAAGTTTTTTATTTTACACGTGAATATTTAACTATAGAGCAAATGTGTCAAAGCATTCAAAATTAAGAATTCTTATTTACCAGAAATGTCAGTAAATCATTTGGTCCTAGTGTTCATGCTATGCTTTAATAATGAGTTCCACTTAACTCAGTCATTGGTGAATCTGATCCTCCGACTAATTTGAATTAAGTCTATGAAAGCTAATAACTTGTATTAAACATTAACACAGTTTCTGCCCTTTTGCTTCATCAGTTTTGATAACATTAGAGAGGTTCTGGTTGATAACATGACCAAGTATAGAATGCTGCCATTTAATTAAAGAGAAAGGTCAGAATCCTAAATGAGATTAAAATACAGAGCAGGGGAAGACCTCAAAAATGGTGAGATATAACTAGAGATATAATTTGCATTGTTCAGATCTTGTTATTGACACTGAAAATATTGTTACCTATTGCAAAATGTGAAATGAACCTTTTATGGCCATTTCAGACTAGGATGTGAAGCAATCATTGTGCATAAATGTTGACTAAAGTGAATTCTCAGCTGTAAACAGTCATTTCTGGTAGAGCTGGTTGGAAAAGGTGGACTTCACAGGCATATATGAAATGTAATACACACAGAGACATATAAGCATTCTCACAGGAATGTATTTGACATTAGCACACACAAGGCAAAAAATGTTTTTGTCATGTGGCCAATGTTGGTAACAGACAACATCTGAAATTATAATGATTTCTTACTTGTGCAATCTTATAAATGCAGATGCTTTGTAGAAAAAATATGTCTGGATGAAACAATTTTGTGAATAACTTGATATGCAAAACTTTCTTTCTGAAATCTCTTTTGGCAAAAGACAAGAAGTGAGAGGGCAGATTTCGTATAGTTTATTTTCAAAACACTGCTTTGTTGGATCCCATTATAGTACTTAGGACTACATTTTTCTTTTAGAGTGAACTAACGAGCTATCTAAATGTGAAAGCAAAATGACCATATGAAAAAACTATTTATATATAATTGAATTATATGTCATATTTTTATATATTATATATTTGTTGTCCTCTAAAATTTTTCAGTCTGCCAGCATTACTGGTTTTGGTTGCTATAGCTCCTTCTATCTAAAACTATTTCCCTCAAAGCCTCTCAGAGTTCTTCAGTGAAAATTATACCTGACGTAAGACCTGGAACAAAGAATTCTAATTTTTAGCTGATGAACCTTGTAAATGTAAGAGAGGAACAGAAAATATAGTAGCAAATATTGGCATCTGGTTACCACTCATTCTGGATACCAGCAGTAAAAGATTGAAGTTATTTTCAGAATCAAGGGAAGAAGGTTAATTTTTATGAGGAGAGGAAATCCAAAGCTTTGCAAATGCTATTATCTTTGTAGTCTTCATTTTCATTAAGAGTCGGGATTCAGGGTTTTCATACTTTGCTCGGAACTTGTTTCCTTCTGGTTGTACAAGTCAAAATTACATATGTGAATATTTAATGTTTAATAAATTGTACAGAAGAAAACATTTTTCGTATAGAAAATTGAATATACTTTTAAAATCTTTTTTCCCTAAAGAAACCTGGAGAGGAACCAGCGGAAGAAGACGAAAGCCTTAAAAGAGTTGATCCTTTACATCAACTTATTCTACTATTCAGTCGAACAGCCTTAACTGAAAAATGGTAGGGATGGTGTGAGAGAATGCAGAGTGTGTGCAGATTTTCAGATTCCCATATTTGAAGTTATTCATGTCTCTGTTCAAGTCTGATTGCACAGGCTAGGCCAAAACATGTGCATATGTACATATGGTGAGTTTAAGTTAAGACTGAAACCTCTGTAGCCTGAGGTATGTAAATGGATTTTAACGTGGCTTGTAATGAGATGTAAGGAGTTTTCTGCAGAGAGATAGGTGCCCCTATACACTTTTTCACAGTTATGGATGCTGTGTTCAGGACTTATTATGCCTGTCCTTCTGTCTGTGTTACCTATTGACAGTTATATTTTGACTGTGAAATATGAGTATGTTTTAGGTATAATGGAAAAAAAAAACCCAAACGTTTTCTTCATTGGAAGGTGCACACTGTGTTTATATCTGGCTTTACTTTTCAGTTTATATTAGTTAATCAAATACTCACTTTCCAAAAAGACTTTAGTAATTAATTATGAGCATAGAAATGCTTTCAAAATATTTTAAAGATGCTTAAAAATATTTTTGAGCTCCAGTTCTACTGTAATGGCTCTAATCTTCCTCATTTTCCCTTCTCTCTATTAACCAGCAAATTAGAAGAAGATTTCCTGTATATGGCTTATGCTGATATTATGGCAAAGGTAACTTTTTTTTTCTGTCTTTTGCATATTTTCTGCTTAAATAATATTAATGAAGAAGATCAAGACAAATTATGCATAAAGCAAACTGAGGGTTAGCTCCCCTGCCACTTACCAGTAAATGTTTTCTTTCTACATGGTATCAGAGCTGCCACGATGAAGAAGATGACGATGGTGAAGAAGAAGTGAAGAGTTTTGAAGTAAGATTATACTTCTGTTTTGTTTTTCCTGTCATATTAGACATTTTTTCATAGCTTCCAACTGACATTTGTGTTTCTTGGTTCATGGCTTACTGCAGCTTATTATACCAGTGAACTGCATGCCAGAAACTGGATTGGCAGATATGATTCACCAGATTCACAGTAGTAAACCAAAAGCCTATGTACTAACACATAATATAAGAGTACATAGAGAATAATTTAACAGATTGTACATGTTTATATGATTGACTAAGTTTGCAGTTGTTGAAGAGAAATAGTATGGATAATAAATTATTCCGGAAGTCAATTTGTCTTGTAAAGTATCACATCCCACCTTCAGTTTGAATGGTTAAAATACTGAAATAATACTGCTTTTTGCAGTAGTATTTTACATTAAATACCAGCAATTTACGCAGTATTTTTACGTTCACATATGTGTAAAAGTAAAAGTTGAGCTTTTATTCATCAATATTGCCAAGTGTTTTCTTATGTTTAGAATAGGGAATCTGTTTTTATTGTTGTTCAATGTTGAGATTTCAGTTGTCATCACTGTATAAGAAAACACATATGAGTTTATTATAGGAGTAAAAGATGAGTCCTTGTCATGTGTTTGTCCTGGGATCTGTCTCTCTTCTTCCATTAATAAAATGGAGTTTACAAGAAATGTATCTGTTCTGAGGGGCACTGAGGGAATTAGCTTGTTAATATTTTTCATACTGTAATGTCAGAATTATTACATGCTAAAATAAATTAAAATTTCTTATCTTTCAAATCAATTAATGCTTATATTTAATACATTTACTAAAACACAGAAACATGAAATGCATGGTTGTATTAGTTCTTAAAAGTATTTCTAAATATATTGATTGTTTTGATTTTTGAGGAGTGTTTTGGAGCATATTTATTTTTACTCCCATTGTTTTGTGTACATGAGATATTCTGTATGTTTTCTACATGATGCTGCTGCATGAGATAGCACTGAATTATTTAAGTATATATTCCCTCTTTGGCTGTATACAGAAATCAGAAAGAATACCAATACCAAATTCTTTTCAGTCACTCAGAAGTTCTAGTCCAGTTGAGTTGCAACTCACGTAATATATAAATTTCTGTGTTTTGGTAAATATCTAAGAATGAATCCAAATTTCAGTGTGATGGTGTGTTGTGGGGATTTTTGTTGGTTTGTGGGTTTTTTTGTTTGGTTGGTTTTGGGCTCTTTTGGGGGGTTGGAGGGAGGGTTGGTTGGTTGTTTTTTGTTTGTTTTTTTTTTTTTTTTTTGTTAGCCCGTGCATGCTTGTTAACTATCAAAATTCATGTGCTTATAAATGTGAAAATTTATAAATAGTATGTCGTTGAGGTGGATGAACAAATTTATCAGTAAGGGATTTATTGGTGCTCCTTATCTAAATTATAACGAGTTCCTTGTTCAGCATTCAACTTTATCTTTTGAGAGAAGATCCTATTCATTTTTCATGATTATTTTTTGTAGCTATGAAACTTATGTTCAGATAATGTGTTAATCAGTTCAAAAGACAGTTTTGTGTTTGTGTCAGTCACCTGCAAAAAAAAATTTTGGACTTCTTTTTCTTATTGCTATTTTACTTCTTGTCCTTGCCCTTCCTTAAGGTGACAGGATCACAACGCAGCAAGGTAAAACAAAAAAAATATGTGTGTATTTGTCTGGGTCTGATTCTGTGACTTTTAGGCCCAACATCTTGGATAAGTTCAACTAAAGGGTCTTAAACATTTTTAACATTTCAGTTCCAGCATGACATCTCTACCAAACGCTTCTTGTGCACAAAGTCTTTTAAAATACTCCAGGAATTATTTATAGAAACTATATCATTAAAAGTTGCATTGCCATTTTGGGGAAAACAGAGTGTCATTTGGCTTGTGCATATTGTTTTGTTCTTGCCTTTTGTGCATTAGTTATCTTCTTTCTGGTTATGACTTAATTTGAATGATTAAAATAATTTATTTGGCTCTTAAGGGAAAGCAGTTCGAGTTTTCTTCTTTATCTTAGCAGACATGCACTTCTGATACAGAAGTAGAATTCTTTTTCCAACATTTGTCACAGAGAGAGCACCAATTATATAATAGTTTGTCTGTGATTCATTTCCTTTGGAACAGACTGAGTCCTTAGCCTTCATTGTGACAGTATTTGATAGAAACTCCATAGCTACTCCATACCTGAAGTGATTCCTAGTTGTTCCATGTTTTCTCTGAAAGCATAGACGTAACAGCTCTGAAATTTCACAGTGTTAATTTTTTTCTTTTTTGACTAAATTTCTTACACAACCTTTTGTGTCTCATCATGAAAGTCTCACCATTTGTTTCTAGAAGGCTTAAGCTTCTAGACTCATAGCTTAAGCACCAGCCTACTTACCAACTTCATGCAAGTACAAGTCTCAGTTCCCATTGTTGGCTCAAGCTGCTTGCTGATAGCCCTGCAGTGTTGATGTTCTCAGAGGAGGTATAGTGTGTGGGGCAGTTAATTTTTAGTTCTGAGGTGTTTAAATGTAGTGCTTTGTGCTGTGGCTAATGGCAGCTAGACTAAGTAGAGAAGACTTGCTTGAGACTTGGAATGCACAAATATAGCTGATGGTCAGACTCCAGTCAGTAGCTTCAAAAAGTTCCTTGCCTGTGGCAATGTAGGAACAACTATAGCATTCTCCATTGAAAAGAGCAAGATGGTTTTGGTGTTTTGTTTGCTAGCAATTCTGTTAACAATCAGTTCACGAAACAAAGAGCTTCCTGTAGAGCTGTGGAAAGAGAAGATGTGTTCCAGGATTAACTTCACTCTTACTCCTTCAAAAGTTGGCACAAATCTGTTTCACCTTCATAAGACAAAGGCATTATCCAGGAAGATGAATGCCATCACACAGCCTCCCAAAAAATTGTTTAAAAGGTATTGTAATTGCCAAACTCAGAAATTACATATTACAAAGCCCCAAAGGAAGTATATAAGCAATCTCATAGTGTCATTTCTTCTTTGTTCCTTCCATTAATTCAGCTATTCGAATACTACATGTCTATCACTCTGCTTACCTAGTTACCATACACTAAATGCTATATGCTCCATAGAAAATTTTCTGTCTTGCTGATTGAGAAGTTTTATTTTAAAAGAAAAAACAAAACAAAACAACCCCACAAGAATAAATAATCCTTCCTTCATGCATGACAGGAAACAGTTGTAAAGATGTGAGACTATATATGCCAGCTGTGTGTGTGCATGTGTGTGTGCATTTGTGTGTTCTTTTCTGTCTGTCAATCTATCTCAGTGTCCAATGCTGAAGGCAATTCTTTTATTGCTGTGCTCTGTGCTCTGTATGCATGTGACTGATTCAAATGTGTATGACTGACTGTTCAATTTGTACTGGAATAAAACTCTACCGCTCCCCTAGACTTGAAAAATGTGCGATGTTTGAAGTCCCGAATCTTTCCAGTCAGAGCAACAGAGACCTTTGGAAAAGCTTAGAATGTGAGAAAAACAAATGTATTTTATTGGCAATTTTCATGGCCACATCTCATGCAGTGCAGTCTCATTTTTGTACAAATAATCTGTATTGGGATCACTATGTGGGCAGTAGGGAGGTCACAATGTAAACCCACAATAAAGTTGTCTGTACATTACGATGAGCCTGACTACACTTGCTTACGATTATTTGCTTTGAATTGTTATGACTATCTTTGCTCCTTGCCTTTTGTCTGGTAAGTTAGCTTTCTATCATACTGAACAGAATGTTAAACTGACTCCTTGTAGAGTTGGTGTCGGTGTCCCCCTTGATAATATCTGATAGGAGATTCTTTAGCATCAAAGTGTTTCACTAGCTGAATGCAGATTGGTTCTTGTATTCAACTCTACTGGTTTGCCATATATTGATGTGCTCTAAACACATATAGAATGGGAACTCAGAAAAATGAATCAAAACTTAACTCATATTTTTAAAATAATTTGGTTTAAATTGGCTGTTCACTGAAAGAAAATGGAGGAGATAGAGCTTCCTATGTCAGTTTTCTTCATCTCTGTTACCGGTAGCAGCTGGTTGACAGACTTTTGTATTCACTAGATTTTTCTCAAAATTGTACATTGTGCTGTCACTTATCTTACACACCAAAAGACTTGAAAGTTTCAGTACACACAAATAATGCAAGCTCAGAGATGGTCACTGTTATCTGTCACTGTCACAAAGCCTGCATAAATGGGTTGACCATATACCCTGTATTTTTAAAAAATACCTATTTCTGTCAAAGAATGATACAAATTAAGATCATACTGCATGATCAATTCATCAGTTCTTAGTAATTAAACATTCCAATTAGTATGCAAAAATGCATTTCTCATTAGTTTTTCCTACCCATAATGGAATGGATGCAACCTAATACGTGGTTTCACTGTCCGCAACTACAGGATAAGTCTTTTATACATCTGTTACAAAAACACAGACCTAAGGTTAAATAAGATTTGATCTGTTTTTACATGTTGTCATAAGGGTAGTAGAGTTCTTTTGTTCTGTCTTACATACCAATGATGTTGATATTGTGCAATTTGTTGATGCCAGGACCCTGTTTATTTTTCCTCCTTGTGTTCCCCAACACCCTATTTCCATCAGTAACTTTTCTGTTGCTGCTGTTGTTGTTTTGTGTTTTATTGTATACAAAAAAAAAAAAAAAAAAAAAAGTCTTTAATCCACTTAAAAAAATATCAATAACATAAGGACAGTGCCTTCTTTATTATCAGGTCATCTCCTATTTCAGTTTCTTGCCTATTTGGCAAATCTGCTTTGCGCTATATGAACAATTTCCCTTTGACTATGGAAAATGTGCTGCAAAAGTCCTGTACAGAATCTTTTCTACAAAGTGAATAATAAACCCAGGCTTTTCTTTGGGTTTCAGTTCAAGGGCTTAATTATAAATTATGATCTAAGACTCTTTTTTAAGATCTTTTATTGTGTCCTCTGGCTGCTTCCCATCTTCTGCGTTTATCAGCATTTCTTCCCACTACATTTCTGCTGCTTATACCAGTATTAGTGTGGTACTTCTCAAGAGGACTCCCAGGCATCCATCTGCCCTGGCTTTCAGCTCACACATCAGCTGGCCACGCGTCACTGCTGTAGCACAACAGAACTAGCTGAGATCTGTGTAAGGCAGGGCCTTTGGCAGTCCTGGGGTGAAGGAGTGCTGTACTTTGAAGAACAAATACATTGTAATGATTAAGTTACAATTTGTAGCATCTGGGTTCTTTTTTTTTATTTTTAATGCAGTAATTAGGTAATAACCTTATCAAACTTAGCCCTGTACATAAGATTTGCTGCTCTAGCAAATTCCAGTCATAGTAGAATCTTATAAATGTTCGATTACCCTTTTTTCTTAATCTTTTCTATAGAGAGTTAGACAACTATGTCAGCTATTTCAAATACATAAATTTGCCACCCAACTTTAAACAAGAAAGGGTGATACAGCTTGAAAGTAATGGGCAATTTTATAGCTATGTAATGTTGGAGAAAAAAATTGTAAACTCAGAATATGCAGGTTTGAAAGTCATCCAATACAATATTTTTCCTTCTAGAGACTCAATACTTTGTCAGTCCCTTTCTGCTTAAACAGGAGTGAATATGTTGACTGATTGCAGAATAGAAATGGGTATCTTGGGTGACCTCATCAGCATGCCAAGAGGATGGAGGCAGTATGTAGGAAACTAAAGTACCTTTCTTGCCAGGGAGGAAGATGTAACTGAATAACAGTGCAAACAAGATGACATCAGTAAAGATATCGCTGCAAGCTGAAATGGAGACATTTTAATGAAAGCAAAATAAAATGTATAGTGAAGGTTGTCTTTCATGATATCTTTATTCCTGTGAATTTGTACCTCAGATTTATTTTTAACACAGAGTAATATTTTTTTTAGTATATTTTAAACTATATATTGTATGTAAAAAATATATTTCTGGTATAACATTAAAGTTTTTAATGTATTTTATTCAAATGCTAGCAAATGTGAAATATAATGTTGATAAAACAATTGTTATTTTGTACCCATGCAGATTTTCATGCTGACTATTGATATTGAGTAACATATGTATGGCATAAAATCTAATGCTATGACATGATACATTTTGTTTCTCCCAGGCATTTTTTACTGGGGAGAGTCAGCAAAACACCAGTACCTATTTCTCTGAATATCAGTTTGAATACAATAAAATTTTGATTAATGATTACTATAATATTTGTGTCTTTTCAGCTATTATATTACAAAACATAGAAGAGCTTTTTATTATTTTATCTGAAATTTATTAAAAATTTGTGTATAAGATGATATGTTCCTCTTCAATTTCCTTTTTTCCCAGATGCTTTTTAGATCAACGTTGCTTCCTTTCCTCTCACCTCACCGTATTACAAAATACTTAGGCTAATGCCCAAGGAAGCTGAATGTTGTTTACAGCTGATCAAATCAAAAGAGCCCTTTTTGCATACATGTTTTTCCTAGCTATGTTTTATTTTTATTATTTTTATTTTTCTAGCACCAGCAGTGATAAAGGTGAATGCAGGGAATCTTTTCAGATTTTATGAAGTCATTAAGAGAGAGTAAATAAAAGCATATGTTTACTTAATAATATTTACTAAATCCTCTACTACAGGGAGTCAGCTGGTGTTCTAAAGTCTTGTAAAGAATTATTACATTCAAAATAAATAGCTGTAGTTTTGAGGAAATTAAAAAATTGCTAACAGACTACCACTGACTGCATGTATCTAAGAATATGGTAGTTAATTTCTGAATCTATTTATCATTTCTAGTGATGATTCCTAGACACCACTTTAAAGTATTTTTGGAGTTATTTACTTGTACCATACAAGTAACAGCTGATGACACAAGTCTTAAAAATGCCTGGAACTGAGACAATGTCAGTATTCCTAAACTATAGAAGAGTACATAGAACAAAGAAGCACAACAGGTGGCAGAGAAATGACTATTAGGCTATTCATTAATTATGAGATCCACTTTTGAGATCAATTGTATTTTAATTGTTTTATGTGCTGGGAGTTTAATAGTCTCTATATTTCTTGTTTTCCTTTCTTGTGTTTTGCTACATGTACATTATTTTTAAAATAATTCCTTTTGTTGTATGATAATCTGGGTAATGACAGGTTTTGATATAGAAAGGATACTTCAACTCAATGAGGTATACTAATAATGGATATAATATCAGCTAGTTAAGAATTATTTTTCAACTAGAAATAAAATCTTTTGGGAGTGAAACTTTCAGCAGAAGCAGAAATGTAAGTGTGAAATTGCAGGGACTTAAATATTTATTTAGGTAATATGGACAGTGTATTTGATAAAATAAACTCCTCTAACACTCTTAAAACTCTGCATTTTTAATCTTCAGAAATTGTAATGTATTATGTTTACATTTTATGTATACTCATTTTAGAGCTGGTGAGTTCCAAAATTAGTGATTTAGGAAAAATTCAACTTTATTTATAGAGCATAAACCAGCAGTTATTGAGCTCAAAGTCTTAATGTATAAAAGATATATATATATATATATATGAATATATAGATAAAGATTCTGCTTCAATACTTGGTGTTTTATTTAAATACATAGCTTGTACTCAAAATTAACAGACATTTTGCCAGTGTAAGACCTTCTAATTGGATTTTTTCTGTAGACTAAAAGAGGTCTTAGAAAATATGAAATACGGAGACGATTCAAAAGAGAAGCATTAATCTTAGAATAGTTGAGTTGAAAGTAATTTCTTCCCTTTACATTTTTTTTTTCTGTTTACTCTTCAAATATTTCATAATTTCACATTAAACCAACAGACAAACAAAAAACAACAAACAGTGCTCTGTAGAAGCTGGATCATAAGCATGTGCTCTGTGGCTGTCAGTTTAGCAGCAAACAAATCTCTCTGTAGGGCTTAGCTCCAAGGGATAGTCCGAGATTCATTCTTTGTATGGATTATGAGAAAATAAACAATTTCAGTGGTGCACTTGTCAGTTAAAGTTCCTATTTAGTTTTTGCAAGTTTGTTGCCTACATATTTGAGCTAAAACTTGTGGTTTCACGCAATGTGTGCTTTTGGCATATGCTTACTTGTAATGATTTAAAAAGAAAACAACCATGAAGTAGAAAATGTTTGAGTCTCTGCTTTCAAAGAGTGTGATGAAAAAGCTGTTTGGCATTGTCTGTTTCTACTCTTCTTCTGTAGTGCTATTGCAAGAAGTGAGTGTACCTGTTCTTTGAGTCTGTAGATTATTAGACCTACAGAAAAATAATTATATAATGGAAGTAGTGGAGTGGATGTTAGGCTTGTGAACAAAAGTGAATAATAAACTTTGCAATGGAATAGTGTTGGGTCTAAAACTAAAAGCAACTAGAAATAGGAAATAGTTTTTTTAAGAAGAAACACTAAGCAATTTTCAGTGGCTTCTGAAGCAAATGAAAATATTTTTTTGTAGCTATATTCAACCTGTGATGTCATGATTTTCTGGTGGTTTGTGTGTGTGTCGTGTGTGTGTGTGTGTGTGTGTGTGTGTATGTTTCTGTTTTGTTTTTGTTGAACTCCCAGGAAGAGGTTTAAACATGAAGGCAAAACTTTCAAACCTTAGCATGGCTCAATATGAAGCAAAGCTGCCATATTTTTTTTTCCTTTTTGTGCCTCCATCTAGATCTGTCACATAATTTAAGGAAAAAAGATACAATTTAACCACAGGAGAGCTAATAGTGTGAAAAAAAAAAACCCTGATGAATTTTGTTTCCGCAGCACGATATTATCAAAGATTTAAGAAACAAATTTGCCAGCCTCGGCGAGAACTCTCTGGTAACAGCATAAATGTCTGTGTTGGTTTGCTTTTGAGTTAAAGGTTTCTTTTTCATTCATTTGAACATATTATCTTTTTTACCTCTTCTTTTTTTAATTTATTATTCATACCCTCTATTTAGCAAGCCTTCATTTTTTAAACCTCTTCCATCTTCCAATGTCTTTTTTCCGTAACTTGGATGGAAAGTTTATGGCAGCAAAGCTGTCATTCTGGCTACTTCTGCTGCAGCTGTTCCTGCTTTTAGGTCATACATGTTTTGGGCGTTGTGGTTTTGGACATGATACTAACTGATTGTGTCATGTTCCTTTTGAGTAAGCTTTTTGCCACGCCATCCGATGGACGCACTGTCATAGGGCTCTATGCAACTTCCATTTTGCAACTTATACTGCTTAGTCATCCTCAATTCTCCAGCAAACCTCAATTAACTTGGTGAAATTTCAAACTCATCTGGAATGAACTGTGCCTTTATGTTTGCTCTTTATGTTCTTCTTTATGTTTTCAGTAGTAGTTTAAATTATAAAGAACAAACTTCACCATTGCTCAAGCAACGCCATGCAGTATTGTTTGTTGCCGCTAGAGAGTGCAAAATATAAAAGCACAGTGTATTCTATCAAATATTCTGTTGGTAGGGTGGGCAATCTATATTGTAATATAATGAGATGCTTTGAAAAAAAATCCGAGATGCTTCTGTTACTCTGGTGTTCAGCAACAACTTGCAACTCAAGAGACGCATACTGAGCAGTATGAAGTTATGGTTACTCTATAGAAGAATATTAAGAGTATGAACTGTTGCACAAAAACACAGCACAAAAGTGCAAGTTTGATAGATGCAGTATATGTATTATGAATATGGGCTTTGAATTAACCTAATGATTTACAATTGAGATAACTCTTTTCAGATTAACTGTTAAAAGCATATTAAAGAAAAACACCAAGGGGAGAATATTGCTTGAACATGTTAAATATCTGTTCAGTAGCATTGTATCTATTAAAATGGTCCATGATGTTGCCATAGAGCCCATATACTAAGAGAAAACCAAAAACCTTTGGTGAACTGATAGTAACTGAAGTCCTCATCTTAAATGACTGGAACTTTTATTCAGGAAAAAGAAATGGAGAAGCAAAAACTTCTGTATCAACAAGCCAGACTGCATGACCGGGGTGCTGCTGAGATGGTTCTGCAGACAATCAGTGCAAGTAAAGGTAATGTTTTGTTGGGTAGATGATGTATTAAACCTTATTTCTAATGATCTTTGTATTTACTGTAATTCTTCTTGGGCAAAGCCTGCAGATGTTTGGCAATAAGGTTTGCTTTCAAAATGCACCCAAAGTTTCAAAAATTATTGACAGCCGATCCAGAAAAGTGTTATGAATAATTCTCATGAAGTTATTATCATAATTATTTTTATTCCTAATGATGGTTGAGAGGAAGTGTTAAAAAAACCATAGATTTAGTACTACACGAGAGAAAGGCCCCCAAATTCTGGGGTGTGTACAGTTTTGAACTAGGTGTAGACGTTGGCCCTTTTCTATTTTCCACTGCCATTCCCCAAATAACTACTTTATTGGTGTACTTTGATGAAACATTTTGGAAGCGTAAGTGATGCATTTGTCCCTTAGACACCATCTTACTCTAGGGTTTGATGGTTTCATTGTCTGTTCTGTGATTTGTTTCTAGAGTAGTGATGTTTTAAAAGTTGCTGTTTACAAATTTCAGTTACTGTAACTAAATGCTTTGGATCACTGTGTTTTTCTGAAGAAACAGGAAAAATATTTAGGTTGGCATGCAGAGAAGTCACGTTGTAAAACTTGAAAGCTAGCTTAAAATTGTGCACCCAGCCTTTAATCAACTGTTGAATGCTCTAGGGCAGGGGTGTCAAACTCTTTTTCATTGGGGGCCACATCAGCCTCTCAGTTGCCTTCGAAGGGCTGAATGTAATTTTAGGACTGTATAAATATATGAGTAGTTACATGTATACAGTACTAAACTTACATTCAGCCCTTTGAAGGCAACTGTGAGGCTGATGTGGCCCCCAGTGAAAATGAGTTTGACACTCCTGCTCTTGGGAATGAAACGTGGCTTATATTCATTGAGCTCAGTTCTTCCTGTCTTATATCTTGCTTCTTTTGTGTGCTGTTGCACACTGCACGATGTCTGTAGGCACTCAGGAAGATATTAGGTCGCTCTAGAGATTGTGAAAGCAAAACAGGTCTGTTTTACAAAAGAAACAAAAAGGCCTCTCCTGATAAATTACCAGTTAAGTCATTGTACAGATAAGTTAATAGAAAATTCTTGGTTTTAAATATAATCTAAAATTATATTTTAAAATAATTTTAAGGTGAGATGGGGCCAATGGTTGCAGCTACCCTAAAGCTAGGGATTGCCATCTTAAATGGAGGAAATTCTACCGTTCAACAGGTAAGGTACTAATTTATTTTCACCCATCCTAGTTAGTATAGATAATTACACAATGGTTGTTATTATTGTAGCAGTACATTATGTAATGTGACTATTTGTCAGATGCGCTTTATCCTGACTCTCATTCCAAGAAGAAAATAGTGTACAAAAGTATCTTGGTTGGTAGATAGATATTTATTTGTATACATTTAGTTAATCTGCAGAATACAAGGCTAAAAGAAAACTGGTTTGCAATTCAGCTGAAAAGGGGAAATTTTATGTTAAATCATTAGCTTCTACAAGAATTCTGTGGGACTGAAGGATTTCTTGGGAGATTGCCATTGTCCTGCACCCAGTAGAGCAAAATTGCTGACCTCAGTCTTCACCAAAAAAATTACAGAATTTCAGAAGTCCTTAGCTTATGGCATGGAGAGGTTTAGTGATAAAAGGAGTGAAGTCAAACTTTATTTACTAATATATACTAAGAAAATGTGGTGAGCAGTGAACAAGTCTGATATGTTAACAGTATTCTGCACCGTTGAAGAGAAGTACCTGATAGTATATTCAGTGTTCTTTACTAGTTGAAGATTCCAGAGTCCAGAAGGCTTCATACCTGCCGTTACTACATCACTGTAGGACAGTTTGAAGAATACTGACAACTGGGAACAGTTAAGATCCCAAGTTAAGCAACCACTGAAGCAGCTGAGAGCAGCCAAAAATAATGATCTTTTCAGGGGCTACCATTGACCAGAAAGACCACAAATTGTGCAGAAAAGTATTGGCTTGAACCATTACCAGCGATATCATGATAATAGATTGCTTAGGAAAATCATGACGTTTGTATATAATTATGTAATTTAAATTTGTAATCTAATCTACAACCTAATTTTTAAAAATTATTTGAGGAAGTCTTAACTAATCAGAATGTAGCAAACAGTTATTAGTATGGTTACAATAATACTAATACTACTAGTCACATTACGTACTTACAAAAGCATCAGTAATGCAGTTATAATTACTATTTTTTCAGTTGCCTCATTTCTACACATTTTCTCTGGTGTTATGCTCACCTTTCCGATTTTCCTTTAGTTCCTAAGATCAACTCCTCAGTCTTCCTTGTGAAGAATGGTATGGGTGGGGGGAGAGGTACAAAAATGGTTTTGAAAAGCCGTCATCACCTGGAGTTCTTTGCTCTGATTAGTATGGTGGTGTTGATGGGGGTATTCCTTTTCTGTGGTCTTGGGTCGACTTGGGCTTATGCTGATACATTTTGTTAATACTTTCTGCTTATGTGATCTTTCATTTCGGAGGTTACCTCATTCACACTATGAATTCTTGTAGTATTCCTACTAAGATGTATCTTTGAGCATTGTGGGTTTTGTTCACAACTGAGATATAGGTATCATCCTATATCTTCAACAACACACTACATTCCAGAATCAGAGTTCACTCCACTGAATAACTTCTTGTTATGGTAGCCTATTACCAGATAGGTATTACATATTACAGTAAAGCTAAAACAAATTTTAAAAATATTCACATGACTACTAACATGCTGTTGCAGCTAAAATAATCTAAAAAAATCCGATGTCATGACAAGCCCGGTCCAGTGCTGAAATGCTATAGTGTCAATACAAATTGGAGGCCTAGTAGTGTCAAAATTGTATTTGTATTAAACAGTAAATTCTGTTGATCTTGCTGACTTTAGTTACTATGTTTTAGCAAGGAATATCGAAGTTGGATGACGTTCTTTTCTGTAAAGGACATGAGTATTAAATGTTCTTTTAACTTTCAATAACTGGATTTTTCTCTCCAAGACTTTTATCTAATTCGTAAATAATAGAGATATTTCAAAATACCAGCATCATGAGTAATCTAGAAACTATATAATATTAAGTAAACTAAATTAACACATAGTATAAACATTAATTCTCTGCATAAATAATTTGTGTTTACTGCAGAAAATGCTTGACTACCTCAAGGATAAAAAGGATGTGGGATTCTTTCAAAGCCTTGCTGGTCTTATGCAGTCCTGTAGGTAAGAAAATATCTACTTTAAAAGTTTATTTCATATTTATGTTTTATTCCACAGGATTTGTAGTTTTGAAAAGATCCTCTACATACTTTTTGCAAACAGCATGTGGGGACTGTAATGTTCTAGATTTGGGGTAAAGGACAAGGTGGTGCTCATTGTTTGAAAATCTTCATATGGCGTGTATCTACTTCAGTAAAAAAGCTCATTTCACAAGTATTTTTCATTTGTGTCTGCTTGAGATATGCTAGAAAAAAAAACACCGGACTTCGGAGCATTCCTCAGGGGAGATTTCTTAACTCCGGAGGTATCCTGTAATCTGGCAGAGAACATGTTAGTGATCAATGTTAATGAATCATAGAGACTTGGGGAAAACTCAGCTTTGTTAGAAATATTAATAGGATTTTAGAAGGGAGAAAAAGGAATGAGAGAAACTGCAGCGGTACTGTGACTTTTTTGTCTGTTCATGCTTTTTGACAGTTTATATTGAATTTGTAGATATAAATATATATTTAAATATTTTCTATATAATTTCTAAGAATAAACCATATCAATAAATAACATATTAATGAACATAAACCATAGGAAGAAAAGGGGTTTAATGGTTTCCTGGACCAACTGGTTCAGTCTTCTGTTATGTCAAGGGTACCATGTTAGGTCCTTTTTTCTTAACACTGTCTTTGGCCAGGTTTCATTTTGAAATAGTGAAGTTTCTCAACAGCAAAACTCTTGCTGTAGTTCATCTACATTCGTCTGACTTTCATAAATACTCTTGCTTATGAAGAAAGGTATCCATGGCTAGATGACATGCTAAGCAATGAAAGGCAGAACTTTGCAAATGGAAATATGTGAGAATGTATGTTCCTTAAATCTGGTTAATTGAAGAAATATCCCCCCTTAGTTTTTTGGAACGTGGTGGGAGAGGAACAATAAGTGGAAGTAATAATGTCATAATTTTTTATGGACCTTGCTACTTGGGAAAAACTGAGCTATAATATAAAAGTAGTCAATAATATGTCTACATTACAATACCTGAAACTGGTACATATATATAAACACATATGTTCCTTTTTTTTGTGTCAGTCATAAAGAGCAAAAGCAGGTTGTGTCTGTAGTGCTAAGTTTCATAATCTTGTAGCAGACAAATATATTAAGCCACTGAAATGTATCTTCTTAGCACTAGTATGATTGTATATTTAAATGAAATCACACATTCTTCTCTGTTTTTCACAAACTGAAGTATTACATACATTTAATTAGTTACAGGACAAATGTCATTTTTCTCATTGCAGTGTTCTTGACCTGAATGCATTTGAACGTCAGAACAAGGCAGAAGGCCTTGGCATGGTGACTGAAGAGGGATCAGGTACTATCGATTCAACGTAAATGATCTGTGAAATATTCTCTTTTACTTTTTGCAGAAACAAGCTGAATGTGAAAGAATGCTGTAAATTTATATCTGGAGGCTGAAGCTAAGATATTATTCCTAACAGTGGTTTTTATTTAATTTGTCTAAGCCCATGCTTGTCAATAGTGAATCACTAACATGTGTTGAGTTTCAGAATGGTTTCAGAGGACTCTTACCCAGAAGTGAAGATGTTACATGTAAAATTGAAACCAAATTCTAGTTACAACCAGCAGTGTTCACATATGTAAAACATTTTAGAATTCTCTAACCGCTTTCAGCATAAAATGAAATTTAGAGTTTTCAACTGATTTCCTGTCTTAGCTAGAATGAAAAACAGACAATTTAGTTAAGCAGTTAAATATTAGAGCTTGAGGGGACTGTATCTGTTGTTTGGGAAAGTTTTTTTCTTGGAAATAATTCTGTTTTGTTTGTCTTTGGGGAAATATTACAGAATTTTTGCTTTACTTTTGACTTTGAACCGATTTGGCTTTCTACCCCCTGTGTTGTCTGTTCACTGTCAATTTCTTTCTTCTGTCTGACAGTAAATTCTATTACTCCCTTACTGTAATTGTCTGGAAGTGTTAGGTTCATTTTTATCTAACTTAATAGAGCTACCAATGCACATTTTCTCCTCTTCAGTATTTTTTAGAGTGCATTTGTATGTTCAAATTCTACAGTCACCTAATCTTTTACCTTGTTTTTATCTTAAAAACAAGGTTAAAAAGCTTGACTGCATAATCATTGTTGCATTTGGGGGTTCATAGTTCATACCTGCAGCACTGCATATTTCATTGGCTCTTGTGCCTGTAGGTCTTTTATGTGGCATATTTCTTGAATATTCAACTGCTTGTCTCAAATCAAAATCATGAACTATTAAATATGACTGAATGACTTCAAGACTAACCGTAAATGCTGCTTCTCTGAAACTTCTCCCACATTTTAAATTGTAGATCAAATGCTGCTAGCCTCATATGAGTAAAGAAAACAGAATCAACCCATGTGGGTAAAATTTGATCACAGGATTGTGGACTGAGCACTGATGCAGCTATCTGGCATACACAATGTTTTGCTCCTTTAGACAACATTTCTACCACTAAAGAATTAAATTTATTATTTATGATGTTGGATTTTAAGATGGATTGTCAAGATAATGGCTCATTTGTCTTTTGACTGCTGCCTCTATTTCTAGAAAGGACAGATTTTGCATGCAAATATAAACAAATCTTTAAACACTACATAATTGACTCTACCTATGTTAGAGTTTTTTTGTGCTTCCTCATTAGAGGGATTTATTTTATTTTCTGTTTATTTGATCTTTCTCTTTCAGTACAGAACTAATTTTGCAAAACCCAACACTAACAATATTTCATATTTGCTAAAAAATTCTCAACTTTTTTTTTCTTTTTTCCTGTTTCGTTTTCTTTGAACTAATTGTCCTGTCCTCCCTTCCTCAGTCATCACTTATGAGCGTGGTAATTATCAAAAACAACTGCCTATTTATTTTTCCTGCTGTTAGCTTTGTGTCAGCACTGTACAGCTCCTGAACATAATTAGATTTTTTGTTCCTGTAAGACTGTTAAACTACTGGCTTCTTTTCTTTTATTACTACAATTGCATATTCCAAACTTCTTGGGTTTTGTGTCAACTCTTCCCACTTTGTTCTTCCTCCCTTTCTCAGGATTTGCACAGTAACTGGCACACTAGATGTAAGAGCAGCAAGCTTTTTTAAAATCTTTTTTTTTTTCCTATTCTTTTTTGTTTCTTTTCATTTTAGTGAGCCCATATTTGCAATGGATGAATGTTTAAAACTATTTTAAAAAAAATTGTACATACCAAAGCCTTGTGCTGTAGTCCTCCTGTAGTATTCATGTTTTGTATTTAATGTGGCTTTATCGCTGCATTGATTTGTGCAAGCACAGGAAATCAGTGGTGGATCCAGTGAGGATTTGAGGGTGGTTAGTAAGGAGAGGCCATGCCACTGGCTAGGTTTATCTAATGCGCTCAGGAGTTGATACGAGAAAGAGGTGGTGCACTGCTAATTTAGAGGAATGAATAACATGTACGGGTGGTTCTTCCTTACTCTGAAAGCTACTTGGTGTGTTAAAGTTCCTATACCTCAAAGATCAAGTGAAGTGAAAGCTCTGTAGGAACAGTTGCCATGAGATGTTCCCATCACCATGATAAATGAGAATTTAAAATACAAAATGTATAACTTTCAGCAGAAATGATAAGCTCAACCACAGTGGGTGTCTTTTCATTAGCCAAATGTTGGGGAGGGGATTATCTGGATTTTTGTTTTCTAAGTAGAGATTTTTTATTTGACAGATTAACCAAATTTTGCACAGAGGATCAAGTGTTTTCATTTTTTTTGTTACTGAGCAGCGACAATGTCAAGATAACAGTAATCACACTCTGTCAAAGATTTCTTGGCACAAAGGGATAATGTTTGCTAACAAAACTTTTTATAGGTATTAATAGCCAGCTATCAAAAATTCAAGAAAACAGAACAAAGCAAAGCCAAACCAAAAAAGGCTGTACTTTTTCTTTTCAGAGTTACAGTATTATTGATATTATGCTACCTTCAAATAATAATATTTTTTTAATATTATGAAGCACACCTTTTTCAACTAGTTGAAAAGTAGTTTACATAAGAGCTGTACAGGTACTGGTATTAATACCTGATAGCATTATGAAAGCCCAGCCAGTGTGTCTGTGGGGAAACTCCTGTAGTGAACGGTTTCAAAATATCCTAGATTTTATGGGATACCTGAGATCATATATCTGTTTACAATCCTATAAATAACCATCTGTAAATAGGACAGAGGAAGTACCAAAGATCTGGAAATGTTTTCTCCCATTCCTTTTTTTGAGGGAGATACTCTATGAGTAATAATTACTCCTCAATTAAAGATAATTTTATTGATTCCCAAAGGAGTGATGTGATGTAAAATGTGCACTGTAGTCTGTGTGTCATGTCATCTGAATCTGATGCAGAAGCATATTAATGAGTAATTGTCATTGAGTTTACAACCTATAAACCTGAAACTATTCATACCAAAGTAAAAGAAAAACTGCAGTTGACACTGATAGGAATAGAGTCAGCTTTTCATTCAAGGCACTGCTGTGTAGTTTCTGGTCCCAGGTCAACCTTGGCAATAGGTAGAAAGCCCTGTACTGAGTCAACATGGATGTGAGATTTATTGCTCTATTCCAACTGTTTCTTTGTGCTGTCCGCATCGTAAACTCGTTGTCCTGATATTCCTCTGACTGGTACTACCTTCCCTTTCCAAACCCTGGAACCCTCACTGGTAACAACATTGATGATTCTTTAGCAAATGTGTTTCTTACATGTTTTTGTGATGTCCTCAATGCTTTTTTCTTCTGTACATATTTTGTTTTGATTGTTCTGTTTCCTTCTCAAAAAAAGGGGGGTTCAAATCCAAAGACATGTAGAAATCCATGTTATCTTGCAACGGTTTTGTCATTTTTCATTTAACACTCAGAATCTATGCAATTTCACTGTGAGTCAAAAAATCTTGAAAGTGCAATGTTTTTCTCCTTTGGAGAGACTTGCTTTTCTTATCATATGATATAAAAAATTTAAGAAGTAAAGTTTACACTTATATTATTTTATAAATTTTCCTTTTTGTTGGAAAAGTTCAATTTTTATTTTTAATATTTTAATATTGTAGCACGGCATTACTTTGTTTCTCCATAAGTTCTCAGAAGGCTTATTTTAGTAAAGTATAATTTTAGAATGGATAAAGACCTGATAGTATGTCTTAACAGACTTTCTATTAAACTGACTGAGAGAAGTACACATGCCATTAAATAAGTAATTATAATGAGGGTACGCATCAGGAATAATTGCAGCCATTAATAATGTGAAATCAATAAATATGCTTTTGTCCTTCACTGACGTAGTCACACTTAAAGAAGATGTTTAAATCCTATGTGATGCACTGTAGCCTTCACTGGAGTGGTGTTTTCCACCTTTTTATCACTGTGTTTGAATCAGTGTTTGCATTTAAAAGGAAAATTTTTGTGTGTCACTTGGTAGAGAAAACAAGTGCTTTTCTTATTTGCATCAGATTCTTGAGAAGTCAAAGGCATGGAGCACTCACAAGCCAACCCAGTCTTGCCTGGATCCTGTGATAAGAATAAATTCACTTGATTTACCATGGGAGGGCTTTACTCTAGTGTAACAGCCACCAAAAAGGAGCTCTGTCCCTTTTTGAAAAAACAGAAAGCATTTTTATATATCTGTAATTTGTAGTGTCAGCTGGATCTTTTCAGTTGAGAATTAAGAAAGAAAAAAAATAGGGAGTTATTAAATTTGGACACATGCACTTTCAAGGAAAAAACTCCGTGTATTTAATTTTTCATTCAACCTTATTTTCATTTCCTGTACGCTACACCTCTGTTCCTATGTATCATAAATACCGGTTTCCAGTTTTGCAAAGACTACAGGCTTAAAGCCTTCATGTGTGTAGCCATATCATTTACATACAGCATGAGCAATGGCAGCATTTTAATATCTAAGCAAATATATGCCAGAATACATATAATATAAACAGAAATTAAAGAACATGGTTTTGTGACAACCTGTCATACTCTATGCAGTGTGTATGTTTGTAAGTAAATTATCTATAAAAATCTTTGTATGTATTGGCGTGAATTTGTGTGCACAGCAGCAAAGGTTCTTCTCTTAGATTTTCTAGAGAGAAATGAATCTGCAGTTCAGTTCTGTAGGTGCCAGTAAAACACTTCTTGCAGTCAATAACATCTGAAAATTAAAATTCCTAAAAATACCAATATTATTTTTAGTCAGATATTGATCAGCTGTAGGAATTGGAAACTGGGATTATTTAAAATCTTAGAGTGGCCAAAGCTATTGGAAACAGTTTTTTTTTTTTTTTTTTTTGCTTAATTTTGAAATATGTAAAAATATTTGCAAAAGAAGTGGACCTTTCAGCTTATGTGAGATGATGTAGCTAAATACCTTCTGATTTTGCAGAATTTTGCAATAACTAGTATTAATTTTGTGTTTTCTTTATAGTGGAGCTAATTAAAAGACCCTTCTAAACCTTTCCAATGTTAAAATTGGAATCTATTTCATAAAAATTCCTAAATTCCAGTGGATGTACTAAAAGCCAGAAAATTGCTTCATAAGTTAATCTGTGTAATCACTTTAACTTGAGACTTGTTTTCTTTCTTGTCCTGAAAAATTTTACTTGAGAAGAGGGCAAGAAAAATAGAGGTAGAAAAATATTAAACTGTAGTTTATTCTGTAGTCTTATTCATACAAAAGGCTTTGATTCAGTGATGTCTCGATATACAAGAAATACATACTTGGGCCCTTTATGGGCTTGGTGGTCTTTATGGACTTGATACATTCAGGAATTTTCCTGTCAGTTATTTGAAATCATTGCCATATTAGTAATAAAGCTACATAGATTCAATGTGTGAAGGTACAGGCTCCGCCAAATATTTGGCTTTCTGTAAGGCTCATTTGTGCAGAATATAAATATTCATCTAGATCAACAAAGCATGTGACTCCAAGTGTAACGTGAAGCATGACACGAGGTCAGTTAAATTAAAAAAAAAAAGTAAGTGAATAATCCTGCAGAATAATCTACATCTGGCCTTTGTCCAGCAACATATGAAAGTATTTGCAGGGCTGAACCAGCATATAATATTGAATAACATAATTTTAAGTGCATAGGCACCTCTTGATTTTGCATTCTTGCTTTCTCAGGCATATATTGTATGTATACATTAATCAGCCCTGACAGAAAGAGTAATTTATTTTTCGTTGTTTAATTAGCTGAAAAGGTTTTCAGTCTCCTGTGACTGAAAAATTGTATTTCTGATATTTATGTCTGGGATGGAGAAAAATGTCATGGAATGGCATTGATAGTATTTGGCTCATTATTGTTGAAAAAATTGCATAGTGTTTGCCACTAACATACATACACATCTGGAATTGGAAGAGAATTTTATCTTTCCCTATGTTACAAGAAAATGCGTTTGTATATAGTTTGGTGATATGTGCTCTTAATACCAAACAGTATGTCTTGATAGCAACAGGAAAGAGTGAAATTCTGTACCTTTGAAATATACATATTAGTTTTCAAAATTATTTTGCTTCCTAATCCTACCATTGTTCTGAAGCTTCTCCCTTGAAAATTCACAGGCTGTGAATTGCAAACTCTATTATTTTGGACTTAATCGTTCATGAATTTAAGTTAAACTTCTGATCATGTTCATTTTTATACATATTTAAATTTTACTAAATACTGTTTACAATTCAGTTTTAATAAGGTACTTACAATAATTTATAAATGTAGACATTATAATTAGATTTCTCCACTAATATAACAGTATGACAGTAATTGTTAGTGAAATTATTATTTTCTATAATCTTTTTGAAAAAAACTTTTTTTCTTTTAAATTTTAATTCACTTACTCTTCTGATTTCCTTCTGTTCACCCACTAAAATATTGTCTTTGTAGACATGGGAGTTTGAAATTCAGAGAAAAACCTAAAATATCTCCCCATGAAAAAAGAAATCTTTCCAAATTCTTCTGCAGTTTGCTTACCTTTTTATCTCCTTTCCTTTTGTTGTTTACAAATAGCACTTGGCCACATATTCAAATGATGTATATTCTTAAAAAGTAGAAGGTTTTGTGTCTCCTATTTTTGTTGCTCTTCATGTTCCAAATACATTTCCAAAGCCCTAAATGGGAATTTCCTTGCTTTCAATAGGTGGCCTTTATTGTTTTGAACAGCTATGTTGTTGTTCTCCTGTGTTATTTTATTAGCTGCTCTGCATTTCCTCAGTTGTGGTTATTTTCCTGGGTGAATGGTCGTTTCTCCTCCTCAGATGTCAGCGTGCAAAGTTAACTGTATGTATTGATGTAGTTGAAATAATGGTGTGCTAATGGAGAGTTTTTAGTATACTGTTTCTTGTGAAGAATCAAAATAATCTGAAGCTTTATACGTTTGGATATTAGTTATTTACCAAAAAAAAACTGAACTGAAAGACCTAATTCAGTAAAGTACATTGGCATTTGTTCTATTGTAAGTTTCTTGATTTATTTTGTTAAGGGAGACAAATACCCAACAACCACTCTGTGTCAACAGCAGACAGGTGCTAAATCCTCAAATATTTCAGCCCAAATGACTCTTGAAAATGTGCACAGCTGTAAATTTCAGGGGTTATTTTAGAGTATTTTACAAACTAATAGTTGTTTTTTTTTTGAGGAATATCCTTCCTGATTAAGTACCTTTCTGTATTTTTAAGTACCTTGTTTTGTGATGAATGGGAACCAAATTAATCCAGTCCTAACCTTTGTGTGTAATGCAGCACTCATGCCCAGCAAAGTCAAAAATGAATGTAAATCATGGATTATTTGTAAAATGTTGCCAAGCTCATGCTGCCATATTTATAAATGAAAAGTTAAGCTTCTTTTCTTTTTTCTTTTTTCTTTTTTTCTTTTAACCAAATAACTATCTGCCAAGCACAAATCAAATGTGCTTCAGATAGATTGGTGGTTATAAATTCTCTGTCCCCTTCTCTCTTTCTTAAAATGAAATATAGAGATTTTCTTCAGGGGCTGTTGGGTGTTCCTTGACAGCCTGTGATATTCTTCTTCCATCTGGCCTTTCCACAGGAGAAAAGGTGATGCAGGATGATGAGTTCACCTGTGACCTCTTCCGTTTCCTTCAGTTGCTTTGTGAAGGACATAATTCAGGTTTGTGGGCAGGCTGCTACTCAGCTGAACCAAGGTGATGGTAACTAAAGATAAAAGCTCTTTGTTGCTGAAGGTTTGGCAACCTTCATGGGATGTTATGAAAGGTGGACTAGCTATTAGTGTGTACATGAAAGGAGGATGTTTATGTGGAATTAAATTGCCAGATTCTTCTAATCAGTTTTCACTTTGTAGAAAAGAGTGGTTTCCAAAATGGTGAGTTTTGAATCTTGACCTACTAGGAAAGATAAAATTATATAGGAAATTATACATGGTTTATAACCTCTAGTCAGTGAAGATTCAGAGCAAAAATATAACAGGAAGGTATATGTATTGTTTTTTGGCATTTGTATGCTTTCTCATATGCACTATTTGGCATTAAATGTCAGAATTGTATGTGAAATGACAAGAACATACACTATCTCTCTTGAAGAGGCAGCATCTATTTTAAAAATGCAGAAGCAAACTAAACTAATGCATGATATTAAGTGTATTTTTTAGACTTCCCTGTGTTCTTTGTGTCATGATTAGGGAAGAAAATAAGAAAAAAAAAAAATAAATTGCCATTGGACATATTTATGGCTTTGTAATCAGGAATTATGCAATTTAATTTTGCTTTTGCTTAATGCAATATATACTAGCTGTAATTCCCTTGATGTTGTTGGAGGTCTAGAGATGTAAAATTGGTCATAAATTAGATGAAACTAATGCCAAGTTCTATAAACAAAACAGATAACCAAGCTTCTGGCCTCAGAAAAAAAGAGGCATTCCTTTAAGCTATATTTTCCTAGATCATGTTAAATGAGAACTAATTTGTGGGAGTAGTCTTTAACACTTAAATAATTTTAAATTCAAGTTTTATTTGAATTTTTAGATTTTCAGAATTACCTGAGAACTCAGACTGGTAACAACACAACTGTTAATATTATCATTTCCACTGTGGATTACTTATTAAGAGTTCAGGTAGGTTAACTTATGTACTAATTAAGTAGATTAGAATAATGACTTGTATCTGTAAAATGTTTACCTTTTTTTTTTTTCTTTTAAATTTCATTGGTTTTGATCATAAGGCAGAAGCTTGTATGTGGAGACTCCAAATGTTTTAATTGCCCTGGAATTTCCTTCAGGAATACATGGTTTGATTTCCTTCAGTAATACACGGTTCTCTGCCACAAAAGTTCTTTTTACAGCAAAATCAAACTTCATCCTTATCACAAAATGCTTAGTTTTATTATCATGACATTTATTCTGGTTATCGTAGCCAATGTTGATAAGAAAGGTTGTGAGTCTCTATTGCTTATAGTTCTTTAGCATTGTAATTTGGTACTGTGAGAGTCAGAGGTGACAAAAATGTGAAAGACTGATGTCAGCCATGGGATGCAGGAATGTGATGGATTCTGTTAACCAAGGAGAGCAGGCAAGAAGGTAGATACATGCAAAGACTTCAGTGAATACCACTAGCCACTTGTTGACCGAGACCACCCTCTGTCTGAAAAGTGTTTTGTATTGTTCAAGTTAAGCTTCAGCCAGCTGCTTTTTCATCCATGTTCTGATTTAGTCTGAACACTGTGCTGCTGTATGGACAGTCATGGGATGGCATGGGGTGTAGCATAAAAGAGCACATCAGTTCTAAGGAAGAAAAAAAAAAGGCAAAAAGAAACAACAAAAGGCTAGTTAGTTTAAAAAATCTTCAACCCTCTGATTTGAATTCTCTGTCTGATCTTTTAATAAATATGAAAACATTACATTGTCACAACCCAGTAGTGTAATAAAAAAGTCTAATTTGTTTCCAGTTTGGAGAATGTGAGAGACATGAAAACATATTTTGTGACAAATGTTAATCTTTTTTTGCTTATTACTCTCATCTTTCTGAAAATCACTGTGCATGATTATATATCTAGTTAAGTTTTTCCTCTAGCCACTTATTGATTTGGTCGGAGAATTCCAGACGTTGAAAATTGGTGTGTGTTAAGCTGCTGCTGTTATCAACGTTACTTTTTATCCTTACACATTCTGTAGTAGTTGTAGGGACAATACAATGATTTTCATTCCATTGCTTACTTTGTTGAAACTTTAATAAGCTTGCCTTTGAGGGAGACAGAAGGAAGAATCGTGTGCACAAAGCAACATTTGCTTCCACTATTGACTAAGTGTCAAGCACACAGTATAAAGAGAGATTGTTTAATAAACAGCATGAGGCATGGTAGTACCACTGAGTACTCCTTTTCAAAATGCATGCAGTTGTATTTCCAAGAGCAGACACTAACAGATCTATTTTTTTTATTTAGTTATTTTGTTTTGAAGTTTACTGTGGGGTTTTCAAATTATCTATTTCAGTTTGTATTCCTACTGATTCCCTTGAGATGAAGCTACAGTTCTTGAAGTAATACTTGAGTTAGGAAGTCATTCAAAATCTTTATAAACTAAATAATTTTCAGAACTAGAATGTGATCTAATGAAGTATCTTGATTAATAACTGTTTAGTTTGATTGCATAATCTCTTTCTGCTTCTCACAACTGTTTTTTAGGAATCTATTAGTGATTTCTATTGGTATTATTCTGGGAAAGATGTTATTGATGAGCAAGGACAACGAAATTTTTCCAAAGCCATCCAGGTTGCAAAACAAGTTTTCAATACTCTCACAGAGTATATCCAGGTAAATTAGTTTCATTAGATATTTATGGATTTGAAAGGAAACGAATCATACTTTTGGCATGAAGACGTAATGTAGTTAGAAATAACATAGAAATATATATGCATTTATGCTTCAACATTATTTTAGTACATTTATTTAAGTAGGAAGTGAAGTTTTTAACAATTTAGTCAAATTTACAACTACTTGTAAATCATCATCATTTGATTGTATGCAAGAGAGTAGAGGAGGTTTTTCAGTTGTTTTGTGGAGGGGAGTTTTTGTTTGCTTGTTTTTTTTTTATTTGTCCTAGACTGCAGCAGTGTTAGCCACTTTTAAGACTTCACTATTGATGCATTGAGAAACTAAGGTCAACAGAACATTAGATTACATTTTCTGTCAGGAATAAGGCTGGTTTAAGGCATCAAAGCTGTGTTTGTAATACTGAAGTCACACATTACATTTGAGAATTGTAGAAATGTACTTGAGGTGGACACTGCAATAAATGAAATTTGGATCAATTCAGTCAAAACAGCAATAAAGCAGTTCTTCCACAATATGTGTGGAATTCAGTGTGATTTAGTTCTTAATTCCTCTTGTAAATCAGTAAACAGTATTATGGTTTGTTTCTGCATATAATAAACACGTTAGAGAGAATCTCATTAGACTATTAGGTGTCTATTATATTGCTTTTATTCAGATGAAAATCATTACTACAAAACTAGTATTTCATAGTTCATGAGGATGAAATGTGATAGAATAGGATTGAATAAATATGAGTAGAGGCAGCTTATATAGGTATGTACATATATTTAATATATACATATTTGACAAAACACAAGAGGCATCATTAGCTGGCAAAGATTTTATTTGTTATTCTCTTAAACTTCAAAAGATTTTATATTCCTGCTTTTCAGAAGTTGGTATATTTTGAAGAATATTCTTTAGCACTGTTTCAACAACAGCTAGAATATGCTGAGGGGAAAAAAGTCAGGAGTCAGATTCTCTAATCCTTTATGCCAATTTTGCGTTAACCTTCTATAAAGTTATTCCTGATTTACAAAACTATGTAGGGAAGAATCAGCTTAAATATTTGTAGGTTTTTAGCATTTGCACTTTAAAGTTGCAGACAGATATACCTTTTGTGGTTCTGAATTAGTAAGTTAGGACTTGTCTGAAACAGAGGCAGAATGGTTATTAGGAATGGCTATTGCTTACAGGCATTGATATTATTAAATAAATATTTCTACATACGTTTAATTTTTCCTAGCAGTTTCTAAAGGACAACCTGTGCACTGTATATCTTCCTTTCTGTTTTTGTCTCTGCTTTTTTTTTTTCCCTGGTACATTAGGGGCCCTGTACTGGGAATCAGCAAAGTCTAGCTCACAGCAGGCTATGGGATGCCGTAGTTGGTTTTCTTCATGTGTTTGCCCACATGCAGATGAAGCTGTCTCAGGTATCTTTTTGTTTTACTTTTTTCTTTTTAAGGTACTAACTTTTTAAAAAAAGTTGAACTTATTAATATATTCGAGTCATTAATAACAACAGTTAACAGGGGAAATGGGAGGGAAAATGAGAGAGGTGATAGAATACAATAGAATTGAAGGAGTAAATTACAAAACTTGTAGTGGGTGTGAAGAGCAGGCCTGTAATTGGATTACTGGCCACAGGCTAAAACTGATTAGATGGAGCTGCAGATGAAGCATGTCATCAATATTCAGAAAGAACTAACCAGTTCCGGTGTTTCATACCAAAGTTCTGTCACAATGTTTTCTGCAATTTTGTGTGAGCCTTTTATTCAAGACTCATCTTTATTGATGTGTCCTACATCAGCCCTTAGTTCATCGTCATTAAACCCTAGTTCAAAGCACATCTGCATCTAAGCCTTTTCTACTCCTAACAGAGAAAGAGGGTGATTAGACCTTAGAATGGGTGAGATGCTTTTGGATGTGAGTACTCATTTCATAAACTATAGAAATAGTGTAGGGGGCTGGCATAGACATCTCTTTAGAGGTGAGAAGAATGCTATCCTTAAGAAGTGCATTTTTCAATTTCTTACCTTTTAAAAGAATTGTACATCTTAATTGAATGTAGTGATTCTAGATTCGTAATTGGACATGCTCCAAGTGAAGTAATCTTTGCATAAATTGGTGTAGTTTTGCTCAAATGATTTTCCTCCCTGCCCTTGGGACTTTGTGATTGAAAGTAAGGCAATTGCTTTGATCTGTAGACATTGTGGTACAAGCATGCATCTTATTCTTTATAGCTAAATAGAGGTCTTCTTCCAATAAATGGCATTACAAATAAACCTGTTTTTCAAGATAAATGCATTGAATTTCTACTGAAGTGTATTTATAAGTGCTTGTAGATACTGTCCTGGTTTTGGAACGTCTTTGTTATTTTAAGAATTGAAAAAGTAGCCAGTAGTGGCTATTGTGCTTTCTTCCTGTACCACTAAAGCAACATGAAAAGCAGTATCTAAGTAGTTACTGACAGCGAGTCAAACACACAGTAGCTATATGTTGGTTGGTAGCTTTTCAGATAATATTGAAATACCAGTTTTTGAAGGTGTAGAGTTTGGTTAATTTGATTTATAAGGAGTTGCCATATGGCTTTTATCTGTACAGGTGCCTGCCTAGGCTAAGTATTTGGTTTTTGTTTTAAATTGGGAGTGTCCAGAGCACTTTTGGAGAATATTTGAAACAAGATTTAAAAATGAACAAAACTAAAACAGTTTTGTCTGGGGTTTTTGGTTTGTTTGTTTGTTGGTTTTAGTTTGTTTGGTAGCTTTCTTTTTCTTTCTCTAGTCTTGTACGAGGAAGCAACAAGATGATATCGGTAATACTTTTTAAGAAATATCATATAGTAGAAAATTAAAGTAAAATTTTCAATCTACAGGAACATCCAGGTGCTAAGCAACTTTTGAAGTCAGAAGATTTATAATGAAAAGTTACAAGACAAATCAATTAGAGACCTTCATTATTTCTAACTTGTGCTGGTTTTGATCCAAGATCTAAATAGTATCTTGGATTTATTGTACTAATTACTGAAGTCCAGAAATGCTGCATTATACCTCATCAACAGCATGATGCCACAATATTTCACTGAGGAAGAAATTAAGTAGTTGAATAAATCTATCCAGATAGACTCCAGGTTGAAATAATTGTCAAGCAAAATAGTAAACTCGATAAACTGAATGAAATAAAAGATAGTAAAAAGAATTGATATCATGTCTGTTTAAGGATATACTTATAGAACTTTATTAATAAATATTTTGAAATTTTATTTAAACTTTTCTTTCTACCCCAAAAAGTTCAGTGGCCTATAATGGAATCACTTCCTTTGAATAATTTTACACTTTGAGCTCTATGTGCTGCTGTCATTGTTGTTTTTACAAGTCTTCATAGCTGTAAACTTGATTACACCACCAGCAGCAATACTTTAGCTGACATGAAGCATTGGAGGCATCACCTGCGTGAGCTTGACATACCCAGTTATTGCTTTAAATTTTTTCATCACCTTCAGGTTTCACATTGTCCCTGTTAAATTACTGTTTTACAAACAGATGATTGTGTAGGTTTGATCCTCTAAATTTACTATAAGGAAATATATTTTCACTATATTGCCAGCTCTGACACTACTAACTTCTTAATTACTAAGCCATATTTTTATGGGGTGAAATATGCATGCACATATATAAATGTCAAAGAAGTCAATAGATATTTAATTTTATATGTTGTGTTCATGATTTAGGATTCCAGTCAAATTGAATTACTGAAGGAGTTAATGGATCTTCAGAAGGATATGGTTGTCATGTTGCTGTCTATGCTGGAAGGTAGTCAAAATTTTATTTGAAATCATCTTTCACCATTGTTCTAGCAAGGTTTTTACCTTTGAGATTTTCTTCACGTGAGAAATAATTCTCCCTTTTCCTTCAGGTTTTTGATTTTCATGTCTCAGTTGTGAGGAGAGTTGTTAGGTCTTCAAACGAATGGGAGATTTATATAGTGTAGTTGATATAGTTTCTATTCATTCTGAATGTCAAAATTCTATAAAATCCAGCTCTGGCAGAAGTTTTACTTTGTTTCCGTGAACTTGGCTTCTCTTTTGGCTTAAATGAAAAGTTTTTTTTACTATTGAAATGGGAATCCATAGTTCTAGGAACTAAACCATTTATTAGTCATTTTATTAACACCTTTGCTACATTGCATTTGTTTTGGGAGCAATCCAAGCCATAAAGAAGAGTCTCTGATTTGTCTAGTGACTAGGTTCAAGGTCCTTTATAGCTGGTACCTGAAATTATGATTCTCCAGAGAATGTGATCGTGTTCAAGAATTACTACTGTTTCTTTAGCTCCTTCATAGCATTGTATTGGTGCTTCCAATAATAGATTAACCAGACATACACACAGATGATCCAAAGATCTGTTTTTCCCTTTTGCTTCTTACTGTCATATGTATTTTCTTGAAAGAACTGGGAGGGCAGTTCATGGGGCATAGTTTGCAGCATAGCATGCATTGCTGCTACTTTGCTCATAGACGGTCACTGAGAAGCAAAGTAAATGCTTAGTAATATAGGCTGTACTTCATGAGTAACCTACTGAGCTACTAATCCTAACTAATGTGACACTAGTTCTATGTTTCATTGTAATAAAATTCATGATCTGCTGCTTCACATTTAGTACTGTATTAAATGTAACAGATGTATCTCTGCAGGGCTTTTCAGTTCTTCCTTTCTTTAATGGCAGATAATTAGTCACTTGTTTTTTCCAAACGCTAGGAGAGTGTTATTAGTAAAAGATTTGATTTTACAGCTGTTTTTCTCACATGTGTTAGCCAACAGTTTATGATTCTTGCTGTTTGATTATTTCAGTAGTCATTATTATACATTTTCTTTGCCGAAACATTTGCTACCATCAGTATCTCTAACTTCATGTCGTCACATCCAGGTAATGTTGTGAATGGAACCATTGGCAAGCAGATGGTCGATATGCTTGTGGAATCATCCAACAATGTTGAGATGATTCTGAAGTTTTTTGATATGTTCTTGAAGCTGAAAGATTTGACTTCTTCTGATGCATTCAAAGAATATGACCCTGATGGTAAAGGGGTCATTTCAAAGAGGGATTTTCATAAGGCAATGGAAAGCCATAAGCATTACACCCAGTCTGAAACTGAGTTTCTGCTATCGTGTGCTGAAACAGATGAGAATGAGACTCTGGACTATGAGGAGTTTGTGAAACGATTCCATGAACCTGCCAAAGACATTGGCTTCAATGTCGCTGTTCTCCTGACCAACCTGTCAGAACACATGCCCCATGACAGCCGCTTGCAAACTTTCCTGGAACTATCAGAGAGTGTGCTGAACTACTTTCAGCCTTTCCTTGGACGCATAGAAATCATGGGCAGTGCGAAGCGCATCGAACGAGTTTATTTTGAAATAAGTGAGTCAAGTCGAACTCAGTGGGAGAAACCTCAGGTGAAAGAGTCAAAGAGACAATTTATATTTGATGTTGTAAATGAAGGAGGGGAGAAAGAAAAGATGGAGCTTTTTGTGAATTTCTGTGAGGATACCATCTTTGAAATGCAACTGGCTGCTCAGATCTCTGAGTCAGATCTGAATGAAAGGTCAGCAAATAAAGAGGAGAATGAGAAAGATAAGCCTGAGGAACAGGACCCTAGAATGGGTTTCTTCTCTCTCATGACCATGAAGTCAGCATTAGTAGCTCTCAAGTATAATATAGTGACTCTCATGAAAATGCTCAGCATGAAGAGCCTAAAGAAACAGATGAAAAAAGTAAAGAAAATGACCATGAAGGACATGGTCATGGCTTTGTTTTCTTCCTATTGGAGCGTTTTGATGGGCCTACTACATTTTGCTTATAGCGTTGTCCGGGGCTTCTTTCGCATCATATGCAGTTTGCTGCTTGGAGGAAGCCTAGTAGAAGGAGCAAAGAAAATCAAGGTGGCTGAACTATTAGCTAATATGCCAGATCCCACTCAGGATGAGGTGCGTGGGGAAGGAGAAGAGGGCGAGAGGAAGCCGACAGAGGCTGCATTGCCTACAGAAGACTTGACAGATCTGAGAACTTTATCAGATGAGAGTGATCTCCTCTCAGATATATTTGGTTTGGATTTGAAACGAGAAGGTGGACAGTATAAATTGATCCCTCACAATCCAAATGCTGGTTTGAGTGATTTACTGAGCACTCCCTCCATAGCTCCAATGCCTGAGGTGCAGGAAAAAGTCCAGGTAATGGTATATTTCATTTCTGCTGTGTGTTTCTCTTTCGTATGTTAATTATAGTTTTGAAATAAAATTTGCATTTATTTTTTTTGGGGGGGGGGGGGGGGGGGCTTGTGATGTGTTTTTAAATAATCACTGGTGTTTAACGTCTTCGACATCATAAACTTGAGTTCTCTAAGTGCCTGAATTTGCTTTTTATTAATCTTAAAATATCTCTTCACTAATGTAAATTTAAGGATCATCTTATTTTGAAGTCTCAATTGTTTAAAAAGTACTCTAACATTCTGCATTCTGTGTATTCTTTTAAGTGACTCTGTGTGATATAATAGTGTTTAGATGTATTTTTATATCTGGCTTTTTGTAGGAGCAGGTGAAAGAAGATGAAAAGGAAGAGAAGGAGGAAACAAAATCTGAACCTGAAAAAGCAGAGTATGTTTTACTTCAACCTGTGATCCTACAAAATGTGCTCTATTTCACTGAAAAAAACCAATTCAATTAGTACTTATTTCTTTACCTTTAATTTGATGTCCATTCACGTTTCAGAGTTAGGATAGTTTTTAACCACCCTCCGTGTCCATGCACGTTTCCAAGGAAATGCCATGTAAATAACATCACTTTTAATTTATTTTTTTTTTAATTTCCCTCTTCCAGCAGCATCCTTTTAAATGTTGATTTAGTTTCTTGTAATGTGTTTAAATTTTTCTTGGCAAGTCTTAAAGCTAGAAGAAAATCTGCTGGAAAAACTGTAAGAGCACTTGGGTTCCAGAGACTTGTTACCCTTCAGTAGTAGAGACTGAATCTATTTTGCCCCTCCTATTTGCTATGACCTATTTTGAGTTATTTGGACTTTGCAAAAACCTTAATATTCCAATATAATTTAATGAATTACTGAATACTCTTATGTCTTTATAAATAACAAGTGTTAGCATTTGATAAATGATCATTTCAGTCTTTTTAGGATACATTAAAATATAATGTTGATGAGGTTAGCTCAGAATAAAAATAGTGGAAAACAAAGCATAGTAAAAGGTATGACACTCTAGCCCTGTATTTTGTGGTTACTGATATATGTACAGTTCTGATATATATAGGGTTCCTGTAGCTGATATGTCACTGTCAGAATTCTAAGTGGATTCCTTAAGTCTCAAGCTCTATCCTTATTTCTCTCCTGGGATGACAAACACTTGCCAGCTACAAAAACTCTTCTTCCTAATCAGTACAGCAAATTTCCAACTCAGCTAGTAAAACTTTGTGAAGGAGAGTCTTCCTGACTTTAGAAGGTCACTTGACTGTTGATTGCTCCACTTGATGTGAGTTGCAGAGCTACCTGTGTTCTCTGAGAACAGTGCAGTGCCTGGTGCTGTAAGCTGCTCTAAAGCCACTCCTAACATAAGACAAACTTTCAAGTGAACTTTCAAATGAAAGTTTGTTGAGTATATTCTAGTATGAGAAGTAGCTTAGGACATCAGTTATTCTCTTTGTAGATAGGTGCAGAGGAATTAATAATATAAGTTACAAGTTGCCTCTTACTCTGGTTTGGCTTCAAATGGACAACTGTGATCCTTTAATCTATCATGCTGTCAGATCAAATTAACTGCCAAGATAATTCACTGTTCCTTATATCATGTGTTTGGAGAAGGCAGCCCACTAACTGACTTTCTGTAATTGGGTAGCATCGTGATAATATAATTACACATTGAATGCTGTCAAGCTTTCTTATTCCTGTTTCCTCCTGGAGAAGATACTTATGAATTCCTCAGGTGGACAGAAATGCAGAATTTAAAACTTGAGGTTTAACTTGCAAATGCAAGAATCAGCAAAGTTATCAGCAACTTGTGTGGGAACCAGTGAGTTCAAGTGCATGAGGTTGGAGGGGAGCACTTAGACGTGTAGGCACTCATACGGACATACAGCTGTCAGCTTACAGACATTTGTCAGCACATGTATTAGCTGCACAATTATGGAGCAGGTAACAAGGTTGGCAGGCTCTTGATCACTTGCCTCTGTCGGTTAGCATCCTCACCTCAAGGTGACAAACCTGTAGGTTTGGTTATCTGTAGACTTAACCAGACTGTAAACTGAAAAGGGTGAAGAAAGATATGTCTCCCTGTTATTCATGTGTGTGAGCTGCATGAGTCATGGCTACTTGAGCCTCATGAGAAATGCAATAGGCTCTTTCAGGATGTATGTTTAATTTTTGTTAGCGAATTTATTAACTTGACATATTGTTTTGGCTTCATTGGTGTTCTAAGAGGAGAAGATGGAGAAAAAGAAGAAAAAGCCAAGGAAGACAAAGGGAAGCAGAAATTAAGACAACTTCATACTCACAGATATGGAGAACCAGAAGTTCAAGAATCAGCTTTCTGGAAGAAAATCATTGCATACCAACAGAAGCTTCTTGTAAGCTGTTCTCTAGACTATCTGTTTAGCTGTTAGCAGGGATGTGTACCACAAAATTTTTCTACCAGTGTAAAGATGAATTTTGGATCTGATAAACCTCATTTTTCTATCCACCATCATCCATAAAAAGGACATAAAGGCAAAGATTTAATTAGAATGTTAGAGAAAAGGAACACACAAATAATTTAGTAGACAAGATATTAAATCTTAGAAGACAAACATTTTCATGTGAATAGATGTCCCAAATTTTCACAGCCGCTCATGAGCCTGTGGGATTTCTCTTTCCCTGAGAGACAACTTTGGAAAATTACAAGCATTCCTATAAAAAGAATTTAAGATAGAATGCATATCTGAAAACTCTTAAGAAAAGTTGCTATTTATTGTTTGTGAAACAGTAAGTTAATATTCGAGAAACTCCTCAAAACTTCTGGAAATTTAAACTAATTAAAATAGTATATCTGAGAGTGTCTCAGTAAAATATGGTATCCTTGAGTTCGCCATAGAACTATTTAAAATACATACTTTTATTACCTAGGGGGTTCAACACATGTTCTGTGAGACTAGCGTGAAACCCAAAGCAAAACGAAATACGATTTTGCAAAACTACAAAACTGCAGTCACAATCTTAATAAGGAATTAGGTGTTTAAGTTTTGCTTTTGAACTCAGATTCATTTTTAGACTAATCATGTGGCAGTCATGTGACTATCATTTGATTTTTCTTCTAATGGTCTTATTTAATAGTTTTCTATGGTTTGACCTGAAAAATGGAGTAATTCCCATGAGAGAGTTAAAGTGTGCAAAGTGTGTGTTGCAAAGTTTTATGAATTGTCAAGAAGGGAAAACGTGCATTTCTACAATCCTTTGGGTAGCATCATAGTGTGAGAGAAGCTTTCTACTCATGGTGCTTAGGTAACAGATGAACTTTTCACTGATCTGGTAAAAATGCAATTGATCTTGGAATAGAAAAGGATTTAAAATAAACTTATATGCAGATATTTTTGGTTTTTGGTAAAAGTAACAATTTGCCAGGTTGTAAAATGCACATGCATTAGTATTAAGGCACAGGGAAGATGGAGATTTCTGTATTACTGTTTGCATTATTATTACACTGTGATGTCTCTGTGTTGCCTGTAAGTGTATTGAGAAGATAATGGAGAATATTTGAGGCAATTAGAAGTCCTTAATCCCTTTTTGCATGTAGAGAAACAGAAGGTCCTTTATCAATTATTGCATATATGGAGTAGGAGAGAGTTTGTACGTCACTCAAAATGTTTGGTTTTTTCTTTTTTCTATTTATAACGCTATTAAAAAGCTCTATAGGGAAAACAAAAACAAATAAAAAAACCCACCATGCAACAACCCAATATTGATTATGGTATCATCACTAGGCAAAGTGTATTTATACTCTCTTTCTATTTACAGAACTATTTTGCGCGAAACTTTTATAACATGAGGATGTTGGCATTGTTTGTTGCTTTTGCCATCAACTTCATCCTGCTTTTCTATAAGGTAAACTTGTCAAGAGATCACTTTTCAAGTTGTATGCTGAAAAACATTCAGGTTTTGTAGATAGTCTGCTACAGTAAAACTGCCTAGCCTTACAGATTAAATTCCTGCTTCATACTGCCATTTCAGAGATGTAACACAATGAGAGCTAAAGCATTTGTGTGAAGTTATAACAGACTTTCAGCACACAAATAGCTATTTATAAAGTTCTGTGCTGCAGCAGACTGTAAGGTGTACCCGTGCCTCTGATGCTCCATTCCACAATACAGCCTCTCAGCCAAACCCAACCTCCTCTGGCAACTTAAACTAATAGACGCCAGCTGAGATGTTTTCTTGTGCCATCATGCTCCCCTGAGATGGTGTGTACAGCAGGAAGAAGTCACATCAACTTAACACACCTAGGATATCCCTGATCTTCCTTGTCAAGACTTCTAGTATCATTGATACCACTCAAGTCTTCAGGCTCAAAGTAGTTTCTGGCAAAGCGCTGCTGCTGAAGGCTACATGGGAATGTCAGGAGTTGACTGGGTTTCTTCCAAAAGAGCTATGCCCTTTCTTGATTTTGAGATGATAAATTCAGCATGGCCAAATTTTGTTATCATGGACAGAATGTGGAAAAAAAAAGAAAATGCATACTGTAACAGATTGGAGTAACAAGATGAAAGGGTCTCTGTGAGGTATTCTCTGTGAATGTTTTAATACAAAAAATTATTTCCTTGCAATTATATTGTCCTGGGTTTTATTATTTTCAGTTATACTGCTAGCTTGTAGCAGTGTTAAAACTCCTGACAAAGAATACAGCTCCAATATTAAGATTAAGTGATTTAAACAGGTCTCCACCTCTGCTGTAACAGAAGAAAAGGACATTCCTGTGGTATCTGCTGATGAAAGTACCAAGTTGGACAGCCTGGAAAGCGACAACCAGAGGGTCATTGCGGTGCATTATGTCCTAGAAGAAAGCAGTGGCTACATGGAGCCCACACTGCGGATTCTGGCCATCCTACACACAGTCATCTCATTCTTCTGCATCATAGGGTATTACTGTTTGAAAGTAAGAGAAACTGAACAGTGTTTTTTTTTTCTTCTACCTCCCAACTTCTTTATCTATCGAGTGGTGTAAGTTACAGCACAGTTATAACAACTTTGCTGAAGCAGGTTAAGAGTCTATATAACGAAACACTTCTGTTAGTGCAACCTATACAGAAATTGTGTGTTAGGTGATCTGTCAATTCATGAAATTACAGGCTAGAGACCAATTTGCTCAGCTGACACTGGGTCATAGGATCAGCATTCACACCCTTGCCACATCAGACAGACAATTACAGCAGTAACCAGTGTCAGAAGCTGCTTGGGACTGTCAAAGATAAGCTGTGAACACACTTGGCCAGGGAAAGTTAGATTACAGAGTCTGCATTACCAATCTGTTCGCTGGGTCATTTGGAAAGCCTGCAGCACTTTAGGCTACCATTACTACGTGTTGTGGCTATAGACAATCCCTGCCTCTCATACATACTCTGCTGCGTGTGTTTTGGCAGAAACTTAAGCTTTTAAAGGAATTTCTTGCAGAAGATTTCTGTTAGGAATGTAAGAAGTAAAGATGCCACCTTTATTGGCAAAATGCTTATTTGGTTTAGGAAGACCAAATGCCATAAATCTCTGGAGCTGGGAGGAGTATACCTGGGATATACTTTTCCTGTTTCTACACTCTTCCCATGCAAAAACTATAGGCCAAAGTGCAAGGTAGCGAAGGTCCATTTAATTTAGTACTACGACCCAGTATGGCTGCTTATTTGTCCTCAGAATTATAATGTCTTCATTAAGCTTTTATGTGGTTCTTGATACCTTACTTTTCCTCTTTTAATGGACAATACTCTTTCCATGCCCAAAAGACACAATCTGCATTTGTAGTTAAGGCAAATGTTCGCCATACTACTGTATTAAGTGATTGATTTTCCTCCCTCTCTTAAGTGTCTCTGCAGGTCAATAAACACTAAACCACGTTTTCCTGTTTCACTGGTTAGCATACAGCATGAAAGCTTACAATTCTGGCTTCTGAGATGTCCTCTTCTCCCACCTCAGCTTTTTTCACACTGTGACTTTTCATGCTATTTTCCCACATCATTTTTTCAAACGGCATTAATTCTCTGACTAAAAGGGAAAGACATTATTATCATCTTTTGCCATAATTAATTGCCTTCTTTCCCATTCTGAAACCCTGAAGAAAAGATGAAATATGGTTTCTGTCTCTGCTTTTGGAGATATACTGCTTTCACATTAAAAATCTTGATAACTGCAGGTCTGTTTGTAATATGCTTGCTTCTGGAGATTGGTCCACATGAAGTCCACTACATTTTTTCTCACTTAACTGTCTGGAAATAAGATTAGAACTAATTGCTATTGTATCTAATACAATCACCATGTTGCTTGAGTAGTCTAATTTTTGTTATTTTTATTTCAGTATACTTATGTCTAGTCTTGACCAGTAATAACACAGTAAGCCTTGTAGGGTGAGTGAATTTTGGAGACCTGTGAAATAATTCCAAAGAAAAAGCTACTGTGCTGGGACCACTAGTTACATCTGCCTTCTCAGAATGTAGTTTTCATTGCCATCCAGAAAATGAGAATGAGTTGTAGGAAAAGCCTGATCCTTCTCAGGTGTCCAGGCTGGCAAAGATGAACAGAGCACAAATCAAGTATACTGAATGTGAATGTGGGTTAAGGAATTTTCCTCCAACTGCTCCCAGTCTTTCTTTGCCCTCTGCTGTGAAACCTCAAGTTTTCTTTAACAAATGCAAGGCAACTTCTAACACCTCTGGGTATCAAAATGCAATCCAGAAGTGTGATGCCAAATCAATATTTTTGAACTGGAATTTCTAAGGATTTAAAAAATATTTTTATTTTAACTCTCACTTGACTAGCTCTAATGGTTCCCTAGCACTGAAGAACTATTTTTATTTGAAGGATGCCTTTTCAAGGGTTTTGGCCATGTTTTTGTTACTCTGTGGTAACTATAGCTATAAGATTCTGAATGATCTAGTTCTTGTGCATCAATATCTTCACGGTGTATTCTGGGCAATTGTAAAATCTCTGAATTTTTTTAAATACTATTTTTGCTCTGTTCAGTTTTCATACTTAATTTTCATATCAACCAGCTTTCCTTAAAAACTTTCAGACATGCCAGTCGTTTTTAAATAATTCCTAATATTCTTTTCAACTGCAGGTTCCACTGGTTATTTTTAAGAGAGAAAAGGAAGTGGCAAGGAAATTGGAATTTGATGGGCTGTATATAACTGAACAGCCATCAGAAGATGATATTAAAGGGCAGTGGGATAGACTTGTAATCAACACACAGTGAGTTTTTACCTACTCTGTCTCTTTATAGCTTTGCAAAGAATTCTTCTTCAGTTTCCACAAGCTTATCTGAAATAAACAATTGTGCAGGATATATTTCTAACAAGCATATACATAACATTTCAGGCAACTGTTTACTCTTATTTTTAATCCTCATTGCTAGGTTTTTACTTTACAACTAATTCTGTTTCATAGAATAAATGAAATAATGTGAATTTCTTTTTGCAAGCAAAGTGATGACTGCATATTGCTTTCAGTTCAAGTGAACTGTGGTTTGAACCTTTGAGTATCTCCTTTGGGAACATGTGTAAAGTCCTGAGTCTCTGCCTGGTGGGACTGTGTGATCCCACTGGTTTAGAACCCTGTCTTCAGGCTCTGCTGCTCTTTCTCAGCCATATTAACATGGTAGGGGTTGAACATTATTTGAACATTATTTCATTCCAGTGACTTCACAAGTGACTAGCTGGTGATAACAACAACAAAGAGCCTCTTAGAAACAAAATCAGTATGTAATTTTAATGATGTCTTAGTGACTGCTGCATCTCCTCATGACTGTCTAAAATGCAATCTTGTTTATCTGTGTTTTTCAGGTCTTTTCCAAACAACTATTGGGACAAATTTGTGAAAAGAAAGGTAAGTTTTATTTTTAAAAATATGTATGATGTTAAAGTTTTAATGCATTTTTTTTTCACGTTGGAAGAAATGCAAACTACACATCTTTAAAATATATCTTTGATTTGGTGTAGTTTTTCTTATTTACCATTTAAAATACACAATCCCTTACTCATCTCATGCTTATGACTACTTTTTTGTGGTTTGAATAATTATTCTTTCAAACTCATTCTACGTACAGCTTGTATAAAATAGGAATTCAAATACATTCATGAAGTTTTGTGGACAATTTCTGTGTATGCTTGTATGTGTATTTCAACATGTGTAAATTGTTTTGTCTGTGTGTATTTATGTATTCACATACAAGCACACAGAATAAATTTCCTCACCCACAAGAGGGTTAGAAAGGAATAAGGAATTTAATAATAAAATGGAACAGATTGAAATGTTTAGGTACAGGGCATAGTCTGTACTGACCAGCAAACTATATACATCTATTTGGCCCTTTTTGTCCCTTCTCACTGTGTTTCCCCCCACTTGTTCCTCCCCAAATCACCTAAATCAGCTTTTCCCAGCTTTGCTTCTTCCTGATAACATCCAGTAGTAGGTTCTGTGAAATTCCCAAATGCTTTTCCTTTGCCATCCTGTAATGCATCCCACATCCTTCGGCAGTAACTTGCATAGTCTGAAAGATGATCTAGAGACTTACTCCCAGTGACTTGTCTTGATGGGTTTCACACCTGGACACTGGGGCTGAGGGTCTCCTGAGACAGCCCTGGGAGGGACCAGACAGGGTGTCCATTCCTTGGGAGTCTGTAATTTTGGTTCCTGCCTGCCATTGTGCTCCTGTGCTTCTCTGGGGTTGAGGAGGTGGGCCTTTAATGGGTTGGCGGCTCCTGTGACCCATCTGGAGGTAGCTGGGCAGATTGTTCTTTGAACTCTCTCCCAGATGTTGTATCTCTGTGCTGCTTTGTGAGTGTGTGGACGAGCTTTTATCACATAACCTGAAAATCTCTCTCCCTCAAAAACGGTCCCCCATAAGCAGAAACTGTTGAAGTTTGTTTCTTAGGGGCGTATGTTAAATGTTTTCTCAGCTTGCTCTTAGAAAGTGTTATGTATGTGCCATAGCATACAACAAGAATAATCTTCCTAATGTGTTTGGTCACAATTGAAACAGAGGGTGTTTATGTTATTGGATCAGTTGTGAATCACACTTTTGGAAACATCTTTTAAAATACTAGCAGCTCTTTTGCTTCATAACAGTTTTATGTCAACCTGTCTAAAGAATACTTTGACTGATATGATAGACAGATGGAAACAAACAGGTAAAAAAGATCATGGACATTAAACCTCTTGCCCTCAGAAATCAGGCTAAAAACCAGCTGGTCTACCCAACTGATTCTCTTGAATATTCCTCCTTACTTTAGGTCATGGATAAATATGGTGAGTTCTATGGCCGTGACAGGATCAGCGAGTTACTAGGAATGGACAAAGCTGCTCTTGATTTTAGTGATGCTCGAGAAAAGAAGAAACCAAAGAAGGATAGCTCCTTATCTGCTGTGTAAGCATTTGCTTCTGGTTTGTTTGTGGCTTCTTTGGGGATATTTTGTAAGTTAAAATCAAGCTTTCCCAGTTTGTCATTCAGCTTAGAATTTTTTTGTAACTCTTATGCATAGCTATATAGATAAACTGATTCTTAAATAGAGTTATATAGTGAATTTATTTTATTATAGCCAACATATATGCAAGACTCCGTTGTTTCTTATGTATGAATATTTTGTGCACAGCTGCTAGTGCAGTGTTTTGATAGTGTAATGATAACTGGGCTGGAAACCCCTTTTCTTATTTCTCTCAGTTCAGCTCAGCTGGAAGGAATGGGTAAAACTGGTACTATGTATTCTGATTGTACAGAAATTATGGAATAAGTGTAACTGATAGTTACCAGCAATATCTAGGAAGTTGGATAATTGGTTTTCACATATTTTTATAATTTGTTTTCCCTAAACTGTATTTGCCTATACTCTGAGAGACAGACCTGAAGAAAAGCCCCAAGACATTCAGAGTAATTACATTAATTTCCCTTCTTAGGCATGGGACATCCTCAGATCTTGAAAAGCTCTGCAAAAATGTTTTTTAGAGTTGTATGTTGTAAAAAAATATATCCAAATAGTTAGACTATATTTTATCAGATGGACTTTGAATGCTACAGAGATTCTAATGTAAGTGTTTATTGATCACTTTCTTTAAAAGCAACATTTTATCAATGAGTTTGCAAGGTTTATATTCATATGAGGTAGACAGTGGGACCACTAGTAGATGAGAATTGCATTGAGGCAAGGGATGATTTTGTAAAGATGGATGTTTAGTATCCATCTTTTGTAAAGATCTTCCACGTGTAAATTTGAGGGTCAAGTCTTTCATAAATCAACAAACTTCTACTACATTTCTTCTGCTTTTCCCTTTTTGTTCAAGTAGACTGATACACTTCAGAAGGAAAAATGAGGTGGTAATTATAATGGACTGTGACTATTTGGAGTAGAGGTCTTGATCTAAATTTGATTTAATGCATTTTTTTCAATTATGGTAGCTCCACTTATATACATATAGTGTTTATGCTATCACACAGGAGGCTCAATTTGAGTCTTTTGCCCTTTTGTTTTATGTGTAAAAATGGTAGGTTTTGGTTATATTAAAGAGTAAATACTGTTGCATATAATACAAGTAGGAATTTGGTATTTTGACGGTAAAATATTCCTCGGGAGTTTTATATTCAAATAGAACTATTACTTTTATATGGTTAGTGGCCCTGGCTATACAAGTGAGAATTTTGGAAATCAGAACTTGATAGACCAGGGTATGCCATATGAGGCCTCAGGTAATGCCATATGAACATTTGGCAGAAAAGTACTACCTGCTTTCGTATATGGTAGGTATATGACATCTGTCAGCATTATTTCTACTTGTTTAGTCATTTTCAGCAGCTTTTCTCTTTCAGGAACACTGAATTCACTCATATACTAATGATAAAAGTAGGACGGATGACATTTTTCGTGCTTTTATTTATATTTGTTCCTGAATTGGTATCCAAGTTCAGAATTTTTTGTGTCTGTGTAATACAGATGATCCAAATATTTCCAAAAATAAAAAGTAGAAAAATAGAGAGGATGATTACAGTTACAAATAAAGATGGTATACATCTTGTTTGCTAAGTTAGTTGTATCACCTCTCTGTAGAGGAAAAAAAAAATCCTTCAAGCAAATTAATGGGTTTTATTCTAGTGCAAAAAATGTAGCCTGAAGCTGAGATATTTATTTGTGTTGATAGAGTAAGAGGAGAATTAATACCTAAAGTTATTAATTAAAGAAATATAGGGGAAAAATTTGGAGAGAATAGTTAACAACAGTAGCCTCTACAACATAAAAGTTTGTGAAGTGAGAAGCAGAAGAAGCTGACTAGTATAACAAAGCAATAAAAACTTTGGAAGAAACTGGGAACCCAGACGTGGACCCAGTACTTCAGGTGTGGCCTTACCAGGGTTGAGTTACAAGGAAAGAGTCGCCACCCTCTGTCTGCTGGCAACGCTCCTTCTTGTGCAGCTCAGGGTACCCCTGGCCTTCTTTGCAGTGAGGTTACACTGCTGGGTTATGCTCAACTTGCAGTCCACCAAGAGCCCCAGGTGCTTTTCTGCAAAAGCTTTTAGTATACATTTGTCTTCCATTCACATTTTTTCCTGATTTCAGTGGGAAAAGCAAAGGACACAAGCTCTGAGATCTATTTCACCTCACTTTGTCTTTAACGTTCTCTAATTGTATCACCCAAGGTATGCTATCATAACTGTTGGTAAAGAATTGGCATTTTGATGTGCAAATTCTCTGACCTTTTTTGACAGCTACATTAGGCTTAGATGGGTTGCATTTAAAAAAAAAAAAATAATAATCATAAAAAAAATTCTCTTCTTTTCCATGGATTATAAAGACAGTTCATTTCACTTGTATATGATTACGTTGTAGAAAACAATCAGCATTAGGTCTGATGAATCCAAACAAGTATTTATTAATTTGTTTTTCTGGTTTTTTTGGACAGGTCCTTTCCAGAGTAAAAGTGTGAATTTAAACAAGGTTCTGATGTATTTCAGCTTTTACAGAAATAGATGAGCTGTTTCCTCCCATGTTTATGTAACAATACGCTTCCTACAGATTGTGTTGTATATTTTCCTGTTGTGTTTTGATATAAAATTCAGTTTATTTGTTTATTTTTACAGGCTAAATTCCATTGATGTTAAGTATCAGATGTGGAAATTAGGAGTTGTTTTCACTGATAACGTAAGTTTATTAGTGTATGTATATATATGTGTGTGTATATATTTACTTTCTAAAAAGCAATATACATTTGTTAACTCAAAGTGCTTCAAAGGAAGGTATGAAATATTTTGGATTATATTTAATTTACTACATAGATGAAGAAAATCTTGGAAGCTGAAAATGGCATTTTCAAAATCTTTTCCCAGCTACATAGGTATTAGTCTACAGAACTTCCGTCAATTCCTGCCTCCCTTCTTATATTTCTGAATTAGAAAACTGACTATAGAAATTCTAATTGTCATTTCTCATATTATTAATAAACTTTACTAACACTTGGATCTTCCTGGAGCACAGTCATCTTGGTATAGTTAATGTATGTGGCATTGCTAAAATTTTGTATCACGGAAACTGATAATAGCATATGACACAGAATAAGGCTGATGATTTTAAACATTTGAAAAAATGAGTCTTTAAAAACAAAATTTAAAGAAGGATTGATAAGCAAGACTGACTGTTAAAATACCTTGCAGTTTAAGAAGTAAGTCATCATATGATTATTAAGAGTCTTATGATTATTGCTTGCCTAATCAGCTTATTTTACAAGTGGAAAAAGTGGTTGGGAAACAAACAGTTTTGGAACTAAAACTGCCAGAGAATGAAAGTGTAATCTGACTGTAGTCAGGAAGAGTGGAACAGTAAATCTCCAGGTCCACAGACAACGTGATCTGTAGAGTTAGCGTTTGTTCAGGATTACGTTGTTCCTAAGGGAGGGACTGTAATTTATTTTATTACAACGTATTTGTTTTAAGTCCTATGAAAATTAAATGATAGAGGAAAAGATGAAATTAACATTTGTAGTAACAGTCAGTAAACTACCTAAATAATACTTATATGTTTAAGTAGTAGATTTAGTAGTTTGAATTAATTATAAAATTCCTTTTGTCATTAACCACCTTAGGGCTTTAATATTTTAATATCATTATTTAGAAAGCCATAAAAAATACCACATTTAAATCTGAAAATCTTTTTATACTACAAGCATGAACAAATAAAAGTTTAGCAATTTCAAAATCAGTTTGTACAGATTAAAATTTAGGACATGTCAATTTTGGCAATTTCTTGTGAACTCTGTATTTGCTGATTTAATACTTTTGCACAGAGAGAAAATTCTTAAAGATCTCTAGCAAATTCTGTGAGGAAAAAAAAAAAGTTTTCTATTTAGAGAAAGGCATACTCAAGCAATTTCTACCTTTCTTTAGTGTTTTGAATTAAGTTGAAGGTAATAGCCATGAGATATCTTTTGTGATATACTTCTTTTTTCTGTTAGTCTTTCCTTTACCTAGCTTGGTACATGACCATGTCAGTCCTTGGCCATTACAACAATTTTTTCTTTGCTGCTCATCTCCTTGATATTGCGATGGGATTCAAGACATTGCGAACTATCCTGTCATCAGTGACCCACAATGGCAAACAGGTAATAACTGTCAGATCTTTTCATGCTTTTACTTAAGGAGTACATGGAAAAGATCACTTCATGTCTTAATTCACCTGCTCTGCAGATTGTCAACTGAATTGTTCTTTCATCTTGAAGTTCAGAACTTGGGTCAGTGGGATTTATAAGCATAAGAAAACAGGACTAGGATGTGTGGCTGTTTCTAGCTCTTAGGAGAAACCATGTCATAAAGTTGTTGTTTAAAATTTCTTCAAGATTTATCTGAAAAAAGGTCCAGTTGAGTCCCAGTTACTCTTTCTGTTAGGGAAGCTTAGCTCTTTGATAATAAGTGAACTTTTCTTAAACAAAATTAAAAAAAAAAAAAAAGCATGTCTAATTTAAGTAAAGAAGGTAACTAAGGATTTGTATCCACTGTGATCTGTTGTAGGAATGGCATTTAATGTAACATGAGACTTAGTATTCCTCAATTCTGATGACCTTTCTAGTTCAAAGGACCTTTATAAACAATTTTTCATTATAAAAAAGCCATCCTTGTTCTGCTTAGGAGATACTCCAGCAAAGCAGCTAATATGATTCTAATTCAAGTGGGCTGGGAATAATAACATAAAGGTCTTCTCTGTTGTGTATACTTAGGTGCTGTTGTAGTAAGATGGAACTTTATATAACATAGGTGCTTTAGAAGTCTGGTGGCAAGTGCCATTTTGAAATTTACCATTAGCAATGATTTTTTTATAAATGCAAAGGGTGATTGATTTAACTGTGCCTTCAAATGCACTGTCCTTGTCAACATTTTTTATGAAGTAATAAGCATTTAAATGGACACATATTATATTTAAAAATAGCTAGTGAAGCATATGGCATGTAGAAGGCTATTAACTATGAACTCACCTTGAGAAACTGTTATTTTTTATAATGCATGTGGCAAACTTAGGTTTCACCTGTGGAACAAAAATTGTATCTTGTGAAGTTACAGAAATTGACATAACTGCATTCTTTCCCCCTAAAGGAACAGAATTTCTTAAATTCTTAATTCTGATTTCTTAAAAGAACAAAAAAGTGAAAAAACCAGTCTGCACATGAAAAGAAGTGAAGTATTCTATTTTTTAAAAGGAGCCCTGAAGTTTTAGCAAAATAGTGTTATTTATGATAAGGAACTTTTTAGGTCTCGCAGCTATGCCAGTGAAATATTGCAGGATATTTCCGCTCATTTCCAGCTGCTTTTCAGAAAGCTCAAGGCAATATTTTGCTTCAGCTGAGCAGTGTGGTATTTGTTGCAGGTGAAATGAAAATTCTTTGCATGAAAATATGCGGATATATTATCAAATATTACAAAGTCATGCAGAGATAGAAAAAAAAAGTTCTCCTTCTGTTAGTACCTATTAGATTATTTGTTACCTTTTGTTTTTGCAAAGAAAACTATATAGTGTAATTCTGTGATGGTGTTATATCCACTCTATAATCTTTTCTTCCAGCTTGTCCTAACAGTGGGATTGCTGGCAGTAGTTGTATACTTGTATACAGTTGTGGCATTCAATTTTTTCCGCAAGTTCTACAACAAGAGTGAAGATGGTGATATGCCAGACATGAAATGTGATGATATGCTAACAGTAAGTGCTATTTTGCTTTCTGGATTTTTTTCTTAAACTGTTACATTTTTCCTGACCTTCTTGTAATTCCTATTCATACTGTCGTATCAGTAGCCAGTAACAGGAAAGACTATACTTGAAGGCAAAAGAACAAATATAATTAACCCTAACAACTAGATATACCCTGTGTATGTTAAGCAAACACATCTGTAAATTAATAGAAGAAATGGGATGGTATTCTTTGTTATAGTTTCTCAAAAAAATGAGAGACAACTACAAGCTGTGAAGCTGAGCTGAGCCTGTTAAAGGGCAGCACTTCTGAATCCTGAAGTTCTACAGGCCATTCAGGAAGGCCAGTTATAGGCAAGGGCTTTCATAAGTAATTTAGGTACTGAAATGCTTGTTTAAGCTTGGAAATCTCTCAGTTTCCCATAGTATGAATTGCCACGGTTAACTCCAATTGGTGATTCTGTTACTGAAATCTCTTCTGTGCTCAGAAAAACTGAAAATTATTTTGTACTTACTAAGACAGTGACAGGCTTTGCAGTTGTGGATGGTAGGTAGAGCTTAAATCACAAAGAATTTCTAAGATGAGTTGCCATTAATACACTTACAAAAGAGGCTATAATATTGTACAGGAATGCGTTAGAATAACGTGATAAGTTACAAAATCAGGGTTGTCTACAAAACAGTAAGACTTGCAATGTGATTTTATTTTATTTTTTTAAAGGGAATATATCTTTATTTTTAGAAAGATAAAAATAACTTTTAAAACTTTATAGATAACATTACATTCACTCATTAAGTAATGATTGACTTTCAATAGTGAAATAGTGAAATAAAAACTATATCTAAAAATGGTTTCATTTTTCAGCCATTGTATTTTACCATAGCAATTTCTTACATAAGGAATTTTGGGGCTAAGTGTGGTGTAGAAATAAAATAATGGGGGTTTTGTATGGTTAGGTTTTAGAAGTTAGTTATTCTTATTGTGATCACAACTTTTTCATAGGGACTGAGAACCTTGCAAAGCTACTTAAAGAACTCCAGAACTCTGAGACTGACATAATAATTTTCTATTAAATTATATCATGATAAACCGGAAAGTTTGCATTATCAGCATCCCACGTATCTATACTGAGAGACCTATTATACCACTTTTCAGATCATAATTTCACAGTATTAGTCTCAGACTTTTTCCATCATTAGCCTGTTCTCCACATGAACATTCTCAAAGGCTTTTTTTTAACTTTTATTTGAAACACCAAAGATAGGGAAAGCCATTCCTTTTTTTTCTTGAACTGCTACATAATTACAGAATGTGAAATACAGTAGCTTCGGCCCCCTCAGAACTACACATAACCTCAAAGAGGAGAAAAAGATAACTTGATATAGTGTAATTGCTAGACCATAGAGCAGTTCTGCCAATTACTGAATTTGAAACAATGGATATTTTTACTTTTAGCTGCAGATGAACTTTGTACTCCTTTGTTTTGTGTTTTCTAGTGCTACATGTTTCACATGTACGTTGGAGTACGTGCAGGTGGAGGCATTGGGGACGAAATAGAGGATCCAGCAGGAGATGAATATGAAATCTATCGGATTATCTTTGATATCACCTTCTTCTTCTTTGTGATTGTCATCCTGCTTGCAATTATTCAAGGTATATATTAGTAACCCATGATGAGACTGAAAGCGTAATTTAGCAGTACAAAGATCTTAGTGCTGTGGTAATCATGCACCTAAGATTCGACAAGGACACCAAGGCACATCATGAAGAACACATACTGTAAATCACACCCAGATGGCTTTTATCCATATGCTGTTCTTTCTAGTCTCTGTAAAATCAACAGGGTCCAACTGCATCAGTGGAAACAAGAAAACTTCTTTGCTGTGAGGTTACTGGTGTCGCTACAGTTTCTGTCTTCTCACTGCCCTTTCTAAAAGCCTGTAAACAATCAGCAAGAGAAGTGATTAGAAATCTTGTGGCATACCTTAAGATTGTCTTTCAGCATAACCCACACTTTATGAGCTTCTGTGGACAAAATCAGGAGCAGGTGCTGGTCAATATTTCACTTGCCAGCATCCAATGTTCTTGACTGTCTGGCAGATCTTCAGATTTGGTGGTAGTGATGTGAAAATTGGAATGTAGCTTTAAGAGGCTTAATCTTTTCTTACTCAAAACCTCTGTTTGGTGTGATGCTTGCTTACCTGAACAATGTCAGAGTAAAGAAAGGTTATTGGTATGAAACAGCTTTAGTATTAATGTATCCTGGTTCATGACAATGAAAAGTCAGCTACTATCACGTTAGCTTCTGAATCTGAGTGAAACTATTTGACTGATCGTGTGTCTTGCTGTTGTAATTTGGATAGTGGATACTGAATTTTGGGAAGTCAGTGTTTTTTCTATTACGTTTGAATTAATGCTGTTTAATGTTGTTATCTATAGTACTTAAAAGCCCTATCTGTTTACGTATTATACCTTCAAAAGACTGTCAAGATTGCACAGAAGATCATATTTGATTAAAGTTTGCATAACTTAACAGAAGTATATTCTTGATTTTGGAAAAATGTGTAATGATTTTTGCTAGATTCAGTTGCTTTTATAAATAGTGATAGCTATTGCTTTCTGTCAGCCAACAGTTAGCTAACTTATGATGATTTTACCAGCACCAAGTATGCTTTCTCACTTCCTGCAAGGAAGTTTAGAACGTGACTCTGAGCTTTTGGTAAATTGTTTATAACTCTTACTGAAGCAACAAGCTGTTTAAAGGGCTTGGGGAGGGTACTAAAATTTTTATAGCCTGAAATGGCATATCTCCTACTGTTTGTTTCTTCATTTTGTGTGTGGCTGAAGAGTTAGAGGCCTTAGCTGTCAAGCTTTCAGTATAATTCTCATCTGGTATTCATCAGTTTTACAGTACAGTAGTGTCAGTAAGTTAGTCCTTATTTGTATTGGGGTAAGTGAAGGGAGAATCATAAAGAATTTATGATCTGAGACTTGGAACCTCTGGTGGTCTTTCTTCTTTTCTTTCTATATCTTCCTGAAATTACCCTTTACTTATTCAGAGCTCTGACAGTGGTGCCTTGTACTACATGACAATCATAATGATAGAGGACACACAGAGCTCTGGGCCATGTGATAATGCCTGAGCTCTGTTAAAAGTGCAGTAGTATTCTTTCCATAGTAAAACTTCCATCACTGTAAAACCGTACGTGTCTTCATGTACTAAATTGAGAGTAAAACATAAGTCTGCTTGTCCCATTTTACAATTCCAAATGGTGCTGCCAGCCGTGTTACGTATAGCCATTTTTCTTTGACTTGCTCATTTTTTTCACATGTTGAGGTGGTGTTGTGGTCTTCGGACTGTATATTGACTTCTCTTTTAGTATTCTTTGTTACAGTTCTGTTCTTTAATATTATCTATTATTTTAACTTAAATCTTAGGTTTAATTATTGATGCTTTTGGTGAGTTAAGAGATCAACAAGAGCAAGTTAAGGAAGACATGGAGGTAAGAATATGTAATTGCTGAACCATACCCACTTTTCATATTGCATGAATGTCTGTTTTCAGTGTGATCTGGCTAGTGGAGAGTTTTTTTTAAGCTAAGATGAAAATACAGTTTTGTACATGGTTCAATATCATACATTGTCCCGGATGAGATTCTGCGCTCACATCTCAGTTCATTAGATGGAAATAATAACTGAGATATTTTTAATTGACTTTTTCTATATCTATTAAAATATAACAACTTACATAAGTAGTTCTGTTAGTACCCAGTAAAGTTATTTTTAGACAATTTTATTTAAACTCTGCTAGCATTCGGGATCTGAATAGTGTTTATCACTCTTTGCTGCTTCTTGTGAAAGAGGTGTGCTAAGGTTTGGCAGATGCTCCCTGCTATCTTGCATGTCTCTTTACATGGGACGTGAAGCCAGGTTGTCTAAACTGATATTCTGCTCTAAGCATATTTTGAATTTGTTTGCCAGTTCCTAGTAGGGATTTTTTTGATACCTGCAGATCAAGTGCGGCCAGTTTTTTGCTGGCAGTGGTAAGTTAACAAAAATTCAGACAAAAAGCCCAACATCTTATTTTTTCATGGCTTTTTAAAGTTTAAACTAGTCCCTTTATCTTCATTTTTGTAAGAAAAATCCTTGTACATCTCTGTATATCATAATGAATTACATGTCCATAGCTACAGACTAGAGGTTTCTAACATGAAGTGTTAAAATTGTCATGTTGCACTTAATCTCAGATATAGACTTTTTGGTTAATCTATGTGTGAAGGTAACCTGTACTTCATGATTTTCTGTTCTGTCATTTAAATATGACTATAAGAACTCAAAGTGTTGCGTACTTACTGTGTTTGTTAATCTAAACTTTGAGCACATTCAGTTTCAGCTCTACAAGCACAACAGGCACTGAGGTAAATATTGCCATATATTAAGTAGGTGCTACTTACAATGTTAAAGGAGAGATCAACTTTGACCATTGTATGCCGTTCTTTCTCCTGATGCCTGTTCATTTACAACTGGCAAAGATTTTTTAATTTTATTCTGATGGCCGTTAAATTCTATTGAAGTATTTTGGCTGTGGTATCCAGGCCCAGTCATTAAAAGAAAAACCTTTTTGTTCAGCACATATTATACATGATGCATTGCCATTTTCAAGAAAATTGTTCCTTTTTTATTGGCCTTTCTGAAAGGGAGACAGGGTTATATATAGTGTTGAAGTACTCTGTATTCTTTCTTTCAGACAAAGTGCTTTATCTGTGGAATAGGAAATGACTACTTTGATACAGTGCCCCATGGCTTTGAAACACACACACTTCAGGAGCACAACTTGGCCAATTATTTGTGAGTACAGGAAAAATGAACTCACTAACTTGTGACCCTTGCAGCCTCTGCAAGTACCTGTTTGGCTCTCTTGCAGCAGTCAGTACTGTTTCGCTTTGATGTGCACTCATGTTGTCTGAATGTATAATTCAGTAGTGATGGGACCAAGGAATGAACACACTTTATTACCCTGATTCCAGCTTGGTTGTGACACACCAAGTTTGTGTGAGCTAGAAGATACAAACCAGGAACTTCGTATGTGGTTGTGGAGGTGGTGTAAGCTACAGAGAAATAGTCTGACCTGTCCTGGAGACTGCTGGAGACCGTGCACAAGCAAAGGAGTATGGCAAAAGAGGAAAAGCTTACACTGGACAAAATATTTTGAGTGGGGTGCTGAGGCTGACCTAGAGATCCTGGGACAAAGGGAAGTAGGAAAACTGGAACAAGGAGCTAGAGAGGGGAGGAATCAGATTAAGGGCATCAGGTCCACCTTTGGAAAATCCATGCAGAGCATCAGTGACCACTAAGCGCTCTCTTTTTAAATCTGGAAATAAAACCATATATCAGGTCCACAATTGCTGTATCATACTATTCCTCTCCTGTCAAATACACACAAAAATCTAGTGCCAAACACATTTTTTTTGCCAGTGCTGTCAGTACGAAGAAATAAAATTTGTGTCTATAAGCTAGCAGTGTATATGCACAAAATAACGAGACTGTAAACCAAACATCTCTGTGAAGAACTTTCACCTGAAAAAACTGGTTGTGCAAACAAAATGCATTTTAAAACACCATCATATGGCATTTTCCTGCTCACAAAGCACTACAGAAATAACATACTGTAGCATACTTATCCTAAGCACATCATGCTAAGAAAATATTTTTTTATATTTTTATGTCTGTTCATATTTTATATTTTTACATATTATTGGAGAGAATACTATTATGAGTGAAATTTTGAAATCATCGCCTAGTGGTGAGCAGAGATCTCAAACCCAAAAGCTAATACGTTTTTAAAACTACAAGTTCTGTTTTATGTATGTTGATCTTCAGTTACATGCACTAGTAAAATATCCCTAACCTATAATTTCAATAAGAGAAATCTCTTAATAATCTTCAGCATTTCTTATTCTTTGTGGGGAGAGGGGAAAAAGCAGTTCCAATGGTTATTCTCTGTCTACTTCCAAGTTGGTGTTTATGGGCAAGAAAATGTTTATTATAATTTTCAGATTAGAAAGCTTAGAATGTCTTCAGTTAAACTGAGTTGTTATTTACTGTAAATCAAACAATCTCTTGCAGTTTAGCATAGTATTAATTGAACAATGAGTGAATGTCAGCAGTTTCAGGATAGTAAATTTAGTGTGTCTGGGAATATTACCATAAATAGAGCTCTAGAAGTTGTAAATCCATGAACAGCATTATCGCTGTAAACAACATGCTGAAGAATATCCATCCCTCTGCGGGTTGCCTAATGTTTCCACATATTGTGTTAATAATAGCTGTTTCTTTGCTTGTAGGTTTTTTCTGATGTATCTTATTAACAAAGATGAAACAGAGCATACAGGACAGGTAGGTTGAGCAACTGTATGAATATAAACAGGTATTAAATAAGACTGATTCTAAAATAAAAATAATTCAGGCTTGGCAAAACTTAGTATTCTAATTAACAGCTCCCTATATGGTATGTAACTTAATTGTCATTCTTCTAAACAATTCTTAAGCCTTTGCTAGCTTAATATTAGATTATCAATTCTGTAGTACTTTAATTTCCTATTTTGTTATCTGACTTGTTATTCTTAAATTGTTACTTCTACAAAATACAAATACAGAGTACAAACAAAAATAATGAGAAACAGAACATTTAAGCATCCTGTGAAAGCAGCACTCTTAATTTCTTCCTGTGGATTCTTTTTTAATAGTCTTTGTCCTTGATTATTTTCTATATATAATCTTCTATGGTTACAATCTTGGAAAGACCTTGTGCATAGATTTAAAATGAAACCTGTGAGAGCAGTTTTCCCTGAAGGTTTCTATCTTGCTGTTGTCCTTTCAAACTTCTGGTTCTTCCTTCAACTTCCTTTAAGTATACTTAAAGTCAGTACAAGAAAGTGTCAAACTTACAGACTACTGTTTTTCTCTAGTGATAGTCTTGCAGATGGCTAAACAAATGCTCCCATGTTGCAGATGAGAAAACAAAACCCCTGAAGTTCATCATATACGTAGCCATGCAGATTTGTGTCAGAGGGATGATTTGCCATAAATCTATGTAGCTTACTCTTTCTGAACTCTGATGTATTTACTGGGCAATTATAATGATCTTATTTGCATAAATCTTCAGAGCCTTTTCCAGTATCAGATTTTATGTATTTGTTTTGCTGTTTTTGAACAACCATTTGTCATTTGAGAATTTAATATTAAATGAGATTTTTTTTTTAAAGTATTTTTTCTTGGCATAGAGTATGTCCTACTACATTCACTGAAGATGGATTTCTGCTAACTATTCAGTTTTGATACCATTAGCTGATAAACTGAAAATTGAGAGTGCTTCATACTAAATAACTTGTGTAACACATATCCTTTCTACCATGGCATTTATATAATAAAAAGCACATTTAATTGCTGTGATCAAAATAAAAATAAACTGACATATCCTTTACTATTCTTCAGACTACCTAGAGACAGATCCTTACCTGAATAAATAATCAGAAAGAAAACAAAAAACACCACCACTGATTCAGAAAATATTGCTCTACTAAGAAATACCATTAAAGGCCATTTTATTTTATTTGTGTGTAGGCATGTAGACTGATGCAGAAATTCAGTCAAATTTCTATGACAAAAAATATTCTGTTTACCCTGGCATTTGTCTTGTGACCAGCTTTAATTGAGCTTTACAGTGCTCCTGGATGTGCAATAAGAGCTAAACTACCTGGTTCTCTCTGTGTTTCTCTGCTGCTTTTTGACTAGGCGACAAAAATCCAGAAGTTACTCTAAACCGATAAAAATCATTAACATTATTTTGTAGATTGATATGTAACAACCTGATATACACAGAATGAAAAAAAATCAGCAGCAGTATATAAATAGAGGAGGAAAAAAACTCATGGTTGGTGCTTTCTCATTGAATCATGTTAAGCTGTTTAAATTGTGTTTTTTTTCAGGAATCCTATGTATGGAAAATGTATCAAGAACGGTGCTGGGAGTTTTTCCCTGCCGGTGATTGCTTCCGAAAACAATATGAAGACCAGCTCAACTAAACAGAGATGAGGATTTCTAGATGAAAATATGTCCATGTATTTCCCAACTCTTCTGGGAATGTCTATCAGATTTCTTAAATCCCCAAAGCTGTGTGCTTTTTGGAGCACCAAAGCTATGTTTTTAATGACCCAACTGCACTTTTATTTTCTTGTGTATTTGCTTTGAGAACACTGGAGTAAAGAACAGTGAAAAATAACAGCAACTTTGGAAAACAAACCAACCATTTGCACACACAAAATATATCCCTATAGATAACATGCACACATAAGAAGAGAATCGAGACAGCTTATTTCTGAAACTGCCATATGATGCCCTTGTCTATAGGATCTCACATGGGGTGGCATGGTAGCAACACTCATTCAATCTGTTTATTTCATCATCCTGGAAGGAACTATATGTAGTTCGCAGAGCACTGTAAAAGATTGTTGTGGACACTACGTTGTGGGGAAATAGTGCCTTACTATATGTGGGTTGAGCTATGCAGAAGATGAGCGCATGATGACATCTTTTTTTTCCTTTGTCTTCTCTTTCTTTCAAGTTACTATTTATTTTGTGGTTTTGGTGGGTTTGGGAGGAAGGGATTTGATTGTGCACATCTTTTCAAGTGACTGGAGTGTCTCAGGACAAGGTTAGGTTATTCTCATCAAATTCATTTCACGTTTACCTTCCTCTTTAGCTTTTGCTCTTGTTTTGGTAATGCTCTGATACAACACTGCAACTTTATGAAGTCTTTGTATGAAAACAAGACAACTGCAAAAAACACTTTAACAAGAAATGTTTCATTGCATGTTTATTATGCAAGTTTAAAACAATCAAAAAAACAACCTTCAGAAGCAAGTTGATCAACATGAAAAAACATTCACGATAATTATATCCATAGTAATAAAGTGTTGTGGGCTTTATTGTACATCCGGAACAAATGTCATCAGCCAACAATGTATATGTTATGAATTTGACAGTAGGTTTGGTTTCATTTCTTTTTCTTTCATTTCTGCCACCTGTGATTGATAGTGGAATTGAAGATTTTCTTGTTAAATTATTTTTTAAAAGCAAAGCTGAAGCAATATCCATTCAGGGACTCCATCGGTTGCATCATGAAACACCAATGATGTGTACATCACTCCATTTTGAGTCCTTTTCAATTGTAATGCCAGTCTTTACAAATAAAAACAGATTCAGAATGGAAACAAGCTGGTTTTGGTAGCATTTGAGGTTTCTGTTATGGAGTCTTTGCCTTAATCTCTGAATTAATTCTACCCACTTCAAAACAGGATTAAGCTGCTGTTTTCTTAATCAAAGTTCCTGGGTTGGTTTTGATTTTTGTTTGTTTGTTTTCTCCTGGACTTCTTGCTGTTCTGTTCCTCCACCTTATTTCTGAACAGACTACAGTTTTGTCATAAAATAAACTGACTGTATCAATGTTCAGTTATAACTAAGAGAAGTTGTAACTAAAGAAATAATCCTTAAAATTCTACAATCTTTGAGGCCAGAGGCTGGGCAGGCTGGTGATGGTGGGAGGGGCAGATACAGCAGCTACGATTTGTACTCAGGTCTTAAATGAACCCCACCCAGTATGGAGTATTCACTCCAGCTTTGTCTTCCTTATTTAGCATAACTCTATAAATGATTTTAATTAGCCTTTCTGGGATTTTAAGATAAGATCTAGAAATGGGAGATGATTGCAAGATGTTCCTTTGGGAGTGTACAACATGAGAACAGTTTTCATGTGACACTAGGCAAACACTCTATTTTGATTCTGCGCACTTTGTTGAAAAATATGTAGCTAATGATTCTGGCTAATACTTCACTATTCCTTTGTCTTGAAAACAAATTCAAATGAACTTTGTGGGCAAATACCAGAATAAAAGTGACATGTTTCTTTACCTCAGTGTCCATGTCACAAAGCCTCTGGAGCATCCTTGCTTGTTGAATCCAGTATGCTGTGTAACAAATACAGGTGAAGCCACACTTAAACTCGAGATCACGATGAGGTGTGCAAAGTTTCTTTTCAAGTACGAAAAGTCTTCATTTATTTATACCTTTCACAGAAGCAATTTCCTACAACTAAGAACTGGTTCAGTAGAGTTTGCATGGTTAGTGTTCAGTGCTGAAAAAGAATGGGAACTGGCTTGGGCAGAGCTCCAGCACCTGGGTGATACTGTCCCCTTGGTAGTGGCTGTGAGTCCCTGGAACTGGGCATTTCCTGCTTCCTTCAGTGCACAAAACTTGCCACTGACAGCCTTTTTCTTAACACTTAAAACATCTAATTCAAGAAAAGAAGACCACTTTGAAATTAAAAATAAGACTACATATCATAAGAAACTGGTTTATTTTCAAAGCATGCCTTTCATGTGATTCATACTGTTCCTGACACTAATGTGCACTTTTAAGGGGATTGTATTATTCAGGCAGGCCACAAACTACATGTTACACACTGTAGTGTCCAAGCTAATACCATTTAATTTGTTTTAGTATTAGACAAAGTTGAAGTGAAGTCTTAGATTTTATTAAGACTTACTGAACTTACTGTGAAAAACGCAACTTCCTTGAATTTTTGTGTTGTAAAAGAGTCAGTGAAATAAACAATGTGATCATATGAATACAGCCAACCAATACAGACAATACACTGCTTTAATAGTTGTATCAAAATAAATTAACATGGACAGATGTGTCCTATGTACTAGTGCAATGTACAGGAGCAGGTAATAATATGCCACCTGAAAACTGCAATTTTATATCAAAGAAATTCAATTACAGTGCTTATGCACATGCTATTTAAGATAATATTATACTGACACACATATTTGTGTATGCTAATGCTTTTTTTAACAGTTAGCTGAATTTACTGTTTGTGTCAGTAAAACTGTAGTTTTCAGGAGGAACTCTTGCCCTTTATTGAAGATAGCAGGGAGAGCATTACTGCTGTTTACCTCTGAATGCTAAGAGGATTGAGATCTAAACCTGGGGATCCTAGTGCATACATGTTGACTCTAGGGAAGAAACCTGTTTATATGTTGTTTCACTTAGTTAGAACAGAGTTACCTCAGGTTTGTTACACCTTCTTCCAATATTCTGTCCTTATGTATTTCCTTTCCCTAAAACTTTGAAGCTTGTTTTTTTTTTTTACTGAGACAATCACACAAAATAGAAGACAAGAAAAGAACACTGCAATATCCTTGGGTCTGTGCATTACTCCAACACTAATCTCTTTGTCTTGGCCACTAATGTGCTGTTTAAGTTGTTGAATGTCTTCTATCTAGTTTTATTCACAATTATCTTTTTGTTTGTTTGGATATTTGTTCAGGCAAAAGGATGTGCATACTCTAGGTGGTAACGACGACCCTTCTCAGCAGTTGTTGGGGATCTCTGGCAATGGCAGGCAAGAGTTGAGGGAATTTTTGATAAGAACAGCTTGCTTTTCTAGTAACACATAAGCATGGGCTGATCTGCAGCTACAGAGGTTCAACCTACACAATTTGGTACAGTAGATATACAGTTGAAAGTAGGATTTCATCCTGAAACCTTTGATGAGCTCTGCTTCTGCACTAACTCTTGTAATGGAATTTCTTTTTTTTTCCTGTTAAACTCATAAGAACTCTATAAGTGAAAAGGGTTGAAAACCAGAATTTTTATGAAGTTTTTGTTGTATGTTTTAAGTAGACACCGATTCATTTTTGAGGTTTTCATGATATATTTTAAAATTATTTTTCTGTTATAAGGGAGCATTAGGATCCAAATTCAGAATTAAGGTCTTATGGTGTCAGCTGCCACATCTGTTAGTAACAAAACTGCAGTCTCTAGCCTTAAAAAGCTGAAGGCCTGTGCAAAGGACAAGAGACAATCTGTAATTTCAGTGTACGGACAGGACAGGTCAAGTTTGCAGTAGCATAACATCAGGAACAGAATAGGTAATGGTGAAAAATTGATCAGCTGCCTACTTACTGATCAGCTGCAACATAACTGAGAAGAAAAAAAACTTAGTAGGAGGACAAGTCAGTTGGTCTTATGCGTAGCAAGTTTTTTTAAGCATACTGGTTTGGTTTGTTTTTTTTTCTTTCCCCTCCAGTAAATTACTGCTGCATAAAATCCCCCAAGCTCTGTTTCACTATTTTTTTTTCTGTTATTTTTGATAAATATTCCCTTACTGTAGATTTAAAGAATACACTTGCTGCTAATCTTTGGGAAACATTAGCATTGTTGTAGCTTGCTGTGTTTGAATTTCAGATGAACATGCTCATTTCAACTATTTCTCCAGTCTGTGTCTTTGAAGGAAAATTTGCTGCTAATTAACCACTCTGTATTCATGAGCAAAAGAAGTACCTGACTAATGCTAACATCTTTTCTCCTTCCTGCTCAGCTTTTGAGATATGTTAGAACAGTGCCATGAATTGCTTTAAAATTAGGTATTGGGCATTAACCCAAATCTGTCATGTTTCCTTCTCTCTCAACAATTACTGTGCTTAAGTCTTATGATTCATGCAGCTCTGTCTTCTGTAACATATGGTGGCAGAAAGTAGAATTCAGCAAAGTATGAGGGGGGGTGTTTTTTTAACATTTGATAATTATGCCAATAGGCCTGTAGGTTTTCTAAAGAAAAGGCACAATGCGAAAATACTTTGAATTGACTGGGAAAATCTGCTAAGAACTGACTTTACTGTGTTACAGTTAAGTATACATTGTAATTAAAGTTGGATAATTTCATTTTCAGTGTTAATAAAAATGTTACTATGATAAAGTGGACAATGAAGTTAGGTAAAATCCAGGAACATCAAACTCCTTAAGGAGCTCCTAGTGAGTGGACACCCTGTATTGTTTGAAAACTTCACAGTTGTTTTGCTTCCAGTGGTTCAAGGAATGGAAAACTAAGATTAAAGGGCTTGAAATTATTTTAAATCTTGAAAAATTACTAGAGAACAAAACATAATGAGAGTGAAATGGCAGGAGTAGAGGTTTGTGAACTTTTGTTATATTTCTTTGGAGATGAAGAAATTGCAGTACTTACAAAGAACGTGTTGCTCACAGCTTTGAGCTGTGCTGTGCCCATCACGCAGATCGGCAGGAAGGGCAGCAGGATGGATGACATCTGGCTTCAACAGTGGCATCCAGCCGAGGCTGCTGCTCCATCCCGGGGCAGCGTGCCCAAACCAGCATCAGTGCATCTGATTCTGAAGGAGTCCCTTCCCCACCTACCTCAGTGCCAGGGAGAGGATGACAACTGACCACCTGTGTTGTCTCAGTTGTGTTATTTGCTCTGTCTTCTGGCAGTGGACTCCATGGTGCTCTACCTGCCGATACACAGACTCTTCCTCAGAAGATATTAAAGTTAGATTAATTAGGCAGCTACTCAGTGCTGACAAGGAGTATCCTTTCATCATGCAGTCCATCCTAATGGAAGGAAAGAAGTCTATCCACTGGCTGAGACATAAACTAGTAGTATGACTGGACTGTATAGCAGACAGTTTATTTTCAGCTCTGTGCAAAGAAGATAGAATTTCAGGAACAAAGTAAAATATTGTGGATGTTTTAAGTATCTACAATCTATATCAGAATAAATAGCCTCACAGATTTAACATAACTACTAAGCTGTTTTTAAGTGCTTCACAATGTTACCCTGAGGTGTTAATAGATCAGGTCATTGCTATTGAATACTAATAAAATGTTAAAAGCCAAAAATCAGTGCAGCTCTTAGCTATTCAAAAATATTATTGTCCTCAACACTCATCTACATGTCCTGCTTTAAACTTATTCAGGTGATGGGAAAAATTATTATCTTTCTCTGGAGCCTGTTGTTTTAGAAGATGGTGGTTTGTGGTGTTCTGTGCACATCTGGAAAACCATTCAGTATTTAAATAGATATGGCAGAATGGAATGAGATTGGGACAGGGAATATAAACACTGAATTTATTTTCTTCACTGGTTCTTCATGCTTGAACAACTGCGGAATTAATAATAATTTAAATAGAAGAGCATAAAGATAGATGCATTATTGCAGAATTTGCCTGTCCCTGGCTCAGCTTTCATTGTTCTTGACTATAAGTTTGTTTTCTGTTTTCTTGGGCTTCTGCACCTTATCAAGAGGTGGATATCACATACTTTGCAGTACTTCAAAGTGATTATATAAAAAAGCAAAAATAATCCTGGATTGTTTCAGAGTAATGTAATACAATTTTCTTAACTGTTAGTCTTTTACAATTTAAAGAGACTATTTCTCATTTAAATTTTGCTTCTAAATATTATTTCAGATTTCCTCTGGAGAGTCACAGACTGTTATGTTTAATATCTAGATGGAATTATTTTTATCTTTTTCCAAACCTTTAGCTGTGTGGATGACCTTTAACATCTAAATAGTGTGCAAATATAGGGTAGAGACTTTCCAGTACTGAGTGCTCATGGCAGTCTCCAAAATATATAATTTATGGTATATAAAAATGTTGCCTCTATATGCTTAATGGAACTGATGTATAATTAATTATTTTTTATCCTATATATGTAAGGCTTTTGTAAGAAATTACTGTGCAATCTGCAATTGCAGTAGCCTTTTATTGGGAGTAATTTGATTAAAAAAAAAATCAAGGTAACTTATATGCTTGTAAAAATAATATGCACATTTCACCTAAAACATTTTTCTGCAGGCTATGAATTCCTCACTGTAGGAATCCAACAGATTTTTAAAAGCTAGTTAAAAAAAAAGCTTCTTGGGGTGAGTCTGAATAATACGGCTCAAATTGTGCTTGTGCCTGGGAGAACTGTTAGAAAACAATTCACTTTAGGTTTTCCTCCTGTTGTTTGTTGCTTAACTTGCCAACTGGGGCAACATAAGCTACAAAAACCAGAGCTGTGAGAGGAACTTACTGTATAAGGCTCTTTTACAGTTAACATTGTGCACATATGAACATCTCTTCACTAAGTGTGATCCGGTTACCCAGCTTGCAGATTAATCATGGTTTGCATGCAGGAACATCTCTGCTGGCATTGTTTTGACCAACTTTGACCTACAGCCAGCAGACAAATTTATTTGTTGTGCTTGTGGTCTTACCACTGCAGATTTGTGAAACTCAAATGTCTGTGAGCTCTACTAGCTGATCATTCTTTTTGCCTTTGCATGCTCACTGTATCTCTCTATGCCTTAGTTTGCATTCCCAAGATTTGCATTATTTTTGTTGCCTGATATCCCTGTTTCTTTACTATATGTAAATTGTTATATGCTCCAGAAACACACAAGCCTGTAGCCAGTGGGTCCTAAGTGATTAGAATTAACCTAACATGGAGAACTTGTTGGGGCCAAATGAGTTCTGGCTCAGGTAGCTGGATCTGGGCTGCTGTGTTTCTTGGTTATATGCTCCCTTCTTCTCTTCTGTGGACATGGCACACACAGAGAGATGATACGTACTTGTCCAGTTGCATAGGAGCAGTGAAGGGTTCCAAACAAATATAGCAGGCAGGAGATGGCAATCCCGAACAAATGAATGAACCAACCTACGAAATTTTTACGCAATCCTGAGTGGCCCCCAAGGAAGGAGATGGCCAGGAGTGGGGAAAATGGATTGTTTTGATGACAGTAACTTTATTCAATTTACATGCTTACTGAAGGACAACTGAGAAACATATAAGAAGTGTTGTGTGTTTGTTGTGTGTGTGATGTTTATAGAAGTCTCGGATCTATGGTATGGATTATGTGCTGTGCGTGTATGGCAGAGCTGGTTACATGGCTGTGAAAACACTCCTACTTGTGCAATAGTCTGTGTGACCTGTGCAGCTGGCCAGTGTAAGGGCTAACTAGGGAAGAATTAACATATTTGTAATGGAAAAAACCCCTGTTTGATGCATACAGTTACCCTTCGATACTTTATTAATGCTATTACATGGTGAAATTATACACTACCCTCTTAAATAAGTACTCAAAATGAAATTAACTTACTCAAAACTGGATCTGAAAGGTTGATGTTTCTGTAATACTGCTTTTGCAAATCACCTGTATTCTTAATATGATACAAATTAATCAAGCTGGTCTACTTTGGAGGCATAAGATAAGCTTAAATATAACATTAGGAAGAAAGGTTTATTTTATAGCAACTCAGAATTCCTTTTCATTAAAAATAATATAGTTTTCTGTCTAAGGCCAAGTGAACAAATAACAATTCTAGAAAAGAACTATTAGTACATCCTAGTTTATCCAGCTATTCTACAATTTTGAGACATTAGTACTTTTAAGAAGCTGTTAGAAAGTATTTTATATTAGTGGTTATTTAGAGACTGGTTTGTTGCATTGAGCAATCATGAGTTGTGAATGTTCACATTATAAGAATAAATTGTCTGGGAGGCAGTATAAGCATTTATGAGGTCCCAGAAATAAGTAGGTGAATTCAGTAAAACATGATCTGCAAACTAATCATAATCAATGAAAGAAAGATGACCAGTAATTATTAGCTTTTTTTTTTTTTTTTGGGGGGGGGGAAGATGGGGACGAAATTACTTAGAAAATAGATATTTAATGACTTAAAACAATTAGGTATCCTCTACAGAAGTACAGAAAATAAGTCAGAATTGAAAGCTTATTTATAAAGTAGTAAAGTTTTTGATATGTAATTGTTGCCTTAAGGAAAAACATTTAAAATACAGTCTTTGTATTACACTTATTTAGAATTGGTCTTTTTAAGCAGAATAGGGAGCAACCTCTAGCTAAATGCCACTTAGAAAATAAAATAAGATACAGTGAGAAAATTGTTGTGTTGCAACAATTTTACAAATGGCCGAATTTGGCAGGGGGAGAGGGGCAGATACATGCCTGAGCACTGCTTGTGTGGTGATATTGTAGCAAGCATATAGTGTTCCTGCTTTGTTAATGTCAGCTGAGTGTAGGGTTATTTATACAACGTTTTCACTTGGAGCTTCAAGTATAAAACAATTAAACATTTACCTGTATAAGATTACTTTCATGCTTCAGAAAAAGCAATAGTGAAGAACAAAGGAGTCAGAAATTCAGTTATTTTGCTTAGTATCTTTTCATGGTTCATTTAACTCAGTAAAATTAATTGTTATGCAGTATAAAAGCGATGAAAGCTTATTTAACATTTATTTCATATTCTTGGAAAAAATCCAGGTGTGGTGTTGTGGGGTGGCTTTTCTCTTGTGCATGGAACTCTGATCCCAGTTCTTGAAGAAACTTTAGAAATCATAAAAGAAATCATAAATCTTAATCATGAAAATGATGAAATTCAGGCTTTGCATTTCACATGCTGTCCTCATAAAATACTTTTAAATATTCTTAAACATATTCTCAAATATTCTTAAACATATTTTATTTTAATATTCTTAAACATATTTTATGCATTCACAGTAGTTGGCTCCTGCAATTGCTTGTTTTGATTCAAGCAGGACTGCAGGTACATAAACTTTCTGTAGGCTTTTATAGCTAGGGAAGCCAGTGACAGCTTTAAAGGAGGACAAGTTGTGAGACAGTTGCACTGAAAGATTTTATGATTGCTCTGATTCAGTCCTTTAAAACAAAGGCTTCCTGATAATGTTGAATGCACTGTAATTCATGTATTTTTAAAAGCAGGAGAGAGCATAAATGCAATGTTTTTGTCTAGTTTTTGTGTAGTATAGACTGTAATATTTTATGAAGTTGTGCATAACAAATTGTATTTGAAGAAAGTATCTCTCTCAGGAGCCCTGCTTTTCTGATCTGAAGACAGCAGACTACACAGAAACATATACTGCCTTATTTATTCCAGTGTTTGATCAGCCTCACTTAAAGAAATTAAAAACCTTATTTGTAGTGTTACTTCATCCAATACAGTGAACAGCATTTTTTTCTGTGCTTATCTAAAGCACTTTTTCATACCCTATTTTTCATGTCCACAAAGACGCTTATTCTCTATTGAGTCATCTCTCAGTTTTGATAAACTAAGCACACTGAATTCTTTACATTTTTCTCTGTTAGATGATTTCTTCAGACCTCATTAACTGTGTGTTTTGAAAAGCATGTTTATTCAAGCATGGATAGCAGAATCATGTGCATTGTAAAAGCACTGTGGTATATCTTTATCTAGTGTCATATACAGAGAGAATCAAGTGAACACTCATATGACTTATTTATGCTGCTAAGGTTTTCTAAAATCCTTTTTAATGAAGCATCATGCTGAAAACATGAATATATTTGCTTGAACAATATGACATTTGCATCTTCTCCAAACCCACTGCTTTTTGGGGTAAGATTGTATTCCCTGTTCATGAATCTGTGACTTAAAACTATTAAAAATGACCAAACAATCAAAATCCAAAACCTTATATTACTGTTCTGTCCTCATTACTGTACTGCTCTCATCATGTAAGAGTTATTGAGCTGTGTGACCTTTACAACACTTAAAATAGTTACCAGTAAAAATACTGCTGGCTACCAAATGCTAATTCCTGGGAAATCCCTTATGGAAGCTTTCACTTCTGGGTTTTCTAAAATGCTGCAAGAAAATGTTCTACATCCATTTATGAAAGGAAAATAATTAATTATTTATACTCTCCCTTTGTTCAAGTAATCAGACTTTCACAGAGATCTGAAAAACCTTTGGATATCAACGTTCAGTCCAACAGTTCCCCACCTTGCCTGGCCAAACTACCCCAGGACTTCTAGGCACCATGATCCTACAACATTTCCTTTCTTTTCCCTTTTCTCTCCTTTTTTTAATGGCGGAGCAGCAAGGTGAGGGACCACAGTGACCTTTCTGGGTTGCTTGAGGCTGTGAAAAGGCATCTGCAAGGGAGTGTCTTTCAGACAAAGAACACTTTCTCTCTTCACTGCATAGGCTCCAAATGGTTCCTGCACCATTGAAAGACATTTTGGTAATGACTTCTAGATATGAGGAGCTCTAGGAATTTCATTAACATGGAAAGGGTTCTTCGCTTAGCATTAGTTGAGTTTCCTCAAAGGGACTGATTATGCATTTCCAAAAATTATGGTATGAATAGGAGCCATAATTTACCTCTTTTGATGACACTTTCTCTTCAAAGGATCTGGTCTTTGCATTGACATCTGTTATTGTCCCCTTCTGAATTCCTCTTACAATGTTTAGGGGGCTCAGAGGAAATGACATTTTAGCTGACATTTGGAAGGCAGGTTTTTTATTTATTTACTTTCTTCTTCAGTTTTCAATGCCCATCATACTTATTTCCATTCAAATTAATTCCTGCATGTTTAGCTGCACTGATATTTTGGCTGATATTTTGTAGCACCAGATGAATTCCCCATTGAAGTGTGGCAGCCACAGCCACCTGTGCAGGAAAGGCAGTACTGTCTGTGGGATAAAACATATGACCAAGTGCCAGGCCTGCCTGCTTCCTCTGAGCTTTCTCATAGAAGTTGTAATGTCCATGTGAGAATTATAACAGAACCATCTTGTGACAAATTCCCCGATGGTAGAGCACAGCAAGATGACATGGAGGTCAACATCTGCAGTACCCTGTTCAGGATTGCAATACCCTTGCCAGCAGTGTTCCACCCTCCATACCATGTTCTTACTCTCCCTCTTCTCCAATACTTGTTCTTTCCAGTGTAAAACTCAGTCAGCAGGTTGATGTGAGAGTAGCCCTTGCCCCTTGCTCCTGTGTCTCTTCGCAGTGGTGCATGATTGCACTCAGGGCTGTGCCGTGGGAAGTGCGAGATGGAGCGTGTCCTTGGGAGTTGACCATGGGCACACCAACCCTCTGGCCAGGGGAAAACCAGGTCACATTGCCTTGGGCTGGTTTCAGAAGGACCAGCCTATTCTTGCACTTCAGAATGAGGAGGTTCACTTCCTTGTGCTAAAGGAATACTCAATATGTCAATATTGACTAAAGGGAAGCTACTCTACTGCCTGCCCCCCCCCCCCAATACTAGTGTGATTACTATTTAACTACATTAGAATGAAAACTGTTTATGGGCAGAGTGTTTTTGCTGTAATTTATAAAAATTATGTGAGGATGAAAGAGAAAAGTTTGTGACCATAGTTGATATGAGTACTTATACTTCCAGTCACTTACTGAAGTAAGTGTATAAATCAAAACACTGTCATACTGCAGATAGTGTTCAGGAAACCAAAGTGCTGCCCTAAAGGCCTTTATATTTTCGTCCTTTCAAATGGTAAGATATGTGGTATCTCACTTATTATCCCTACTTTTGCCAACTTTTTCACAGTTGTTAGCAAATGTAGCCATATTGTTACCTGAAGTTTCTTGTTTGCAAAACTGAGAGGTCAACATCATTGACAAAGTAATTTTTAAAGACCCAAAAGTGGAGTGTTAGTTTTTTTTGACAATTTGCTAATTGAAGCAAATTGGCGAAAAAAATCTAATAAAATTGAAAAGTGTGCACAGGGAAAGGAAATGGAGTGGTGAACATCGGATTTCCCTCTGAGACTGTCAAGCCTAGAATATTAATCTGTGAACCCGTGCAATTAACTGTCCACTAGCCTGGTTGATACAAAGTGGCATCTTTATCATCCTGACAGAAACAGTGTGTAGCCCCTGCATGAAAATGAGACTCTTTTCAGAGAGTGTAGAGGAAATCTTGTCACAGGGTTGGAGAAAGCCTCTGCGATGGCTGTTCTAGGTGTGGTGTCGATGTGAAGTGCCTGCTAATAGACTGCTGGTGGAAATGAAGATTTTTTGTATGGGTCTGGCTAAAATACATTATTTGACTGCAAATGTTTGCTGTGGCCACTTCTTCCTTGGGCATCTGGTTCTTCAGTTTGGTTGATTGCCCATCTTAAGTTTCAGTTAACCTAGAATTCCAAAATTAATAACAAAAATCAGCATATTATTTTAATTTTTTTTAGGTTTATTTTCTTAAATTTCAGATGCAGGTAGTTGTAAAAAAAAAAAAAAATCACTAGAAGATTTTTGAGGTAAAAACTTCACGTTTCTTCTTAGAAATATTCAGATGGAAGAAATTTTCCTCAGCACTTTTCACATTCCTCAGTCTTTTTAAATGTGAATGTCTACTAGAAAGTACTCTAATATTTTTATTACTAGGAAAAATTTGTCACTAAAAAGCCCAGACAATTAAAATATAAGTTTAAGTAGTAATATGTAGAGAACGCCACTGATGTCATTGCATCAGCAACACTAACAGCTGAACTCATGTGCCAATAACGCTAGAAAGGAGATGCCTATTTTTCGCCTGCACTTAGAAATAGTGAGCAGCAAAGTTCATTCCTGAGAATATATTGCAGTAATGATTCAGATTTTATGGCAGACAACTGGAAAAAAAACATATCAGGCTATTTTTATGTTTTAATATTGTTGTTTATGATTGCTTGAGACTTTGTCTTTTGAAAGTTACTGTGAAGGTTACTTTCTTCCGCAAACCCCAAGATTTTAAATAATTTTTAAAATTCTTTATTGAAAATGCATAATGAATTTATTTGTCGTATTTTGGATCTTTCCGTCTCTGTTCAGCTCCTTTATTGTACTGTGTTGTTCAAATAGGTGCTCAGGTAATGCATAAGTTTTACTTGCAGACCTCTAATTAGAAAGAAATTGTTATTTCTCACTGAGAACCTTTTGATTTATGCGAAATAAGAACTACTTTGGATCTGCAGTATTGAAGAGGGGACCAGAAACTGTATGAATGTATAAACTGCTGTAGGGGCCCACGATTCATTTGAGAGAATCCTTCATTAATTGAAAGGTTAAATGTTATCTAACTAGAGATATCATTAATCTGAGAGAAAACTGTGCTTATTCTGGCTTCATTTGAAAGCACTGTGCAGCAATGGCAATAGCACTAAAAGTTTTCTATTCAATGTTTTGGGGCTATTTTACTGGCTGTTTTATACCTCTCGCTTCTGCAAACTTTGGCTACCAACTCTAAATGTTACTTGTTTGATTTATGGTATTTTTATTTGTGCTAGGAATGTGGTAAAAATCTCTTGACCTCTTGACATGAATAGTTCACTGTAATTCTAAAACCAGCATGTCATGGTCATATGGTATTTCACTACAGATTCAGAAACCATTTAAAAATGTACTTCATAAGGTGCACCTGATTCTAGGGGTCATCCAGAACTTGAAACAGAGCAATTTCACATGTGAAAACAATGCAGTAACACATTGGTTCTTAAAAAAACTGCATAATATTTAAAGAGCTTAGGCCTAACGTCATATAATGGTTCTGACAGAGCTGCTTGATTGAAGACACCCAAAGAAGATTAATGACTGAAGTAAGCATACAACCTTATGGCATCTCATAAAATGGTTCTCTGAAAAGTTTAATGTAGACTTAATAAACAGTAATTATTTCTTCCCACCATATGGCTGATACCAGCTAGGTGAGGGTGAAACCCACTTGAAATACTATTCACATTCTCGGTTATGTTGAATAAAAACATTAATCACTTGTATCATGAAACGTGGTGATTACTCCTAGGAGATATATAATGCTAATAAAAATACTTGCTTTCAATAGCAAAAGAGTTGAAAAATGTTAATAATTTTTATTTCCACAAAGGTTTCTTTGTGAGAATATCAAAACATTCAAAAGATGAGTATTATTTCAATTTCCAAGTAATTAATATGAGAAACTGAGAAAAAAAAAAAAAAGGGCCAGAATTTGAAGTTACTTTTGTATATAAAGATAGACATAAGCATGTGAAAAATGCTGATGTCCCTAAACTGTGCCTTAAAATTTTGGGTGTTTATTCATCTGGGCATTCTAGCCCAGTGGCAAGCTGAAGATCAGAACTTAATAACTTAATTATTTCAGATTCTTGTGGAATCAGATTGCAATATTGCACACCAAAACCAGGAGTCCAAGCCCTGGGAATTAACTGATGATTTTTTTTTAAGTTTTACATTATTCAGGTTCAAAGTGGCATTTTGGACTGCTTAACTTTCATTCATTACCTGAGATGAAAGGAGCCAAGTGGTCTCTGTAGGCTGCATGTGTGAAGCTTCCTTTAGATTATCTGGTCCACCCTCTGGAGAAGGCTATTTTTCTCTGGTTGCGGTTTTGCAGTCACTTCAGTCCATATAGTTCTCCGTGAATTGTTTGTACTTCCAGCACAGGGTTTTAACTCAGTGGAAAATAATATTTCAAAACAGGAAAAAAAGTGACACAGAATACAATATCTTACTTTATTATATCTTATCATATGTGTGCAGTAATGGTATGTTTTGAGTCAATAGCAAAATAATGTAATAGTAGATCTCAAATAACACTCAGTCTCTTCTATGCTTTTTTGCTATGTTACTCTGTCTTAAAATGCTCTTGTGTGGTTTGCATTCTCTGTGCTTTACTTAATTATTCAGAATCTCAAAAGGGTGAATGTTTGTCAAATCATGCTCACCAACATCTGTCAAATTTATTTATCCTCACCTTGTTTCAACCAGAAGCTTGATTTCTCCGTCTTGTTAGTGTATGCTTTCTTCTATGAAAGTGTGTCAGGTTTCTTCTGTAACAAAATGGGTCAACAAATAACTTAAGATGACTTTGACGTAGTGCCCTTTAGAGAAATGTTATTTCAGTGAGTTTGTAAATATAAATATAAATATACCAGTATAGTTCTAGTTTTGTGGTCAGAAGTAATATATCATGGGTTGGTACTACCTGAAGACAGATTGGATCCCGCTGTTTAATTCAGTAGGAGCTGAGTTAGCATGTGTTAGAGTCACTTTTTGCCTTTAAACGGAGATGGATCTAGGTAGATTAGCTGCTTATCTTCAGGTATTTCAAATAATTTTTTCCACATGTAAGATTTGTATGCTTTTATCTCAGTTTTACAGATCAGATGTGCTCATTTTACTGGAGTCCTGGAAAAACTTGTCCCAATTGCTGTTTTGTTAAAGCTGGAAATTAATTTATTTCAAAAGTTAACCTTCCTGTAGTGGTTTCTCACCAAGAATTAGGTAGAGAATGTCCCGCTTGCTTCTGTACCAGCTGAGGTCTCGCTGAGATTGGTCTCTCTGCTCCATTCTGTGTGGCTGGGGCAGAGGGGAGGACATGCAGCAGTGCCAGACTGACTGGAAGAGGTGTTCAACAACCTTCCCAATAACTTCTCTCCTGCTCAGTGGAATAGCCTATCAGTTGTAAACAACTTATTTCAGCTCAGTGAGAAGACCGTTACTCATAATACTAATCCCAAACCTATTTGTCACTTCAATTTCACATAATCTGAAAGTTTAAATGTATTTTCAGTTGTCATTGTCCTGCTATTCTGCACTACAGGAAATTACGCTCCCCCAGAACAGAGATACCAACCAATAAATGAACAACCGTGAAAATATTCACTGAAAGTATTGCAACTCTTTTAACAGCAGGAGAAGAAGTTAGGTTAAGGTGAATGTTTAATAATGACTGTTATTAAAACATTGATGGATAAGTAGTTATTTACTCATCTATAAAGACCCATGAGTCCCTCAGTAAGGGATATAGTGTGGACAGGAAAGAAAAGATCTTTAATAACAACATGAAGAACTGAAAGATATTGCAAGTGAAATATTTGAAACATGCCAGAAGAGATGTTCAAATGGGAAGAGGAAGGAGCATGATGCCTGCTGTGCTCCTTCAGGTATGCAGAATCATTTACTTTAGCACATTTTTGCATCTACTTTTTCCAAGTGGTGCTGTGTTATTCAGTTCCGTGTGTAAGTAATGGCAGACTGATGTAGCAGACAGTTCATTAGCCTCATTAGACAAGGCAGCTGCAGCCCAGGATAATAATGAATGACTCACACTGGCACAACAGAAGACAGTCAGCATTGTTTCACTGGCTTCATTACACCTTCTGTCACTTGTGGGGGGTGCTAAAATTGACACTTGCTTGGAAATTACTCTTGTTAGTAAAGACAACTATTTGCCCTTTGCTTCTTCACCTCCTAAGAAGTGTTGTGCTTTGTAATGGTCTGAACTCTGAGGGTGGCAGAAAGCCATAGACCATGTTCCAGGTGCCTGTTGCTGACAGCTACACAGGCTTCATAATAAAACTCCTGTTAGAATGCATATCAATTTATAAACTAATGACTCCTCTTTATAAGTTCCCCATTGGCTCTATAATTATCTTTACTACTAAATTATTGATTGTTAGTGTGCCAAATCCTGGCTTAATTTGTGTGAGGAGTATAGCCACTGGCAAGATAAGGATATAATTTTGTGATATAAATGCACTTTCCTTTTTAAAATGCAATATTTGCTTAAATGGACCAAAAAGCACTATTCATGTTGTCTCTCTCTTTAGCTGTGTATTTTGCAGCAGGTGCTGACAGACGTGCACTGGCTTGCAACAACCAGATCAAAGAGGTACAGGCTGTGGAAGTTGTGGTTAAGTTTGTGTACAGCTTTGTATCACTTCAGTGAGATCGAGATTTCTTTTTCCTCAAACTTCCTGCTTGACATTCATATAAGCATTTTAAATGAACCTTCCAAGATTCCTCCTCAGTTAAAGTAACTGTAACTGTCTTCATCCTGTACTTGTGGAACTATGGTACAGGTTGGCAGAATTATTTGTCCAACCTTAAGCAATAAATGAAGAGACACAAGTATAATCCATTTGTCTTTCATTACGAGCCCCGTACTGTATTACCAACCCTGTGGTGTGTTTTTTTCTGCAAAGTACTTACAGCATCCTTGGTCCATTGGATGGATGCCTGGTGCTATTTGCCAAAAGGTGCCTACTGTATGATGAAGTATGTAAGCTAACACCACGAGCTCTGTGCCTCACCTCAATAATACCAGTATCTATACTGAAACACTTGCCTAAAGCATGGATTTCTTCATGGTCATATTAGATATTTTGCTTTTTCCCTCATGATGACTAATTCACTCAGAGCTTTTGGTGGTTTTTCAATGACATTTAAACTCAAGCAAAATGAAACTCAACATGCGCTTACACTGAAAGATAAAAGTGGCGTGAGATAGTGTGGAGTGAAGTAAACCTGAAGTTGACCAGATATAAATCAGTTCCCCTAAGAACAGATTGTTTTAAAAAAAGAGTAATCTCAGTTTTCTTACTTAGAATTTAAATTTTTAACAGATACAAGAAATTTGTTAAATTACTTTGAACCAAGGAAATGCTCTCATCTAAGTCTACTCAAACATAACCTGGCAGGATAAGAGGGCATTGAAACAGCTGCAAATTATCTTTTCATAGGCAGAGCACTGAAAAGCAGCTTTTTGCAAAAGAGAATCAGAATTTTTGTGCATTTCTCACTCAGGGAAGTTGTATAATTACTAAGGTGCAGAGCTCTTTTTATTCTCGGTAGTTAGCACAAAGAAAATGTATTGCAGTAGCAGGGGGTTTCCTATCTCCTTGAACTATTTTGCCCTTTTCATTCTACAGTTCCCATTTAATAATTTAGTATATATGTGTGTGAAATTCTATTTATATGTGTTTTCTCAGTGTGGAGAATGACCGTACAGCCTTAGCAGTGTTATTTGCACAACAGGTAAGTCTCATTTATTCCACAACAAAAAGTAGTTTTGTAATGTTTCTAAAATCATCATACCTGTCAGTAACAATTGTTTATTAACAACACTTTCCTGCAAATAAAATAGTTGTCCAATAAACACAAGATTATCTGCAGGATTTGTTCAGCGGGTGTTCTTGGTGTGATTATTGATGTTAGTCTGTTATTTAGTGCTTTGAAATTATACTGGTAGTTGTGTAAAGCACTACAGATCAAAGAATGAGGTATCTTTTTCTCTGCTGGTTGATGTCAATGGTTTCTTATTTGATAAGGTATTTTGCAGTATTTTTTACCTTCCTTACCTTCTAAGTCTCAGACAAACAATAACTTGGTATTAAAGCCTGCACTCAGGAAAAAATCCAGACTGTGAGTTGGATGTACCCTTTTTAAACCTGACAGATAACACCAGGTCCACCCTTCAGGCTTGCACTGGTTGCTGTGGAGACTGGTTTCTGCAAGGTCTGTGGTGAGGATGCAGCCACTCACTCCAGACGTGTCCTGTGCCTGGGGAGCTGCTGTGGTGGCCAAAAGCTGACAGAGGAACAGAACCGCCAGTGCTGCAGCTGTGCAAGGAGAGAAGGGCACACGTGGGTGTTAATGCCATGGTTTGTGTTTATGGCAGACAGCAGAAAGAACGTGCAGAAACCAGACTGGCTGCTTGAGTGACCTAAGGGGTCTGTGCTCAGCAGCACTGAAGTCATCCTCCTACTCTGTCCCCTGTTGTTGACACGTGTAATGCTTCATTTGTCACATTTTATCCTCAGGTGACTTTGGTCAGTTGTTCTCACTGATTACTTGATGATTCCTCTCCAGTACTACCTCATCCACCTCTGTTCAGTCCCACAGTCCAACCTGTATGTTGAGTGTCTGTCCTTGAGCATGTTCTGTGAACTTCAATGTAACTTGAGCAAACAAGAATATCCTTAGCTTCACTGACGGCAATACAAGCAGTTTTGCAGATTCCCCTGCATGTTAGCTTTGTATCTTTCCTCTCCTTTATCTATATTAGCTGCTAACCATAGTAACTATAAAACCATATTCTGCCTACATGTAACTTAACCTTTTTACTTGGTTCTTTTTTGGTCTGTACAGTGCTTTGTGTAGACTTCACCTCCATTTCTGTTGATCTATCAATGTCCTTCCACCAGAGAATTTATTGTATTTTATTTGCAAGATGACTCAGATGTTTATGTAAAATTGCTTTTTAATAACTGCCTTAGTTGTGCTGCTTTATGTGAATCAGGTTGACATATATGAGTTACATGTTATTTTCCCCTTTTCTCACATCTGTCTAGTTGCCTTTTTGCCCTTGCTTTATTTTGTGCATCCATCAATGTAAGGATAATGATTTTCTGAATGTTAAAAATGTGCTTAGCACATAAATCTTAGTTCCTGATGATGTCTCTGGAATGAGGATGCTGATTAGGTGGCACAGTGCTAAGAACTGGCACCTATTGGATTGGCTTTCATATGTATGGTTGTAAATGAGGGAAGAGGGCTTATTGATCTATTTGATGAACAAAAGCTGGCCTAGTTCTGCAGTATCTCAGATTAGCAAAAGTTACCCAGGAGACTTAGAGATTTTCTCTCTTAATATTTTTTTCAGCTTTTTGTACTGTGTATATTTCCTTGTGTCAACTCAGTCTACTAAACTTCAGGTCATTAATCTATCTGTTTTCTTATTCTTGTTAGTGTCTGTGATCTTGTTCATTAATCAGCTCCATGCTTCTGGCTTGTGGTGTCACATCCCCATAAAAGTTAATTCTCCTTATTTGGGTTTTTTATTATCTTTTCCACTATTCTGCCATGCTCAGAAACTTCATTCCTGTCAGCAGTGGTGGAATTAGAGCTCTTTCTTTCTTCTTTTTTTTTTTTTAATTCTTTTTAATAATATTTTTTTAATATATTAGTCAAATCACAGTACCTAGACAGATAGAAGTAAATAAACTAGCCATATCTTGCAGAGACCTGGGTAGAATGGGGTTCAGACATGGTAATAATGGTGTATTGTAAAACCATAATGTAAGATTTTCCGAGGTTTCACTTCTGATAATTCTGCTCATTTTTCCATATTGTCCTTCGCCACTGAATATCTGATACCTGTCAGATACTTTCATCCCTTCTAATACTCACTAGTCAAATTTCCTCTAGTTCTTGCAAAGTAACTAGCAGGTATTTCAAAAAATAAAGCAAGCTAAACTTAAAAAGAGACTTGTTCTTATAGAAATAATACCAGATTTCTTACAAGAACATTATCTTTTTAATAGATCCACAGGATTCTTCTAACTTGGTTTTGTTTTCAAACTGATTTTGAATAAAAAATGAACTTCAGTTCTCTTTATTATAAAGTTTAAGGGATTTTTCTAAATTTGATATAACTTAATCCTGAAATCAGATTTGAAGAGTTCCACTACATCCACCTGCTCAGTATGTCTCCATCGTAGGAGACCTCGATTAACATGGAAGGTTGCATTCATTTTCCTCAAGTCTAACTAAACCCTGAAGAAATTGAAATATATGTTTCTTTTCTTCAGCTCAGGATATAATGACTAATTGTGCAGAGTGCTTTGTTACTGATCAAATATCTTGAGGTACATAGTATGAGAAGGAGGTAGAAATTTCAGCATTTCTGAAATCATGCTTCAGCCAAGGTTAAAAATAAAATCTTCAGCATTTCAAGAATTTCAAAGTAAATAGAATGAAGTGTCTCTTCTTAATAGTGAGCCAAATACACATTAGATTTTGATCCTTTTCTAGTTAGACAATGAATTACAGTGATTTTAACAGAGTCTGTTTGAATGTGTAAAGGTGCACAGTGGGCTTTGGGATTTATTTTAACTTTACTATAACAAAAAAGATTTCTGTGGCTACTAATTTCACAAAATAGTAGCCCTACCATTAAAAGGAAACACTTTGGCTAAAGGACAAATATTAAAATAATCTAACACTTTCTTTTTGAAGATCCATTGAGTGATGGGCTATAGCATTTAAGATTATTAAAGTAAGCAATTATTAAAACAGAAGAATATATGATTATTACAGTAAGAAATGATGAAACACAGGAGGATATATTGAAATCACTGTCTTATTTCCTTTCTCTGCCTAGACAGAAATGCTTCTTTTCTCCCAGCAGTGATGGCCCTCTGGTTGGGTGATGCTTGCTTTCCTCCACCCATGTCAGAGGTTTCTTATTAAAGCTCTTATCTCTTACTGGCCCTTAGTCAGCTCTCCAGTAAAGCATACTTTTTGTAAATGAAATAAAGGACCATCATTTGGAGTTAGGCATATCATTTGAATTATAGCTGGAGCTGACAGAGATGTGAAGACAAGCCATCTTGTTGACTAATGATCTGCAAAGGATGTTTTTCAGTATGCCCGTGCTATTCTGAGACGATCAATGCAATGTTGCTGTTCTCCAGATGTACCTATTCATCTGCAAAACTTTTAGCACAGATTGTTCTCCTATTTGTAAACAAATTATTCAACAATCCCAGTGTATCACCAGAATGACAAACAGATGTGATGTGCTATCAGAAGTGGCTAATTTGAGATTCAATAATTCTTCTGTGCACACTGCCAATTAGCCTTGAAGAGTAGAGGAATGCCTGACAGAAAAATGTTTCATTTTAAAACCAGCTGGCCTGTTACTGGGCCTTGGGAATCTTGTATATCTTGATGATAAAATCAGAGAACCAGTTTTAGCACCTTTTGTTTGTTTTTCTTCCATTCCTGTCAATGTAATTTTAAAGAGCTCAGGTGATTTATGTTGGACCTTCTGGTCTTCCTGCAAATTTGCCTTGTTAAGTAAAAAATTGGAAGAGAAATTAATGACAAAAGGTGTAATTCTTCACTTGCTATTGCTTATAAACCATTGTTTTCCTTTAGAGAAATCAACAAAAAACCACATCCCCCTCAAACCTCAACAAACGAACAAAGCACCCAACAAACAAACACAATAAAGCCACAAATAAACAAACAAAAAACCAAACCAAACCCCAGAGCTAAAACCTGTATTTATTTCACAGTCTATTCTTAGATATGTTTCACTGTGTGTAGAAAACAGCTGAACTAGGTTTCTTCCTAAAACACAGCAGAAGACTAGATTTTGTGAAATACTAGGTTTTTGTGTGTATATTTCTGGAAGAGACTGTGTTTCTACATTTTACTTCTAAATATCCCTCCTTCTCTGATTCTGAGGAGATTTAAAGTAATATGCTTTAAATCTGGTTTGTTGTGTTTCATTTTACCTGGATAAGAGATGTCCATATGTGATCTAATAGCTTAAAATTTATTATTCTCCATTTTGATGAATTTTAGCCTTCCTCCACATGGTTAGGTATTTCTTTGAATACAGAAATACCAGGGCTGTCTGGCTTAATGGTTAAAGTCCTTGGTTGAGAGCAGCGAAGAAGGAGTCTGGCCGCACTACTTCTAATGTGTTACACACCTTCTGATTTTAATGTATTACACACCTTCTGCTTTTAATGTATTACACATTGTGTTTAAAACTCAACTGGAAGCAGATTTCACCACCTCTTACTCTCTCTCTGGCAACTGGACAGTGTATTCTCATCTGCATGTGCTGGTGGAATCCTCCTGCGTTGAGAAAGGGCCTTAATGATGGTCTCACTATGGCTGGGTTGAGTGGGATTTCACACAACATGCGAACAGCATTTTTTAATGAAAGTGGCTAAACAATGTCACTTCCAGTTCTGGTTGGTGTGTGGTGTTACTCCCAAATTCATTTACTAAGTCCAGTATGTTCAGGTCTGCACATTGGGACCAAGACCTCTCACCACCTCATTATTCAGCCCATGTCATTTCTTTGTTTGCACAGGAGTCTCATGTCAAGGAAAATGTAGCAATCTGATATGCAAATGCTAAATCTATGTAAGCCCCTTAAGTTTGCTGGCTTCTGAAGCCTGGAATTTGGAGATTACAGTCTTGCATTTAGGATATGAATTCCACGAAGTTCTGTTAGCAGCTTGTAAAGTCTTTCTGGATTTTTTTCTGCCTGAAAGCTGAATGCATTAAGGACACTTATGGTCTGCTTTGTAACATTTAACTTCAGGCGTTCAGAGTCCAGATTCCTAAAATGAATAAACAAGATCTCTGTGTAGCAGCTGCATTAGGCTACTAAACATAGATACATAAAAGTCATTAAGAGATTTGAACAGAGCAGAGATTGGAACCTGAGTGCAGTGAAGGGGTAGACATGGCTCTTAAAAGCTGTATATTTTGCATAGGAAACATATTTAATAGAACTGGACTCAATTATATTTGCCCTGCATGGAGATAATAGTCATGAGGCTGAGACACTTGCTTAGGTCTGACCTTGCAAATAATTGCTTGTATACAATACGATAACCTCATCAAGGGAAATGCCTCACCTCTAGCTTTAGTTGGTTTTCTGAGAAGTGTTTTCATGCTCAAACATTTTGTAGACCAGAACCCCATTTCCTCAAATACTAGACTATGCCTTGGAGGAGACAGAGATGAGGAAAATGCCTTGTCTGAATTTTTTTCAGTGAGGAAAGAGGTAGCATTTAAGTTGGTTAGGATTGTCATGTGATTGTGTTTACTGGCAGGCACATAAGTAACTCCAAGATTATGTGGCAGAAGAGTGACTGATCTGTGCATATAAACATCAGGCTTAGGCTTTGTGCCCATCACTTTAGATATTTAAATCTCTTTGTTGATCTAGCTCTCAAAGAGCTATTGTGTTTTACCAAGTGAGAAAAACAAACAAGAAAAATTTTTATATGGACCCATTTTTGTTTCATTTAATTTAAAAAGGTGTAAATGAGAAACTGGAGTTGATGAACTTTCAGATCTAGGTCTCTAGTTGAAATAGGATGATATAACTTTGAAAATAATGTTTTTTCATCACATTATGTTGGATGAGATTTTATTTTAGCATTGCAAAACAGTGTGACTCACAATCATTCCTACAGTGTTTGAGAAAATAAAAGAAGCAGTGCAATAATGAAGGTAAAAACTGCAACCTTAAGATGCAAAATGGGCATAAAACAGTAATAAGTATTGATTCTTTTTTCAGCTAGAGTTCATCTTGTCATATTTCTGCTATGAAATATTTGTCAATGGCCAGACATATATAAAGCCTCTGACTGATTCTTTTAACATTTTTTGTACTTAAGCAAGGAGTAAAAAACAAATTAAGGCTGATTCTGCCTTCAGTGAGACAAAGGTAACTCAAGCATAACACAGAGAAGGAATCAGAGATATACCATTATAAATTCTTTGCCTAGGAATGAACCTAGATGTTGAATCATGGGTGCACCCAGCTTTGATTCCTGCTGTTTATTCTCTCAAAAAAGCAAAACAAATTCCATGTGACTTGCTGTCTGCTAAATTTAGTTTTAACAGTCCTACAGACAATGAATGAGTAATGAGGGAGGGATATGGTTCTTTTCCAGAGACTTGCTTTTGGGTTTTGCCTTTAGTGGAATTCTAGAGATTTCCTGAGAGATTTCAGGAAGTATAGTCAGTCACAGTTCATGCTCTTGAGATTTGGAAAATTTATTTCTTTAAGGAAATTAGCGAAGAAAGGAAAAAATAACATTCTCTATCTCTTTGCTTTAGGTTCCCTTTATGTTGTTTTCAATGAAGTCATCAAAGCATCATTCACCAGTTCCATCTAATCCCCAGAAAAATGCAGAACAGTGAAAGAAGGAAACATTTGTCACCATGTCCATCACTACTTTCATAATTCTCCTGCCTCTTTAAAACTTTGGGGAAGGGAGGAAGAGGCTTCTTCACTATGTCCTGGACTATTTTGCAGCTGATGGAAATAAACCCTTTCCAGATGTGGGCTCACAGTCACTGCGTATTGTACAGTCATTTGGACCCCATGGGCAGGGGCCACACAGGAGTGGGAACAGTGACCATCATTTTACCAGGCTGTCTCCTGAGACCAAGAGTGAAAGTCGATAAGGATTTAAGCTGGCCCTCTCTGTGTTCACCTTTGTCAGGTTTAATTTAGCCACTCCTAAAGGTTTATCATATTAATATTATATTATCTGGTTCTATAATCCCATGGGAATGTTACACTTTATTTTTATTTTTATTTTTATTTTTATTTTTATTTTTATTTTTATTTTTATTTTTATTTTTATTTTTATTTTTATTTTTATTTTTATTTTTTTAGTGCATTAATGTGTTTTGGATAACACTTTTGTTTTCCAAATATTTTGCTGTAAGCTTTAGCCTACTGTGAAATTCATGTTTAATCTTTCTTCAAGTAGCATTCATATAATAAATGGAGAACTCTAATCTGAAGTACTTAATGCCCCAACACAAGTGGGGTGATCAAAACTTGTTAATGACCCTTAATGTTCTATTTAGCTAAAACAGTCTACGTTTGCTAAAGGAGTCAAGTGATTTTGGTTCATTTTTTTGCTATGCAAACTTCTTAGAATTGATCTTACAAAACAGGTCTGGTAAGCAGATGGCTGGGCTTCTGATTTCCCTTTTGTCTATTTTCTGAGTTAAATCATTACGTGATATACATGTAGTACATTTGGTAACGTAACATAATGTAGCTATTACCTACTATATTTGACAATAGCACGATTTCTGAATACCCAGACGAGCTTTCTTTTGTGAAAAATCATGCTCTCAATTATCATTTTTTCTGAGTGATGGAATTCATACTCCATTTTCATTAGTTCTAGTTCTCATTCCAGTTTTGAATATCTGTCTTCAGCCTTGTAATAATTAGAGACAATTCCCTTGTTATTCTTTGGATAACTTTCATTTCTACATTCTTCATAGGATGAAACATTTCTTTCATCTTGCATTTCCTAAGTGGATGCATAGCAAAGATGATGGTGCTTACACTTGCCATCTGCCTTTTCTCTTTTAATAGCAGATTAATTCACTGTTTTAAAGCCCATAACTCATGATAATGTAGTGCTACTTATTCTGAAACCTGTTCCAACTGCACGTTTTGCACTTTTCAGAGACCCCTTTCTCAGACATCTTATCAGTTACGAAAAGGCAACGAACATGTATTCTGCTAGCTTGTCTTGTTGCAGAAAGCTCTTGGTCAGCAAAGGTTCTAAATGTTCCCTTTCCATAACAGACATAATTTAGCAATATTGCACACGTCCCATTGTGGTCATGCAGTCACTAGGAAGGGTAGAAATGTTTTTCTGTGGAGCAATGTAATACTTTAACAAATTTGATACATAAACATTTACATATATATATATCAAGATAATACCTTTTGTTCCCACATCAAGTCTCATTGATTATATTTTCAGTCTGATATCAGGCTACTGTAATTTGTAACTGTCTGGTTGATTTTGGTAACAAGTTATATTTACAGAACCTAAACTTGCATGTAGGAATCCCACTAAGAATAAGGAAATCTAAAATGTGAATTTAGGATTTATATTTCAAACTTTTACCACCATCACCACCACTTGATCATTATCTTCTGTCCAGGATGAGACATCTGTCTATGGAGAGGTTAATATTTTATTTTTTTTTTTAACTTCTGCTGGTTTGAACATTTCTTTATACGTGGTGATCTGAAACAGCAGGGAAATATATGTGCCCATGTAGTCCATCCCCTATTATGGGGTAGCTTTCCATAAATCATTTAATTCAATCCATATAGTATAATATTGGAGACCAGTGAAGGAAGCCTCTACGGAATAGTTTATACAGCCTAAATTCACTGTTTTCCTCAATCTTTATCTTACTTAAAGTAGCTTTCAAATTCTGAGTAGGTTAAAATATGTGAAACTAATATATTGCACATTCTCGAAAGCAGTGTAGGAATTTGCTTTAAATCTAGCTTTTATAAACAAGGTTTATGTATGTTTAATACTAGGTACAACCACATGCACAGTCCCTGTCATCCAAACATAAGGAGTGCCAAATGCAAGTGTACTGAAGTCACAAGGCAATATGTACCATGTGATATAAAAAAGACAGGAAAACAAATCTGCCTAGGTGACTTTTCTGAATGTTCTCAGCTTTCATGTACTCAGAAAAAACCTGAACGTTGTGCACAACAGAAACACCTATAGATTAGCTGTAACAAAAAACAAACCAAACAAAACAACAAAAAACCCCAGTGGCTTTACTCTTATTTTTACAATGTCCAAAAGCTTGCCAAACCCTGGGGCTTTATAGAAGAAACAGTAAGGCATACTCCACATTTGAAGACTTATCTTCCTCTTCTGTTATTGACTGGAGGGTTAGTTAATTTAGCTTATTTTAACTGTCTCTCTTTTTTTTTTTTTTTTTTTTATAAAGCTTTTCAGAGATTTCTGTTAGAATAATATCTTTAGTAATTGGATATAAATGGAGAAAAAATGAATAAAGAAAGGAATCAAAGTAGTAATAGATCTTTCAAGAAGGGGTTAACATTAGTGACCTTTTCTAAGAGCTGAAATCAGAGGCTAGTCAAGTAAATTATAAGCTATTTTTCAAAGTAACAAAATAGCTTTTTTTTTTTTCAATAGAAAAGGAATCTGAGGAGCTCAGTTTAGAGATTATGGGTTTAATATTGTTTCAGATGGTGAGATATTTGGATGGGCAATAGGAATACAATAATGAATTTCCTAGTTAGATTGTAAAAGAGGTACTAATCAGTGCTTATATTCAGATGTACTAATCAGTGCTTACATTCATGTGCAGATTACCAAAGAATCAGAATTAGGAAGCATCTCTGCCCTGTGGATGTGACTTCATATCCTGTCCTCTGAAACATGTTGGTAAGTTTCCTTCAAAGCAAATACCCTAATCAAGATCTAATTTAAGGCCAATTTTAGTAAAACGTGTTAACATACATAGGTGAACAGGCATCTGTCTTGGAAATCACCGTCAAAACAGAGCAATTAAACTAAACAAATCACGGCTTTGATCCAGCATAGCCTTATGCTTATAATCTTTTGACTCTTACTGACTTGATGATCACATTCCCATGAGACTGGATTTTAAATTATGTCACCTGTCACACATCTAATGCTGAGAATTGCAGTTTTATTGGAACTCTACACCACAAGATTAATTTATGTTTTAAGATGCTGAGGGTAATTGTGCTGTTAATGATATGTTAATGTAATTTCAGCTTTTACATATAGGGGAACAATTAATTGGAGCAACAACAGTCCATAAATCCTCTAAAAAATGTTTTGTACTCAAAGAGTAGAAAATCTTAAGTCCACATTATCCTCTTAAGAGAGATAAAGATTTTACAGTTACTACCAACAATTAAATCCAATCTGTGAATATGTACTGTAGCCATCCACTGTTGTTTTCCAGCCTGATTTTTACAAGTGCAACAGCTCAGCCTGTGTCCACTATGAGGAGTTCTGTGGAAGAATGCAGGAACCATTCTTTTATATTTGTGCCATGAGCAAGCATGGTGCTTCTGCCTGGGGCCTCCTTGCTCCACAGAGCTCCATGTCTGTCTATATGTACTACATTCATTAGTAACTAGAATTTAGGGGTGTCTTTGCTTTACCCATCTCACCGAAACCTTCCCCTTTGCTGCTGCTTTTCTTCAGAGCCACCAAGGCAATATGACTTTCTTTTTTTTTACTTAAGGCTGTGATTGAGCCTCTGTCCCTAATGGTAGTGAAATGGCAATACTGTCATTGACTTTCAGGGGAACAGGGTTTCAACTGTGTGGTCTTCTGAGAGAAATGCCAATACTAGTTCACAGCATCATTCTCTCACCCCTTTCCTGCGGTTGAAAAATCCTCCTTGAGGCTGCAGGGTTCAAAAGAGAGGATAAAGTCCTCAGGCTACACTCCAATTTTCAGTATTTAAACACTAGGGATCAACTACAAAAGGTTTTTGTCACAGCACCTAATTTTTAGGCACATTGGTATTTAATACCATGGCTCCTGAGATAAAATTTATGCAGAGAATGCTGTGAGCAGAGAATACTGTATAATACGAGAGTGGTCCACCGGAGCTGGAAAGCAACTGCCTAAAGCAGCAAATATGAAATGCTGACACCCAGTGGGGTTCAAGTACCTTACTCAAGGTTTACTGCATGGCTTCTATGTACCATGAAGCTCTGATTCATATTTGCAGTATTGGGGCAAGTACTTCCTTTAGACCGTGACTCAACAGTAGGATATCAACTCCAGTATCCCTGCTGGTAGATCTCACCACTAGGCTATAGTGTCACTCTTGTAATTTCTCTCTTTCTCTGGTCCAGTAAACAGTGAGGTAGATAAGATGGAAACCTGCAATCACTGGGACAGAGCCACCCAAAACCAGAGTAGGTGATGGTTATGGCATTTATTCTGCAGGTAGGTTCAAGGCCTCTTTCCAGTCTTTGGGGAAGAATGGCTGCTGACTTGAAAAGGGGACAGAAGCAATAGTAGCTTCTCTTCTTTAAATCGTATGTTGTGTGCAAGACATTACCCTTCAGTTCTAAGAACTAATTTTTTTAGAGAAACACAAACATGCTAGCAATGTCAAGGCAAGTGGGGATAACAAAATAAATAAATATTAAAAGAAATAAAAATAAATATAAAAATATAATATATACTATTAAATAAATATAAAATAAAATAAATAACTATAAAACTATTAAATAATTGAAATAATAAAAAAATAAATGGATTGTCTAAAAGCTAAAATAAATAAATATCACAACTTCAAATAAGTCCTATTCAATAAGCTTCAGGATAAGGTAGTAAAATCTCAATTTGTATGCCAAAAGGATAGTTATGTTGTCTAACCCAAAGAAACGGAACTATTTGGAAAACTTTGTTTGGCTCCTCTGTACAAGAATAAAGGTAATCTGTGGAGGAAGTGGATACAATGAAGTGGTGTTTATAGAAAAGTAGAGAGAGTCTGAAACTGTTTCAGGGCATTTAAATGATGGAAATGGCTATTTTGGCTGTACTGTCTTTCTGCTTATAGTACGATTGTTTTGTGAAAATACGTGCTAGGGGAACCAGCTTTCTGAATGTGCAGTGACTAATATGAAGACAGTCCCTGCTTTGGAAAGGAAATCTCTATGAAGACGCTTTCCTCACACACACCCCCTGCCCCACCCCCCAAAAAAATTGGTAGCAGAAGTTAAGCTAATCGAGGTATTTAAGATCTACTTTTCTCAAGTTACAGAAATTGGTGTGTCAATCCCATTACATTTGCTGTCATGGTGCAATTTGCCATTGGGTGATATCACTCACATTGGGTTCCAGCAGAACATCTCTGCCCATTCCTCACTGCTGGTGTGGCAGACCCTGAGGAAACCGCTGTGGGGCACGGGATGGCAGAACACATATCTGCTGATGAGTTCATAGAATAGACCAGTGCTTTGTTTAAAATAACAAGCAAAGAAGGTCCCTGTAGATAAGGCAATACCATTCTTACATAGTAGCCATATACACATGGATGGAGATGAGAAAATAGAGCTGCCAGGCAGCTGGAAGCACAGTTTTTGGCTCTAAAGCAGAGAGCAGCAGTCACTCTGTGGTTGAAGTGGAACTCAAATTTGAATTTATCTTTATAACAACTGACTTTGTAAATGTTATATTGAGACTCAATACATTAATTTAGTTATACACTTTTAAAAAATCCTCAAACCTTTCACAGAATCACAGAAATATCTGCTGTTACTGAAATTTTGCCCCTTGTTTTCCATGCCCTCCTCTATGTTCAACATCTTTTCAGCCTGCACTTGCTGCTGTAGGACTTGATGCCTTTGAAATTTTTTTATCTGTTGTACTAGGAGCAGTAAGCTGGTTTGACTTATGGTCTTGAGAATAATTCTGATTGTAAATCTGGTAGAAAAAATATTTAAGTGGAAAGCCTGTCCCAGAAGAATTTGAACAGAGGCATGTCAGGGTATGATTTGAGGGAATAGGCTGATAAAGAGACCCTGTGCAATAGTGCTTTGAGCACCTAGATCAGTCTTAGCTTACAAACCTCACTAAATGAGGTAAACTAAGTACCTGTAGACAATTTGTTGTGTTAAATCTATTTTCTTTTCTATATTTAGTTCCTGTTGTGAAGATTGAGCACTTCATTTTGAGGAAATTATTCTGAGTCTTTGTGCAGCTACAGGTCAACTGGAAGGTTTTCTGGATGAGCTAAATACTGTTTGTTATGTTGATTTATTACGCTGTATAAGGAGAGCTGTAATAACCTCATGGCTGAGTCCTACTTTAACCTCTTTTAAACCAGTTTATGCTGTGGCTTTATGAATTCTAGTGGCACAAGTGGCACAGTGCAGGGTTTCTTCTGATAATAAAAAATCCTGCTGCTGTCTTCACCTCTTCTTTGAGAGTGGGACAATCATGGATATCCTCCTCCCCCCCAGACCATCCATTCTCCTTTGGACCAGAAATGTGGCTCCTATGAAGGAGCCCCACAAGAGAGAGGACAAAGATGGCCATAAATCAGTAATTAAATTCAAATTTGTGGTTCTGATTTAAATATAGACAATTAAACACACCCTATTTTATCTTTTTGTTTTCCCTTTAGCAGTAGGGGAAAAATGCAAAAGAAGGCAGGGATGAATGATGAATGTCAGGTTGTAAGACTGAATTTCAAAACTATTGTAAACTGGTAGCTTATCAAGGTGTTTGGTAGAAAACATAAAGGAAATTTATATTTAATTCATAACTAAAATCTTTATAGAATCTGTCATGTCACTAAGGCTACCACTACAGTTTTCTGAAATAAGTGTAACATTGGTAGTAAAAATTGCTATTGGCATGTGACAAATGAAAATGTTATTTTTTTACATTGTGATAAATCTACTGTAAACATATTGCATTCTCTAGGTATAACAGTAAGACTAGTTTGAACACTTTTTATGGAAAAAGATGTCTGAAAAGACATTTAAAAACATTTAAATGTTTCTTCTGTGTCATGATTGTCTGTGTCTAAAAGTGTAATATTTCAAGGTTTTTTATTCTTTGTTCCACATCATTTCATATGAAGTTCATCTCAAAATTCAGTTTCAGTCAAATAGGAAACACATTAATGTATTCCCAGGTGGAGCACTGTTGTATGCAAAGATGGAATAGGCTTGGAAAGTTAAGCCAAGCCCTGGAGCAAACTAAAATAAAAACTAGAAAAATACACTAAAATAAAACACACAGTAGTTTTATAGCACAATTAGGGTAGGATTCAAATTCTATGCAGGAGTTTAAGCAGCTAACATCTGATTCCTTCAGTTGTGCTGGTCAGTCCCTTCACCCTCAGCTGTGGCCCCTACCTTGCTAGTCTGAGTCTGTGTTAGTGGAGCAGAAGAAGCAGACATGTAAGCAATCAGAATTCAGTTTACATTAGCATATTCATCAGGAAGATTAAACAGTGGCAGGGTTCAGTGGAAACATCATTGTGAAGGTATGGGATGTTGTATCCAAGTTTACTCTTTAGTGCTGCAGTCTCCACTGCTGTGCCATGTCTGAAGATTGAAGCAGAAAGCATGAATACACATGCACTCCTGCTGAAAATTCTGACTTACTTTACCTCATTTATAAAGTAAAAGTTGTTACTTTTATCTGTGATTTCTAAGTCTAGAGTGGCAAAATGCAATGAATGAAAAATCAAAAAAGCAGTTTTGTTTCTCCTCTCAAAGGTGAGTTAAGGACTGCTGGCACATATATATTAATAGTAGTGCTGATCATCACAGTGTCCTTGACTAAGGGAAACATTTCCAGTCTCTTTTTCTATCATTGTCATTCTCAGAGGGGCTGTTGCTGTTGGTTTTATCACCTTTTGTACTTTTGTCATGTGCAGGTTGTTTCCTGCTCCTTGGATATATGTTCTTTGGTCTCTTTCTTGTGCTCAAAAATGAGTTCTGCTCAGCTCTCAATGTTACACTCCTGTTGCGACTTGTAAGTGACCATATATGTTTCTGCGTAAAGCCCTGGGGGTCTGGCTGTCATCCTGTGCTGGCAGTATTGGGATGTCTCTGCTACCACATGCTGAACAGACAGACAAGGACCAGATGTGAACCTGAATTCAGCCATGATGATAAGTGTGAAGAAGCAGAAAGTAAATGAAGAGAGGAAAATGTGGTAATTGTGGAAGGAGGCTGGAGAAATGTTTGAGCAATAACTCACGAGGTTTGGTCCAATTCCTCCTATAGCGTGCCAAAGCCTGAAAAGGTGGCAAGGGCACAGGAGGCTGAAAAGCCACATGCCGTGTCTTCTCATACTCAGCTTCCCTGAAATCACTAAGAGCTGTCTTGTTCTCTGCTGCTTCAACCCTGGTACTACGTCTTTCTATGTGATCTTACCTGGGTCTGGCTGATTTAGAGTGAGGTTACTAATCCTATAACCCTACCCTCATAAGTCATTCATGAGCCCATCTCCTTTTAACAGATGCTTGGTCTATATACTCCCACAGGTCAGTCCACATCTACTTCCATTTTGCTGACACCTGTACCAAATTATGCTCATCTGTACGAGATGCTCAGATTGACTCGCTCCTTATTTGGCCTCAGTAAAATATTCAAGTAATGTGGCAGTGCTGCAGAGTACAGAGTGGTCTTGTGGTCACATGAAAAGTTCCTGTGTAGGGTGTGGGGAAGGAGGGAACTGCCAGCTGAGAGGGTAGGTAAAGAAGAGCCTCTCTATTGCTGATCTTATATTACAGTATCTCTGATGTGGAGTAATTTCAGCCTCTGGTGGTCTGTGTTCATCCTACAGCCTTTTTTTATCTAGTATTTTACTTGATAGCTGGAACAGAATAGGTGTGTGGCTGTGGTAATGTAAACATCAGAGGGAGCGTCAGTCTTTTATTCTCTGTGCCGTTCTTTGGTGCTTCCCAGGGGGTGAAAGTTGTGTGAGCTTATCACATACTGTGTTTCTTGTCCCCCAGCTGGTGGAGGAATACCTGTCTTTTAAGGGGTGGGCAAGACTCAGGCAGTCCTGTCTGTAAGTGTACACGGAAGACCAGGCAGTGTCCCTTGCTATGAGCACCCAAAGAGAAGCTCATCTGCTGTGTTCCCCTCTGTCCAAACTGGTGAGGATCCCTGCTGAAATGTGATGTCATTGGAACAGGCTGCTTGAAAAGACATTGTGGTCTGCAGCCTCATCTGTGTCATCAAGAGTAATTGTGAAATGACTTGTGTTCCTCTCAGATGAGGAGAGCACAGGCTTTGGGGAGAGAGAGAGCTTGGACTGGCAACAGGGAACAGGTCTTTGTGTTGAGTCTGAGCTTGTAGAAAATGACCAGAGAAAGTGCCATGTGCAGGAAAACCATCTGTGCTCTAAATACAAACTCTGCTGTTCACGTTCCCTGGAGGTAAGCCTGCACAAAGCACAGGAAAGACAGCTTGTGCTTCTGCCTCTGCTTCCTCAGACACTGCACAAAAGCAGAACCCAGTAGCAATGCTCGTCTGTGCAACGTGGTGGCTGCCCAGATGTGAGGGTAGTGCCTTGGTTCACTCATAGCATATATCCTTCTTCACCTTGCACTCTGTCGGCGGCTTGTAATATCCATGCTGCTTCAGTCTAGTTGTCTTGAAATTTTCTGGCTTGCACTGATTTCTTGCTATGTTAAGGACTTTCCTCAGCTTGCTGGCTGTTGAACAAATATCTAGTCATATATTTAATGTGAAAAGAGAAGGTTGGGTGTTTTTTGTTTGGTTGGTTGGTGTTTTTTGTTTGTTTCTTTGGTAGGCTGACACCTTTTTTTTTCTCAGGGCTCGAAGTTTCTACTCAATACTTACATAGGTCAGAAAATCTGTCCTTTCTATCCAAGCAATCTTCATACTTCAAATATTTGCCTTCTACCATAGACTTTTCTCAGCCCAGCTGTTTCCTACTAAATCTAGCTTCTTTTTTACTTAATGTTGCTATTTTATTTATTCAAGAAGGAACTAGCTGAAATTAAGTCATTGATTAAATGACAGGACACTAAAGGACTGATTTTACCCCTGTATGTATAAAAGTATACATTACTTTTATGCATGTAGCCTGGCTATTCAGAGGTACATGAAATACCAAAACCTTGGCTCTTATTTAATAAGAATTTTTTAATGATTCTGCTAACACAAAGTATCTTGTTTTCCATAAACACATATTCGTGATGTTCATGCTCATGTTCAAACTGTTAAAATGCTGTCTTAGTTCAGGTAAGTGTAAAGGAACCAGCACTTATTCCATAATATTCCAATATTCCAATATTCCACAATTCCAGCATCCAGAAAACCTGAATTTTGCTAACTGCTTGCTTGCACATATTCACTGGTTCCAAGTATGGACTACTTGCAAGCAAGGAAGTGCTTTTTGGCATTGACTTCAACACAAAAAGATTTATAGCCTTTGCTGGAAAGAAGTGAACTGCTTGGTGGTAATTAGCTACCATAAAGACTTGTTTAGACATAGAGACAAAAAAAATTGTCGCTTATCTTCTCATTAATTTCTCAGAATATCTGACCTCTGAGACTTTTGTTAACAACGTATGTTATTAAGGAAAAGTATTTATCTCCTTTTCAGAAATGTTAAACACATAAATAGCAACACTATTAATATATTGCTTCATTTAAAGTACAAAGCACCGGATCACAAATCTGTTTTTAATTACATATATATAACTGCTAAAGGCTTTGTAGGTGTTCAAGAGAATATACCGAAGGCAGAAATGCTTGTTTAGCAATTGGGCAATTAAAGGCCCAATCTTTCGCCAGTGAATTTCTGGTACCATTTTTTTTCGGTGGTCTATATTTTACCAGGGACATTGGATTATGTTGAGAGAACAAATTATTTTCTTTTTCTGATGCCTTCATCATGGCCAGAAAATGCATGGCTGTAGGAAAGGCATCACTGCATTAACTCACCTCAGATGTTACAACAGAAGAAAAAAAAAAAAAGATTTATTTATTTGAGTGTTGAAACTTTGAAAAATACAAAAGCTAAGCTTCTCCAAAACAGAGTAAGATAGAAGGGCACATTGATAGGTACAGAGATGTGTGGATGTATGTATAGATTATCTCCTTTGCATAATTTCTTATGTATTTTCAGCTGTCACCTTTTCTGATCATGAAGCTTGGTTTGCTCCCTTTAGCACTGCCAGCCTCTAACCTTGCAGAGATACTGGAGGGCAGCCCGGGAACAGGTCTTGTCTGAGCCAAAGCAGAAGTGCAGACCTGGTGAAATGCCACCAGCTGAAACTCCAGCCCTGCTTGTGCCACTGCAATACATCATTGTCTGATGGGGAGGTTTTTTAGTATGTATTGTTTTTGAGAACGGAGATCCAGCCTTACTCCAGCTGTTTGATTTTCATTTTTCATCCACGTCACGGGATGTTAAAGATCTTATGCTTTCAGTCTCCTTTTTTGATTTCTTTGCTTTTTCCTTTTTTATTTTTTTCTTTCCCTTGTGCGCTCATCTTCATTTCCCCTGTAAACCTGTGAAGCCCAATCCACAAAACAAATACTTTGTAGCTCTCTCTTATTGGGATTATATCTCTCACAAAATATTTTGAAGGGATTAGTGTTTTTTCTTTAGAATGGGGGCCTGATATTTTTTCCTGGTTGGTAAGTCATTGGAGTTGACCGTGGGAGAATTGTTCCCTTTTGTGATACCTTCTGAAGTTTAAAAATTTCTTTTTGTTCTGTGTTGGAGTGAAATCAGAATCCCTGGAATTTTTGCAGAAAAAGTTGTACTGGAGCATCTTTTTTTCTAATAAACAAATCAGGTTTTCACTCGGTCTTATATTAATAGAAGATTTTAGAAAACTTCACCTAGAAATATTTAAATCTATGAGGAAAAGTATGTACCTCTAAGATACAAGATGTTTTAATGAAAAAGATTCTGTACAAAATTTTGGCCAACTCTCAGCATTGTCTCATGAACAATACCCTGTGGAGTTTGCTGCTTCAGAAGATGAATATCTTAATCTCTCTATGGAAGCAGCAGCTTTGCATAACTCCCTGGGAATAGTTTTTTAAATGAATTAAAAAAACTCCAACATTAAAAATCATCTGTTAAAACCACTAAATGAAAGAGAAACTCAGAGGAAAATGGTTAAATCAGAAGACTTTTAAAGGAATTTTACTCTCAGAAAGAAGCCATTCAATGCTGGGAGAACAAAGTTCTATCACGAGCCACAGAGAAGGAAGCTTTGGATCAGAGAAAAAGGTGAAAAAAAATTGTTCAAAAATGAAGATATCTTTATATGTTCTTTCATGACCAACAGTGGTGAGGAAGTTAATTTCAAACATCATCTGTTAAGACAAAAAAAATGTACCAGCTAACCACATTGACATCATATCGCATGAAGAAAAGTACAGAGCAGTGGAATGCAATAATAATATTTTTCTGAGATGTTAGCCACAGTTCTGTGGAGGCATACAGTTATTAATCACCTTGCAAGAAGTAGTCTTACAATAAGAAGTAGGCAGCCTTAGTTGTATAGCACACACTGTGTTCATGTATTATTTTGGAGGATATAATTTAGCAAGATTTTAGCTGCTTGATCTGAAACTTTGCAGTTAAGTGACCATCCAAGGCAAGCTATGAAAATATTTTTAAAATATTCAGCTACTTCAGAGAAGAATGATATAGAAAAATACCCTTCCATCCAAAAATAAATCCCTGTGATACAGTGATTTGGAGAAGTGTTGTGAAATTTGTCAGAAAATGGCCTTGCAAAGCAAATCCAGACTACAGCCCCCTGAGCTGGAGTTGATTTATGACGACAAGACAATTGTTAGACCTTTGCAGCTGAAGTCTCAAAAGATAACAAAAATAATAATATATGAGACTGCCGTGGAAAACTCATGGTGAATGCTTCTGTATAAGGAGAAGAGCTCGAGTACGGTGCATGGAGAGCGACACATTGACCCACCAGGACACAACAAAATACTTATTAGCTGCTCACAGTGCAGGTATCATCCATGGAGTGCACTAAGGAATGCAAAAAAAAGCCTTGGGGGGAAAAATAGTATCATAATGTATGTAAGAACCACAACAGTACATAAGCAGAAAAGGACCAGATCTGTACAGCACAGTCAGCCTTAAAACTGACTTTTTTGAGTATATTTTCTTCAGTTTTAATACTCTTGTTCGATGTTATTTTTCCATGACCATTTACTTTACTAGTATTGTCAGTGGACTCAGCTTGACTAATAGTTACATAGTTTGGCCTTTTCCTCAGTGGAGGAAGGGGGATTCTTCTTCCCAATAAGAGAAATCCACGCTATCTTTTCACATGCAGTTTTTGTCCCTTTACTCTTCCTCCTAAAGTGCAAAATCAACACTTTTGCTACCTGCCAAAAGGAGAACTCACTGTTTCAACGTGTGATATAATGGAGGGAGATGGTATCCAGCTGCAATCAGCATGTATTTGCAATTAATAAAATGCTATTATAGAGGAAGTTGTCAGCCTTAATTTGAATTTCACTTTTTATAGGTTTCCCCTTTAACAAATATGAATTAAAGGAGGGCCTAAATTTGCTTGTACTAAAGAATAATCAGCTTCTTAAGTAAATGATGTAGATAGGAGATTGTCTTTGCCTTTGCTGTTCATTGGAATTGAAGGGGAAGTTTTGACCTCCGTGGCTACTTTCTGGCTTATGCAGAGGACAAAGATGGCAGAATCTCAAAATAGTCTGTTAAAGGATCAGTTTTGCAGAGAGGTAATGTCAAAAAATATCCATTCAAAATGGAATGTAAATTAAATGTCATATTTGAAATTTGTCTATTTTTTTCTGAGCTTATCTTAAGAAGAAGTTTTCATGGAGCCCTTTGTTTTCTTATGCCCATACCTGATTGGTTCAAAACAACACCAAATCATAATAAAGCAGGAATTTTATAACAATAGCTAGTACGCCCCTGTGGTATGCAAGACTTGAGTGTGGCTCTTGGTGAGAATAAAGGAAATTAACATATGGGAAATGATCCAAGTTTTTGTTTATTTAGTTCATGTAAAAATGCATTTATGTAAAACAAAGGCAGTGAAACAATGCTTCGTAGCACAGAAAGGCATCTTGACAAGGGATGAGTAGACAAAGTCATCACCCTACTAGAATTATTCACAACTGAAAACATAAAGCACTTAATCCTGCACTTGAAGCTGGCTGATGGAATTCTCTGTGTTTCATGGGGAAAAAAAACCCAGAACCCCAGGCTATTTCTTTTCATATTTTGGCTGCCATGGCTTCAATCTGATAAAAGGAAAGCTATAGCCAGTGATGATGTCCCGATCCAGGTAAAACATTGGGACACGTGACTAAAATAAGTTGTGTTCTGGAAAATATTTCAGCAATTATTAACTGTAAGAGGTTTTTGAAGTCCTGCTGAAGTCACTGGAATGTGAGCATATGCTCACACTTAAAAGATATTGATATCTGCATGAGGACTTTGCTAAGGAAAAACCTACTTTATGTGTGCTACAAATATGCCTTTTTCTCTTATCCTCATCTTGTCTTTGTGGTACAACACTGTTTTATCGCTTATTTTTTCCCAGTTTTTCAGGATCGATGAAAATATTTTACAAGGACAAATTTGGGTAACAGCTGGAGGCAGATTGTTTTGGGATCTGAGACTCAAATTGGCTGAGGTACTAGATAACAAATGGATGTAATCTTTGAGATACTAAAGGCTTGCCTTATTAAAATCCTCCACATTGGCACTGATTTGATAAACACCTTTGTTGGGATACATCACACAGTATATTAAAAAAGCTGTTAATGAAAAATGAATATTGCAGTGTCTTTTTGGCAGGCTGAATCAATATGCTCTTTTTAATAATTCAGTTTATTACTCAAAATATCATTTTCCCTCTAGAAAAGAAAATAAGAACATGTCATAATTACCAAGCCTCACCTTTTTCCTTTCCTAGCAACACACTTCTTTTTACTGCTGCCTACCCTCCCCCAGTTTTTCTTAAGCTATGTTAATCTATACTGATATTTAAAAGGGCTTGGTTTTTGACATGAAGAAAAGTCTATTGTTTTCTAAAGAACAGCAGGTCTGAAAGATTAACCTTAATTTTTTTAGACCTTAAATATTTTATTTTTTCCATGGGATATCAGAACCAATAAATTTATTAAGCTTCCTGTGTACCCTGCATGTAGGGGAAAGTGGACATCTGATTTGACTTACAGCCCATTTCCCTTTTTAAGAGTCAAATTAAGTGTAATACCATTGATGGCTATTAATAGCACCCCCTGATTCTGAGAGGCTATCACATAGTGAATAATTCTATTTCCTTGGTCCTTTATTTTTTTCTGATTATTTGCGAGCAGATTGCCTACTGCAGTATGAAGTTTGCTGAACATTTGTTTATTTTGCTTTGCTGTTTGTGATCTGGATATCTTCCCAGGAGAAGCAGCTCTCTGGAAACCAGAAAAAGGTAAAATAATTGTATTGCCTGGGATATCCCATTTGTTGGTTTGCATCTTATTTTTCTGACTGGGTAAATAACTTAGGGGACCTGAGAAGAAACTGGAGATGCTGCTGGATATGGTGGAGGGCAGGAGGGACTGAGTTACTGTATAAGATGAAGACCTTTTCAGTATGGGGGGAAACTGCATTATTGTGATAGCAGAGACAGGCATAAGACTAAATTTGTAGGAAACAAGAGTGTATTAGCTGGCACAATAAGTCCTTTTTCCTCCCTTCTTGCTGCTCCAGCTTTAGTTCTGAAATGATACTGCAAGTTTCAATACATCAGGAGATGGAAAAAATGTTGGATTGAGTTGTCCCTATTATTTATGCTTAAAATATTTAAACTATTTTCTTAGTGAGTTCATCTATTGTATTTCAAGATATCTCAAATTGAGATAACTTGACAGAGCATGAGCCTGAGATTCTTTACTTACTCACTAAGGCTGAAAGTGTGTTTACTGCTCTAATGCTAGACAGCCAAAGTATCTAAAATTTAGCTGGTCATAAGAGGTCTTGAACTCCTTTTGCATTATGAGCTTCCAGCTAATCATTCTGAAGACTAAGCCATGTATTTCAGATGTAGGTATTCAGATCCAAAACCTGTGGCCTCAGTGTCTGAGCTTGTAAAACTGAAACATGGCAGAATTGTTTTTCCCAGGTGATACAAAGAACAAGGCATCCTTAATATGTATTCAGGTGCTCTCAGAAGAAAGCTGCTGAAGAAATAACAAGTGCTGTTGTTTGTTTGTACCAAAGAACAGAAACCAGAGTTTTGCAGATTTTTTTTCTTTACATTAAGAGAACAGTACTGAAAGTCAGATAGAGTAGCAGCAGGTTCTTAGTCTTTCAGCTGGAAGGAGTTGTCTCATTAAAAAAAAAAATAAAGTGGTTTTAATTTCAAATGTTCTTATTAAAACAACCTGTGGGATTCAGAAATACAAGACAGGAAGTGACCTTAAACATTACTAGCAAAAAATTGTTTGGGATGTTTTCCATTTTCAAGTATTATAGGATTAAGTTTTGTTAGGTTGCTATTTCCTCTCCTTTCCTCTTGACGGGTTGACTTGGGCAAAACTGATGAGATGTTGTTTCTTTTCTTTTTTGCTTTCATTGTCAGTTTTGGCAAATCTCTGAATAAAAGGACATTTTCAGTAAGATGTTACTAAACAAACCTCCACTGGGTAGGACTCCCTTCAATAATTGTGACATGATTTGCCATTTAGGCACATGTTGACTGCGGTCTTTCTCAGCCAGTGTGACAAACTGGACCACTGAGCCTCACTGTGCTCATGACGAAGGGTCTGTCTGTCCCTCAGAAGCAAGTGGAGTGTTTTCGATTTGCAGCCTGTGCTGAGGGTGACGACGGGGCATTTCAGATCCAATACATCTGCTGTTCTGCAGGTCAACCCAGGGAATATAGCTGCCTTTCTCGAATGACGAAATATGTGTTGAAACCCTAGAGACCACCAACCACATACGAAACAGCTGCTGCCATTCATTTCTTATGGATTTTTGTTGCAGATACTCACATTTTGCTCAGGTGACTGCGTTCACTTTCTGTCTTGCTGAAGGTGAGAAGTGTGGCCTCTGAATGCTTCAGACTGTCAGCATTTAAGGAGTTACATCAATAATACTGGGTTTCTATGTGATTTACTAGTTGTCTCTTCTTTGCTTTGGGCTAAATGGGAAGAACAGGCATGTGGTGTTATAACAATTTTATTGGATGATGGATGCACTTTCAATGGATTGGAACTGAAGTGCTAGAGTGCCTCCAGATATGACTGTCTGCTTAAAAATTATGTCTGGCATAAAAACCATTAATAGTCCATTGCTCCTGACCTATTCAAGCCCATAATCATTGTTGATTTTATAATCTACCTCTAACACAAAGACACTATTACTCTTCCAAGTGGAAATAACATCTTGATCACGTAGTTCAGATGCCAGCCTACTTTGCCACAGTTTAACAGCTTAAAGAAAGAGTTATATAAAAAGGTGTGAAGATATAATTTGTTTCCCTCAAGTGTGTAAGAAATGTTGGTAATCAGTGGCAATTTATATCTTAGTTTCTAGAACCAAAGTTTTAGAAACAATAAAGCGTGCAAGAGGTGAAAGGAGCAAACTTTTCCCTAATGAATTAGGACAAAAATACAGCACTTGGGAGAGACTGGCTTTTCCCTGGTTACTGAGCATGACACCTGCCATAGAAATGCACAAACAGAAGAGAATTTGAGGCCTTTTTCAGCTAACTGCTTGAAGCCCTATATCTAATTTGCATAGAAATTACAGAATGCCAGGGACTATAATTACCACTGCATTTTTCTTTAATGCAGGTATGCCTCACAAAGGCAAATAGAGATTATTTAGTAGGCTTTTACAAACCTCAATGAAAAGTCTCTCAGCACTATTCATGACCTTGGACAGGGAAGAGAAGTGATTTTTTCGGAGATGTCGCCCTATGTCTTTTGTAGGCCATAAATACCCTGTATTTTCATATGTGTCAAGGTATCCCAGTGGAAGTGTGTAATCTTTGGATGGAAAAATAATGCAAGAAGGCATAAAGCTTGAACAGCTTTTTTCTAAGCAATCACAAACTCAACAGTAAAATCTGTTTTTAAGTACCTTGTAAGTACCCTACATTTACTGTTAGCTGTTTTAAGTTAGTTTTTTTAACAGAAATATATCAGTGTTTTTAAGAGGGTGATGGTAGCAACATCATCTTTTGATGAGTGTAACTGAAGATACTAAGGTAGGTGTGAAGCTTAACTGATTAGTGTGTGTGAACTACATGTACTATTTTCCTTTTTCTCTTTTCATACATGTAGTATTGTGCATATTTACTGAGGAAGGGAGAAAACCTGTATCAGAGAGATATTTGTTAAGGATGGTTCTTTGAAGCTGTCCAGAATTAGAAACAGAAAAAGTGTATTAGAAAACTTTGACTTCAGGCACAGGAGGTGAGAGGATAAGAGAGGTATACTGCACATAATTTAACCATGTCTGTGAAATGTATCCTTATATACATTTCAAAGTTGTGAATTTATAGGTAACAAACACACCATGTTATGAAGAACCATCTTTTTCACACAATGCGTAATATAAATCTGGAATATGTTTCCTCTGAGACCATCAAAATAGTACTTGTACTGGATTTGGGGAAAACAGTAGTCTTTTAATATCAGCAATATTATTCAGAATAAAATAAAGGAAATCAAACCTTACACTTCAGGGCATAAACTGAGAAGTCATGAAAGGTCTCACTCCGACAATTTACAATGCTGGCTAGATGAATGGTGTGGACAGGGGGTGTTATCTTCTTCCCCAGTACAAGGTAGTCCTTTGCTGGGGATGGCTAGCATACTTACTGGTCTGATTGCCATGCAAGACCCTATGGTGCAATTGGATACATCTTCCCATAGTGACTTTGACTTTCACTTCTGTGCTGTACTTCATGTTTAATTATTTGCACTTGAAGCCATACTTTATTTATTGATCTTCATGTTTTGACATTGTTGCATTGTAAATTATTTTAATCTCTTAAGGTTTCTGAAATCTGTAGAACAATGTTGCACCAAAGCTGCATCTAACTTTTGTGCAATTTGTGTTCCTGTCATGCAGAACTGTCTCCTATCAGATTACTCTGTAACAGAAGTAGAACAATAGAAAAATAATTAAATGGAGCAGAAGAAAAATGACAGGGCATAAAAAGGTGAGAAATGTATGAAACAATCAGGGATCACCCAAAGTTGGCAAAACCAGTAGGACATTACAACAATACAACTTTACTGATGAGACTGCTCTGTGTGTCTTTTACTTTCTTTCATTTCCATAATGTTGGAGTAGTGACCAGTTTCTAAATGAGCAAAGTCAAGATCCATCAGTGTCTGGGTAAAAGACCTCTTAGGCACTGTGCATGTATCACACTAATGGGGAAAATTTATTCCCACGAGACCTATTAATGCAATTCATATTGCTTATGTCAGGTGTTTTGGTTTTAGATGCATTATTGAAAACTCACTATGGTCCACTGCATTTTTTTTCCACTTCAGAGCAGAGGTTCGTCTTACTGTTCTGACAAAATGATGATTTGAAATTATACAGTCCTTGGCTTCATTTTTGTGGGCTGAACTGATTTGCATTGGTATCCATTTTCTGTCCTGAGCAATTGTGGAACACCTAGGCATTATTTAAGCACTGCTCTGTTCCCCTGCAGTAATGGATGGGGGTACAGCAGAGACTGTTTTAGTTTAGACATGTGTGAACTTAGTTACCCAAATCTTTGCTACAAATCCTTGTAGAAAAGCACTGCAAATTTTAATGTGGCTTTTACCTTCCATTATGGCTGAACGATTTACAATATTCTTCATTTGCCAGCAGCTCCTCCATTACAACACAGATTCTTGAAATGAAGTATATTTCAGAAATGGGATATGGGGGAAGGTTGCTTGTAGTCAAATAAAAGGTTGATCTCCCAAAAATTTCCTTGGTTGTCACATCTAGCCTGTGCAAGCACCTTTTTTGATCTGAGATACTGGCTTCAGTGTTGGCCTTGAGTCTGAACTTAAAAAACTTAGAGGGATTTGACTTGTACCCACTCCAGTTAAAAGTCTTTGTAAGGAAAAATGGCATAATGGCTTAATTTAAATCTTATTTCCCTGCATACCACAGCTACAGATGAAAATGTATAAATACGTTAGCCTAGTGGAGCTGATAAAAAGGAGTGATGTAGGGAGAAGAAATGACCTGTATAATAATGAGACTTAGAATAGCTGCTATCTAAATTTGAGGATCGTTCTAAATGCAAAAAGGAAACCTCATAGAAAAACCTTTGAAAAATCCTTTCTAGCTCAAAACCCTCTGAAGAAATATTTTTTCTGTAACTATGAATACTGTGTTCATAATAAAAGTGTTACACCTAAACCAAACGAAAATAAACAGAAAGACACCTATATCACACATGGTCTCCCTTTTTCTACCCGTGGACTTTGTGGCTGAGCTCTGTTCTCCCAAACATGCATGTTCTTTATCTTTGTATTTACATTACACCTGGCTTACTGGTGGTGCTACCCAACAAAGAAGATGTGCTTAACAGCACATGAAGGCACACCATTCGCACTTCCAGCATCTCATGGATTAGGACATAAATTCCGTGTATTTTTGTCATAAACTGAAAAATCTGGTGTGTTTCCATAATGCTATAGTTTGTCACCTCCTTCACAAGCACCGATGTGAGGGAATAAGGATCACATTAAGGTTAAGCATATGGACACTTTGTGGAATAAGTGTACTCTGTGTAGAGCATTTACTAGGTTACTTCACTCTCGATTTCATCAGTTACAGTTTTACAGTACAGGTGATTTTAGTAGAGTTTTGGAAGAACTTTGGCTCTAATCTGATTATGGTTGCAAAACAGCTTTGCCAAACAACAGAAATATATGTATAGAATAGAGAGTGAAACATGTAAGGAATTGTTTAATTTCAGCAATCATTTGAGTGCCTTATTTTAACCAAAATTAAGGCTACTCAAAATTTTGGTTGTTGCGGAGCATTAGTATACAAGAACAAACATTATCATGGATGTTGCTGAGGTGAGTGCTGGCATTTCCTTCTGTAGCTGTAAAAGTAAATACTGAGTTTTTATTTCAGGTTGCTGTTGGTGAGAGAAGGTAAAATGCATTATCTACTGAAGAGCAGAGATACCTGTTAGGGTTTTGAAGATATTTCCTCTGGTTTTACGCGTTGGGTGGTTTTGTTTTTTCCTTAAGAAACATAATTTTATACTTGCCCTTGGAATGTGTTTGCTCTCTATGTGATTATGCCTATATGTGTTTGCAGATCATGCTTTTTCAGTGTGAATGTAACATTTTTGTTGTGGAACAACTATCATGTTGAGATAGGAGCCTTCTGAATAGGAGGCAGATTTTATGTGCCACTGCAGTCGATTTTACTATTTCATTTACTCTTTTTGGGTTTCAGTATAAAATGAAGCTTGTTTTGAATGTGCATGTCTCCTTTTCAAGTTGTAGAAATTTCAAGAAAACGTAAAAATCAAAACCCTCAATTATCCATCTGGGTTTTACAATGAAGGAGGACAAGTCATAACGGATGTGATATATGTCTTTACACAGAAAATAGGCAGCATAACACCTTAAATTTGAGATTTCTGTGATATTGTCTTTCTGAGACGATTTTCTTTCAGACAGATGTTCTTTCTGGCAAGAGAACCTAGGAACTTTCAGAAATGATAGCTCTCTCTTCTATCATATGGGACTTCCTACTACATTATTCTCTGGGCACTTCTGTTACAAGAACCTTTAGTAAAGAATTGATATGATAAATTAAACATACACAAAGCTATCTTTATTATTTGTCTTGGCATACATACTTTGATTTACACAAAAATGCAGAAGCATTACTGAGCTTTGTACAACTGTAAATGACTACATGGGGTCCAAATTTTGAAGAATTTAGTCATGTAACAGAGTAGAGGTATGTGAAACTCAAAAAACCTTTTTGAGCTGTTAATTTTGGAATCTGTTTTTTCTCAAATTTGACTTTTAGGTTTTCTGAACCTCAGTGAAAATAAGGAGAACAACTCTGGGGTAATAAAAACTTACAGGGAGAAATGTAATAAAACTTACAGACCAGAACCTTTTCAACTGAAGCATCAAGGAAAGTTCAAATGATGCGCAGAGTTCTGCAAGAGTAGCAGGACTGCATTGAGAAAAGGCCAATAACATTTAAATCGTTTCACAAATGTGAAGGCTAAGAAACCTTCATGGGCTAAAAGTATTGCTTTGGTGATACTGGTAAAATGAAGACCTTCCGTAAAAAATAAAATCAAGGACATGAAAAAGACAAAAGGTTATTACTGTGCAAAAAGTGAGACATATATTGTTATCTACAGATAATGTTTTAGTCAGGTAGCATCTTTTCCTAATTTTTGATAAAATACAAACATAATTTCTAGAAGCTGTCACCTGGGAGACTTGGCTATGCTCTGGTTGTAGAAAAAAAATGAACCACAAAACCAAAACCAAACAAAAAACAACAAAAAAACCCCACCCACACCCAAACAGACCAAACCAAAAATAAAACCAAAAACTTAACAAAACAACTGTCAAAAAAACCCAAGAACAAAAAGGTTCAATTAAAAATATTTCCTCCTTCAGGTGGAGTGTCTTCAAATCCTCTTACATCCTCAAAGAGAAGTAAAGCTCCAATATGGTAAGGCTGGCTTTGGTATAAACGCTTTCAGATTTTTCATCATTGTAAATAGTCAGCCTCAGCCTTGGTTACTGAACAGTATTGACTTCTTTGTCCTCTGTTGCTTTAGGTATAATAAAATGGCAGAGGTCACAGTTATAGATATGTGTGGACAAATATGGCATCTGGTCTGGCTGTGATCTTGATGAGCAGACTGTTCCTATGGCTTCTACCATAGATGTTCCAGCTGTCTTCCCTGCTGCCTTATTATTAAAAAGTTACCACTAAGTAAATATGTTATTTGGAGGCTGTATGTTAATACTTCAAGTATGATAAAGTCATGCCTGGTCACAGAAATGATAATCTCTACCAGACAAATATGCTCTCTCTCAGCCAGTTAGATATTCTTGTATTAGTGCCAGTTTCCTGTCTACTCCTTCTTCATTGATCAGCCTCCCTCAAATACCTGCTGAAAATATTTATTTCAAAGGTGAATTCAAGTGCTCAGTCACAATATGTTTTTTAAAAGCCTTAAATGCATTAATCAATACACTAACAGAATAAGAAGGAATTTGACCCACCACTGTCCTTCCCCTACTCCGTGTCCTCCATCCCTGCAAACCTTTCGACCCTAGAAAGCTACATTAGAAGGGGTTCTGCTGTGATTACTTGGATCAGTGTGTGGGAGGATGGGTTATTTTAGAGTTTAGAGAGAGTAAGTAGTTTTCACCCCTAATGGCCAAAGCACAAAAAAAAATAAGACTATAACCATTTTTTTTGTAAAGGAGACTCTCATGGTACAGCAATCTTATGATGAGAAAATATGATTATAGAAGGTAATTTCCTTGGAACAATTGTTGTTTGTATTATTGCAGTATCAGGCAGTTAAGTTTCTCTTAACAACATTTTCCTTCACAGCCCAGCTGCAGCTTTTGCCTGCTTCTTCCATCATTGTTCTACATTTGTTAGAGCATCTATTCCTCTAGATATTGTGATGTGACAAAGTTCATGGTTAAAGCAGTGGGGTATTCAATAATTTACTGATTGCATTTTGAGGGCCAAAATGTCTCCTAGACACCTCTCATCTGACTGGTTACGTAATAATAGTTCTTTCTCACATTTATGATTACATAGTGTTTCCTCCAAATTTCAAAAGAAAATTATAACATTATTGGATGAAAATATACAATGACTGCTACTACTACTACTAAAACAGTTTTACTTCATTTAGTGAATATTTAGTAATAGAGTCACCAAGTACTAAAGACAAAACATTTCTCTGTGAGCCCTTGGCAGATGCACTAGAGATAACCAGGGTGGGGCTGCTGGCTTAAAAGCAGCATGAAACTCACAGTACAAGTGAACGACCTGTTTATGAGAAGGTAGCCCACTGTGGACTTAAGGTATTGTAACTACAAGAGAACAGTTTATTATACCTTTAAGCTTAAAATTAAGCAAATGCAGAAAAAAGTTCTCTTTCCAGATATGGTGCTTCCTTGGTGACAGAGCAGACCAGCTCCATCTGCTGAAAAACACGTTAAGTGATCCAGTGCTGTGCCTGGGTATTATAGTAACTGCCTCCTGAGCTGTGTGAGGTAAAAGTAGGAGGCATATTAAGCATGTAAAAGATGCTTCATTTTGCCTCAATTTCTAAAATTAATAGAAGTTAAACAATTTTAATTTACTAACTTACTTGTAGTTATTTCATCAAAGAAATACTAAAGTAAGCTAGGATAAGCTTGGGTTTAATGTTTTTTTTTTTTTTATTTTATTTTTTTTAATGTTCAAACTTCTTATGTCATGCATTATATTTAAGCACCGCATTTTCTCCCCATAGTATCTCGTTGGGCAAAATGGTCTGTGGCTGTGATTAGCCATTACGTGGCAAGAAGAGAGGTGCTTTTTCTTTTTGACTTGTTTTGTGAACTTGTATGAGTATGATATGCACACTGGTCCTGAGGAAGGAGGCAGTCATTGTGCTTATAGATTTCTGCTTTTAGGCATTTGCTGAAGAAAATCAAACCAGTTTTCAAATAATAAATCTCTATATAAGCACCAAGATATTGTGGGCATTTTTGTAATGTGATTTATTCCTGGTTTGTGAACAGAATAAATGAATGAAAAAAAAATATTTTGGGTACTGGTAGAAAAGAAGAATAACTGTACTGAAGGTAGAAGGATTTCCCTGCTGTAAAACTTGTGTACGGTTTCATCCCAGATATTAATAAGGAGAAATGCAACATAAAGTCTGACTTGGGCTTGCTGAAAAGCAACTTTTTACTTGTATGCATAACAGATCACAAGGCCTCCTTTTCCATTTACCTCTGATAACCTAAAATTATAAAGTTGTGTTTTTTATTGTAACCACAGAATATGTCAAGATTTACCACTATTTTTAGAGAGGAGGAAGAACTATTTCTGTTTTTGCTTCTTTTAATCAAAGATTTGTCAGTAGTAAGTCTGCTGAGACCATGTAAGGTTACAACTTGCTGTCTTTTCAGGATATTTTTTGACAACAAACTATCTGATCTAGAGAAAACCAGATAGAAACAAATAAACAAGTCCAAGACTATCACTAGTGCACAAACAATATTTTGGGAGTTAGGGTGATTTGTGGCTTGGCTCCTTCACACTAGACCCTTTTGAAGTTACATGTTTGTCTGTAAATGGTGTATGACTTGGGTCTTATACCATTAAATTCATATTAATTAATGTAACATACCCACCTAGCTTAACATCTTCCTGTAACTTCCAGGGCTTCTACAGGATGTCTGTTCACTTTATCTATTCTTTAAGAACAGAATAAATTGTTCTTTTACTTCACAAATTCCTTACAAGGTATAATTAAGAATTCCAACATTTTGTTCATCAGTCTCTCAAAGGGAGGAGTTGCCACCATACCCATGAAGTTTAAGAAGCCTGAAATAATTTATTATAGCTTCAAAACTAAATTATTGCTAACTGGAGGAAATTGAAGGGGGGTGGCTTCACAGAATCTTCAGCAGGAAGCCAATCAAGAAGCATTTGCTTTCTTGGTGAGGTGAATTAACTGACAGTATTGGATAGTGTCTCAAGGACAGTTGGTTGCTCATGGACTGAATACTTTAACAGGTCTGCTTTAAGTAAATCCCCATTTCAGTGAAATTTAATGGATGGAGGCCTCAGTCTGAGGAATCTGTGCCTCAGAAAGAAACCTGGGATCTTACCATGTGCATCTACATTAGTGACTCTCTGAGCTGGAGGGGAGTACTCTTTAGGGGTGTATTTACCTCATATCTGTAGTTGGAAACTTGATGTACATACCCAAGCATATCACTGCTGTTCATAGTGAACCTCTTCTGGTGAAAGCAAGGTTGAACTCACACTTCAGGGCATTGCCTAGAACACTTCACTTGCAATTTGGACACCAGGTCCTGAAGCATTTAACTCTTCATGTGTGCAACATGTGTCTGAGGTTGGTGAATCAATTGAACTTCATTGCTGGTGAAAATACCATGTGTACATGCCGGCCTGTAACCATGAAAAGTGTGTGAAATCAAGCCTCCGTATGTTTGACTTCCCTCTTTGTAGTGCACTGGTGGGAAGGCAGATACCACTGAAGCACTGAAGGTTAGTGTGGTCTGAAGGCCTAGAGCACAGAGCAGAGAGCTCTGGTCTCCCTATATTTTGTTAACTTACCAAACTCTGTGCTTAGCTCTGGTTTTCTAATTTCAAGAAAAAATTGACAGGCTTCAAAGAGAAGCTGCATGAATGACCAGTATCTTAACCAATATAGATAATGTGCTTAAAGTAACAGACTACCTGACCTAAGTAAATAAATTTTTTTAGAGCGAAATTTCAGTGGTGATTTGGTCACAGTATGCACAAGCTGTTCTGTAAACAGAAAATGGTTAAGAAAAGTTTCTTTGGTGTCATACACAGAGACAAGTATAATAAGATCCAGCATGTGGAAGCTGAAACAAGACAAATTCAGGCAATACATTTAGCTGAGAACTCAATTAACCATTGGAACAGCTCACATAGGCTTTTGATAGGTTCTTTGCCACTGGAAATACAAAAATTAAGATCGAAGCACAGCAATTAGATTTGACATCACAAATTCAGGGAAAGGCCAAGTGTTAGGTGGAAGGCCGGAGTGCATAATAACATTGTTCCCATCTGGCTTTTGAATCTACTAATCTTGATGAAGGATACATGTCCAATACAAGTGTAACCTGTTCGTACTTGTCTGGTGAGTTGTGTTTATGGTTGCCTGGGGAGGAGATGGTGCTTTTTTCTATAGATGGTGCTATATTTCTATATCCTGGACTCCTGTGAGGACATGGAAATTACAAGTATCTGAGACAGATCTGGAGCAAGATGTGGTTCAGCACTACATTTCCATAGAGTGGAAATGAGCAGATCCAAAGTGCAGTATAAAGCTGCAAAGTTTATAATGGTTGGAGTTACTGCTAAGGCACGGTTCTTTGGTTGAGTGCTCCAGCTCCATCTGTAGTTCCCACCAAAGTGAGAATACTTCTGTTCTGTGGAGGACACAGGGTTAGTGTTAGATCATCAGCAACGAGGCACATTTCTAGCTCCATATTTGGGGTAACCACAGGCCAGGCTCTGTTCCTGTGTCTCCTAGCGTTGCTGTCCAAAACAAAACAAAAATCATACATATCTTTCCTGTCAGACCTGTAAAGGATGGCAAGCACAGGAGTGTGATGCTTCTATGGTGGATAGACTTCCTAGTTTCAAAACATGTTTAGAGTAGGTAAACTGGTGGCTGGAGGAGGCCAAAGTAAAAATTCAGTGTGTATGCACTGCAGTGACTCACAGTGCTTTACTCAGCAAATGTTATACCAACTTTACATACAGAGTAAAATAAATTAATCTTTTCAACAGTGTTCTGCAGTGATTCTGCAACAACACCAGAATTATGAAGAATGCATTCCTGTTCCTAAGCAGTCTAAGATGGAAAAGCTGGCATCAGTACTCACTATATTGCTAGACTGAGGAAGAAAAGCAATATGTGCAGATGAAGCTTAGCTCTTTGACCTGAGACTGACATCAGCTGGGATGGGGTTTAATTGAGGAAGGTGCCCTTGAAATCAATAGGACATTGAAAACAAAGTATCTTTAGCAAAAATAACACTTATGAACTAACTGTTCATTTCCATTAACCCCAGGCTGAAGCCTGAGTGTTGAGATCCAGAGTCTAACAGAATCTGAATTAGAGGAAGCCAGAAGGCATGTTAGAAAAGGAAAATCTAGGATTTTTCTGATGGAGAAGGGTTCAAACTGAGAGCTTAGCTGGGAAGTAGAGCTGGGAACTGCATGTTTATTTTAGTTAGTGCAAAGGCAAAGTAATGATTCTGAAAAATTGAGGAATGGTGTATCACTCTTTTTGGCACTGGGTGAACCAAAGTTTTCATTAGTTTTAAGGTGGCAAAATTGTCCAAATATGAGTTTAATAAAATGGGAGTTTTAGAACAAAATTATAAGCAATGATGTAAATGAAGGTTTACAAGGGAATGGGCAATGAAAGTATTTTCATGGATAAGCAGAATATGCTGTAAATGTATCTTGTTGAATTGCAGGGAAAAAAAAGCCTGTTTATTACTTGCTGAACTAGGAAATGAGTAGTATACTTAAGAGCAGGATAGTTGAACCAGAAGAAAAAAATGTTGTCTTCAGTTTAATAAGAAGGTTAGTTATTAGTTTATTATAGTTTATTACAACTCAAATACCAGTTTTCAATAAAGTGTTTCTATATTTTGTTTGCAGTCTTTACTGAAAACTATTAATCTGAAACACATTTCTGAAGGCACATACTCTGTATTATCCTTTAAAAGACTGAGACTTTTTTTTCCCCGTGACTAAGACATAGGTCTTAAAGCCAGAACATTTTTTCATCTATTCCTGCCTTTGTCATCTGATGTGATCATAACAAAGTCATCTAATTCCTTTGTACCTCAGTTTTCCTTTGTATAAAAGATAGCATGTTACTTATTTCTCCCAGCATGCAGCATCATTTGATTTCACCAAGCATGGTTCTCATCCTCGTGCTGGTAGCTACCATCATAGCTAGACTCTGTTGGAAGCAGCAGTGAACTAAATTCACATTCCTGAATGAAATTTATAAATTACGAGTACAAATAATGCATTCTTAAAGAAAGTATTAATATGAAACAGTAATTTTCCAAATACCTCCTCTCCCCAGGGGAATCATGAAGTCAATTATTTAATTCATGAAGAAGAAAGCAGTTTCTTCTCTGCCAGAATTAAGTAGCAAGAGCTCATACCTTGGTTTTCAGGAAAGGATTTTGCTTACTGGCTAGACAGATGTTGAATTACATGAATGTCTTCCAGAGTTTTAAGCGTTGAAAAGACACAAACACAACTGTGTCTCCAGATCGAGATCCTGTTTAGTGAATAAAATATACCAGATGACAGTCTTGCCCATCTTGGTGAGTATTACCACAGCATTTAGCTACATGAAACAACTTCTTGGACTAAATCATATGTATAGGTAGCTGTAAAGCACTTTTTTTCCCCCCCTCCCCTGTAGCTGCATACTGGTCTCTATTAAATATTTTCCAAAAGAGTAATTTCAAGGAATTTCCTGAATGAAAGGTGACAGTGAGAATGGTAAGCTTAGAAACAATCCACAGTAAGTAATCAGTAGGAGTCCTGTACCATATCAGAGATGTTGCAAAGTGCACCTCTTTAGTCTGCTAAAGTTTGGATTCTGGTTATGTGAGGTGCACCCCAGTAGCAAATATGGTCTGGAATATTTATCTCAATGAGATAGCGAGCAAGATGCTTGAACTGTGAGAATCTCCTTGATGTGGTAACTCACAGATGTTTGATTATCCCACTTGATAGATTCCCCCAAATTGCAGTGATGAATACTGCAGAAATATGTGTATGTAAAATGTTACAGTTGTCTTGAGAAAGCCACTGATACAAGCCTATTAAGACGATTTCATTGTTGTTGATATATTAGCCTATTAATATCCATTGCTCATTGTAAATGCTTATTAGGTATTTAACCATATAGAATGGAGAAGCCCACAAACCAGCACATGCTGGCATTTATTTGCCCATTTAGTTTGAAGACAAGATTTGTTGAACTGTAGTTGGATTACGTTTTTTAAACATGTGGCATACAACAGATGTTGCCAGTCAGCCTGTATTCTCTGCTTTTGTGACTATGGGATTAATAGGTAGCTATTTGTTTTGAATTATTTACTATGTCAGAAGCAAGGTCAATATATAGATTATTACTATGCAGACATGAACTTTGCTGTACTTTGTTTCTGAGTCTGATTTATAAAACACTGAATTCTGGAATCATATGGTGATCTGGAGATCTTAATTTTGAATTCAAGTCCTTGCATAATGAAAGGAATTTTCACCTGGGCCCTCAGGACCTTCATCAGTGCCACTTTGTTCATCAGCCAGAAGTGGCAATGCCTTGACTTTTTGTTGCCCAAGAGTGACTTTGCAGGGGTGGCAGTTATGAAATGTGTAATTCTATTAATAATTGAGCAAATCTGACATAGAGGCTGCTGAGACAAATTATTTATGGACCTTGCAGTCCAATTATTTATGGACCTAGCAGTTATAATCAAGTGTGAAAAACAGCACTTTGAATGTGAACTCAGAACCTGGTATGACTTGGATTAGTCTTTGATTCAATTTGGAAGTATAAGATGGCTTTTTGGCTTGGCATCACCGAAAGTGCGCTAGTGTAGATTAAGAAAAATTTGCTCTGTTGGCTCTGTTTGGGCTGAGTTCATTACAGCTTAATATGCTACTGCTTTGACCTAAAAGAACAATAAACAAAAAACTTCTGTAGTGATGTAAATGATATCTTTACAGACAGAATTTCTAGTTATCTATCTGTTGTGCTGCCACCGCCTCAAGAGATAGCACGTTTTGTAATTACAGTCCAAACAGACTAAGAATTTCAGTCAGATTGAACAAACTAAATCAATCTCTGCTCTTTATGCATTCTTACAAGAAGACAATATCTGCAGATATTTTGGGAAGATTTGCAAGGCTTCTTCTGAATGCTTATTGCATTTCTGAGTAAAATACTATTAAGTGCAACTGGAGCTGTTCCTTGAACTTTGATTTTCAGGGGTCCAGGATTTCCAGTAACTACCAGAGAAATCCATAGTGTGTAAATAAAGAACAATGAAAGAAAACTCTTAGTTCACATTGATGTAAATAATCAGCAATCTCTCCACTAGTGTCATTGGCATGTATATTTGTGCAGCTTTCTTATTCAAGGCAGTTGTAAACTCTGCTAAAGTAGTTACTGAAACAGGGTTAAAAGCTGTTTTGCATTGCAGAAATAGAGCAAAACAGCTGCAAGGTGGCAGTAAATCTGACTCTGTGAGGTTACACTGACATAAAACCAGCATGATATCAGTCCAGGTTCAACACATTTATACCAGTGTCAAGGTTAAATCAGATGACAGAACACCAAAATAAAACCAAAATAATTTTTAAAAGCCATCTCGTGACATGGGATCTTTTATCTAATGTAAGATTTGAATATTCTAGAGAGCTCACAGAGACTTTATCATCATTTAATGTTTATGTCTGATCAGACTGTCTTAAAGCATAAATTATACTGTGCCAGATAATCACAAACTGCTGCAGCAGAACGTGTGTCTTTGTCCTGGTAAAAAGCATTCAGAAATTCATGAAACTGTATTCTTTAGGACTGTTTGATTCAAATAGAAGGGTATTCACTAAGTTCATAAAAAACTAATATTTGCCTTCCTTAAGCACACTTGGAATAATCAGTAATTCAGTAGGTCATAATATTTAAATAAAACCAAATATTTTCTCTACATTAAGTTGTATGTAGTGAATCAATACTAAATGGTTTGTTATAACTTTTGAATTGGAAATTATGAAGCACATATAATGAAAATGCCTAGTAGAGGCTTGAAGGTAATTGAGTGCTTTCCGGAAATACTCTTTTTTAATTTGATCCTTTTATACCTATTATTTGAAAGATTTTATCTCTAGTACTCAAGATAATTTCACAATATACACCTAAGCAACTGGTAAACCAGCTGATGAACCTGATCTTTTGTCTTATTGATGTTCTAAACAGCTGTGGGCCTAACTGACGCTAGAGTTTATTCAGTGGAGGCATAATTAAAAGCAAACTATAGAGTTTTGAACTTGTTAGGACATCAGAACAGTATTTGAATCTTGTAACACAGTGGAGATCAACTATACAAAGTAACAGTAAGGGAATAGTTAAGAGACCTCTGCCTTATATAAAGGTGACTGAGACATGGACACAAAGCTTGAGTAAGGGCGAATGACAAAGAATTTTAAATCCTGGTGATGTGAAAATGAAATCTCATCACTAAGAGGAAAGAAAGAAAGAACAATATAGAGCAAAAGAAATCCAGTCTAGTGTCCACAAAAAATTAGCTTACTGGAAAAGATAGAGAAAGAACCTGATGAAGGTATTGTAGATTTTCCAAAGCAGAGGAACTGTAAAAATTTTAATTTTTGAAAGATCATGAATCAGACCTCACTGGCACGCTCCTGACTGTCTATGTGGAAAATGGTTTCAAAGTGGCAAAGGTCAGGTATCTGGGAAAGCACATGAAATTTTGAAAGTTTACTTATGCTTTAATCTTTCTCCTTTTACAAAGTTTTTTCTTGCTAGTGTTTCATTTAATCTGCAGATTTATTTCATTATGTACAAGAATTCTAGCAGCTAAGAAATAACAAAGGCATTGTTAACTATTAGCTGATCTTTATTTGTTGCTACAGTTAATGCTTCTTAGCAGAATAAGACTGTGCTGTACAGATTAGGCCACTTGATATTTCACCTTTATGTCTCTTCTCTTTACTTGATTTTTCAAATAATTTCATTTCCTGTGGCAGAATGTTTTCTTTGAACTCGATGTATCAAGCATAGAAGCCTTTACAATTAAAATGTTTCTAAATTGATAATACCTGTACAGCTGTACATGCACCAATGCATGCCTGCATGTACACAGGCACTACAGAAAGCAAGACTGGAGAAAATACCAACTCTTCTGCTAAGGAAAGCAGTGAAGAGTCAGTACAGCGCAGCCCTAGTCCTCCACAAGTTTAGGGAACCTTTTAAGATTCCTAGATTAAAAACACCCTGGAGCTGTCTTACGAAAATAAGCAGATTTCTTTCAAAGGACTTGCTTTTTAAAAGCCCAGGGGTCAAGCCCAGGGTAGATTACAGGTGCTAGGTTCAGTACAGGATTCAGGACAGCCACATGAAGCAATATAATGAATTAATGAGACTTGCTGATGGAAACAGATGCCCTGTCAGGTCATCCAGTGCAATCCCCTGTGGAAGCAGGTTTATTCTCTGCTATATATCTTCCAGTTTCAATACTACTACATGGAGCCGATAGCTCATTTTGCAGTGGTGTGTAACTCTGAATCCTGATTTCTTATCCCCTGAGTGTTAGCTGTTTGGGCTTATGTGATAAAAGCACCCCAGTTTCACAAATGTCAGCTATAATTATTATAATTTCTATATGTACTGCAGTTTGTATTTCTACCAGAGATGCCAACCAGAACTGAAGCCAGAACTGAACTGCGGCTAGAGGGTAGCAAAGGACATACCAGTCTATGTAGTTTTCTGGTTTTGTTCCCCTGTAAAGGTTACTGTAAAGAAGATGATGCATTTAATACATGTACATAATCTAAGAAAAACTGCATATTGTTTGTGATTCTTCTGGAAGACTTTATCTTTTCTTTCCTCATATTTTGTATTACTTTAAAGTAAAAGTATTTGTCAGACTGATGAGAAACTTCATGCTTTCAAGTCTGCAGTGCAAAAAGAATAACTAACAAATGTTGCCTCCATCAAACATAATCACCTACTTTTTGTAAGTATGCAAATAACCCACTTGTAGATTGCCCATAGACTTAAGCTCAACACTCTTTTGAGTCCTTTATTGGTTTGCAGCCAAACTGCTCAGCATTATGTAGGATCCAGTCCTTTCCAGGAGAGTAAAAAAGGGTACTAGCCATGATATTGTTATTGTTGGAACCTGCAGTTCTTTGGATTGCATTTATCTGGGCATGTTTTACTCAACTGGAAACTTACAAACAGGATTACACCCAAACTATGATGGCATATATGTTTTTTTTGTGTTTGGTTTGGGTTTTTGTGGTTTTGTTTTGTTTGTTTGTTTGGTTTTTTTCTTCAGGTAACACACATAGTGAGTGGCTGAGATGCAGACAGCTTTGTGCAGACAACCCCAGTGCAGGCTCCTGCTGGGAAGGCGGTCATAGGCCAAGTGGTGAAGTGTCAGCCTTGGTTGCACCTTGGCAGAGTTTAATGCTTGAAGTTGATGATGTGCTGTCTTCTGATCTTCTGAGTTCCCTCTTTTTTTTTTTTTTTTTTTTCTCCTAAGGGCTTTTTACCTTGACATGTTGGTATATTACCCTTGAGTTTCTCCTACCTGTTCAGAAATTTTGCTATTGTGGAATTAAGCAAACATTTCGTTCTCTGAATGTATCAATTGCTACTCTTTCAAGATCCTAAATATCTTTCAGAAATTCCATAGACATACAACAGGTTTTCACATTTTTCATTGTTTGTTTGCATACTCTGCTGAATATGAGAAGCACCATTGTAAAGCTGAAAGACAAGTTAACTTCACAGCTTTGAAACAAGTTTTAGAGCCTTTTACCACTGGAATGCCTATTTAGATTCATTCTGCATGAGTAGTCAACAAAATTCACTTCAAGTTGATTATCCTTTGGTGGCTTCTATGAAACGAGTCTGGTTTTGTGGCTGGTCCCTTGGGTAATTATTCCTGACTAAACCCCTGCTGTGAGTGACACAACTCAGAGCTGTTGTCCTACATGGTACTCATCAACTACTTTCTTAATGGTGCAGATCAGGTCTTCCATTATGGAATGAAAGGCATTGATTAATCACTTTGTAGCTACTTCTTTGCAGATATCCTCAGTCAATACATATTGGGTAAAATCTCTGTACTTTCCCCTTGCACTTCTTGAAACTGTTTAAAAGTCACAACTAAGTATTTGAGAAAAAACTTCTGTGTAAAATAGAAGAGCTGCAAATGAGCTTGGTTACCACTAAAACTGTAAGGGCCGGACCATATACAAGGAAACATGTATGTAAATAAATAAATAAACAAATAAAATTGCTAGTGATGTATATTCTGTGAATACAATTGGTCAGTATTCCAGTGTATGTAATCCTGTGGGCTGAATAATACTTTGCCCTTTACAATCCTTTTTGAAATACTTGAGTGTAGGTATTTTGCAATAGTAGATTCAGTCTCAGGAGAGGAAGTGTTAAGGTTGTATTTGACACTTCACTGTGTACATTCAAGGACTTCATTTATAATGCCAGTTGACCATTTCAAACTGTGTTTCTGACAGCTTGGCACTAATGCAGGCTATGTGTCACAAACAGCTGAGGCAGCTCTGTGAAGTGACAACCATCTGGAGCTTTCTGCTTTTTTTCAAAGTGGCAGCCTTTTTGTCCTCCTTCTTTGAGTATTTCATTCAGTTTTCCTTCTCTGTTGTCAAATAAGATGAGTAACAAGAGCAGGATTTTGCTTTCCACCCTCCTTGCCATGATTTCTCTGGATAATTATCAAACATTGCTGTGTTCATGTGAGCTTTTGATGCCAACTGGGCAGAGAGAATTCAAGAGCAAAGCTGTTATTTCTGCAATTAACCAGCAGAAACAGAGCAAACAATAAACTTGGCACAGTCATGTCAGAAGTGAAGTGGTGGCAGGCTTCTTCGGTCAGATTTTTTATCATCTCTTATAACTGAAAAATGCCACTAAGTCACAATGGTTTTGTGTCATGCCTGCTTTCACTGGCAATAGCAACGCTACAAACCAAAAAGCAGTGGAGAAGCAGGCCCTTAAACCTCATCGCTGAGGCAACTCCACTGATGCCCCATACATGGCTTAAGCACCAACCATCTGACATCACTTAGTGGGACATGATTTTCTTGATGTTGCTTGTTATTTTTATTGTCATTAATTTGTACCATTGGCTTCCCTTGTTAGGCATTTCATTACATATTCATACACACATCTGTTATTGGGCAAAAATCTCCAGTGGGAGCCAGTCTGGGTGCCATTATTCTGCTGTGCCTGCATTTTGACAGCAGTAACAATCATTTACTACTCAGGCAAAAACCTAAACATACTTTCTCTGTTTTGTCAAAGCCAGCACTCAAAATAGTACCACAATTTCTTCTATGCTTTAGGAAAGCCTTAGAACCAGATGGGTAGAGATGTTGTTTGGCAAGGTTCACCTTTGACTGAGTGTGCTGTAACACAGAGCACAGAGCAGCATAAGAGGGTTGTGTTGTGTCCTTCCATGTACCATGCTGAATTTCAGGAGCACTGTGCAGGAGCAGAGGGATTTCCAGTGTGACTGGGAGGACTGAGTCTCTCCAGCCAGTACATGGGCAGTGTGACAAGGAAAGACAGGACACACAAGCCCAGAGACAACAGAGGCATTTCCCATAACTACGGCTCTGCATCTGAGCACTGGTAGGAGTCAGGCTGCCCTGTCTGTATAGTACTGGGGTCCCATAGCCAAGAATCCTGGCAAAGAAGAGAGATTTAGTCTCTGTCCTCCTTCTCTTTAAGTCCATAAACCCCTTAATTTTGGTACCCTTGAGCAGTAACAGGCTGCTCCTGTTTGAGAGCCTGCAAAGTTGTGCTGCATGCATAGGTGCTCACCATCCATCTTAGAAGTAAAGAAGCTGTGAGATAATGGGTAAGGGGCAATCCTCAGTCCTGCTCCCTCACATCCCAGCCCAATGAATCTGTGCCTGGAGTGCCCACTTAGCAAGGGGTCAGAGGTTTATCTGGACTAGACGGAGCACCCTTCAGCCTCACCCCAAGATGTGGGCATTCACAGAAGGAGGTGATATCCCTGCCGGTGCTCTTCACTTCTCCAGGGTGTATTTGTGCTGAGTATTATGCACAGCACCCTGTAAGGTCAAAGGAAACTAAAGTTTAAAGCACCCTAGAAAACACAATTTTTGTTCAGTACAAATGTGGAAATTTGGCATGTTCTCTAGCTCCTGTGTTTGGCGGCATGCTCTGGACATGTCTCATTTGCAGCCACATCTCAGTGCTCACCCTTGCTTGTTGCAGTCTCTTTTCTGTAAGAAGTAAAACAGTGTTCGTAGGCTAGAAGGAAAACATGTTGGTGCTTTAACATATTTGCAGTTCTTAGGACACAGTGACCAAGACTCAGTGACAGGCTAATACATGGGCAAGGCTTACCCTACAGTCTTAGCAAAACCTTGGTTATTTTACTATGACACAAATCCCAAACAGAACTATGGTCCTAGCACATGTGTACTGTACAAATATACACTAAGACAGTAGGCTTTACCCTTAGGAGTTGAAATAGAAATTCTATGTGGAGACGAAAGATGAGAAGAAAAATTACTAGCAGGCCATCTCAAACATAGAGAAGATGAAAGACAGGAAGCAAACCTGCCATTTATCAGAAATGCTAACACCCAAAGCTCCTGTTCGATGCTTAGGCATTGTGGTTGATGAGCTTCAGGCCATTTGCATAGGACTTCAGTGAGAGAGCTGAAGAGTACCTTGTGGCTTTTTTGTTTGTCTGTAGCATTTTTAGCTAATTGTCTTCAATAACCTAAAGAACGTTTGCAGATATCAATGCTTAATGATCAAAATTTACCACTGAAGAAATTTTGATGATTTTAAATGTAACTTTGTAACAGGTGATGGATAAGTTGCTCCTAGTCATGTAACTTGGTAGCCATGAAGTACAGAATTACTCAGATCATCTGCCTTTTGTTCCATCAATTCCTTTGTCTCTCCACCCCTTTTAGTCCACTCTTCCCATTTGTTTTCCCTTCTTTTGTTCTCACTTAATGGTTTTGAATGTGGAAAGGGGAGAAGAAAAGTGTTTAAAAGTCAGTCTTTCAGGTTTGGGAGTTTTCATTAGGAGAAGCCAAATGGAAATAATGAGGAAGTAAAATAAAGAACATTTACACATTTCTTGGGATATGTGCACAAAAACCATGTTTCTCTTTCTGCATCCTTTCAAATGAGGTTTTGTCTGCACTGTCAGCTGGTAACAATGAAGGCTTATGTGTTGGAGCTGTTGGTGTTATCAAGGACTTTATGAGGAACCCAAAGTCTGAAAGCTGGTATTTAGTTTTTAGTGCATGGAGAAGTATTTATTTTCTTTTTGGCTCTGCTTCCCATATTTCAGGCAGCCATCATAGATCTTGATCTGTGGGGAATATTGGAAAATGTCAGAGACTTTAAAGCAGTGCCAGCTCTGAGGGTTGGCTGTGCATGAACCTCAATCACATGCAAAGCTTGTTTCCCTGGTAGGACCTGAACCGAGACCTTAATTCAAAAGGAGTAACTCTTGCTCACAGCATGAAAGAAATGATAGTTACATGTTCACTTTTACACCTCTAGCTACTACAGAGGCAGACTCTCTGCTAATATCTGGCAGTTTTTTGTGTGGTAATAGGCCTAAAGTGTTAGTTTTAAGACTTTTTGCAGAAAATAAAGGTTAAGTAGTGCTTCTGAAGAAAAATCAGTAGTCACATTTGAGCAGATAACCCTCTGGCTTCCCTCATCCCAGAGGAGGTGCGATAGCTGGGTACACAGCTGAGGGAGGGAAGTGTGCTGAGAACTGAGGCTTCTTTCCTCTTCTGCTGTCAAGTCTTCGCAGTCTTTGGAGGAAAGTGCAGTCTAAGAGGAGGCTGCTATAGTGGGCTTCTCCTTTATGTCACAATATAAAGCTGTTTCCTTTGGTTATGAAGTCTTTCTAAGTCCCAATTTCCCATTCAGTTGAAGTGTCTCTCAGCTGCTATAGAGTGTGTCTGAGTTATCAAGTACCTCTTGAACAGCTGTGTTAATGTTTTCTGGAAAAAAAAAAAAAGTATATTTAAAACTTATTTTCTTATGTTTTTGGTGACATCAGCTAGTTTTATTTTAAAATTTATTTAAAATACATTTTAGAATTGTGTTCTTTCTTGATGTACAACAGAATCATGGAAGAAGAGCCATGCAAGATGGCTGCAAAATAAGACTGTAGTCAGAGCAGTACCATAGCCACGTTTGCACAATGCAGAGTAACTGGGACATGGCTCTCCAGCTTTCAGACCTCATCTAATACATACACATGGCACTGTACAGTCATATGCTTTTGCTCAGTTAGAGACTGGGAATTTTTCCACAGAAACTTGCATAGACATAGATATGACCGTAATTACTTATGGGGGGTATGCAATACCTTTAAGCTTTCTGGACAAAGGGACAGGTTTCAGGGGTTTTCAGGAAAGATGATAGTAGAGCTTCACTTACATGAAGAAGTGTACACTAGCTGGGAAACAGAGGGTGTGATCAGGGGCAGGACCAGGCAAGGCAGAATGAACCTTGGCCAAGCTGATATTTCTGCTTGGATACCACTAATTTAGAAAGACATATCTTGAGTTTCACCAGCAATCAGTGGGACCAAGCTGTCTGTCTTTTAAATATGTGATTCAGATTTCTAAGTTACTCATGCATGTTTGAAAATATTTAGCATTTGCAAATTAGTTGGAGTCTATGGCTATGATTATTGCCTAGGATAATTTATCTGTGGAAGGAGCCTATTACATGAATCTTCCTTTATATTTGTTTGTTGAAATTTGGTTTTGCTTGAAGAAATTTGGGAAAAAAAAAGAATTTTTATTTCAGATCACTCAGCAAGCAAGTAGTTCTGCTCATATTAGAACTTCAATGCCCAAAGGTTTCTTTTCATGTGAAGTGATACTGGTTGCTGTAACACCCCCACTCTCCCCCCCACAAAAAAAGCACCACTATCTAGTCTTGATTCCCTTGGCTGTGGCACACTTTATAGATACAGTTCGATTAAAAGGCTTAAGGAAATTCAAAATTTAGAGCACTGGTGGATAAAGCTGGTTAAAACTGTAACAAAAGAAGTACCACTGTGCTACAGTTATCAGAGGCATTTGTAATACTTTTTGGTTATGTAGTCCCACAGCAAAAAGTCCATGCAAATAGCTTCGAGTGTAGAGAACAATCACACTTTCCTTTCCTTCTTAACACTTTAATTAGAAAAAGAAAAGGAAACCAACACTGATGGAAAAAAAAAAATGATGGAAAATGAATGGCATTTCTCTAGACCTCATGAAGAAACAGTTTGCTGACAAATCTGGCTGGAAAGAGACATCAACTCTATCTTAGATGACTGCAGTCATTTGAAACCACCATCTCCCAGCTTCACTTTTCTGTGGTTATTTCCACTCTACATGCTTTGGCCTTTGGCTGCTGCAATAGCATAAGTGACATGGTAGCCAATGTTTCCTTTATCATGATTCAACTGTGGGTTTTTTGTTTGATTCTTTTTGGTGTGTTTGTTTGTTTGGTGGGTGTTTTTTGTTTTGTTTTTTTGTTTTTTTTTTGAGATTGTGGACTTTTCTCACTTGATTAATATAAGCCATTGTCAGCAAAAACACTTTTTGGTCAGGATTAATTCCATCTATGCTCTATGGGTTTGTTCATGTTGCTGTGCTGACAGACCTGAACTAGAATACCCCAAAATCATGGTCCTCAGAAACAGGCACAGCTAATACTGAAGCAGTCAGCTCTAGAAACATGTTTTTCACTCTGCATCCTGGTTTAAAGTTGATATTTTGTGAATTCTGCTGTTGCTAGAGAAGGGTCATAGTAATTCAACAGTTTCTACAGTACCACTAGTAGTGAGATTACTTGAGTAGACCGAGATCAGTTATATTCTGGTTTAGGTCTGCATTGTAACTCCTATTATGTGTTTCACCTAAGTCAAGTATTGCTGGGAAAAAAAGCTGTTTCTTTCTTTTCTCTTTTCTTTTCAAACCACTCTGAAGTTTCTGAATGTTATCCAGAAGAGTCATATAATTCCAGCAATATGAGGTGGTGCAGTTCCTATTTGCAGCAATGAGAGGTTATATATATATATATATATAGTCAGAAGAACAGCATTATGTTCAAAGTACTGCAGAGATAGCCAAATTATTAATAGTGAAAAGCGGAAGGATTCAAAATCTATTTTCAGGTATTTTGGATTTGTACCATTTCCATGCCCTCTGAAATAGCATCCTTTCTGGGCAAACAAAGGAGATGTTTGTAAGCCATTTTTGTGAGTTAAACAGCTTCTGAGAGAAAATGAACATGCTTTTGAATGCAAATAAATGTGTATTAGGGGAAATTATACAGTATGATCTGTTCCACCATTATGTATTCCACAAAATTACAGCAGAGGACGGAGTTACATTAGTTAGTAATTTTCCATTTTGAGGGTTCCTGTCAAGTTCTCCATCATCCTGAGAAGTTGGTTTTTGCCCCACCTCCTTTGTTTTTTTTTTTCCTTGTGTGATTTTTCTGCAATTTTAAAATATAATATCACCTGTTATCTAATTTAGACTATACTAAGGAAGTTTGTGCCCATTACAATCTTTGAAAGGCACTAATAGAGTCATTGTGCTGCTGCCATCAGTTTGAATCTGGTTTGCCATTCCCGCTGGAGGTGTATTAGTTTCTTCCATTACCTGTGGATGACTGACATTATGGGCAGTACCTGCTATATTCTCTTACATCGGAACCTATTAAACAAGTGTTTAATCCACAGATTTTTGATACAGGATGCTGTAACAGCTCCAATGAGGCCCTTTGGGTGTATCCTGACAATGCCTGCTTGGGGAGCCATTAGACTGTTGAATATTAATGTGATCCACTGTAATGGTTCCTTTGGTGCAGTTAGCGCATGTTATGTTAATGTGAACTTAGGGATTCTTTAACTGACTGATGCAGGAGAATTCTTATTTGGTGTGCTAAATATCCAGATGTAGTTGTTGATTATGCAGCCAGTCTCTGCAGTCTCATCATTTATAGGCGGTTAAATAATTCAGCCTGTGGGTTTGTTTGTTTGTTTGTTTGTTTTCTTTTTTTCAGTGTTCTGTAAGTAATTTTGCTGAGTTAGGGTTATATGTATGATATACTATATATATATATATTATAGATATTTTAAGACAAAAGGTGGGTCAGTGATGGGGTTTATTAGTTGAAGGCTTGTGACCGTTCACATTCTCTGTGGCCTGTAGCTCAGCTGTACCTCTAGGAATGTTTTGACAATACAATTGAACTGATGCAAGAGCTTTGTGCCTTCAAAACGGGACTACTCCTGCTTGCACATATCTGCTCTCCCACAGGCTCCTGCCTCCCGCTTTGTGCTGACTCTGGCTCTCTTCTGACTCCTCACTGACAGCTACAGCCATGTTTGCCTGATTGCCTTGCAATTGTGTGCCACTTTGCACTACTCCTAGGATTCCTTAGGTCTATCACTTATTCCATTCTTTGGCTTAACTTTATTTTTCTTTTCTGCTAGAAACAGCACCAAATAAATTTGTGATTTCCCTGATAGTCTTCTTTCTGTAGGTAGCAAGCATCTCACATCCTTTATCCGTTTGCTTCTTTTCTTGATTCAAATTTCTTTCTGCCCTTCTCTGACTTTGGTCTTCCTTAATTCCTCCCTATTATCTTTCTAGCTGCTTTTCTGAGACCCCAGGGAAAGGCATCATCTCCTCTCCTGTGTCACAGTATTGTCTGCTTTCTTGATGTTGAAGTCCCTCCCCTGGTGATCAAGGTCCCTGAAGCATCTGATTATGATTATGCATTTCTCCTGACCTATTCTCCATTTCATTCATTTCTCACACTGATGACTCTCCTCCCAGCCCTCGACAAAACAGGCTGCACAGCTGTGTGAGGATGGAAAAGGTTTTTTTTTCCTTTTCACACCTTCAGCAATAAGAACAAAAGAACAGTGTGCTGTCTTTGCAACAAAACATGAAAATGAAACACATTTCTTCCCAGTTTTCATTTTTTCCTGCTCCCCCATTCATTTAAAATTGGCAAATTAAAAAAAAAAAAAAGAGAGAGAAAACATGAAAGGCAGGGAAAAAGAAAGGGAGAGGGGTAAGTTAACAAAAATGATTTCACAAGGCTTAAACCTCACTCTTCTTGAAAGATTTACAATGAAAATGTTTTAAAAGATTGTTTGCTATTGTTTGTAACACCTGAGCCACTTTCTTCCTTATTTCTTCATATATACACCTCATCCCTTTTCTCCTCCAGGTGTGTCTGCTCTGCCTGATCCTCACTGATTGTGGCATTTGGTGGTGGCTGCTGGAGCTCTGAGGGATTCTGTGACAGATCTGGTTCTCGGGAGCCATGCCAGCAGAGAGAAAAGTATCTGTCATTTTTATTCTTCGAAAGCTGGAATTTTAATATCTTCCCTGGCTTTGTGTCTTCTGTTTAGTATCTTACCTGGCTTCCCTAGTCACAAGCACATTCAGGGAAATCTCTGCAGCTTTCTTCAAGTCTTTGTTATTATTGCTGGGATCTTTTGTCTAAGCCCCTGTGGTGTCTTTTCCCAATATGATCTTGGTTACCCTTTTTGACACTGCCTCACCCCATCCTCAAGTATCCATGGTAAAAACTTCTCTCTTTTGGCCTTTGGTTTGCTGTCTGACTTGTGACAGGTGTACCATGAACCTGAATCTGATCTGGGTTTAAATATTCTTCTATGTTGCTCTATTTAAATTCTATCTTTCTTTATTAAAAATACAGAAATATTGAATTTACCTCTTCTTCTGTTTCCACAAGTGGTTATGGTTTTAAACTCTTTCATAGTACTTTAGGAAAGCAAGTGTTACTGATAGCATTATTGTTATTTTAGGGCTAAGACGCAGTGAATTTTTACTATGCATCAGTGAACTTTAAGGACAGCTTGTAGTGTTTTGTATGATTGTCATGGAGGCACCCCGTAGGTTAATTTAAGGGACAACAAGGTCCAAAAACAACTTTTATTAAACCGGTGAGAAACAGGGTTTTAGCACTCCAAAAGTGACTTAAATAAAGGTTCGGATATCAGTTGAGGAAAATTATTTAAGAGGCAGCAGCTAACACAACAGGCGGTCCAGTGAGTGCATGCACGTGGCTTCACCAAAACAATGCCGGAGCCATCCCCCAGTCCTGGAGAAGTACACACTTGCCTAAACACGGTGCGGAATTATTTTTAAAGAGATACATGTACTCGTAGTGAGTACGGAAAGTGTACACTCGCGATTCCACGAGGGTAAATTTATAATACATTCGCAATCCTGCGAGGGTTAATTTACTTACACGTGCAAATGTGCACGGAATATTAGACATGCTTACGTGGAAGCACAGGAGGAAAATACACTCGCGATTGTGTGAGGAAATAATTTTACATGCGCTCATATGGAGCGCGGAAAGTTATACGTGCATATGTGCACGAAAAGTATAAATATACTCACAATCCTGCGAGTAGTTTTACTCACATCTGTGGCGGCGAGGCAAGCGGAGTCCCCATCCCGGGGAGGGGGGCTCTCGGCGGCAGCATCTTGTTCGTGCTCCGAGAGACCCGCGACAATGGGTGGAGTCTCGACGAGAATCCTGTTTTTATCTGATCAGATCTGACTGTAGGCACTCTAGAAGCTTCTCTGCACCCCCCACACTGGCTGTGGGTTCCCCTGAAGCCTTACACTGGCTGCAGGCGACCAGCGGCTCCGCACTCCCTTCTCCTAATGGCCCAGGAGCCAGGGTGCTCTGGGCCAAACAAAAGAAGCTGTTAGCCTCAAGTAGCAGAGAAAGAGGGAGATGTGCCCACTCCTTCCATACTGAAGGAGGGAGGGGAAGAGGGGGGGGGTTGCATTCTGCCACAATCATGAAGGCAAATGGTTTAGCCAATATCATTTCAGCCTGACAACTGGCTGTTAATCTGCCACCATGTAGTCTTCCAATTAAAAGTTTTCCTTCCTGTGTAGGACAGAAGCAAAAACTGAATTATCAGAATCTCTCTCAGGACTGAAATTTCAGCTTTAGCTTTGCTACAGTTGAAGTCTTTTGGCCTCCAGTCCAGTGATCTATCTGTGAATATATTCCATAAAATACCTGGTCAGCTTCAAGACAAACCAATCATGACCGTTTCCCCTTGAGATAATCCCCTGGATAATGAGAGTCAAGAGACCTTCATTTCACTTTTATTTGTGATCAGATGTCTTCTGCTCTCTGCCTTTCTGCCTTTATACTTTCTTACTCTAACTTATTATTTTCATATGAGATTCAGGCAGAACTCCTAATGAAATCAGGGCAGAGACCACAGGTAAGTGAAAACACTTAACATTATCAGATAAAACACTCTTGGTGAGAAATCCAGCATATCTCTTCAAATAATTATTAGTTTTCATTATTCAGGCTGGTCACTGCTTCTTGAGTTTTTCCTTTATGCATTTTAAAGAAATCTTGTTTTACTCATCTATTTGTAAATCTTCAGAGGCAAATAAACCTCATCAGCTGGCAGTAAAGAGGTGAGATTGTGCAGTGAATGGAACAATGTGTCAGTTTCAGAGCAAGAAAATGGATTTAATTTCTAGTTTTATTTCAGGTATCAGCTGTTTGTACAAATTAGAAGCTGAAAAGCTACTAGAGAGTAGATGTATGTGCACTTGTTTTTAGTTTTGGTTTTGGGTTTTTTTGGGCTGTTTTTTTTTTGCTTTGTTTTGTTTTTTAATCATCCTGGTTCCTTTCACAAGCAAGAGCAATAAATTGCCAGTTAGAGTTCTGCAGGACAAAAAAAGTGAGGCTCAGGCCAGTTTTAGCCTTCTTCCTGGGAGCTAAGATATGAGAGGTAGTTCATGTGTCAGGAAGAGCATGAGAGTAGGAAACAGCTTATGATGGAGTTCTAAGCCATGCTGTTTTTCCTCTTGTTTCTAATGTGTGTGCCCTTGGGTTATGGCCTCTTGGGGAATGTTTATTGCAAATATCAACCAGCCTAGACTCTTCCAAAAGAGTGAGCAGCCAAAAAGACTGCAATTTTCTTTCAATGAGAACAACCTCCTCTTCCAAAACCAAGTTCCTTTATCTTTTTGAAAACAAATAAAAATTAGAAGCATGAACCTTAGTTGATATGAATTATCAGATAAAGGGTGATACTGGCATCTTGGACTTGATTTAGGTCTGTATGTAATGGTGTAAATAAAGAATGGGAATGAATGTTCCTGTATGGATGGCTTGGCAGATCCGCAAACGAACCCATGCGTACCAGAAGAAATGCAGATAAACAGAGCACCAAGAAGACTTGTATTTGCCAGGTAATCCAAAAAATTTAGAAAGGAAAAGTTTTGTTGTCATTATGTCTATTAGAGTGCTGACTCCTTCATGGCCTGTGGGGATAAACACAGAAAAACTCCAAAGGCCTAAATGCTTTTGTGCTACTGAAAGGATATTCTGAATTGTTCTTAAATGCTTAAATAAGGTTTGTGGCTAGCTGGAAGCACAGAGAAGTGTAAATGAAATCTTGAATCTACATTTAGTTTACTCTGAATATGAATTTGCTATCCACCTTAAAAGCTGTTCAAATTGCTGAGAAAGGCTGAAGTATATGTGTTAGGGAAAAAGTTGTGCTTTAATCTTCACAAAAAATATTTTCTAAGGATTTCAGTGCAATTCCTTCTCCCTAGTTCACTATGCAGCATGTTCTGATGTCAGTTGTTGAGAGAACCTTACCCAAAATTTGTTACCTAAGATCAAATTTCCAGTGAAGGGGAAGAATGCAAAACGTCTCCAAGACTGAGGCTAATGGCTTTTAAATGCTTAGAGTTGGTTAGTGCACAATAATCACAGCTAGAGCAAGGATACACTATGAACAAAACTTGTGTGGCCAAGGAAGAACACTTTACCTACCAGTTTCAGTTTTATACACATTCATGCATATTCACATTCACAACCATCTATGAATTTTTAAAGTAATTTTCAGTATAATCAAATTCATAAACTGAGGCCTGCAGGTATTAAGGTAATGGTAACGCACAAGAAAATCCCGAATAAACAATTTCTGGAAATATAAACAAACACCTGGAATAACAAAAATGTTTCCTTTTCCAAGTATTATTTAACATTTGTTTGGAGTAAATAATTTTAAATTGTCAGTTTCTTCTTTACTGCCCCAAACCCATGTATTTTATTTGGCTTTGAGATTTTATAGAGGTAAACGTCAACACAGCAACTTAGGCACTTTAAGGAAATTAGTACCTCATAAATGTTAGGATAAAACACAGTTCTTTTAAAGGCAGAGCTGTTTCAAAGTCAGCCATGAAAGATTTGACAGCATGTGATGCTGTCAGTTGTGATGGGAAAGAAACCTCTAGACAGGTAGACCAGAGATGAATGAGAGCCCCGACATGTCTTAACTCCCGAAGAGGGGCTACATAACTTTAAAAACTACATGGCTTTAAGTGATTAAGAGGATCAGATAGTAGTATTTACACTATAAAATAAAGTTAATAAAATGTGTGTTTCTTTTGGGTCTGGTGAAGTTTATGTAGAATTAAAATCTTTATGCTTTCAAATTAAAAAATTAAGACAATTTCCAAACTTCTGAACCACTCTTTTTCTGATAACATCTTTTCTGTAATGCTTCAGCTTTAACATTTACATTTATAATGTTTCCTCCCTCTTCCGTTACACACACACAGAGGACACCACATGTGGAAGAAATGATTGAAGGTCATCCAGTGATAGAAGAAAATGAATTCATAGGGAAACTGAGCAAGGGATTGGAGAATTATTGAAGGTAAAGTCTTGAAAGATTTTTTCATTGCTTTCCTCAGAAATGAATAAGTGATCTCAATTGAAACTTTTAATGAATTTTTAATCTAAATGGAAACATCCAGCTTGAATACTAAAATGTGGCAAAGATAAACACCTGAAAGAAAAGTTCTACAATGGGAATTGTCAGGCAACCTAATTGTAAGTATTGTGAATGACAAAGAGTAAAGTAATTAAACTGTGAATCTGTAATTTCACTAAGAATGAGCCACCTGGCAAAATTATTCTGTGTAAAATTCTTAATCTCAAATTGAATAAACTATATCAATTCTCTAATAAAGAAACAGCTGAGGTATTACTAAGCCCATTATCCTTATAGTACTACCTAAGAATATTTTTCTTGCTGACATCTGCATGTGTTGGACACATTTTTAATTGTAGTCATGAAGAGATTAATATCCTACAGATAGGAATATTTTTGAAGAGATGAAAAGAAATCCTGTATTTGCCTACAATACTAATTCTTGCTAGTGGTAGCAGCTGGGAGAGAAAAATTAATTTTACAGTAACATTTTCTCATAACGGATGAAAATATAAAGGGAAAGTAAAGTGATGGTATATTGAAGAGTGACTCACATTAAAAGACAACAAACCCTTGTCCTACCATTCAAACGTGTTGCCTGTGCTGCGCAAAAAAGTCTAGCATCCGTTTCATGCTGTGGGAGTTCCAGTTCTCAAGCTGCCTTAAATCTACAGTGAGGTTCTCTCCCAAAAGAGCAAACATTTTTGATAAACTGTTGTGGCGGTGCAGGTATTCCAGTGTGCTCCTGCATTGGCAGTGGGAGGAGGGGGAGCTACAGTGAAATGCCTTCTCTGTTTTGGTCTAGCAGGATCTGGGAGGATCTGAGATGTGATGAGATTACAGCAATCTATATGTTATTCCCAGAAGATATGCTGGCAGCTACTTCACTCTACTTAAGTATCTAGTCCAGTAGTTATAATGCAAATCCCATCTCAGAGAACTCTTAATCTTAGCAGCAGAAACAGCAGGGTGTGCAGGGACTGAAAAGTTAAAACGGTGCCAAATCCACAGAACTAAAAGGTGGCTGGGAAAATCAGGCTGCATTTCTTCCAGCAAGGATGAGATAACTGAGCAATTTTTGCATCAGCCAGTCATATAGCAGCCTGAAGGAACTCTTCAAGCCAGGAGAGAAAAAGCTTACAGAGGCTGTCAATAAATTAAAGGCTGCTATTGGAAAAATATTTCCTCAAAAAATGAAATTAAAGTCCTCTGAAATAAATTTATTTATTTTGGCTCAGGGATTTGACCCAGATGCATAAACATCGCCGACAATAAAGAAGCAACATTGAATATTTTGCTATCAGGACTTAGCTGGCTCTTTGAAAACAAGACCTTGAGACTTTAAATATTATGGGGGTTACTGTGGAAATCAAACAAAAGAAAAAAATCCCCTTAAATTAAATAATGAGGCATGGTGGTATCTTGGTCTACTCGGAGTTCTGTACTATGAGGAACAAGAATGAGATAGAAGGACACTGAGCGGCTTCTTCATGTAGCTACTCCATGGTTTAGAGATAAGGGGCCCCCATTCATTCAGTCTCCACATGGGGACCATATTGCTACTGCATTTTTGCCTGCTCAGTTCTCCCTCCCCAAAAGAATAAACCTGTAATTTTTTTAAAGAAAGGCAAACCTGTATAATGTAGTAAATTATTTTCAGCAGACTAACTGCGAGTATGGGATGCAAGTGTTGTGCTGCTTGTAAGCTGTAGAAAAATGAGGCTGGAGTTCTCAGTTTTTTTGAGGAAACTTTTCTATTTCAGCATTTTTGTTTTGTTGCAGCCCTGAATCAGAAAAACTTCATTTTGTTCATAGGAAAATAATGAGAACAGGCTATAATTTACAGTTGAAGTATAAATATTTACCCTTCCAGCTCTGAGCCAATTACAGCGTTTTAAGGGTTTTTTCATTAGGAATTGCATCTTTCATGTTAAATTTGATTGAAGTCAACTCCCCTGAAAGATGAGGATGGAGAAATAAATTACATAACAGAGAAATGAAAGCAACATTTTTCTTTCAGGTCTAAATTAAATATTTTTGAGTAGACCCAAAATACAATTTTCTAGCTTTTTTGCACTATGTTCCTTCCTCCCTACACAGAGTTGGTTTTACTTGAACCATTCTCCTCTCATCAGACATTTAAAATCCTGATTTAACCTCAAAATTGAAACATTGTGTTTTAGCAGCCTCAAAATAAAAGTTTGTTTTATTTTTCTTAGTCTGCTGCCCAAGTTCATAGCTTCTCCCATTGTGATACACAGCAAATACAGAACAGAAATACAGGACAGAATACAGAACAGAAATATCTAATACAGAAATATCTGCAATACAGAACAGAAATATCCAGACACACAGAGAGACAGTTCCATGTGTAGATCTGAATGAAGATGAGCTCTATTTCAAATAGCATACAAAATGTTGTTTACATTGTACTGGAAGAGAGCTGAGTTAAGGGAGAACAGTTGTTGGTCACCCCAAAAATTTTCATTTAACATGACTGTATTTTTTGTTCTGACACTTATGAACTTTTTACTGCAATGACAAGAGCATTCTGAAATTCAGCATGTCATTTTCAGTATGCTGAAACTGTCAAAATATCTTCCCCTAATTATTTTTTCATAAAAACATTTGTGGAATTTGACCTTAACTGTAACCAATGGTAGAGTTCTCACATTCATATATAAGGCCTAATTATGCTAGTCATTGAACTGCTACCCTAGTCTAGTTCATGACCTCAGTAATAACATAATAAGAACAGAAAGAAAGAACATCATATCTAGGGGAAAAATGAGAGATATTTCACCTGAACAAAGCAGAGGCATGGGGGTGTATGTTCATGGATACTCTTGAGGCTGAAGTTGTCCTCCAGCGTCTTGCTGCAGGTTGGAGAGCTGGCAAGTGTTACCAACAGCCTCTGCAGGACGTTTCTGCAACTTCTGACCCTGGTACTGCTCCTGGCCTGAGCCATTTGGATGGAGGTCTGGTCCGTCACTTTCAGTGCATCTTGGTTGTGCTGAGGAGATCAGGTTTAGTGTCCCAGGTGCCTGTTTGTAGTTTTGCTACACCCCCTGTGTGAGGAATGCCTTGTTTTCATTTGGTTAGCATACACCTAGGTCAAGTTAAGGAAAACAGATGAAGATTTGTTCAGAATATCCAGAATAGATAGTGTGGTATAGTACTTGTTTTCTTTCATGCTTTCAGTTAAGGTGGTTGTTGTTGTTGTTGTTGTTGTTTTTTACTAGATATCTATACCTGTGCTATGGTAGATAATACAAATAACAAAAAATGTGTAAGATATCAGATATTTCCCTCTCTCATTAACTGCCATGCTCTCCCCCACCTGAAATGACAGTAGTCAGAGGAGTACAGCTGTGCTTGTATGTTCCTCTGTTCTAGGTGAGTCAAGTTAGCTCTCATGGCCTCCTCTTTGGTGTCTTCTAGGGGGCTGAGACCTGAAAACTCAATTATGTTCCTTTCTTAAATCCAGAGACAATCTGGTCATCCTGTTAATGTGGATAAACATTGTGTAGCTTCTGGATATGGATGGAAAAAACGTGGCAGTAATTAGCTGCTTTGGGATGGTAGGGTGTAATGGAGGAGGCCACATCCTCTTAGACATGCCATAAGGTATAGGATAATAGCACAAGGTTAAAATGCAGCTGGTCATTGTAGCATAACAGTTTTGTATCAGGAGCCGTTCATTGTTATTGATTACCCACTGGGGACCTTATAGGAGATTTGACTCAGGTATTTATCAAATGAAATCAGCTTTGCATTACTGTCATGTTTTTCATTTCTGACATGACTGATCTGCAACACCTGATAAAATTCAGAGACCTCAATACACCAAGGTTAAACTGCATCTTCAGCAATCTGTGAAATAAATGAAAACCTGCGTTAATTCCAATGAAATTAATACAGATACACCAGATGATAATTTGACCTATAGGTAGAAGTCCTGTGAGCAACTTCTGAATAACATCCTTCTGAATTTATAAGTAAAGCATTTAATTATTCTCATTAGAATAAATAAAAATTACATATGTCAGTAATGAGCAAGGTGTTTGAGAAACTTTCTGTCTCATCTGAAGAGTGGCAGCAATACAGATGTCTTCAAAATTTTTCAAATCCAAGTAAGTACATTGAGTACATACCTGGGTGATCTTCAGTAAACAGATGGCCTAAAGAGTGGTATTATTCTCTTGAGGATATTCTTGCTCTATAGCTACCAGTGTAGCCCCCACAGCTGACTCAAGAGCAGTTACTTTGGCTGCAGCCCCTGTAGCAGCTTTGATAAAATCCCAGCCTTTGATTCATCATGCAATCTCTGGTTATTAATCAGAAGGTCAAGTTCACTTGTCTCTTGTAGAATATGATGGTGGTTAGAGGAAAATACATTGTTAAGGCTTGGCATAGAATGAAACTAGTCCATTTTTCCTCCTTTTTTTTCTAACTAAAGGCAGACAAGTAGTTTAATCTAGTTAAAGTATTCATTTCGCTTAAATTTAGGTTTTTATGATGGTCATATACAAAGAGACTGTGCTTGGTGCCTACAAGAAATGAAGCAGTTGACTATTCAGAGCTAAGAACAAATTTTTCACAGTTGGTTTCTTCTCCAGATTTTGAAAATACAAGCTCAGTGGGAGCACAATGGAGCATGGACATAGGAATATAAAGCACAGAAAAAAAATCACAGTTCTACAGGTCTTTTTATTATTTATTTATTTATTTAACTGGTGTGTTTTTGTAGAGAGGTGGTTGACATCTAGAATCACTGTGTGACATAGAATGGTTACACCTGGGGAAAAAATAGGATTCCAATTGAAAATAAGAACTAATCAATTACAGTGTTTTCTAACTGTGCATGATCATTCTGTTTTAATAGTACTAATACTGAAAATATTTTAATGGAACAATTTGATTTTGATTTAGCATTGATGCTATCATAATGAATTAATATGTATTATAAGCACACACATACTCTTAAACAGAAATTATTGGTCAAAACAAAAAAAAATCTAAAAAATTTAAAATGTGAGGTTTGTAACAAAAAGATAAACTTTTTTACATTATTTTGGAATCAAGATTTCTATAAAAAATGGTTTTATTTGAAAAAAAGAGGTGTTTGAAAGACTTGTTTTCTTATTATTTTTGGCAGAGTTGCTTTCTTGCATACATGTGGCTGAGAAGGGAAGAAAGGGAAAAAAATTCATAGCCTTGTTAATAAATGGAAGCGTGCTATTTTCCATTTTCCCTCTATTTTGAAGTTAGATTTTTGAGGATCTTGTGAACCATAAGGAGAGTTTGAGACAATGCTACAAGCATTTTCTTTTTCCATCTTCTGACAGATGAGTAATAGCCACTGAATGGCCGAAACTTTCTGCACAGCTGCTAGACTTGGCCACAAATTTATTGCTGGCCAGGGACAGCTCTCCAATGCATTTCTAGTGGCAGTTAGTGGCCCCAGCCAAGGGCAGGAACTCTAATGAGTAGTGCTCTTCACTGTGTTGCTTTTCCAGTTATTCCTCTTTTGGATTTTTCACATATTCTGAAAAACAGTTCTTTATTGTGCCAGAAGTCTGTGCAATGTTTTCCTGTTTTGAAAATGGCTGTCATGAGCTTAATAGTGCAGAAATATCAAAGTGAATGCAGAATAAATCTTCAGTGCTTATTGAATAAGGATTTTTCCTGAGACTAATGCTACAGGGAAACATAGAAGTCAGTGGGGACAGCATATACTAGAGAAATTGGATGACAGTAAAATATAACAAAAAGGTTAGGGAGAAGTGACCCTTTCTCTCCAGTAACAAACCAATCAAGCAAGCGATCAAGCAATCACCAAACCCTCCAAATTAAAAAAAAGTGCTAACTTCAAAATCAAGTAGTCACTTTAACCTGAACATTGACAAAGCTGTAACCCATCAATGCTTTATTTTGATTTAATAAGGCTATTTTTATGTGCCAATTAAATAATCACTGAGAGTAAATGGACTTTAACTGTATGGCACAAATCCTTTTGCCGCTTGCTATGTCCTTAGCTTAAAAATCAGAAAAAACACTTAACGCAGAAAGGAATTATATTATTTATACCTTGCTACACAATTGATGGAGGATAGACAGCGTTTCAGTCATTTAAAAATCCAGTAGTAAATTGGTAACTTCTCAAACTAGTAATTAACAATCCAAAATCTACCTTAATGCCTTTCTTGTTCTAGCTGTCTTTTTATGTTTCAAATTAAATGTGTAGACATGTCATTTTTAGTAGTAGTAAGGGCAAAGACACAGTATGGGAGCTGATATACAGTAGGAATGGGGTTTTCTGTGTTGTGATATACTGGACTGGCCCTACCAACCATTTGTCCAGACAGGTCTGCATTTTTATTGACTTGCAGAATTATGAAAATGAAACCTTTCATAGGCTACATTTAGAGGAATTGCATTGGAACTAGAGCTTTTAAAAATGAGGCTGTTATTAGAGAAAGTTTGATAAGGCACTAGATTAATTCTGGACTTTTCTTCCTTGTCTGCTTGCAAGCAATAACTCCATCTTCTGTTAATGATTTCACAGGAGGAGTTCTTCAGATGAAAGAATAAACTCTGATCCATTTTGCATGAGAAGGATGATTAATGAGGAGGAGATTATTAGGAAATCTTCCAGCCAGCTTCCAAGTTCTCTTTTCCTTAGTGCAGGATTTCATAGCACAATGTCAATTTTTTATCACATCTGGTTTTGCTCTCCTCTTTAGGGCCATCGAGATTCCTGCAGTGCCCCTGGACTCTGCTATCTAGTGTGTACAGAAAGATGCAACTGAGCTGCACATATTCATGTCAGCCATCATTTTGCTGTCTAAGTAGTCCAGCTAATCAGCATTGCATAGGTGGTCAATAGAAAGGGTAAATCTTTACCAAAGTCGAACCTAAGTAGGAGCAGTATTTATGTCCTTGAATTGCTCTCTGGAGATCATGTTTTTTTCTGCTAACTAAATAGAGATATTAGCAGAAAATTTAACCAAGAAAGTTGGTGACCAAAAGACAGGTGGTGGTAATATGCATAGCCCTAGTCTGTTGTGTGTGTGTGGGTATATAAATTCTCATTTCCGCTGAAGACTCAGCATGGAATACTGTTCTTACTGTCTACCACAATGAAGTACATTCAGCCCTGCTTGTTATGTTTGTGTCACATATGCTGTGAAGTCCTTTGTGATCTACCCAAGTGCTCTTCCACCTAAACATGAGATAACACCTGATAAACAGCTTGCCAGGGATTTTCAGACAATTCAGAGCAGCTGAGAAAAGGACTCTGCAAGGAAAAAGGCAGTTAAAGTGCTTACAAAGCCCACAGTATGTGAGATGTTGTACATGGTTAACTTTCTTATGAACCTATTAAGTTGTAGCAGGAAACAACTCATCTCCAGGGAATCATTATGTGAGATACTGGAGTCAGGAGGAATGGTTTTGTTAGCAGTGGTGGATTCTGTGAAGACTTGGTTTGTTGGTTTGTGGTTTTTGTTTTTCCCCATCCCTACCTGCCCATAGAAGTATGTAATAGTGCTCAGCGGAGCTTTTATCAGGAACACTTCAAGGTATGTTAACTGAAAACTGAACTCATGTGAAAGGGATTCTGAGGACAAGGCTGAGTAATGAAAAAAAAGGCTTCTCCTGGGTTAGTAAGTTAGGTCGTCTGAGTGACAGCCTGTTGTTCTTTTTTGCATGCAGCAACTGAAACAGACATTTGGTAGAGATTCAGTTTTCACCTCCCATCGAAGGAATGATGCAAAGATCTTTCACCTGGAAAGCTTTTTATTGCCATATAATGATTTTTTAAATGTTCCTATTAAGCCACTGTGCCCCCTATCAACGAGCTTCTGTCAATCTGTAGCTTAATAATGCATGCTATTTCACAATTTATTCACTGCATTGTGAGGTAAGTGGGCACAACTGTAGAGTAATAATGACTTCTTATTTAGTGAGGTTATTGTTAATACGCGTAGCCAGGGAGACCTGGCAGGGTAAACCACTATTTTTCCTTTGCCTGATTAAAAATGCTGATGCTTATTACACTTTAAATAATTTTGTCCTATGAAGGGCCTTTTTATCATTTGTGTGAATATTAAAATTTTGGAGACAAATCGAAATCTTCCAGGCATTATTTGGCCATATATTCATTTCAACAACCAAGTTCCATGTATAGCTTATGAGGAATATTGTGTTGGGCAGAGAATAAGGCAGATTGTATAGAATTAATGAACTAGAAATGCTGATGGAAGGGATGTTTAACTTACAGTTTGTAAAAATGAACAAGAATATCCTTTGTTAGGAAAACTGTCGGTTCAAAAAAATTTTTAATATTACCTAATCTTAATAACTTGGCATTGTTATAGTCCTCTTTTATGACATTGTGGGCCATTGAATTGTGTTCCAAAAATAAATGCTGAATTTAGAAATATTTTCAATCATTTTCATTTGAATACGGCCCACTTTGTACTTAAGTTTTAGGTATTCCCCTGGCAGTAAGCACAAAGCTCATTTTTCAAAGTTGATTAAAGCTTCAACTTCCTTTCAGGCTAGTCAAGACAGCCATTTACTATATTGCTTACATTAAAGCCATAAAGATTAGCTCTTAATTCCAAAGCTGACTGTGGTATGGCACAGTCCTTTCTGAACAGATGAATATCGAAACCAAGACAATTTATTGTATTTAAGTTTTTGGTTAACTTTTTTTTTTTTTTTTTCCTGTTCAAATATGATTTAAGATACCTCACGTGATTAAAATGGTAGCATCTGGTTGTGATAGATGAAGCACTGCATATAGAATGAGAAAGAATCATGCCTTAATTTCATGGAGTCAAGGCTCTCTAATTCTTAGCTCCCTTTGAGAAACATAGACTACTAATTTCTCTTCTCACTGTCTATTTAGCTAGCTGCTGCCTTTGTTGAAGTGGTTGTACAACACATGCTTCTTGTTTAAGAAGCTGTCAAACTGTGGCACTGGATTTTTGAAGAGAAACATGCTGACTATGTGGAAACAAAGCTAGTGTGAAGACACCAACAGAGACAAATCGATTAGCAGGAAGCAATGATAGTGCTTCTGGCTGGGCTGTCTTGTAAAAAGTAGCCAATCCATAGGGTGCCTTTCTTTTGTGTAAAAATGTAGGGGAGAGACCATCTTTTTTTTTTTTGTAAACATTAGTATGTTGGAATTAAAGTAATCCCTGACACTACATAAGCTCTCAGATCACATTTCCTTAGCCAGGCTTATACCCATAAAATAAGCTCCTTTAAAGATGGTCTTAGTCTTCTGATTTGACTTTCTAGATCTTAAATGAAAAGTAATGAATTACCTGTAAGGTGGATGCTGATGAACTCTTGCTTACTTTGCTGATGACCACAGTCATCATCGTCCTCTAAAGACCTGAGTGTGAGCAGATAAGGGACAATGGGTCTGCCCCTTTGAACCTTGTGCTTTGTTACCGCCTGATTACTGCAGATCTTTGAACTACTTTCTGAATTGTGCAAACAAAAAAAAAATTAATGTTAATCCATTCAGCTTTCATGAGAAACCCATTGCTCCATTTATTGTCACATCAGCCAGACTCTTCTTCCTGAAGGGAAATTTGTTTAGCCTATAGTCCTCAAACTCCAGGTAGATATTGTCCATGTCTCCTTTTGCAATCAGTGTAGTCAAGCAAGAGCAGATTAGAAGAGTGATACCTTTGGTATTGAGAATGAAATATCCACAATGCTTGTGTTTCAAAGATTCTACTTTGGGGTAACACTAGTCTGGACCTGTGGATAGAGTACCCATTAACAGTTTGTATTAAGTGCATCTTCCAGACTAGGTTAATCCAAAAGGAATCCAGTTCATGTGAGGGATTAATGGAAATAACTGGGAGACTCACTTCAGAAGTGCACTCCTGGTCCCACCAACACAACATGTCCCAGACCACTATTGACCACTTACAATGAACATCTGAGATGGGCAGATAAAATCTGAAGTGGTGATTTTACTAGAAAGAAGGAAAAGAAGATGTTTTCTGCTGTGGAAGATGTCACTACCACAGTGTTTTTCCTGCTCTTTTCATTCCTCCTCTGCTGATTGTGGACATACAGGAAGGTTCCCAAAAGAAAGAGATCTGCAAAAATGGTCTGGGAGAGGATAACCTGAAGCTTGTAGTGGACAGACTGTAGGAAGGTCCAAGACAATTCAAGCTTTGCATGTTGGACAAACCAAGTGCTGAAGTAGCAGTGAGGGGAAGGATTTGAAACTGAAGTGACACATGACTGTTTGCATAAACTTTACCCATGCTACCTGGAGGAGGTCTGATTTCAGAAAAGTTTCATTAACACCTCTTGGGGTAAGGTATAAACCTGAACTATATTAAAAAAGCATTGCAAAAATGTCAGGTTGAAGGCCTGGGGTCAAGGAAGAATAATACTGTGGGATCTGGACCACCAGCAGAAATGTTTGTCCCTACTCTGCTGATGTGGTGTTTCCCTGGAAGCAGGTGTGATTAACTAGTCCTTGTCCTCATACTGTTAATCTGAGAAAGCAAGCCCCTTCTATTAATATTTTCCTGAGCCTTCCCTGTTTCCTTATGTTTTCTTTCTCATCTGTTGCCCTGTAACTGTCTCAGAATTTGGATTTTTCTAAAATCCCAGTAGGAGAAATTCTGTCCCTCACACCTCCAGGGGATATTCAGTGTTGGATTTTCAATTTGATGATTCAGTAAAACATTTAAATAAGGAGAGGTGAGGATGAAAGGGAAATTCTTTCTTGCTGGAGTTCCTGTGCTCCCCAGGAGTACAATGGAGAAATCACAGCTTATACATCAAAGAACAAAATATCAAAGGGCTAGTTCTGTTTGCAGTCATGTTTTCTACCTGGTGCCTCTCAGCCACGTGGTCAGTAGCACTGAAGACTCACTGCTGAGAAAACATGGAAGAAAATATCAGCTGAGCCTTGCAGGTCAAGCCTCTCTGACACAGAACAACATGAGATTACTAGAGTAACTCCTTAATTTCCACTAAGTTGCATATTGGCCTTTTCATTTCAGAAAAAAAAAAAAAAAGCGCAAAAGAATCTTCTTTGCAGGAGATAAGAAAAAAGCACATTATTTTTAATAAATATTTTGTTGTATTCTTGAAAAAGAAATGCTTTTCATTTCCTCTTTTCAGGCAAGGAGGAGAGGAGATTCCCTAGATAACTGGTTATAGTGGGGAAAAAGAAGTGGAAAAAAAAGAAGGTAAACATCTGGTAGTGATAACCTTTCAGGCTGGCGGTACTGGCAATATTAGCAAGTAGCTGACTTTACTAGAAAATATAGAATAACAATTTAAAAACCCACAAGAGACCAATGAAAATGCTTTTATAATATGAGTAACTAGCCTGCTTAATCGCTTTTCCGTACAAATGTCATTTAGCCCACATAACTAATGAGGGTTGTTTTTTTTTAAAAAAAGAGCATTCATATTGTCCATAATTTTATCTCATACCTTTAAATATGACAATAAAGTAATTTCACATATGTAGAAGAGTTATTCCTCAGTTGTCACAATGTAAACAATTACAGATTTTTTAATTGGACTAGAATGTTAGAAGATTAAAATTAATTTTTACTTACAAAGTAATTACTCTGTATTTTTCAGGATAACTTCTCCCTCATTTTATTCTCAAACTCTTATCTCTGATGAGTGGAGCACTGTGAATGCCTTCTCTCAGCCAATACAGTATTCCCGCAATTCTAAAGACACAGAAGACTAACAGTGAGCAAGGTGTTATGTTTTTTCTGATAGCTTTGTGATTTGTTTTCATTAGCATTAAACCACCCAGCTGACTATCCTCTCTTAAAGACATTCCACTTAAGCTATTGTCAAGGCATGTGCATCAAATGACTTGCAATTCTTTTAGGATTCTGAGCTGGGATTATGAAATATCACAGAATGAAACTAAATTGTCAAATCACTTATTTCAAAATTAGATCAAGAAATGGTTTGAAGCAATCTATTCCTAATAAAATATGAGATGAATGATGAGGTTCCTTGTTTAATATGTATGTTTTCAACTTTAAAGAACAATATTTGCAATTAATTGCACCAGAGTAAAACTTGTGAAAGACTGTACCATGTATTTTCCATAGCCTGGCTTTTACAAGATTTTTGTGTGTGTGTGAAAAAATGGTTTTCCGTATTTCAGCTTATAGATTATGGTTCATATTTGTCAATATGGGGAATATTTTTTGATTTTTCTTGTATGACAAATGCAAGGTAATTTAAGGAGATAAAGTCAGACAGTTGTAGAAAGGTCTCTTTCAAATCAACCTGGCTTTTGACTTTTCTTCTTGTACGTGTGAATGCTAGAAGATGACAAGGTGAACTAAGCTGTTCTTTCCAGCCTTTGTTCAAATAGATTCTTACAGAGAGAGACGTGTGAAAATACCCAAATTTGGCCTATTTGTTTTGTTCATTAATCTGGGTAACTAAAAACTGATCATCTAATCTAGTAGCCATGTTTTTTTAGCCCTCTACTCCCATGTCTGCAGATCTCTTGTACAAAAAGTTGTTCAGCTGTTACTCAGCTGAAAAAATGGTTCCTCACAAAATAGACAAATGGCTATATCATGCCAAGGAATCTAAGAAGCAATGTCAGAATGTCTCAAATATGGCCCAGCACTGACTTTTATGAAGTTTACTCAATGTCTCTTCAGGTCAACAGAAGCTCATTGATCCATTTGTAATGGGCTTTTGATATCCTTTATTATTTATTGCAAAACACAGAGGTGATGTTATGTTTTAAGCAGCTTTTCCCACTGGAGTGGATGCATTAAGTGGTGTGATGGGGTTCACTTGCTTAGACACTGTGTTTGATGCCACTGTAGTGGCTTTAAGGCATCCTACTGGTTCTCCAGCTTCTGCTCTTGCAGGCTGTGTGCCTCTCCCAAACCCTTTCTCAGGCCTGTGCTGAAGTCAAATGGTTCCAGGTATTTCCAGATGGATCTTATGCTTTAGGAATTGGATTATGAATAACTGAATGATAATTATTAATGTTAGTAATAATGGCTAATAATGAATTATTAGTAATAATGTTGTTCATAGTATTTTAACAATAATATAGTTACTAATAATTATAATTCAATTATTTTGATATTAAATTACTACTGACTAATAATTGATTAATAGATAATAATTATTAATTAGTAATAATGTGGATAGCAATAGTATTTTATATTTAATAATTGATACAATAAATTTTAATGATTAATTATTATTAAATTACCTGTTCACTGTCAGAGCTGTTGTTATTGCTGATAAACAAGGATGCATTTTACTTATTTAAAAATGAAACAAAACCAACCACCAAAATAAGGACTGTTCTAGCTTTCATCATCTAGCTTAAATTCATTTTATCCTCCTATGAAAATACCTTTCTGTAACCTGAAGACATATTTACAATTATAGGAGAATGTATGGTCCTGCAAATACATACAACGTGGCAGTTTATTGGATTTAGATAGCTCTTAGTCTGAATTTGCTCAAGTTTCTTTTAAATTAAAGCCCAAGAATAACAATTATTTTCAAACAGAAGGTTAAAATGTTGTATTCTAGTAACATTTCAACCTTCTTGCCTGTAAATAAGAATATGATTACATTTGAGGTATAAAGTTTAGCTATTCCTTCTGCTATAACTGGGTAGAAGCATCAGAGTTTGAATGTAAAAATGTGTGATGAGCTGGAGCTGATTCTTTGACAAACTGATGGTTGTCACCCCTTGCAGTTAATGCAAGTAGAAAGCTTTAGTGCGTGACAGAAAATGGTTTGTGCTTTTCAGCATGGAGCCTTGGATTTCACATGTTGCCTGTGTGCCTGTTTGTAGGGTGGTAGGCTCAGACTTGTTCCTCTCATACCAAGAGAAAATAGACAACCTAAATCCCAAATCAATTACAAACTCTTAGGTATGAAAGAAACACCTTAAAATTTCCTATATTTATTTTGATAGCTCTTTATCCTGAATGCTGTCAAATGGGGAGACTCCCCTAGATTCAGTGCAGCAATGAAGGTTTAAAATAGGTGTCTGCGGTGAAGAAATGCAATGAACAGAAGTAAGGGAAAGGTTAGAAGTCAGAGAAATGTTTATTTTTGTTTTGGGTTTTGAACTACCTCCTTTATAGTCTTTCTGCCTTAGTCCTGAGCTATGAGTTTGAGTGTGTTTGAAAATGAAGGTCTGAGAGTGCAATTTATGAAACGTGGTGCATTGGGAATGATGATGGGGGCCAGCAGGCTTAACGTGCTGAGCTGTAGCTCTTTCTCTTCTTCCCCTGTGGTATACACTCCCCTTATCTCTGTCCTTCAAAGAAAAAAAGATCACAAACTGAGGTGCAGTACCAAGAGAGGATTTTTCTTTTTTGCTTTTGGTTTTAATCCCTTTTGCCTTACAGGCAAGGAGACAGTTGCCTTCATTTTCTGCAAGAAAATAAAACTTCTGCATGAAGTCAAGAGACAAGAAGATTCATGTGGCTTACAGAATATGAAACGTGCTGGAAAAAATAGCTGCCAGGGCAGAGTGAAAAAGCCCTCTTTTATTTTCCTGCCATGTTTGTGCAGAACTGTAAGTTTTGGTGGGGTTTGTTTTGTTTGTTTTGTTTCGTGGTGGTGTGGTTTGTTTTTTGGGGGGGTTGTTTGTTTGTTTTGTTGTTGTTTGTTTGTTTTTGTTTTGTTAGCATTGTTTTTTGCATCCAAATATAATGGAAAAAAACAAACAAACCATGTCCTCTTTCATACAGTTCTTTCTCAGTTGTGATCTGGACAAATTCCAACAAAAATCTGGAAGGAGGTGCATGAGACTTCTTGTAATAATGTACTATGGCTGTATTTCCTTAAATTTGGCTCTGATTAGAAGGCAGTCGCAAAGAAAACATATATTTGACCCTTTTTCCCTGGAATAACTGTACAGTATCACATGAGAAGCAAAAAACTCTAGCAATTCTATTTTATATCATTCTGAGTTATTAAAAAAAATATATACAAGACCCAGGTGTAGTGGGTCAAACCAAGAGAGGAGGCTGAGATGTTTAAACATAATGTCTAGAGTCAGTTGAGATATTCTCTGTTATCCAAGATCTTTGGCTAACGCTCAGGCATCCAGATACAGACATCTTGAAGTAGGGCATTCCTGGTGCTAGTCTAAAGTACTAAGCTGTATATATTATTCCATTACATAAAGGAATGGATCCATGTATTCAATAGAACATATATAAATGTCCAGTCATTTGATATTTAAGTCCTAACGTGCTACTAAAAAGGACAAGACAGTTCGTGATACAAATTTAAGTTCTCATTGTTAGATTTTTGAGTCTCTGAGAAACTAGGAAAATGTTGTAAAAGGCAAAACCTAGAAGTAATACAAAAGGAACATAAAATCAAGAACCACTGTATTCTTAAGTGCCAATCACTGGTTTCCTTTACTGTAACTTGCCTAAAGCAAGTGTCATTTGGTTTTAAACCTATAAGAAATCTGAGCTAAGACAGCAGTGAGGTACAGCTCGTAGTACTGATACCCAGACCAACAGGAGTGTCACTTCTATGGGTCCACAATCAGCCAATTGCAGGACATATGGAGGGGAAATAATCTTTAATTCTGGATGAACAAATACCATTCTGACAGGCAAGGCTTCTTGCTCCAGTAGATGGTAGCTGTTTTGCAAACCTGATTGTTTAGGGGTAAACTCACCATGTCTACTCCTGGTAGATCTTTTTTATAATGTTTTAAAATGTAATTTGGAACAATGACCAGCTTTTTATAATTTTAGATTGAATAATCAAATCCAGTTCTTAAAGTTCCTTTTAGAATATGTACATAGAAGATGATGGTCAAAAAGAAAGCTCAATAGGACACAGGATTTTTTTTTTTCTTGAATAGCATTTTCTGTATCTTGATTTTTGGGTCAGCATTCTTGTACAAAACTTATGATAGGAATAAAAAAGGAAGCTGATGTAGGCCTGTTGGATGATGTTGAGTACGGCCTCATTGACAAGCCTGACTGAAAGCCACTGAAGGAGACTCTCTTTAACTGACTTGGGTGATAACGTTTCAAGGTGTTAAAAGACTCAGAAGTCTATAACTTTTGTATATAACTCTTGTTATTGGCTGTGACTAGTGAGACTAACTCACTTGTTTTGACGCCTTGACTGAGTTTAACAACTATGACTGCCTGACCTCATTTAGGAAAACAAAATGAATTTATTTAGTGTTTTGTCTCTTTCTGCTTTCATGGTAAGAGCAGTTCCTTTAGCAATGAAGCTCTACCTTGTGAGTTTTAAGTTCTGCTGCTCTTATTTATCCCTGGTGAGACTCTGCTCTGTTAGTGAAACAGCAAAGCCCGTGGGAAAAATAGTGCACAATGAGCCAGGAAACAAAGTCTGATTCTGGTCCTTTGACTGCCTCCTATGTTTTCCTGATGGCACAGAAGAGCCAGAGAATTGGCAACTGATATGCCATGTGAAGTTCCCTCTCACCTAAGTGACTTCCCCAAGTGCTATAAAATTTCAAGAGTTAGCAGCTTTCTGGAAATGAAACAGGTAAGTGTAGCTCTAAGCACAGGCTGCTGAAAAGCCTCAGGGCAGGGGAGGCAAGCAGAGGGCAGATGCTCATTATCAGCAGGAGCACAGACCTTTTGCCTTGAGGCACAGGCTGCGGGCCAGTGAATTCTTCATAGACCTAATTGGGATGGTGGCCAGAAATCCAGGTGGGCCAGAAATATTCCATAAAGCTCTCCTCTTTTCACTTCTGAGCAAAAGAAACAGTGGTGCACAATAAAGATATTTTGCGCTTCGGCAAACACATCTTGAAGCCTGGGAGAATGACTATATTTTTATAACTGTTTTGCTCATCCTGAATTAGTAGCAGCAAGATAGATTTATTGAGAGTACCAAATAAATAATTTCTTGTAATATAAATATTTACATGACTGGATTGCAGTGATAAGTATCTTGGTAAAAAATATAAGTCAAAATTCTAAGCACTGCTGCCTCAGTGCTGGCTGATATTTGAATGCCATTAATGAAAACATATTAAATCTATATATTGTTAGCTTTCTGTATTATCCAACAGGCAGCAGAGTTAATTGTTACTATTTACATTTCGTTTCGGTATTGACAGCATTTTCAAACCATCTCTTGGGTTGTATTCATGCAGACTTTAAAGCAATCAAAGAGAACTATGAGATGGTACAAAACAATCACTCAACAATTCCTTATTCTAGGTGCTTAACCTCTCAAAGCTGTCTTGCCTTAGGAAGAATTCACTCCACACACCATAGATATGACTAAGTACATGCCAGAGAATCTCAGGAACTGCATCACTGGATACATCCTAAGAAATTTTTAATTATTTCCAATGTGTACTGAACTACCAGAAGGGTCTTTGTTTGGGAGGATTTTTAAGGGGGAGAAATTGCTTGAAGAAATCAGGAAAATGGAGTGGACTTGGCTATACAAACCAATTGGCACACTGCTATCACATAACAATAGGCTTAAATTCATGTGAAGTTAATAACTGGAAAATATGGCAGACAACTGATGGACTTTAACCACTGTGATGACCACTGGAAGGGCTATGTAGCAGGGCACAAGCAATCCAGGACACTTCTGTAGTGCATTGAGGGAAATGTACTAACACATATGGAGAAGCTGACAAGAGGAGATGCTCTTCTGGACCTCAAACTGCAAACAAGGAAGAACTAGTTGGGAACATGAAGGTGTAGTGACCAGGAGATGGTGGCATTCAGGATCATGGCACAAGGATAACTTACTCTCGGTGGAAGAGGACCACGTTAAGTAGCATTTAAACAAACTAGAAATGCACAAGTCTTTACAACATTCAAAAAATGATGAAGTATGGACTACAGAAACAGACAGTGAGATGGATGGAAAACTGGCTGAACTGTGGAGCTCAAAGGTCTGTCATCAGCAGCACAGAGATGAGCTGGAGTCCAATCTCTAGCAGTGCTCCCCAGGTGTCAATATGGGGATGATACTATTCAACATCTTCATTAATGATGTGGACAATGGGACAGAGTGTACCCTCAGCAAGTTCACAGGTGACACTGGGTAAAACTGGGAAGGGTGGTTGTCTTGCCATTCTGGAGGACTGCTGGAGGACTGGGTTGAAATGAATCTCATACAGCTCAACGTAGTTCTGGATCTGGAGAGGAATAACCCCCATGTGACAGTCCACACTGATACGATGGAAAGCAGCTGTGCAGAAAACAACCTGGGGGTATGACCTAGTGGACAGCAAGTTGAAGATGAGCAGCAATCAATCCTTGAAGCGAAGGTGGCTAACACTATTCTGGGCTGCATTAGGCATAGTGTTGGTAGCAGGTTGAGGGAGGTGATCCTTCACCATCTCTACTCAACACTGGTGAGACACATCTGGCGTGCTGGGTCCAGTTCTGAATTCCTCAGTACAAGACAGATATGGACTCAGGGGAGCAAGTCCAGTAAAAGACCATGAAGATGATTAAGAGATTGGACCATCTGGCATAGGAGGAAACTCTGAGAGAGCTAGAACTGAAAGCTGTGTGTCTTTGCTCTTCCACTGCTTGGGAAGCTGCAGCCTGCTTCATTCTGCTCCAAGCTACTCATTACCCTCTCCATTTGCTTCGGAGCCTGGAATAGCACAAGTAAAAGCTGAGTCCTAGTCCTCGTCCTTTCACCTGTAATTTGGTCTCTCCACTTCCTTATTGCTCACCTTGACCTGAGGCTCACTGCAGACTTAATTAAAGTCTGGCTTTGGCACTCAGGGGAGTTGAAACTTTTTAAACACGTCTTTAAACCTGTAGTCAGAAAAAGAGCTAAAAGTAAACAACTAAACCATCTTAAACAGCACCAGTGGGGCCCAGGGAAGGTCAGGTCAGGCCTTGGAAGCTGATAAAACTGTGCTGTGTCAATGTCTTTCCAACACCTCTGCTATAAATGCCACAGTAAAAGAGGCAGAAATTGCTTTGTCATCTTTGGCATTGCTTTGTCTACACTTTGTTTCTCTCTCTCTTTTTCCCAAATGAAGTGGGATTTGACATCAATAACAATAATAAGCAGAACACCAAGGCAAGTATCATACATTTAATTTTCGACCCCAAATATCATGCATAACACCATTGAGTGATGAGCAGGAAAATCCTATTCTCTCATCAACTCTCAGCTTCAACATTTATAAGGAATCACAATGGACAGTCAAAATGCAAGGCAGATGTAGTACTTCAGTGAAATATTTATTTTTTTCTTTCATTGCAGCTTAGTACAAGAATAATAGATGCTGTTGACTATTTTACCAGTGACATAAGAGATCAAGGTCTTTGTATTCACAATATTAACCAGTGTTTAACTGCCTAGACATGTTGCACGAGAACATAACCTAAGAATATAAGAACAACTGTAATTTTATATCTAACAAAGATTCTTACTATGGTAAGTGTATTTCTTTCCTGATATTCATCTAGCTTAGAGTTCTTGAGGTTGATGATGTGTCTATGTATTTCTGTGAATATGCATCACATTACGCCATTGACTTGTTCTAGTGCCACTGTCAGCTGTAGAGACTTTTGTTATCTACCACATATTTGACAAGGAGTTCCACATTTGTTCCTATTTTTACATCAGAATTAGTGTAGAACTCATGTTTTCTCAGTACACTGAGAAAGCACAAAAATGTGCCAAAGCAACATTTTTTAATAACAAAAGGCAGGACAGGATTTCCAAAACTAGTTCATAGACACACAGAGGTTAAAGCATGGCAAAAAATGTTGGCTCTGTCTCATAAAGCAACCAAGTACAGGCATGTAAAGAAGCATGCATAAAACCTGCAGACCAGAGATTAGCCAATTTACCTCTCTGTGCTCTGGAGCTAATCTGTGGTGTGCAGGTATTTGACATATGGGTCTATACTGGTCTTCTACAAAGTTCACAGATGTGTCTTACAGAATTTGAGTTGTAAGCTCTAACAGAATATTTCTGCTAATAAATAATTTTGATACCACTTCAAGCCATTTGTCCAGTGGAAGCAAAGAGGAATGAGGTGGTTAGAGCAACAGAGCAGGCCAAGGACTGTGTTTTTCACGAGAGGTGGTTATCATTTTTACAGTATGTTGTGGCCTAGGAGAAATGTCGTGTACTCATCCCTGTATTTGATTCCCACCCCATAAAAAGTGACTAAGAACAATGCCTATCTGAGGAAAACCCCTGGAAATTCTTAGTCAGACAAATGGTGATAGCCAGAGTCTAACTGGTTTATGTTAAATTTACATTGAATATACTGTCTTAGGACTTTCCAAACTATGTAGCAAAGCTGAAATGACTTACTGCAGCACTACCTTGGCTGGAGATATTCCCTGCTAAAGGTGTATGCTGCTCTTCAAGCAATTTTTCTTTTAGTACTATCAAAGCGCTATAGGAACTGCACCAAGGCTGAGGATCTGTCCCCCTAAAGTGCAGTTTCTCTAATGCTGTTACTTGCCATACATTAGACTGTCATCTGTTGGTCAGATATATTCATGACACTTGATTTATTTACACCACTTCTAAGCCTGTGCTTTCATATTCCATTGTGTTAAAGCAATTAGCAGCAGCTTGACAGCTAGTTGGCTACCAGTCCTTGCTGGAGAGTGAATCACTCACAGTGACATCAGGGAGATTCCTAACCATAATTTCTGAGATTTATTGATGTCATTACCGGAGCTGATACATGGCCACTTGGGAGAAGCAGTTTGAAAAGATGTATGCTCAGGTAGGTAGATGGAGGGGGCTAAAACATTAAAATTAATTTTAAACGGAACTAGGCTTATTCTGTACAATTCTGTGCATGATGAATCGATCCCTTGCGGGGAGGGGATGCTAAGAGGAGCTCTGTGCTGCTTGCAATTATTTTACTTTTGATTTCTGTGCCTTTTATCTTTAAATAGCTAAAAAATATGTCTGTTTGCAGTAATGACAGCCATATCTTTTCCTCTTCACAGCCTTACTTTTTCCTCTTCAAAGGCTTACTGATTTTGGGGCTTGGTTGTAGAGTCTACCTAAAAATCTGGTGACTGATTTAAGTAACCCTCCTTAAGTTGAAAAGTGTGGTCCAGATAGAGTTCCAACAAATCCATGAATCTGCTGTGGCTTTTTCTGAAGGCAGTCTATATCCTGAAAATACAGTGGAAAATATGGCTCCCATAGCCATACAACTTACTGTCTCTTCACAGGATAACACAGATTACATTCACAAGCTTAGTTTTCTTGAACAAACAAACAAAAAAATGATCCTTCTTTCTTTCTTTTACACCACAAGTCTGATCCTTACAATTGCAGAATACTTTGGCCTTTACAATATGCCATTCATTCTAGTGGTTATAATGAATATTTAATACAAATAGCTATAAGGGTTAGATGCTTGCTAGAAATATTTGGGTTGATTTAAACTGGAGGATAGGGCAATGCATTTGAATGTCCTTCCAAAAGCTATTATCAAGCTTATTTTAATATGTCCCTATAATTTGGTTCTTGATTTGTTACAAATATACAGTGCACTGAAAAAGTCTTTCACCAGCCATAAGAGTGACTTCCTTCAAATGACAAAAGAAAAAGAAGTCTCAAGTCACAGGATTTTTAAATAAACAGACATTTCCTTTTTAGAAATAGGCTTTTAGCAACTGCAATTCTCACCCATTTCAAATAAGTTTCATGCTGGATAGCCTCATATGTTATTCCCCAAATACTTGCAACAGTTCCAGTGTTTATTGATCACAGCAGGGCTCCTTAATTGGACTCATTCAGGCTGCAGGAAAAGGCCAATACCAGCACATGCAAATTGAGAAAAACCTCCCACAGAAGCAGACTGTGTCAAACCCCCAACCTCCCAAAGTTAGAATCTGCAGATGCTCTGTAGCTCACACAGAGAAAACACATGATTGCATGGAAAGAAAAGAAATAAGACTGGTTGGTACTATGAAACAGAAACCATCATCATAAAGTGATATTACTTACACAGCACAGAAATGCTTTTCAGAATAATGTAATCATCATCCACTGGAGTAGTAGCCTTGTAGTGGCTTTAGATTAAGTTTCCTCCAAATCTTTTTATAGGTGACTGTGTGTATTTACATGAACTCAAAGGCTACCTTCTTCTTTGTGCTACAAAAGATAAATGAACTATGAAGTGCTCCTGGATGATTATGATCTGATATTATGTTCCTAACATATAAAAATAACTTCACATCAGTATATTTATCTCGATTAGTACACAAATTCAATAATATTTTTCATGTATTAATGTATTATTTTCCATAATTAGCTATGACATTTCATGGGTATTCTTAGATATGGATGTGTTTTATTTACCATGGGAAAGTGTATGCTGATCCTTTTCTTTCCCTTTACAGGTTTCCCAAACAGAGATACCTATAGCCATACTAAGATTCCAATATTAACAATACTAATAGTAAGCCTGATGAGTACTTGCACTTGCATTGATTTAATTGCTATCGCAAGTTTGACATGTCCAGCTTGGATCTAATTGTAAAGACTCCACACTATGGAAAAAAAAAAGTTATGACATTACAAGGATATCTGCATTCCCTTTGTGCCTCCTCCCACGGCTTGACAGGAATGGCCTGCCACAGGACAGACTGCAGATGTATCCTGGAGATGTTTTGCTCCTGCCCAAAGCTGACAAATTTCAGGAGGGCAGAATATTGGCAGAGGAGAGCACCAGCATTCATCTCCAGCATGAGGGTAGGCTACTTGTCTGTCTTTGCTTTCAGGGTTTGGAAAAAAAACACAAACCAATTTGAAACTCATACTGTGAGTAAACAGAGTGTCCAGCTTGCCTCATGCTCAAAGAGGCTGGCGTGGCAGTACAGTGTCCCCTGCCCATTCCTTACTTTGTAACTCATTTCACAATGTGAAGTCAAATGGATGTCATAAAGAACATTTATTTTCATTTGGAGACTTATTGTTAAGGTAAGCAGAGTCAAAACACGCTCTCTGCCAAACTGTTTAAAGCATTATAAGAACATGGCAGCCTGTGGTGACCTCTCTTCCTGCTTGGCCTGCATGTTTTCTTTACCTCAGCAACGCTCACTGAAAATTACCCAGCTGACAAAACTAAATTGTTTCACAAGAATTTATCGATTCTGTCTAAACCTTCAAATAAAACCAGTCAGGAAGACGGGCCAAGTGGTCCTGTCCCCTGCCTCATGTGTTTCCAGTCCTCCTTGGTTTCCTGGAGTTTTTTCTCCCCTCCACCTAGCTGGCAAATATTTGGTGCTCCCCTGCCCCATTGCCTCAAGCCAGGCAGGCTCCAAGGAGGCAAGAGGCACCACCATGGCCGGTGGACCAGCTCCTGTGCCCTGCTGACCACCCGCATGGGTGGCCAGGGAGCAGCTATGTACATAGCTTGGCTGTCCCCTGGGCTGCTTGGCTTTCTGGTGGTCTTTTGCCCTGCAGATTGGATAAATAAAGGCAAAGATGTTGGCCTGCTGTGCTGGACACCTTCTTACTGGTTCTGAAATGACACAATGCAGTGAAAATCTGTAATCTTATTGGTTGATTTTTTTTTTTTTTTTAATAATTCTGATGCAGGATGATATTGGTCTTTAGGATTGTGCCTTCCTTGGAGAATTTTAGTTTTGATTCCAAGTCCACTGGGAACAGATCAAGAAAATTACATTTCAATTATTTCTTGATAAGGAAGGATGTATCTTAAGCTTTCTTGCTGCTGCTCCAAAAGGATCAAAAGAAGTAATGAGTAGTTTTAGCAGGAATAACCAGACTTGGGAAAGTTAGCTGTGAAAATTAGATATGATATTTTTCTTTGATGTGCATCTTCTTGAAATTGCAAAAGGATTTAGCAAAAACCACTCCCTCCCCCCCCTTATTTTTTTTCCCAAGAGGTTCAGAAAAGACCTTTAGATCATATTGAATTGAAATAATGGGATTTTTTTCTTTCATTCCTCTAGTTTTAGTAATGGACGATTTCCCAATTTACTCCTTTGGGATCTTGCCTGTTAAGTTACAATAAGTGTTTTTATAGTTACAACAATCCAGAAGATAGAAACAAAACCAAAATCAAGCAATGAATTAAATATCTTTCCTCAGACAAAATGCATTTTATTTTTTGGTTCTGTGTTTTGCAGAGTTGAAGGTTACAACATATTTTCTTTCTAATTGAGTTCAGTGTTCAGCTTTTATTCTAATAGAGGAGTACTTATCTGAACATCTGTCATTTATCAGCCCATTTGTGCTGTGTACTGCTAGAGCCATTAGCAAATGGTGGGACTGAAATCCACTATAAGAGAGATTACAGTCAGCAACCGAGTTTTGTCTTGGTTTGCATGTAATAGTTCATTCATCTGATAAAATGAGTTCAACCCTAGGAGTCCTTTGAATAAATTGTGTGGAACACGTAGGGTTTAAAAATTATATTAAAGAAAACGCACAAACAAACTGGCATATTCTCACACAAGAACCTTTCAGTTTTGCCAAATAAATACTTTTCTATAGTAATACTGATATTCCTGACAAGTATAAGAATGGCTTAACCCAGCATGCTGAACAGCAATTTTTCAGCATTTTGATACTCAGCCTCCACCATGAGCATCTCCCCTGCATTCAAAGTGCCATCCAAAGATGCATTCCTGCCCAACTCAGCAGGAATCAAGGTAAATCAGAAAATACACTATAGCTTCCCACCAGTTCGACAGGTGACCCAAGTCCTTCCATACAGCTGTAGGACCAGAGGAGTGCCACCAGCTTTGGTTTCTCTGCAGTCAATGGACTAGACAAGGCAGTCAGGTGTTTCCAAAGGGTGTTTTGTAGTAGGATTTTATACATATAACGGTTTCCATGCTCATTCCTCTTAACTCCCACATGAAGGGCACAGTAGGCATTTTCCTAATGAGCAGCTTTTATGTTCTCTTACTCTGAATTTAACTTCCTACAAATGCCCAAACTGATTAGAGAATATAATCCAACAGTGTAACAATCTGCACAATCACTCCTCTTACGCCAAATCCTGAAAAATGCAATTCCCAAAGGAAAAAGGAAAGAAATGTGATACTGCCTTCTCTGTGTTCAGTTTGCCTCATTTTAATTATCAGAGCTCTTGGGATAATTAAGATTTTTGTCATTTTTGCACCTCATTAGTTTGGTAATTCACAGGAGGAGATGTATTCTGTAATGGCTTAAAGTATAATTCATTAATTGAGGTCAAACCCTCATTATAAGCATGGAGATTGCTCCATCACTAGCTTAGCTAGCTGTCTAAAGAGAGAAACATTGCTCATTTCCTTTTCATAAGATGTCAATTATACCAGATAAGAAAGAAGTGCCTTGTATTTGTCTTACAGTCCATTGCAGTGTATTTCCCAAATGTGTCAAGAAAGATCCCTAAACCTTATGTGTTCAAGTGGAATTCAAAGCCCAGACTGCAACGCTCTCTGTAATGCATCTGGAAAATCAGTTCCTTCAGAGAGGTGACCTAAAGGTGTATGCTGTGTGAGGAGCTTGTCTAAAGCTGGTAGGCACTGGAGTAATCATGCAAGTGGTATGACAAATCTGATCCCTCCCCTGGAAGTGTTTTCATCCTTTTAGGATGTGCATGGGGAGACTGATGATATGAAAACTGTGCATGATAATCAGCAAATTTCCTTAAAGACCCAGTTGGAAATAAGCTACTGATCTTAATGGCTAGGCAGCTCTCAGCACAGGGACTGCAGCAGTTCAGGTACTCCAGCCCTGAAAGGCTTATAGTTCATCTTTGTTATAAGCACCTGAACCTCCGGGCAGTAAAGTGGGGGATAAAACAGAAGGATAACCCTCATCCTGTCTAGTTGAAGCTAGAACACAGTCCATCCAAAACTGCTGTATTATGAGACTAGTCGGAGAATGAAGAAAATGAAGTCTGACTCTGTTGCCAAATCACTTAGTCATTGGCAAGCTTGCTTTTTGGCCTATATGCTGAGACGAAAAATCTGTAAGAAGCCTGATCTATCCCAGAGTTAAAAGGAAAAATTAAATATGAATGAAAGAGGAAAAAAACCACCCAGCATGCCACATTGACTCATCCACTGTTTTACTTATACTTAACTCGCCACATGCAGGTTAATATTTAAAGATTTCACCCTTGCTGTTATAGAGCTCTTGGCTTTCTAAAGGTGAAATGATTATGTTTCATCAATAACAGCATACATATAATGACTCAACCTTTTTCTTGGAATTTATCTCCTTTAAGTGTCTTTTCGGATACCATTGCAGTAATGTCGTATAATTTGATGGCACTCTTGGTGGGGAGCAGTATTTTGGCTGTAATGAAGTGTATTATTCATTAGTATTTTATTGCTGATAACTTGTTTGGTACTGAGAACCAAGTTCCCACTGTGTATAATTTTCCTTTATTACTGTGATTATCACTAGATAATCCAGTATGATTCATGGATTAAATTTGATTTTATGGTTGTAGGTATTAGAGTGATAAATAACTGCAAAAGACATGGAGATCACACTAGTTGAAACTTTAATTAGTTGAACTGGTGTTATCAGTTTTGCTCAGTTGTTTTCTTTTTTCAGCTCTAGTGAGTATAATTGCAAAGAAAAACTAGCAATTAAAAATAATACAGAAGTGTTGCAGTGATTAACCTTAAATTATATCCATAACAGGCTCCATACCTTAGTGAAGCATGTATTAGATTAATGGTCTAAGCCTCACACTCCTGAGTATGAGACTCCACACCATTAATCCCTTCAGTTATTTAGAATAAGAACTTCTTACCAGAATGAGTATGGGCATGGGCTGACTTCTGTATACTCTGCAGTGACTGCACTTGTGGGGCTCCTTTGCATCCCCAAGGCCCCATCTGGCAGATCTGCAGCACAAAGTGATGAATGAGCAGAGCAGGAAAGGACTTTGAACTGATTTACGGAAGTGTGCAACTGAGTCATTCCCACCCACTTTACAGATGCTTTGGAGAAAAAAAAATATTCTGTTTGTTAACAGCTTTGTAATTACAAACCTTGGCATCCAGACAGAATTCCCTGAATCCAACTAAGAACCTTGCTTCTGTAAAATGGTCGATATAATATATATATATATATATATATATATATATAAATCTTATTTCATTTTGTCTTCACAAATTCCATTGAGAAGTTATTCCAAAACATCAGTGATTTGGAAATACTTCCAGTTTTCAGTGTGACTTTAAAGCTGCTATCCACTTCTTCACTCCATGTGTCCTGCTTCTTTTCCTGTCAGGGTGCCTCTTTCCAGTACGTGTTGGAAATGGCTTCTGGAACTGATCTTTCCAAGTCTGTATCACACCGAAGCCTTACGATTTTCATCGTGCCTGACGACTACACATTCATTGCTTACAGTTGCTAAGGCTCACAAAAGTTCTCACTGTGTGTTTCTAATGCTTATACATTTGATTTTTTGCACAGTTTGTGCCAGCCCTCAGAATTGGCTCTTTCTGCACTTTTAAGGTTGGTACACTGCAGTTTTGCTGCACCGTTGTGTTTTTGTTCTTGAAAGATGAAATTGTTTCTTTGTTGTATGCCCTGCTTTTCACCTGTCCAAGGAAGAATGGAGGAGATGACGAGGTTTAATTCACTGTTGGATTTACTACATCTCTAATTTACCTAGGCTAGAATTTCACATTTTGGAGGCAGGAGAGTATGTTGATCCAGAAGGTTTCACTGGTGCAGCACGATTGCAGTCACAGTTACAGCTTTTAGCTGAGAGTGATAAACATTCATACTGACAAATGGGAAGATATGAGAGACAACTGCTGCTCTGAATGTACGGTTTTGCAGTATAGGAGGAGATAACACATGCTTTTTTAAGTTGCACAGTTACAGCAAAGACAGATACAGGATCCTCAGTGGTTCCATGTTGACCTAGACTAGGAGAGTATCTGATGTATGTTTTTTTATAAGAATACACATAATATTCTTAAGGAATAGTATCTTATATTTGAAAAGCTTGAGCAGGTTTTGTCTTTACATGGCTGACTTCCAGGGAGTAAAATGTGTTTAAATCAGTCTCCATCACAGCTTTACTACTTCCTCCTTTTAGGTTTAAATAACTTAAAAAAAATATTTTATTTTCAACAGCTAAACCTTCCTTTGTGTTGAGGCAATTAATTCATATTTGCACAGACGGTAAGCCTTCTGGACATTCTTTAAGTAGTTTAAGGAGGCAGCTTGAGAGGCTTGTTGGGAAGATGTGTGTGTGAGAACTTACATGCTCTCTTCTTGCAAGTCTGGGAACAGACAATGCACTGCCAGAAAGAGTGGTCAGCCTCTGCCCACAGACCCAATCCAGTCTGCACAGAGTCCAGCTGTCTGAAGGCTGCCTCCTTGCTGCCCTCTTTTCTCTTTTCGGCATGACTCAAGGCATACACCTCCCCATGATCATATGCTGGCTGTACCATTCAGAGATGAATACCCAGCCCATTAGGTAATAGCGTGTCACATGGGGGTTGGATGCAAGGCTATCAGCTGTGCCTATTGGCTCTGAGGCAAGAATACATCTGGTCGCAACTTTAAAATTTGCTATGTTGTACCCTCCTTGAATGATGATGAGAGTATGAGGCATAACCTGGACAAAAGTTTGGGCACCTCTATGCTGCTACATAAGAACTACAAAGAAAAGATGACTGTAGAGGAAACCAAGTGTCTCCTCCCTCTCCCTTTTTCAAGTCTGTTAAATTAGAAGGGCAAACATCCCTCCCATCTAAACTGGGTTTGCTGTTTCACCGAATTACTGTTAGGACAGGCAAAACTTACCGCTGATCTTGTTGCATAATGTTTCTTTACAGGATGGATTTTTAATTAATGAACTTGATGGCAGCAGGCTGACAAACACAAACACTGATTGTAAATTCCAAAAGTCATGAGAATAGAGCAGGGATAGGTTTCAAGTTCTGCTGGGGACATTATGACAAGTATCAAGCCCTTGTGTTCAACTGAATGCAATCCAAATGAAAATACCATGATGTAGGCAGCCATACAAGCATTAACAGCCCACAAGGGGGAACAGGCAATTCCTGTGCATCCAGTCTAGGCAGGCAAATTATTTGTGTGAAGAAGGCTTGCTAATTTAGTCCATAAAAGGGAAAATAAATCATATCCCAAAGTAATGAGCTCTGAAGATCTCATACAGAGATACTCTAGTGGATTCTGATTTTATTTGCACCAGCAGAAGTTGCTCAGTTAGAGTCAGCAGAGATGAGAATCAGACCTGTAGATGCCCTTATGATGATTTCACAAACATTTTGTTGTTAAAAAGATTGTTTTCCCTCGTTTTGCAATATTTTACTCCCACAGAATCTGAAGCTGAAACTCCAGGACTGCAGGGAGAATGAACAACAAATACAACTGAAGAAAGCAGCAGGTAAAAGATCAAGATTTGGGGGGAAAACTTGTTTTGTATTGCAATGCAGGCTGCACGATTCCCTGTTCTTCTTCAGGATGAGGTCAGAATTGCACTATTAGGAGTGGCATTGGGAGATTTTATCTTGAAAATAAAGCTTTAATGAGAATTGCAGGTAGCCATACGTGTTATGCTCCTTTCTGCCTTAGAAACTTTGCTGTACATGGCAGTTAGCAAGGTAGGTATAACAGCACCACCACAGAGATGTTTTTGAACCAACTTAGAGGTGGTTTTGAACCAACTCATTGGAATACACAAGAGGAAGCTGTCCATGGAATTAGAGCCATGAAATTAAACCAAAGGTAGAGAAGATCTTACTTGAAGTGACATTTAGTGTAAACTCTCAAAGTAAATATTTTTACCATTCTTAAATACAGAATTACCACAAACATAGTTTATTATTCCAAGCAGCACTTCCCAGTTTTGCTTCATTTCCGTGTGTTTTTGGTTTGATTTCTGAATAAACAACATAGATTTGGCATGAAATAAAATGATGATTATTTTGAAGCTGGACCTGAAGAAATCAGTATTCAACTATTGTTTGCATCCTGTGTGGGTGTTTTTAGAATGTGAGAAAGACTCTTTCCACAGTTGCATATGACATGGCCATGGGTGTAAAAAGTTAAAGCGTGAAGCTGGAGTTGGACTCCTGGGCCACACAGAACTTGTGGGAAGCTGAGGTACAGCTCCCGTGCTGGAAGCAGGTCAGGAGATAATGCTCACATGAGGATTGATAGCTGCCTGTGATCCCTCTGGGTGCTGGTCACCTAGGAACGAAGCTCAGGCTCATTCTAGGGGTGTCACAGGTGATTTCCTTATGCAGGTGACAGGCTGGGGAGGCGTGGCCAGCTCTGCAGGGACCACTTTCCTGATGAAGACACCTTGTGCAGTCACACAACCTCTGCTGATCTCTGAGTGCCTCCTAGCTCTCCTGGACATCATCCTCACCCAGCCTTTAGGCTTGTTCCTCCTGAGAAGTTTGTGAGAAGGTTGCATTTCCTTAAAAGTCTTTTTTTTTAATTTATTTTTTTAATTATTATTATTATTATTATTATTATTATTATTGATTTCCACAGAGGAAAGACTTAAACCAGCTAAGGATTATTTCATTCAGAAACACAGCTGAGTAGTGTGGTCAGATACTAAGACTTAATGTATTTCTTTGTGTGATACCTCTTTTTGTCTGTCCTGCTTTTCCTTGGCATGTTTTCAGATAAGAGCTTTTATTCTGTAACAGTTCTCTGTTATAGCTTGCTCTTCAGTGAATGCTTCATGTCCTAAACTTCAGCGTATGCAAGACTGATCATTTTAAGGCTCTAAATTAAAAAAAAAATATTGCTTGCTTTCTTTTCGTTACTCTTCACTGTGGCCAGCTTCTTCCCTCACAGAGTGCTCTCTGTGAAGCCTGAGTGAATCTGGGCTCCACTTTTTTTAAGGTGATCTCTGAAACCCTGTCATCTTCCAGAGGTCAAAGAGACCTTGTTACTTTTTCTTTCTGCAGTAGTACAGCGTTCCCTCTCCTCTCACCATCGCTTGGAACAGCCAGGGAAGCAGCGCAGCGTAGCCCAGCCTGTCTGCTGTTCCCATGTGTCCTGGGTGATGGCTTCCCAAATACCTAGAGAGGACCAAACTGAAAAAGTCTGTCTCTGCCAGAAAGAGCTGTTTTATGACTGTGTTTGAAAACCCTAACCTGGATACAATGGTTGTGCCTGTAAATAGAAGCCTTTGCTGTTTGCAAAGTTATTAATCAACTTTTTAGATTTTTTTTTTTTCCTCCTGGAATACTGTTTCCTTACTTAGAATACCAATATAAAAGCAGAGATCTGGAGTAAAGTCTGAAACATGTGGCTACATGCAGCTATATTCACTCTTTGTATTTCAGAAGTGCAACTCAATGCAGTTTTAGGAGTCACAGAAAAAAATTCCCTCTTTTTTTTTTTTTTTTTTTTTTTTTTTTTTTTTTTCTAACATCTAATTTTTTTTTTTTTCTAACATCTGTGGCTTGATTTTGTTGAAAGACTGAGAAAACAGGAATACAAAATGCAATCAATGATTACTCAGCTGCATCTGCAAAGGTTTGATTGTTTATGAGTTCTGGTTACATGCTAAATGAAAGGAAAGAGAGGTGTCCCTTAAAATAAGGAGTGTCCCCCAAGATAAGAGACTGATTGTAATTTAAGTGTGAAGCACTGTGGCAGGGTTGGGTCATACATTGCTGGAAGGTGAAAGTCAAGATTTCTTTACACTGCTCTAAAAATTAATAAGTGAGAATCAGCAAGTAAAAATGTAGTATCTCTTAAATAACAGAATTAAATAAAATCTTGAAATGTAATTGGCTGTGCATGACAGTGATTAAAACCAAACAGGAATTCTATAGCTTTGTCTCACATTCACTTTTCCTCAGGAAATATAGATAATTTAATCTCTGGCTTAATTAATTGAAAACATGTGGAGGATTTCAGGTCATTCCACTGGAGAAAAATGTGCTCTTTTAGTTCCCCATTTTTGCCATGGTATTCATCACTGGGCTAGCACCATCCACCATGGAGCACACGAGGAATTGTTGCTACCTGGAAACTCAAAGGAAAGGCTGTAGCTTTGTAGTGGAGTTACTCCATTTACTCTCCTGGCACTTAAAAAAATTGTTTGATGCAAATGATAGTAAAATCAAAACATTAGCTTTAAGCTACAGAGATTCCCCATTGCATTTTTTTTTCCTCAGCTCTTGAATGCTTTCCTGCAATAACTGCTGGGCTGCCAGTACCTCTCAACCAGTTTGACAAAAATGCTGTGAAATCTTACACATGAGCATAGAAGTTGATGTTCTGGATTTCTGGAAGAGCTCCTATTACTGCCCTATCTATGCTGTAAGCAAAAAGCACCAGGAAATTTACCATGTACAGGGGGAAAATAAAAATGTTCCTCTTCTAAGCCAACTGAGGGTCTCTTATCTGCAGGGAAGATTACCATTACCTGTTTTGAAAGTCATTCTTTATGGGAGAATCACAGTGATGACATGTAACTTCAGTGCTCAACGATGAAGCAAAATTAATGAGAAACATGCTGTGCAGACAGAAAATGCAGCCCTGAAGAGGTCAATATTACTTCTGGGATATGAGACACTTGCTGGTTTGGTAAGCACTCAATAAAATGTATATTTCTAATTTTGATTTTAGGTAGAAATACCCTGGTTACATGAGGAAAAGGAAAACAGATCCCTGTTATGAAGCAGATATTCAAAAGAGGTTAAAGTCTAGAGCTACATGGGAATAAAAAGCCAGATTTTCAGAAGGCAGGACGGATCTGTTGGAAATATCCAGTGCTTGATTTATAATCAGCCCTTGAAATCTTTTCAAAAAAGTACAGGTCAAAATGCTCAGCCTAAAATCCTCTGCAATTGCTAGAAAGACTCCTGAACTCCTTGAATTCAGTCCTGTGAGAGCAATTTAACACTGAAAATCTATTTAATGACAGTGACAGGGAGACTGCAAAGTGCTCAGGCAGGCATTCCCTATCAAGTGACATAACCCATATTAGGGACTGGGAACCTAGCCTTATACCAGCTTACTCACACCACCATAAACATGCTGTGTGAAGCAGCTGTGTGAAACTTGGGAAAAACTTGGGAAAAAAAAAGTCAGGAGACCTAATGTATTGTTTTGCATTGACTATAAAGTTTTGCTGGGATTGATGCATAACTTTGACAGTATTTTATTTTTCCAGTTTATTTGAGTAAACTTTTGACTCATTTATTTGGCCTTCTAGCTGACTGGAAGCATGGGCTGAATGAACTGAGCATTCCACCGAGTATGTGTACAAGGAGATTTAGTCACGAGGATACCCTGTGTATTTTGACCCATCTGAGATTTCTATTTCTTCCTAAAACAGTCACAGAGTAAACCTCAGGAACAAGATAATTTAATCATTTTGCATAAGTATATCAGGAAATAATTTTAATTTACTTTACTTTTTAAAATAAATTTTCATTGGAAATGATGGGCAGTTTTTTGGAGATTTCTGCATTACACCTGGTGATGGGCTGACAGCTTCTACTGTTATGCATACAGCATAAGCTGGTGTTTTTCACTGGACTCGGAGAGCAAGAGTGTTCTCATCGTAAGTATGTGCTGTCATGCCTTTAGTTTTTGAATATTCAAATCTATGCTGAATCTCTCACTTTTCACCTTTTTTCTTTCTACCCTCCTTCCCTTTAGTTATGTATTCCCCCCCCCCCCCCCGCCCTTAAGTGGACCATAATTATGCCTGTGTAGAAATCTCTTCAGATATCTGTTTATTATCTGAAGTTGTCAAGAAGCTACTTATTGATTCTCATGATTTTCATGGTTTTGATTTAAATGTGACTTACAGGAAAGTAAATTTAAATTGAGACCATTATTTAATTCAAGGTGAAACCCTTGTGCATGTTATGAAAATGCCTCATTCTCTGCTTCCTGACTGTTTTAAATTACCAAGATAAAGGTTTGTTATCAAATGAGATGTGCACACATTTTCCAGAGTTGTTAACACTTGATGTGTTAGAAAGGAGTATATAGCCTTTAAGTTCAGAAGTGCAGCCTACGTGTTATACAGCTGCTGGATTATTTTTAGATAGCTCTTCTATTCCCTGTTTACTATAACAAAATATTTTTAACTTCGTGTAAAGGATAAATGTTACTGAGCAGAATGTGAATTCAGGGAAAATAATAGTATAATTTAACAACTTCAGGAGAAAAAAAAAAAACAACAAACTATTCCAAAGGTACATGAACTGCAGAAAATCAGTCTGCTTTGCACTGGTTTTGGAATGCTCAGAGGGCATCCAGCTCCTCAGGGGTGAGCTGCCTGCCAGCCTCACGGACACACACCCAACATGCACAGGTGCTTCTCAAGGGAGCTTCCACTCCACCGTGGACCTTTCTTAACAGCATGAAGAGTCACTAGCCAAATTACTGAACAAGAAAAGATAATGTGTCACAATTTATGCTACTAATTAGCTCTAAGCTCTTCTACATGATATATACCAGAAGATTTTGCTAGACTTTCAAGAGTGAGTGCAATTTTCCTAAAGAAGAAATTCATCTGTGTATACCCCCTTGTATTATGGCTGGTGGACATCAAGGCCAACCTGGGGCAAAAGCAGTATCTTCGCAACTTTTTGATGCCAGAATTAATTACAATTAGTTTTAACACTGATTTATATGGGTGTCATTTATTATTAGATCTAAAAAGTGTTTCAAAATAGTGTTTAAAAACTATGAGAAACAGGTTATAGCCCTTTGATCTGTGAAATAACAGCTGATGATACTGGTATGATTAACAAAACCATAAACAGTATAATTACAAATCTTACCAGCTGCTCATGTAGGCGCATTTACTAAACTCATCTCATTTGGTATGGGACAGGCTGGGTGCCAGATCACTGCTCAGAGGGGATTATTTTTTTCTCAGCCAAAGTGTTAGCAATCAGGACACATAACCACGGGCGTAGTTATATGCGGTGCTTTATTTCAGCGCTGGGAAACCAGGGGTTCGCACCCAAAGCTGGCTTCGCTGGTCAGTTTAAGTTATACAGTATTTATGCAGTCCATTCACATACATATTCATATATTCATTAAGATACGTAACGGTTACTCAACATTGATTGCAACATCGATTGCAACATCTTGGAACTATTTTGATCATGTGCAGTGTCCTCTGGTGGTCTTTCAGGGGGTCTTCAGGATGAAGTAAGTAGTCTTCATCACTTCTGTCCCTTTCACCTTTGGGTACTGCACAGGCGTACTACTTCTATAGCTAGATAACTGCTGACTTGCTCAACCTCCGGAGATACTGCATGTACTTCTCCTCACTCTATGCGGATTTAGGCTAAGATAAAAGCTAGGTTGTTAAGATAAGATTATACTCGAACACGATATGCTTGAACATCCTTTCAGGGACAGTTTACAAAACTGATTCATCCTTTCAGGAACATTTTGTAAAACTGGTTCTGTTACTAACAAAAGTACCAACTTTGAAATGTGTTTTTGTATATTCCTGCTCTCAGTCCACCTGTTTTCCTTCACCATTATTTGTTATGTTACTCTATATGCTGGATGTGATTTGGTTATTTATTTGTAATATTCATCCAAATGCCAGTACTTATATTGCTAAGACCTACATTCTTACAATTTTGTGGCTTTATTGTTACCACGAGTGCCATTTGAACAGTTCAATGTTCTTGTGGCAAAAACTAATAAAATATCCATATTCTCACAAGTGATCGATCACACTGGAAAGCACAAAAAAGAAAAAAAAAGAAAAAGAAAAGTGTGATTTAACTCTTTGTGTATACTTACAGCAGCACACGACTCGTGGCTGCAGCACATGGCTGAGTGAGGCTTATAAAGCTCCTGTCAGGAAGCAGGGTCTTCTAACTGTAACTTGGATCAGCATTGCTGTGACAAGGCAGCAGGATCAAGTCTGGATACTTTTCCTACATTTTTATTGGGGCATAAGACTGGAGGTGACAGGATCTGAGTTTAGATTGCCTAAATAAACCAAGTCAGTTAATCAAACTTCCATGTTGACAATTTTATCCAAGTCAGTTTGGGTATTCTAACGTGAAGACAGGAATCCCAAAAGCTTTGTTTGCAAAAGTATTAAGGCTTTTTTACTTGAAATATTCTTCAGTGCCTCATGTTACTGCAAATTATGTTTGATGTGTTTTATGGAGAAAATCAGTTGTTTTTTCCCACCATAATGTACTCTCAGTGAAATAATCAGTCATCTATTAGCAATACAGGTTAATTAAAAACCATAACAGGTCAGACAATGATTCATCCTCCCTGATTACTTAGTGTCTTTGTTCCATAACTTGCATTTTATTTTGTTATTTTACCATTTAGGTAGGGAAGTAGAGGAATTCATGCACAGAAACACAGATGGCATCTATTCAAAGGTGGTAAAATTTGCAAAATCTCCTGTTAAAAGCCAGTTCTCATTATGCATGTAACGTTTTGCCAGTCACCATTAGGGATGCCTGCTGGTACCTCTCATGATTTTCTCTTGGGAAAAGCACAAATGCATTCCTGCCCACAGGATTTAATCACAAAGGCCTGTGGCTTGGCAGTTTACCTGGGGACTTCACATGCCTTACAGATGGTTACTGCTAGCAAAAGCACTCAGTCTGTGGTGACATCACTGACATCAAGTTAGTTTTTTTATTATAAAATGGCAAAAGTGCCAGCACAAATGAAGACTGCTGCAAGGAGCAACAGTAATCATGTGCTCTTTTCTGTATCTATCCTTTTTGTGGACCTAGTCCTGGAACACTTAATACATGAATATTTTATTGTGAGTAGTATAGACCAGTTGTCAGCAGTTCTCATGTTGTGGTAGCAGCTGGTAATGTCCTGCAAGAGGGATACAATAAACTGACTCTTCCTAGCTCTTTGAAATGATTCTCCAGTGGATTGCCATTCATTTATAACAGAAAATATTTAAATGTTTAATGATATTAAATAGCACACTGGGAAGTATGTGGAGTCTTTGAATGACAGCCTCTGGTGGTATTGGACAAGCTTCTTATCTGGCCTTGATTCAGTGAAGCAATGCCAATTTAGAGCTGCTGCATCTCTGACCTGCTAATACCTTTAAAAAGCCAAAATTTTATAGGAAAGTAATCAAGTTTTACTAGGAAACAGCCACCAGTTTGAAGAAGGCCTGGTCAGATACTACTGTCCCAGTGACACCCACTATTATTGTTTGGAAATATTTTTTTGTCAGCAAAGTACATAAATGCTGAAGTTTGATAATGACTTTCTGTTGTAAGGCAAGATAACAGTGGGTGACATAAGCAGAGACTGAATCTGGTTTTATGTTTGGTAACTCACATTTTTTTTTATTTAGTAATAAAACTCAGAATAGTTTCATTGGTGTTACATAAGCATTTTAGTTTGGATCAAAAATGCATTTTGGACAAAATTCTACATTTCCACTCATTTATGGTATTTTGGCTTACATCAAGGGATGGTTTCAAAGCCTGGAAATGAGTTTTCTTTTGATTAAACTTAACTAGAAGGGCCCCATTAATGGGCATTTAGCCAAGAGGGGCAGACAAAATCTAATCTGAAATAATCCCCCTGTGCCAGAAATGCATGAAGAATGGACAGCAGGATCTTGGAAATTTGTCACTGTCTTCTGTCTAGCTTTGGATCTTCTTTTACCTGGCTGCAAGGCTTGCTAGTGCTATCATAACTTTGTCATCCTGGTGCTTATTAAGTCATGTTCAGTTTCTCCTTTCTTCCAAGCTGCTAACATTTAAAAACTTTCAGGTAAGTTACACATGACTTTTTCCAGTCTTCTGCCTTTCAGTGTGCTGGCTCCATCCATTTATGTCTCTCTGCAAGAAAGGATGTATGGAAAAACCAGCCATAAAACCAAACAAGAGTGGTTCTAGAGTTAATTCATTCCACCTGTTTATCTCCCCATTACTGTCTGATTGGACTTAGGCACTTAGTTGAACAGCAATGACCTTCAAATCTCCTCACCACAGTCTGGACACAGCACGGCCTGCAAACCTGGGCTCCCACCACCCGAGTCATTAGTGGCACTTGCCACTGGTGCTGCATGACAGCTCTTATTCCTCTGTCGAACACCCACTTCAGAAATTGTATTTTCTAGTTTTCACAGCTGGCCGCCTCCTAGGATAATTAAAACCTGACGGTAATATTCTGCCCTTTATGTGATTTATGCAAATCCCTTAGGTCTGGGAAGAGAAAACCAGGGGTGGTTTTGGGTATGGAAATGCGGTGCTTGCATGACATCCAGATTTCCTTTGAGGGCTTACTACAGGTGGTAGAAGGATAGCTGTGATAAATGAAGCCAATTATTTATCCATAGAAGAATTAACACATGCGTAAAAGCTTTGCTCTACTGTTCTACCTGAATGGCTAAGCACTGTTCTGAAAAACTAATAAAAAGAGAAACTTTGCTAATTCTGCCCTTTTTTTTCTTTGTCTCCTCCTCTCAGTTAATTTTTCTCCCTTAGTTGTTTAAGTCAGACTGATTATGTTGTTTTCCACATTAGTTTCTTAGGATCCACCCCACTGTTTTTAATGATCAATGTAAAGCAGAGCCAACTATTTTTACCTACTTTTAAACTGCTCCAAGCACGATGTGTTTGAATATTCAAATCAGCCCAGAAGTTCTCAGTGGTACCTCCCTTTTTTGACAGGCTGAATGAGTGAAAAAAGTGTGCACAGAAACTTGGCTGGCAGGTAATGCCGAAGCTGATCTAAAAGTTCTGCTAATAAGGCTCAAGAGAGGGAGAAGCAGAAAACCAGGAGGTTTGGATGAAAACAGACATATGATACACAGACACCTCTGTGCGCTTGGGGGAAGATTCTCAGCTGCTCAGCCCACACTGTGGAGATCAACACTCAGCAGCTCCTTGAGTGACATTTAAAACCAGATTTCCAAGAAAATTGGCAGTGGCACTATGAGAAGATGCCACTTTCCTAATAAAGAGATACGTGTCTGGATTTAGTGAGCTGGGGTTCACTTCACCAAGTTTTTTGGGGTAGGCAGAGGAGGAGCAACCTGGCTGAAATGTTCCAATTCCGAAACTAAATAATGTTTCAAATGTTTGATTTGAAATGGACTTACATTTGGGAATTAGTGTAATTATTTTTAAAGGTTAAAACAAAATTAAAGACAATTATGCTCACAGTGCTCCTTTACACCCAGCACTGTGCTCTTTGGAAAGCCTGATAAAAGGAACACAACTTGTCCTTGACTGCCTATTTCAGAATATTCTTCTGTCTTTCATAGAGTGTAGAGAAACCTTTTTGTAAGCTAAAAACCCAAGATAACAAAGGTAGTATTGCATTGGAAAGGCAGCCTGGGCTGAAGAAGGTGGCCTTATGCCAAATGCCTTCACTGATGACTCGAACTTCTGCAGATTGAGGCAAGGAAATGGCAGTGACGGGAACTGAGTGCAGGACTGACTATATGCTAAAAGGAGAACACATTTGCTTGTAAACTCTGTTCTATTTGGAGCTGAAACCATTACTTTCCTTCCCTAGGCATGGTGGGCTAGGAGAGCTTGGCTGGGTCTCTGCTGGTTCCTGTTAGCAGCAGCACAGGTTCTTTTAAACCTGTATTTCTAGAAACAGTCTGATGCCAGATGCTGCAACCTCTTAAATAGCTACCAGTATGTTTCTATGTTGGTGTGCACTATGGTCCCATTTTATAATCCCCAAGGTTCACTTTATGCTGGGGAAACCAAAAATAGGTTAATTAAGATGCCTGTTTTGTTTAAATAACACAAAATACTGGGTGAATGCCAGAATTGCAAGGTACTGATCATAATCAGTGTTTGTGGATGGGGCATTTGAATTTCCAATTTTTTGCAAGTTCATACTTTAGGGAAACCTCCCTTTTATTTAAACTTGTGATCTTATTTATAGATAATCTGTCATCAACAACTCTGCTCAGAAAATTAATTCTAACTAGACCAGAGACTGCAATCTGGAATCTTGAGTGTTGGGTTAATTAACTCATAATTTGATTTGTCCACATGTTAAGCAGCTCTTGAGATCAATAAATTCTCATTCAGTATAAATAAATTGGATTGGGGAAACAGTTAATACTGTAATAACAGTGGTGCCTGTTTGGGCTAGTTTGTGGATGTATTTCACTTGGTAATCACCAGACAATTTTAAATGAAATGTACTGCACTGTCTGAGTAGTTTTATTTTCTTTCCACTGGCTGAGAAACATAAAGATCTGGTGTGGAAGGCTTGGGACACTGCCTGGCAAAAGAAACTAAGTCTGGTTTACCAGAGACCTTTTATTTTTACCTTAAAATGCAGACTGCAGATCACGTTATTCTCATCTTCAACTCCTCACAGCGTTGAATTGTCTGTCATTTAAACTTCTGAAATTAATTCCAATGGTTTGGGCTAGGCATACTTAATCCTCATCATGGATGACCTTTGCACATTTTCTTTCTCATCAAGATTTTTAAGGCATGCTCATTGGTAATGAAGACTAGCGGGACACAGACGACATTTTAATGAGCTGTTATGAACCTTTGAGGACAAATGTCTCCTATGAGTCTTATTTTTCTCTTTTAAAATATGCACTTACTATTTGAGTGCAGTTGAATGCCACCATGATGGTAATTTTATAGATCAATGGATTATCAAATGACATCCTGTGTTTGTGGCATCTCTCACATAGACAGACCTATAAGAAATGTCTTGGGAATCATCACAGGACAAATATAACATCGGATTGTTTGTAAAGTAATGATCCTAGATGTGAGAAGAAAAATCCATCATAGAATTACAAAAGAATGCCAAAATCTATACACAATAAACACTCTTACCCAGAATTTTCTAAACATATTAAGCTGTTGATTATGGAATTAGTGTTATAGAGATAATTAAAAGGTACTGAAAATCAGCTGGAGTCACACATCTGAGTAGGCTGTTTTTTGTGGATATGAAAATGCTTAACTGTATTTGTAAATCTTAATAGTCAGAATGTCCAGCAACCATTTATCTTTCTGTTTATAACATTACAGGCATTCATTTTTTAGCATGAACTTCAAACAGCTCCATCAATCTACAGTCCTTGTGCTCTAAAAGTTTTGCTGATTTTATGGTGTTTCTCTTCAAAAGTCTATGTAAAATGACATTAACACAAAATCACCGGTCTACCTATAATGAGTGGGTATTTTTTATCATCAACTATTGTGACTACTAACATTTCTGGTGTTAAAATGGACAGCTCTTTAGATGGATGCATTGTGCAGTAATCTTTAACACAATAATGCCTGAAAACGGATCTAAGATCAGACACAACAATGATCAGCTCTGGCTTCTGCAGTGCTCAGTACTTACAAACTTCATGAAAATCAATCACCCTTTAAGAAATTAAGAGGTGTTAATCACATTGACAGCTTGTCAAGCTGATGTAAATGACTATAGCTAAACAAAATGAATTACAGAAACCAATGCAACTGTTTGGTTTTGTTTTGCTAGTAAAGAATCTGAGGCATTGTTTTTTTGCCCCATTTTCCATTAACACTTGTTCCTGGCTCTTGCAGGGATATCATTGGTCTTTGCAACGTAATTGTTACTTCTACAAGCTTTGCACTCTTGAAAACTCTCAAGCAGATAAACTTCCAGCTCATAACTGGAGCTCACAGCTAAACAGGCCCCACAGGCTGAAGATGTGCCCTCATGTTTGAGCAAAAGTGCCTTCAGTAGAGTGCATACCACTACACTTAAGTATGAACTTTGTGCCGGTCTAGTGGTTTTCTTAGGGACATTAAAATAGCTACAAATTGTGACGTTACTGTAAACCCCCTGATCCCCTGCTAAATAATTATCCCGTGCCACTGTAACATGACAAGGACTTGTCCTCTGCTGGTTTCACTGCCAGGCGGATCGTTTTTTTGACAAGGGCGAGAGGGGTCTCTCATCGTGCCCATGTGGGAGCAGAGGTGTGGGGCCACCTGCGAGGCCTCTGTGCATGGGGTGCACAGCCCTGAGCCAAGCCCACTGACCTGCTGGCCAGCATCTGCTGGTGGCCTGTCTTGATGCAGGTAAAATCATCAGATGTGATGTGCTAAGCAGCTGGTAGGTGCCATAATCCATGTTTACTGTTACACTTTTTGGAAATGGGAGGCTGCAAGGATAAGGGATGTCAAGGCTCTCCAAGAATGAATTTCTGAGGTTTGATTTTGGGCCAGGCTAGCATTTTTAATGTCATGTTGTCCAGTTTAAGCTCAGGCCAGCAGGACAAATCCTGGCTGCCATTTCTTGAACGGCAAGTGAACATGACCTTTCCTGGAAGAGGAGACCTTGAGGTTTTCCTTTGCAATAAGAGGCTTTGTATTTTAAGGCTCCTCTGCTGAAAGATTTGTTTTCCTAAAGATTATTGTTAATAAAGAATGCAACTGCATCCTGCCTGCTATTCCACTAACCAGTTTCTATGGGAATCTGTCCTTGCCAGTCACTCTCGGGAATTACGGGGAGAGGAAGATGAAAGGTTGTATTGATCTCAAGTGCTGTGTGTCAGTCAATGGGTTTCTGTAAAGAATCATGTCATGTAATAGATGAACTAACACTGATCTTTGTAATTGATTGCTCATTGATTGTTCCCAGGAGATACGTGCTTTGATATGAAAAAGGGACTTGTCTTCAGTGCAATTACAGTATGTAAACAAAATTCAGGATTTATCTGAAGGAAATTGAAAAGGTGACAGGGAAAGTTCATGGTTTATGTTCACTTCAGAGCAAGGTTGGTCTGCCAGAGAACGTTGATTTTATTTATGATTACCTAATGTTTATCAATGCAAAACTTAAATTTTCTAATATTCTCTACAGTTAAGGGCATTTTGCTTTTTCATGCCAACACACTGTTTAACTATAATTATATTTTTACATTTTCATCAAATGATTTAGTCCTTTATATAAGCATAGTATAGCTATACTTGCTGTGCTTGGTGTTGATATCCAGAACCTCATAAATGGTGACTTTAAACAACTGGAGTGAAGATTTCAGCTGTGAAGTTCAGGACTGATTGAGTTGCACAACACATCTATATTTCTTTGAGCTAGTTGATTCCAATCCACATTTCAGTTTGAGATTTTCATAATACCAGGTTGGGATAATCTGGAAATAAGTTTGTGGTTCAGATTGATCTCTGTGTTGAAAACAATTGTTTAATATGATCCAGCTTTATAGATCACAACAGATTATCCAAGTCAATAGATGTAACAAAGAGCACGTTGCTAATGTTAGTTAATGTCTATTTGGGGTGGAAAATCTATTTTGCTTGCTTTTACACTCAAAGTCTTTCTAGGGTCAAAAAAGGAAAAAAAATCAAACATATAAAGCTAAGGGTTTATATAACTGAAACCTTAACATTCTAATAAATTATTATTAATGCAGATCTAAGAGAAAGATGGGTGGCAGGGTGTATTTGGGAGAGTACAGCGAGTCATCAGCATCCTCAGCCCTTTGCTGGGAGAAGGATGTTGTTGAAGTCAATGGTTTCCTCTTCCTCACTCCAGGATGAGCTTGTGGTAATTTTTATGTGTTTTCTGACATGATTTAACACCTTATTCTTTCTTCATTGCTCTGGAAGTTCTGGTCATTCTGATTGTACTGTATATGGTGAGTTTCATAGGTGTTATTGTCATGTGAACGATGGCTTTTATGGATAAGCCAAGTGGCAGCAGAGCTGCAGGCAGGTGTGCACAGGTGCAGGCAGAGCTGTCCGACCAGCTTCAGGAATGAGCCCCGGCAAACCCCAGGCAGAGCCTGAGGCTCCAGCCCTGGCCCTGCTGCGTTACTGGGCTGCAAGGCTCCTATGCCCCTGAGGGGGAAATGTCACATTTAGAGGTGCTCCAGGCCATTTGATAGATGAGCTAGAAAACCAGCAATAGCACCGGCATTTTTGATGGGAATCAATGACTGATCTGGGATGAATATCCCAGACCAGAATTTATCTTTCTGCTCTCAGCTATGGAATAGATGCTTTTCTTTATTAATTCTGGCTCTGATGCAGTCAATATTTCATGTCAACAAGAATCATAGTATATTTTGTCCTCAAAGAGTGGGACAAACTGACGTCAGCAGAATGGTATGTCTTCCCTCATAAATATAGGGAATTTCATAAGGACAGTTTGCACAATATTTCTGCTAGAGTACCCAAATCTAGCTATTTAGCCATAAGCTTTTCAAAATCATTAAATCCTCCTATAGTCAAGAAATAATTCACCAAAGATTAAAATGGAAGTCCAATCTACTGTACAGATGAACCAATTTAATTTATGAGGGGTGCCTGAGAAAAATATAGATAATTTAAACCCTCAGGATGCTAGAACTTCCTATTTGAACTCTTGTGTTTTCACAGGATTTGGAGGGAGCAGACTAAAATGCACTTATGTTAGTGTATTCAAGGTGGTGGTGACAGGGAAGTAACTCCTGACCTGTTTCATAAGGTGCAGTACTGTAATTCCTGCTGAAACATTTGGGAACAGGCATTAAACTAGAGCAGCCACCCACTGGAGCAGCTAGTCTGATCTGGAATGCTGGTGAAGAGTGTACAAGACTGGCTCTTAGCATTCGGTTTGAGTGTGTGTGAGAGACAGTGGTCCTTAACACACAGCATGAGTGTGGAAAGCTGAGATATTGTGAATTATTTGTCTCAAAGCTTGCTTGATAAGATAATATGCTTAAGGCCTGCTTGTTCCAGAAGAATGCTTGCTTGCACTGCTTGCTTAGTTGGGCCTGCTGTAAAGGCCTGAATACAGTGAACTAAAGTGCAAAATGCATGATCGTTATGAATTGCCAAAATTCAGAATGCGAGTGTGGCCATCCACCACCGGCACCAAAACCTGTCACCTGGGACCAGTGGTCCTGAGACTTGAGTGCTGCCAGCACTACCAGGACCTGGGCTCTGATATCGGAACGTGGACTCTGACAGCAGCATGACCCGAGACCTGCAAACTGACAGCGATACCAAGACCTGAGAGCTGCCCAACAGGAGACAACTTTGGATCCCTGGCAGTGACAATCTCTTGTTTATCTTTTACTTGCATGCTTGCTTAACTTTCCTCCTAATTTCTCCCCCCGCCTTTTTCTCTGTTGCTCTACTTTTAGGTGTGAAAATGGAATAGGTTTACTCTGTCTTTAGGCATAAAAATAAATAAGATTTAGCGGCATCTGACCTCGTTTGTGTCTTAATCTCACTCTTGAAATAATTTTTGAACCTTCCTGAGTCCGAAATTGGACCAAGACCCCACAAAGTTTAGGCTGACATATTGCTTAGGTGGTCCTTTCCACTTCAGCTTTTCCCAATTCTAATGATATTCTTTTCAGCTCCTTTGTTTTTCTTCTACTCTGTACTTCTGTCATTCCTCTTGAAGAAGCTGGTGTGTCTTGTTCCCTATGTTGATAAATGTATGCACATGTCACAAAATCCTTTTTCATGATTGTTTAATGAAGTTTGGTCTTGGCTTGGTAGATAGTTTGCATATTGAATCGCAGATGGTTGTTTTCCAAGAGGTAACAGAAAGAGAAATCTTTGACATTGGCCAGCTGTGTCAATCAGTGATGACACTGCGAATAGAAAACATATGTTGGCAGGAAATTTTCTACCATTTAAGCAGCCTGGCAGCTGTTAGATTCTGCAGAAATTTTTGGGGTGAATGGTATGTTTCCCATTTTCCTTAGAGACCTCAAATAGAAAAGTGCAAATACTGTTTTTGGCCTTGTTACAAAGATAAATGTTCCTAAAATATTAAGGACTTGGTTTCAGTTCCCAAAATAACCTCCTTATTAAAAACCAGTAAGAATTTCCTGAATGACCAACTGGAAATTCAATTTACATTACTGTATGGATCTCTGTTCAAATCGAGTTTTGTTTGGGAAAGGATGCTGGTAATCAGGCTTCTTTTCAAATTTCTGATAGACAGAACACTTTTTTTTTCCTGCTGGAAGATCTCGTTTGTAATTGCATCTTCAAATTTTGACGCTTTTCCTTAAGACATTTTTGATGATATGCCATTTTTTTTCATATTCCACCTGTTTCCTGAAGGAAAGGGAAGAGATTTTTATGGACATAGTATAATTTGACATGCTAATAAAATAAGGGTAGGCACTGAGGTCAAATGCCACAGTGTCAGCAAAGGCAGTAGATAATTTGCACAAGGAATGAGTCTTTTTATATCTAATAAGGTTTTATTTCCTTAAGGAAACAACTCCCCATGCAAGACTAACTCTGTTACTTACAGCATCACTTAGGAAGTGTACAATGCTGAATAGTTACTGAATAGATGTTGTTAACTACATGGATTAATAGTGGATTTAATGTTTTTGATTTCCAGTGAAATTAACTCAAGCAAAAATGCTACCACTAAATTCATGTATGAGCTGTGAATGAATTCTGGTTCAGTTCAATTTAGAGGTTTATTACATGTGGGAATAAAAATATTAACTAAATATTAACTAAAAGCAAGAGATCTCTGGACTTCAGAAAATCTTCAGAGGACATGAAGAAAAGAGAGCATGATATATGAGACAAAAAGACAGTGACTGTGGAAAGTATGAACAAGTTAAAATTCTTCTTTCCTCTCTTTTTGAGCCTAGTTCCTTAACTGGGATGTATAAAATACTGTTTCCTAGATAGCCAAAATAAAACTGAAAGTTTAAAATAATAAATCAAATTATTCATTACTAATGTGAGGTTTGAGTGCGGTGCTCAAGAGCATAAAGAAAACAAAAATATTTATGTTCTGTTCATGGAATTTTACCTGGATTTACTTGCATTAGTGTCTATTCTAATGCATTTTTATCCTTCTGTCAGATTTTGACTGCACTAAAATAATGAATGCTAGACTGATCTCACTACTGGAATATTCTGAGAACTGTTCTCTTTGACTTAAAAATTGAAAGGCTCAGCCATTTAAAATGCTCCCTTTTGGGCATTTTTTACAACATAAGATGAAATAGCTTTTTGAGTATGAGTTTCTTGCCAAAACCTGGGTACTGTTTATTTGAAAATACTGCAGAAAATTTAGACCCTTACACAACAGATATAAATAGGCTTTCTAGATGCCATTTTTTTCAATGCTGACAATGACACTAACTGCTTCTCTTCTTTTTGTACCATCTTTCCTTTCTCTCCTCTTTCTGCCTTCCCTTTAAAGGCAGCATCTCTTCTGTCATTTCTCATCTTCAGTATGCACCATGAGAAACAGGAAAAAAATCTAATTAACCAAGTTTAGAAATATATTGCTTAAGGGAGAAATAACTAACCCATAACCACTAAGAAGAAGTGATGGAGTCCCAAAAGCTTTGTAAAGGAAAAGCAAATATTACAAAGAAGGCATCCAAAATAATACAAAATAAAAGTTGTGATGGATTTGTCCACAGTGTCACCTGCCCTGTCTGCTGATGCCTCCTCCACCAGCAGCATTCGTTCGCTAGCTGCCAGCTCATGTCCGGCCAGGTCTCTGCCCTTTCTCCTCCTCTTCTTGCAGTTGCTGCAGCCCCCTGTTGCTGCTTGAGCACAAACTCTGGGCTTGTTATGGTCTGATTCACCATGATATTTTGAACATGCAGCTGGTCTGGTATATTTTACAGGAATCCATCCATGAAAGTTCCTCCTAAACTTACATCTTTTGTTATAGCACTTTTTCCACCTCTGATGACTTTCCACACACTAACCACGTTTTTCTTACCATATTTCTCTTTCTAGTAGTATTTTTTTTTTTTTAAAATAATCAGGAATACTTTTCTTCTATAAATACTATTACTTTAGGTCTTCCTATATCTTCTGTAAAAGTGATTTTTTTTTCTTTTTATAGTCTTGTTTTTATGAATTTAAGGCAAAAAATAGTGTGGGTCTGATGTCTGGGCTATATGCACTTCAGATTAGATCACCTGGAGTTTGACCTGTATGTTATGCTCTTCGTTCTGGTGATCCACATGGGTCAACTAAGTTCGTGAAGGCTTAGTGTAACATTTTAATGTAAGGAAGCAAGAAAGGTAGCTGGTTTTGAACTTCACATCTATAGCACCAACAAAGGTAGCAGAATTGTTGCAACTTGTTCTCATTGTTTCTAGACAACTAATCATATGTTGGATCTGTGGGAGATTTGGGATTTTTGTATTTCAGATATTAGTTCAAATCTTTCTTAGAAACAGCTTACAGAAGAGGCTTTTTGGGAACCAAGCAGCTCTGTATTTTTCCAACTTGCTTTCTGCTTTGTCTGTTGTTATACAGGATTTTTCTAACAAGGTAAAGCAACATGGTTTGTATCAAACCAAAGGATCGTAATGAAAGTCATTGGTAAAGGAGAGAGATATGTAGAGTGATGCAGCCTCTTACCTGTGATTGACACAAACAGATGTCAAAGGGACCAGCGCTAAAATCTGTCTAGGTGCAAAATGAGCTCAAGAGTCTGGAATAAAGATCTCAGGTAGATCTCAAGTGTGCAAAATGCTTCCTTGTACAATTCTTCACGTGGTAAGGCTTCATTTTTAAATGTGGTGCTTAAGCTTTTGGACATTCAAGGTCATAGCAAAGTCTGCAGAAAATGCAAGGCTACATCATGCTGCTGGTGTTATGGTATGTTTTCATCGAAGCGAGACATTTTCAAAGATTGAGTGAGCAAAGAAGACTAAATGTGTCTAAACCAGAACAAGAAATAGGACAAAAAAACCCAAAACACAAAAACCTAATAACTTCTGCAGTGTGCCCTTACTTCTTTTATACTTGTGTGTTTATATGTGTCTTGTCTATATGTGTGTGTGAATGAGACTAAACTGACCTAGTGGCAAAAGTCTATGGGAAGTTATCCTAATATCCATGCTTGAAAGGCTTCTGCCAAGTGTTAGAGGCTTTGAATTTGGAGCTAGGAAGGCAATTAAGCTTTACCTAGCCTTCTCAGCTCTGCCTACTATCCTTAACCTCTGTTGTTGCCCGAATTGTTGTCTGGATGGAAGAAGGGGGAATTGGTTATTTGGGAATGATTCAGCTCTTTTTACCTGTTTGACTGACTGCCAATGGCACAGGTGCTGGCAAATGCTTACCATGAGCAGGTCGATTGGTAATGCAGACACAGGCTCAACCAGATTGGTGCAGATACAGCAAGTGTGGTGCTTTCTGGGAATCTGGCACTTACTGCCAGTACTTTCCCAGGGTACATGTGATTATATTTCTAATCAGGAGACCATGCTAAAACGGGTGCCTTGACACAGCTCATCACTTAGTCCTGCACCAAATAATACAGTTGTAGTCCACTGGCTGTGTGTGCCCTCTGCTTTACCTTGGGTCGTGTCTGTCCCTGGAGCATCCCTAATTTCAGGTTCTTAGGAAAACCTGGTGAAACCAAAACCCCTTGGCTTTGCCTCAAGACAGAAAAAGCGTGCAGCAATCTCAGCTGGTGAAAATAACTGATATTTTTTCTCCCTGGGGCTTTATTATTAGAGAGGACCTTTTCTTTGCAGTCTCCTCCCCCTCCTCTGAGTCTGCTAAGAGTCTTTTTTTTTCGTTTCTTTCCTCTTTTCTGAACTGGACAATTTTCTGTTCAAGTGAATCACAACCCAGTTGAGTTGAAAGAGAAAGCAATTTATGTGCTTGAGAGTGTGTGTCTCTCCAGCCCCCAGGTGCTGTCACAACAGCCAGGAGGTATACTGGCAAATGTGGCAGAAAAGGCTTTAATAAATTTAGCTATGATTACTAAGATGAAATCCTGTGCTTATGCCTGCAGAGGCATTTTATTTTCAAAGATAGTTCATTCTTAGGAAAAAAAAAAATATAGGAGACATTTTCTTTTCCTGAAAAATAGGATTAGCCCAAGGAAAAGAATTTGCCAAAGACTATGTTAATTTATTTGTTTTCAGACAGCAGTGTCATTGCATTGCCTGCTATATTTGCACATCTTCGTTGTGTATATTCCAGGGGATTTTGCACAAAGTAAAGCTGAGCTACTTGTGTATTGTTGTTTTGGAAGTTCTGGGAATGAGAACCCTGTATGAATGGGAATTCTTTAGGACACTAGTGAATAGTGTTATTATATTCTGCATTAAGAACTCAGCAAAAGTGTGCCACCCCATCTGTAATCCGCCCTAGTTTAGGCTGTGACTGCAGAATGAATAAGGACTGGAATTAGCAAGTCATTAAAAATGAGTGGGGCTACCTGTTTGTGAACCTGCTTCATTCCACTTACTCAAAATCAAACCACTTGCATCCCCCCAGTCTTAGTGCAGAAAACCATGGAACATAGAAATAAAAACATTTTTCTAACTCTTAATGTTTTGTGTAGCATATGCTGTAGATCTAATACTGTGGGATTGCTTCCTGGAATAATTCTTCAGTTCGGGGAGTTGCAGGAGCTCCCCAGCAAGGAGGTGAGGTACTCCAGCCATATGGGGCTGTGGTAAAACCAGGGATCTTCAGGCTTCAGTGGGTTACTTCTGATTTTTGTTCAGCAGAAAATGTGGTCTCTCTGGCATGATTGTTCTCTCCAAGTATCCCAGAATGTTGAGGAGAACTTAGAAGCAGGAACTCTGACTGCTTTCAGTGTGCCCCCTGGAGTTACCAAAGTCTCTTCAGCAATTGTAGGAAAACCCAAAAGACACCAGGTGGCTAGTGAGTAGTGCATGCTCTTTTCTTTGTTTCCCCACCTCACACTGTGTCCCCAGAGGCTCACATTCAGCTTTGAATATCAACTTTACATTTCTGTTTGCCTCTTGTAGTTATTTGCATATTCCAACCTGTGTCCAGTCCTGCAAGGTGCCTGACTGCTGCAGAACAAGGTGCCATATAGGCTGATAGCAAAGAGAAAGAGAGAAACTGGAGAAAAAGAGAGAAACCAGGCACTCCAGCACCAAGGAATATCTGCACAGGATTTTGCAGGTTTGGATGTATATATTTTTAAAAAAACACTTTTCCTCTGCAGCTTGGTGTGTTTAAGTGGTAATGACTATAGCTCAATCTAAATCCACCCTGTCAGCTATGGTGAATGCTTGTCGCCACTTACCACCATTATTGATTGCTCCTATCTATCAGTGGCAGCAGTAGTTATCTGTCCGCCGGAACACATAACTTTTTTCTATCAGGTTTCTCTATTTTTTCATCCTGTCTGGGAGAGGCATGGTGCTGGGGTGGAAGAGATGCCTCATCTCATCTTGCAGCCTCAAGACTTGCCTGCAGCAGCCCTGATTCCAACCTTTCAATCTCTCTTCCCTTAGTGCATTGCAGTCCCTGAGGGCTTGACTCTCATGCTGTGGGTGAATACCATTTGTAGCTTGTGTGTATGTGAGGGGAATGGCTATCCTGCTTGACCTATATGGAATTAAAAACTGTGACAGAACTGCTTATGATTATGGAGGAAAAGCATGGTGACTCACCTGGTCCTTTGCAGGCCTATTTTCCCAAATAATTCTCATGCTTTTCTAATTTCTGGTCATAAATACAAATTACAACCAGAAACAAAGGTACAAGCTTGCCAAGATAGCAGTACGTCAGATTGGAGATAACATAGTTTCTGAATTTAAAGAGATTTGTTCTCTCTCTTTTATTAGCCACTATGTTTTTTTTGGTGTTTTCGAGTAGATTTGTTGGTCTGCTGTTACACACTTATTTGGATTTTACTCCTGCTTCAAGCAAGAAAATCACTTAATATATGGAAAGCTCTGACTGTTATGGCTAATAGCAGAGCTGCCCTTGAGCTGTGAACAGCCATACAATTAGCAGACATAAGTTTTTTTATTCTCGACTATGTTTGAATGCAGATAGTAAGAAAACCATCTGCCAGCTGGTGAATAGCTATTTAACCAATCTTTGCCTCTGCCAATGGCCTTTTAGGGAATGGATTTGGATTAGCATATTTTAACTCTGTACATTCTCATCACTCTGCAGGCCGGTCATATGAGATATAGCACAGGAGAGAAGGCTGAACTGTCCTCCCACACTGAACAAAGAAATATAATCGAAGCAGGGAATTATGTTTCTAGAAACACAGGTGAGCATTTCACTTACATGTTAAACCATTAAGTGGCTGTATGACTTTTTAAATATATATATATATATATTTAAATACAATTTAAATACAAAGAGGCTTAACTAACCTGCTTTGTGTAAAGCTGGGAGAATCTTTTGGAACATGACGTCCTGGATGGAGGTGGTTGAAACCCAGCCAAACTTAAAATCATACTATTGGGCTTTTTCAGGACTGCTGTTTCGTTTCATGTGTGAGCACTTATTGTAGTCAGTTCAAAACACTGCAGCCCATCTCCTGATTTGCGTCCCTCCTCTTACTCTTACATTTCTGTGTTACCAAAGGACTCTGCAGTGAGGAAACTGCCCCATGGACAGAGTCCTATGCACATGCAATGGGGATCTAGGGATGGGGGACAAGGAGAATAAGGATTCTGAGGGAGTAATGTTCTATCTGCATTTGGGGGAACTTAATCCCAAATGTACATTAAAGGACAGAAAATATTTATGGGTATGTTGATCCTTGAGAAAAATCAGGCATGTCAACGGTATAAGAGCTTTTTACAGGGACAATAAATAATATTCATTCTAAATAAGCCTTGGAGCCATAAAAATCTCTCCTTGGCCACCTGAAAGCTTCTGTATTACCATGACTTCATAAGGCACTGTAAATAATAGTGTTTTTCTTCGAGTAACGCGTATAATACATGAGGTTTTTGAATTAAAGTCACCTTTTTTTCCTAAAGGGTAATTAGTGATACATTATTTATTGCAAGATTCAGGTTAATCCTAATTTTTCGCAGTTTCTGAAGAGAAGTTCAGATCAATCTCTAATTTTTTAGCTGCAGATATTTATAAGCTCAAAAAAACATTGGTACAGTTAATGGCATTTGAATGTCTGTCTATCAGGTTGTTTTATCTCTCTCCAGAGATAGAAAGCAAACAGTTTTTTTTTCTTTCAGAGGGTATGTAGAGACTGTGAAACACTTCAAAGCAGCACAGAGTTGCCTATGAAAGCACAGTGTGTCTGTTTTTACTCTATAGCAGAGTGATTGGTACTGAACATGGTGTCAAATAACTACTGGAAAGCAGGGCTCTTCAAGGCTTAAAGATGTGACAAGCAGGAGCAGATTGTCACTGTTATGTGTACACATACATATACAGTGCAGCACCTTCCAACCTGATAAACATTATCAACATTGATATATGCTTGTAGATATATTCATTTAGATGTGGCAGCATCAGGCCACAACTACTTCTCTCATTAGTGGTGGCTGTAGCCAATAAGCAACTGTATTGAAATAAAAATAGGGTGCACATATTCGAAGCAAATATTATAGAGACCCGTTAGTTACTTCTAGTTCAGTAGAGCTCATCTCCATGTTGAGAGAAAAGATATCAGCAAGCCTCAAGTTACATGCAGGTTGCCAGCTCCAGCTCTTTCAGGATCCAGCTGTTAAGTGTCCTGTCTTCTTTTGGCACATCACAGCATGAAGAGCTTCCAGAAGTTTCTCAGTCCTTAACATCTTTTTCCCTAGCAACTCTTCTTGACAAATGAAATCCCCAGCACACTGCCTGTCCATATGATTTTCTGGCAGTAAGGGGGAAGGGAGTAAAACACACACTGAATTGCATCGTATTTTGCCATGCAAAGTTTATTGTCATAACATTTTTTTTCCCCACAAACATTTACATATGTATTGCAGTATTCACAGAAGCAAAAAATGTCAGCTGTTGGCCAACTGAATGTATCATATCAATACACTTCTCTACCCACATCACACTTCTAGATGATGCTTCTGGCCACCAATGTGGTGTGTACTTTAGCCTTCTGTTGAAAAATAGAGCAAAATTGCTAGTAGCAAAACTTATTCATTCCAGGAGAGTGAGTCTGGATATATCTGAACTAGTGCACTGAACAGTTCCAAGACCCATCCTCTGTCCCTGAAACCAACTGAAATTTTTTGTATGTGCCCGTACTTTTAAATTACCTTATCATTCAAAAGAGAACGTCTGTATCCAGATGGCATAGTGGAAATGGTCCCTGGCTCATCAGAAATCTCAAATGGTCCCCAGGAGCTGCCCGAGTCCTAGTTGCCCCTTGTTCATATTAATAACAGTTATGCTACAGTTATATACCAAGATTCTGGCACTCTTGAAATTACTAGTTTAGATGTAGCCAGGGGAAGCTGGATGCCTCTGGAAATACAGGTTTTTAGATGAACTCCAACATGCATGTCATGTTTGAGTGTGCGCACACACAGAGGAATGCTGGCATATATGTGGGAAAGAGTGGCTGTGTTTATGTTAAGTTCTATATGTGGTGTTTTTGTTGTTGTTGTTTTATGGTTGTTGTTGTTTGGTCTGTTTTAGCTGCTCCCACAAACAAGACAAAGCAGTTAAAAGTACTCTTCTGGTTGCTCTATCCTGCTGGCTAGATTACTGTAACAGAGATTGTTCCCTTCCTCCACAGTCCTTTAGACAAAGACTGGGGGAAGGGACTCCTCTGAACCCATTTCTCAGAGATTCTTTAGGGCTCCCACTAGCTTCTGTGATCCAGGACTTGCAGGATGGCAGCACTACAGCCTCTAACTCCAAATGCTTGGCCAAGAGAGCAGCTTGAATGACTTTGGCACTCACAATGGTGTCCTGAGCTTGCATGTATTGAAACTCTGCCTCACCAGCACAGCAGTAGGACATGGTGATGATCAGGTTAATGGGGTTGTGTTCTCCATCTAGGCAGCTTCTTTAAACACTTTGCTTCTCTTCTGACCTCTATGGTTCCTTTCTGACTGAAGCATGTACATGCTAGGTGATCTGGAAGATAAACTGTAAGCTTCCTTCCCAGCGGCTGGGTTCCCAGAGTGTGGTAGGAGGCTCTGGGATGCCCTCTATCAGCTACTCAAGTGTCTGAGTTTGGACAGATGAATTCCAGGCCATGTGTGAGAGCAAAACTCACAGCTTGCCTCCGCTTTGTGGGAAACCAGCATAGTGGTGCTATAACCAGCAGTACACTGTGTCCTTACCCCTTCTTTCCGTTTCCTGAGAAGAACACCACTTTCCTTGGACACCAGCATTGTCTTCAGCTGAGTCTCTGCCCTGGACTGGCTCTGAACTTTAAAGATTCCTCTTGCCTAGTAGCTCTAAAAGAGAGATGCCAATCCATCCCCTCAGCTAGCTCCATCCCTCTTCCTTTCCTAACTTGATTATTGCAGCATTCTCTCTTCTTGCATCCTGCATTGATCTCATTTATCTACAACACTGCTAATACACTGCTTTCCCAGTTAAGAACTTTGGGCCTATCTTCCCTCTTCATGTGTCATTCTATTTTTGTCCATCCATTGTCCATTCTGTTTTTTCTGCCACATATGACAAAAACATCTTGTTTTTGCTGGGAGGTCATTGTTGTTTCCTTCTTGACTAGTAGATAAACAGTGCCAGGGCACAGGCAGAGGTGCAGAAGTAGGCTGCCTGCACTGTTGAACTGCTTGAACAGTCCCATGCCCAGTTGTGTTTAACTGGCAGTCTCCCAGGCAATTCCTGGACAGTTTGGGAATTAACATAGGGGACACTGTTGACCCTGGGCAGTTTAGATATGTCCATTCTATTTCCCGGCCTAGTTTACCATTCCAGGGTGGATGTGACCAGACTGTGCCAGCTGGTCTCAGGAAAGAGAAGGGGCTTGGGACATCTGTGTAGAGCTTCAGGCTACTGCAGATCTGAAATGGTGGTAGATTTCTACTGCAGAAAATTGAAGTGTATAGTAAAAAGTAATTGAGATGTGTAATAAAATCGCCATTGTAACATGTTTTCTCCTGGGACTCACACTCCCACTGTGTTACTTAATTACCGCTTCTTAATATCCGTACTCTAAACAAGCTCTTGGTTCCCCTGAGATTATTTCAGTCACCTTTACCAAAGTTTAATGGTCCAGGCAGTGATTACAATTTTGTTATCCAGTAATTACTCTGTAAAGTAATTGAGTCTTCAGACTTTAAAAATGTGGAGATATCTGCCTGCAAATTACCTTTTCATGAAGAAAGATACTTTTCCAAAAGATTCAACAGTGCTATCTTTGAAATCACACTGTTGTTATAATCCGCTCTCAGAATTGACTTTGTCATGTGCAATTTAATTTGTGTATTTTAATTTGTGTATTTTGTACAGATGGTTCGTTTGTTGTATTTATTGTTGCACTCGAGGTATTATTATTATTGAATTTAAATGTTGCCTATAAAAGAATGGCTAGATACCTAAACCTCCAGAGTGAAAGCTTCAAAAAGATATTAAGATCTAGGAAAGCATCTATTATGAGTGACAAATGTTATTACAACGTAATATAATTACAGGGGACAGCCATTTCTCGCTCTAGTTCATCACTAAGTTCTGTTAAAGAAATGATTTTGCAAACATTGGGAGTGTCAGACACTACAGAGGCTGCTGAACTGCAAATACCTTGTGTTTTCCAGAGGGCTTTTGGTTTCAGAGATGTGTGAATGATTGGGTAAAGTTGTCCTCTGGTGGCAAGATATCCAGTCATTTATTGCTAAGGACAGAACACTGGGCTGGAATTCAGGAAACTTGGATTCAATTTCCAAAGCTGTGTCGGTCTGATGGATCACCCTGGGCAGTCTCTCCACCTTTTGTGCCTTATTTTCTCCTCTGGAAAACAGGAAAAGTAAGTCTGACCCTGATAGTTATTGATGAAAAACAAAGTATAATAGATGTCTTCTTCTTCTTTCTTCTTTCTTCTTTCTTCTTTCTTCTTTCTTCTTTCTTCTTTCTTCTTTCTTCTTTCTTCTTTCTTCTTTCTTCTTTCTTCTTTCTTCTTTCTTCCTTTTCTTCTTCCTTCTTCTTCCTTCTTCTTTCTTCTTTCTTCTTTCTTCTTTCTTCTTTCTTCTTTCTTCTTTCTTCTTTCTTCTTTCTTCTTTCTTCTTTCTTCTTTCTTCTTTCTTCTTTCTTCTTTCTTCTTTCTTCTTCCTTCTTCCTTCTCCTTTTTTCTTCTTATCATCATCATCATCATCATTATCATCATAATTATTATTATCATCATCATTATTACTTTTGGCTAGAGGAGCAATTTTAGGTCTTTTCCACAAAGTATATGTGATGCCATAATCAAAGTATCCAGTTTTCTTCTTTTGCTCACTCTGCTTTAAAGAAAGCATGTGACTTTAAAGAGAAAGCATATGGGATAAATTCCTCATTAGTATGGTTTTGGATCTGTATCAAAACTTTAAACAATTACTATTTTATTACAGGTTTCAGTTACTTGTGAGTAGCTTTCTATTCTTAAGTTTTCTACACTAGGAATAGTACTAATAAAGACTACTTGCTGTATTTGCAAAAAATCGGTATTTACACTCCCCATAGCACTGAGCCACAGAAGTGATGTTAGAAAATTCTTGATCACTAAAAATTGTCATCAATGTGGAGAGAAAGAATGAGGTGATAAACCATGAACTCTGGGGTGTGACCACTGAAGCAAGCTATGCAAGCAACATGGCAGGCATCAGCACCTCTTCATCCCCTTGGGTCTGGATCGTCCAGAGTATCTGTCCCAAGAGCTAAAGAGCAGCTCTGTAAGTGGAATTGATCTGCAGCTTTTTTGTAATGACTGACAGAAGGGAGTTGGAAGAGAGGAGAGAATATATTTTTCATGGCCTGACTCTAAGCTGTAAGAACTTGGGGATCAGGAGAGGAATGTCTCTCACTCAAAAGACTCAAGTGGGAAGTTGATTTTAGCTTGTAAATGCAATTTTTCTCCCTCACTTAGAACCTTTTCCCTTTATCATCATCTCCTCACCCTAGAATTTTTCCCAGCAACAAATCCTTAAGGCTTAGACAATGGAATGATAGATGGAATTCATCAGAGAAATGTGAGAAGCACAGGCATTTTTGTTTTTCTTACATTTTGCAGTTTTTCAAAGTACTATAGGTTCTGCACTAGTCTGACAGATACAGTTGAGTTTGCCATGAGAAAATGCACAGCCACATTTCAGCTTTTTGTGCCAAAATACAAGGAACTGCAGAGCAGATTTTGGTGTGTGTTACAGCAGAGTCTGGGAGCCCCAGCGACCATCCCAGGTGCAGTTGTGGTAGGTATTTCACAGACGCAGCTCATATTGTCACTTGATCCTTCCCTGACTGCTGTGTAACATCACACAAAACATTTTCTTTCCTGTGCCAGGCTAAGTGAGTAGGTGGGTGAAGCTTGTTTGGTACCAGGTAGAGCTATACAGAGACCAGTAGTGATCAGGGACCTGCAGTGTCCAGCCTGAGCCTTGGAGCTCCATGGGCTGCATCTCCAGTGCATGTGATTTCTGGATTTCAGTCAGAACTATTTCTTAGTGAGAGGGACAGTTCAAACATGCATCCTTGGGCCTCCTGATTCCTCATGGCTGGGTTTAAGCAGCTGTGCATTGAGCATGCACACCTTTTTGGTTGCATCTCAAAATCCACACTCTCTGTTCCCTCTGTAGATAGCATGGAAAAGGCCTCTGATTCTCACAGCTCAGCTAATTGCAAGAGTCACACAGCTGGAGTTGGAGGTGTCTAATTAAATGCCTTGGAGATCTTAATTTCTCTGGCCTCATTTCAACAGAGGAAGTCAAGCTGATACCTAATTTAGAGCACTAACCATTTCACTGAAATGAATGGGTTGACTTCAAATGCTCATGAATATGGCCCTGTGCATCCTCGCCAGGTGAGAAAGCAATGCCTCTGCAATTCCAGGCAGGAAGCCACAAGTCCTGAATCCTCAGGGCACTCACACAGATATTTATACCTTTCACTAGTTCCTTTAGACCCAGGGAATGGTTTGTGCTTAAGCACATGTTAGGCATGAGTTTAAATGATCTGCTATATGTTTCAAGTTCTCTAAGAGGAGTAAGTTGTAATTACTCAGAATAAACTCGAATAACTTTTCAGGTGCATTGAAATCCTTAATAATTTGTGAAAGATAGGGCATTGATGTTTGAAAGAACAAATAACATGGTAGATAAGGAGAAAAGTCCATTCTCAGGGGGGTAATTCAAACAAAGATGTCTTGGAAACCATTGTTCCGAAACTGGCTGCCTAGGTCTGCCTCATTGTGAAAGCACTAGTTATGAGTTGTTGTGGCAGCAACAGAAAAGAATATTAATTTTAGGTGGCTTCAGTGCATTGGAAATTTCCCATTACAGGTTTATCCAGATTTAATTCAAGACCTGGACATGAATTATTAGGGTGAGAGAGCACAATTTCAGTTAGAATAAACACCACAGGGAATTTTGTAACACTGTAACAAAATCTTGCAAGTGACCATTTAAGAAAACAAACTGATATGGAATAATATAATTGATGCTTCTGTATTTCACTATGTCTTTGTGGTCTCTAGCTACCTGCTTTCTTCATGTCTTCAACATTGCTAACATATCTATCAAAATAAATTGAAGACTCTATTGCTTGATCCTTCCAACACAGGTGTACATGAAAGCAAGACAACCAAATCATAGCTTTGAACTTGCACTGCTTAAATCCAAATGAGACATCCATTGCAGCACATGAGGAAAGAGAGCAAGAAAGACTGAAGTGATTTCTTCTTTAGATAGTATTTTTTTCTCTAAGAGCTCTGGAAATTCTATAGGGATGTATATGTTTCTATAGCATAGCAAAGTCATCAGGCAGAGAGCAGATGCAGTGATTCTCAGTGATTCAGAAGCCAGTTATGTGAAATGAATTCAGTCTGAGCCTAAAGGAAAGGTTTGGTACAGTTATTGGAAAGTGCAGGGTATTATTATTATTATTTCATCTAGGATCTTTTAAGAAGTTGATATATTGTGAGTCACTTTCCCTATTTTGTGTTATTTTCCATTTTTGTAGCACCTCCCTTCCTGACTTTAGCAAACCAAGTTCCTAAGTACTGTGAGAAAGGCTGTGCTCCTAATGATAACACTGATGATGTTTGCAGAGCTGGGAAGCCTCATGAGAAAACTTGTTATGCACATCCAGAAGGATCAGATAAGCTTCTTCTACTTCATTTGGATCAAAAGTGGAGCCACATTTTAAGAGAAGGACTTGATACTTGTTTTCAGATTTTTGAGTCTGTTTTAAGCACACACGAGGAGGAGAGGCTCAGCTGACAAGAATAATGTTGAAGGAGCTCTGCCAGGCTACATCTGCTTAATACCTGCTGCTGCAAAGTTCTCCCAGTACTCTTTAGCTAATAATTCAGCACATTAAAGAACTTTTGACTAACTCAGTGGAATTGCCTAAATGGTAATATATATTAAGGTGACCTGTAACATCTGCAAACAAGGATATTTGTTTCTTACTTGGCATACAGAAGTTATTATAGAAAAGGTGCAGAGGCAAACAAGTGAGGAAAAAATGACACATTACTTAGAAGAGAGAAATAAAATGAATTGAATTTTGTATAACTGACCATTCAGTGCTTGCTTAATCAAAACCAGTAAGTAGTGACCAGTAGACCTTACAATCAAGAGGGGCTTCAAGAATATTGCCTAGCAATTTTTGTGTAGCACTCACTTTACAATAAACACCACAACACTTGGAACAATACACCATGGTCTTCTTCCTTGTTTTTTTTTGGTTAAATATTAGGGATCATTTCAGAAATTAAAAATCAGAACAGGAAGCATTTACCTGTGAGAAAGATTATAGATTTTCCAACTTACTTAACATTTTCCATGCTTCTAATTATTAATTTTCTCTGATAATGCACTTTACAACAGATGGACTATATTAAGTCTATTATTTGGTGAATGTGTTTGAATAGCAGCTAATTTTTATTATTTTCATTACACTCATGATCTTCTTTCAGTATGTCCTTAAAGCACATTTTAGCCAATATGCCAGACTTCCTTTTTGTGATAGCTTGCTGGATTGAAATGGTGATTTAATTTACAATAAATACCCAGAAATCCTGAGCAGATCTGATGACAAGATCTCTGTGTGCCCTGATTTATTAGCATGTTATGACCTTTTGCACTTGTGTTAGGTTTCCATGGGCAGCAGGTTCAAAACTCCACATGGTCCACAAACCTTGGCAGCACAATCCTGAGCCAAAGAAATGATTTCTGGATTCTTGCACTCCGTGTTATTTGTACTCTTTACTTTCTAAGCTTCAGTAAAAATGTTTGGCTATATAACATCTGTAAGTCTATGAAGGAAGAGAACATCTGTTTGGCTCTGCTATTTCTGTTATTTATGGCTATGAAGACAGCTGAGGTAATTCTATGGAACTTTCACTGTAATTTTCATCAACAACATTTTCCTGAGGCTACCAGGTGTTTTGATGCCAGATCTTATCTGTGAAGACACCTTTATTTTAGTTCCTCTTTCTGTTCTGGGCTTCACATTCTAGTGTTTTTACTGATTTTTTTTTTTTTTTTTTTTTTTTTTAATGGCACTGCATTTCAGTTGTAATCTCCTTCTCTGGAGACATTGAAGACCTGCCTGGACACATTCCTGTGCAATCTACTCTGTGTGAACATGCTTTAGCAGGTGGGTTGGACTAGATGATCTCCAGAGGGCCCTTCCAACCCCAACCATTCTCTGATTCTGTGTATTCAGTAAATTTTTGCCTTGCTGCCAAAGCTAGACCAGAACATAAAGGAAGCTACTGGCAACTTTTCTCATTTTAACAGTGATGCAATGATTCTTTCTTATTTTAAGGAGTACTTTGTGGCTATCAACTCATGAAAGATGTTATCTGACAGCAATAGGCAGTAAATTACAAGAGAGGCACTTGATACAGGTTTTGAAATTCTTGAGGTGTTATTACAAGCAGATATGCACCCAGTTTCCCAAAAGTGGTAAAGATAATGGGACACATAATAAACCTTTGTAAATTTTCCCTAACATATTTAGTGTTCTGTACATGTTCAAAATATGCTGAAGACTAAGAACAGAATAAATCTAAAGGAGGATATCAGATTGGGGGGTGCTGGTGTCTCAGTTGCTGGAGCCCTTTGGCAGCAGAGGGTGGCTGAGGCAGAGCTGGTGACAGGAATGTAGGTGCTTAGAGAGGTTGGAAGCCCTTGGCTCCATCTGTCCCTGCACTGAGGAAAGGAGGGAATTGTGATTAAAGATGACAAGGAGCAACCTAGAGTTTGCATGGGCTCCTTCAGATGCTGCTTTCTGTTATACCCGTGCCCTTTCCCAGGCATAAATATCCTTGAACAGCTCCACATTGACTATCTAAGTTGCCTCCCTTTGGGCATCACCCTCTCTGCTCTCAGTGGTTTCTTGACAGCATGTTTTCTCCTGACATATATTATTGGCAGTCCTCCTATCTACCAACAGACCTCGGTCTACTGGTTTTACATTGGACAAAGCTTAAAGAGGGATGCAGGATGATTTAAACCAAAGGAAGCTTCCCTGGGGCTCAGGAAAGTATATTTGGACCCTGATGCTAATGGAGCTGGTTTTAGTTATCATTTTGAAATAATTGAGAAGATACTCACACAGTAAAGCACATCAGCTGCTGCCTTACAACCAAAGACATTCAGTTTCTCAAGGAAACATTTGGTATAGAAGCATACAGGCTGGTCAAGAGACGATAAGAGGTATGGGTATGAACCAATAATTTTTAGAATGTAAAGCCATCAGATTGCATTTTACTACTAATGAAAGGTCTGCAGACATGGTCAAGAGAGTAATAGAAACCTAAATTTAAATGCAGGGCAATTTTTTAAATTGCTTTGTAGTTTCTATGATGTCCTCATTTTATTGCTGTGCTTTATACTTGTCTGATTTTTATTCTACACCCACTGTCATCTAAATAGAGATAAAAATACTGAATACACGTAAATGTTATCCTTTTTTGTTGTTGTTGTTTTTTTTTTTTGTCAGAAAAGCTAGCGATAACTGCAAGAATGTTCATCAGTTTCGTACCTTCTTTTGTAATTTGAAATGTCATCCAAAACTCTACTTATTTTCAGAAATGTGAAGGGTTTTGGGAAAATTTCTGTTATTTTCTTCTGTCAAATGTAGGAAATTGATAAGTGAAGCAGAAAGTTATTTTTCTTCATTTAAGAGTTAACTGCTATAACTGTTTTAACTACCTGGCAACGCATGTAAATTTATTTAAAATAGATACAGGCTAGAAATAGTGAAAATGTAAATGTACTTCAAGTAAGTTCATAAAACATAACATTTGTTAAGAAAACAAGTTCTTTAAAATAAAATAATTGTATTACTTTGGGTAGGAAATGACTGGGAGTAAGAATTGTGTCTGACAGAGGAAGTTAAAAGACCTGAAGCATAAATGTGGCTCTGTTGTTTAATACATGATGATTACATTTTACTGCAACATCTCCAGTTGAAAAAACAGGACTATTAACTCCACATATAATTTGAAGAGCTTCAAGATTGCAAATAAGAGTGCCTAAATAATTAAAGGATGTTGGTATTTCAATGCATCTGCATACCTTGTATTCCAGGTTGAGAACAAACTGTGAAATCCTCCTTCTTAATTTCATCTGTGAAAGACAGATTTTTAGATCAGACCTGTTTTTTCACAACACTACTCCTCTGCTAGATCTAAGTTTTTAGTTAATGTGTTACTAAGTAACATCAGGTGTTTTGAAATCATATCAAATTTCCTTCTGACTAAGTCTGAAAACTGGTACATTATCATCAGTTTTTGTTCTCACAGAAAGCTAAATATGGAAAGTGAATCACCTGTTTCAGGGCAAAGTGATTGTTTGTTAGAGACTGTGCATGTTGCTTGAGGGAGACCCAGATGCTTCATGTTAATTTAAATGCATTTTTCAATTAAGATATCATCTATCTTGCTTCTACCTGTGAGAATGGAGTGGAAAAACCTTTTCCTCTTCGAGTTCAATAACGTTCCATGGGTAATGTCAGAAACTTCCTCTAATTTCACAGTTTTCACCAGTCATGAGGATTTACTGACCCTGGTGAAAAGGGAGACCTAGAAACCATGACAGCAACATGTCATGACAATGAACTAACATGACACCAAGTTCTCTGTATCAAAATGGAGATAAGGTAGTACAGATATTTGCACCAAATATTAAGAGATAGTAAGTGACAATATAATAGAAATTAATATGGAAAAAATAATGCAACTGGTTTTTAACCAGTCAAGACTGATACAGAGAAGTTAAAGCTTTCAAGTGCAGTTTGGAATTTGGGGACTGACCAGTTTCCAAGGACCTTCTCTTTTGTCTTATAGCTCTCTCACTGATGAGGCACGTTATTCATCTTTGTCATTGTCAAAATCTGTATCAGTCTCTGCAGTGATCAGGCTGTGTTTGCTGCAAACTTGACAGAGAGTCAAGCTGGTAAAGTCCTATGCTGAGCAGTAATTTCACAACAAAATTACACAAGTTGTAAGGGAGCAAGTGCCCTTGAATGTACAGCCTTCCCTCCATTTCTGCTCAGAAAACAGGAAATGGCAGATATGTTCCGAGGCAAAATAACAAAATTCATTAAAATTGTCTGTAAAAAAAAAAATAGAATTAGACTCCAAAAACACGGTTAATAGAAGTGAATGAGTTCTTTTAGCTCAGAGGCCCAATTTTTCTACCATGTTGTTTGTACAGGCTGTTCTGTATGAAATTAAATGTCTAACTTGCATTGCTTTTTCATTGCAATTCTTTAGGACGTCAGATGGGAAAAATAAAGGGCAATTTTGAAATCTGCTCATCTTTAAATGCTTAGCATGTCTCCACTTCCCATAATGTGACTGAATGTCCAAATATAAGTAGGAAGGAAGAAAAGACTGTTACTCTTTCTCTTAAAAATAAAGATGGAAAATGCAATAGCAGTTTTACTACAGTCTAAGATTTTACACTGAAAAAATAAAAAAAGACTGTTTTGCCTTAACCCACATCCAAATACTTTGAATTGGTTAGTTAATTGGAAAAGCTTAACTTTGAAAGGTATTTCCTAGCAATTCCCAGGGTGTTGATTGGGAGCGCACTCTTCCCTGTGAGCTTAACTCCCCAGAAGACTACACAGCCCAGGACGTAATAAAGAATTCCCCTCTGAACAATGTTGTGTTATATGCTCTGAGATGAGCATAATTATGGAGAGAGAGTTTGATGAGGTGGCTTGCACTTCAACTCCTGCAAGAATTGCAATTTAACATCCTTTAAATGAAATGTTGTGCATCAGCCCTGGGCTGAACTGGAAGATTTCTTTTGCTCATCACTTTTGAAATGTAACATTTCAGCATACTTGAATCAAAACTATTGGAAATTTTTACTGTGTGAAAATAGTTGGTATTCTGAATTTTGTTAGGCAAAGAGCAAGTGTTGAAATACAAATCTTCTCCTGGGCTGGAAATTTGAAATTCAGTTAATGTTAGGCTGGGAGGAAATTCTTGTTGGGATGTAGTCTGAGATATAGTGACCCTACAAAGGGAGTAAAATGCCTGCTGCAATATGTCTGTATTAGTACTTCTCACTGTCATACAGGGCAAAGGAGGGAAGTACTATTCAACACTAATGAGATTATGCTCCTCAGGAAAAGGCATTGTTCACTCTGGGCTCAGACATTGATGGGCCTAAATGCAGGATTTCTTTAAGCCCATACATGGAAGGGACAAAGTCAAGCTTTTAGGAGCAGCTGCTAGGCTGGTGCTGAATACTCCCTCCAATATGCAGGATTTCCCTCAGACCTGTCCTTTGGAGCACCCCTGAGAAGATAAAGTAATTTCAGAAATGAAAAAAAAATGAGTCAGCATTGAAATTAAGAACTGACCCTGAGGATATCAGATTCCCATTGGCTACAGTCGCTGCTAAACCATGCACTCACCTTGTTGGAAGACTGTGGACTCAGTCCAGGTCACTAATTGTTGAAACTGGAAGAGCTACCCCAATGACCGCTAAATACTAATAGAGTTCCAGGCACTAGAGCAACTGAGATTATGACAAGCAATTTCTTGGCTTTATAAAATGGAACAACCGTATTTTAATGTTTCAAGAGAAGTACCTGTGTTTGAATTGTCCTCAAGAATACCACAATATTTCAGTAACTTGATTTGTGATCCATGCAACCATGCAGCAATATTCTGATTTATACAAGTTGAACAAAAATTGTATTATTGTATAAGTGATACTTCTCACTGCAAACATAGCTGGTTCCAATGCATTGGTAAATGCCAGCTGCTCCAGTCTCAAATGATGCTAGTGAGCATAATGCCATCAATTTCAATGAAGTTATGCTAATTTACATCAGTTTAGCAATTTGGTCCCGTATTTTCCATAATCAGAGAAAAAGAATACAGACTTATGAAATTATATTCTTTCATATCTCCTCAATTACTCTTCTTTGCTGGATTTATAAGTAATTGACTCATAAACCAGTTAATTAAATTAAATGTAATTACTGAGTGCTACCTTTGCATCTGCAGCTCAGAAATTGTTTTAATGAATTAGTCTGCTGGTTTTCAGTGAAAGTCTACCAGATGCATCATCAACTGTGAACTTCCATGTTTCTTCCCACACAGGAATAAATGGATTTGTGAGCACTGTGTTGCAACAAGTGGGCTCTAAGCCCCCAAATTGTCCACTGGAGGTCATGGACAACCTTGTACCTTGCTCACCAAGAAAATTTTTGAACTTGCTATCACTGACTTACAAAGACCTGCTCAAATGAGCAGGAGAAATAATCCTGCTTTGGTAAGTATCAACTTCAAATGCAATAACTACCATTTCATTATTTCATTGGGATGACTTTTTTTTTTTTTTCCCCCTTCTGTGAATATAAAAATACTGCAGCCAGAAGTTGAATCTTGGATACATGCTGAATAATGTTTTTATAATCTATTCACTGTAAAAAAAAAGACTAGCTAAAAAAGACTGGACACCATAAATCTCTGCAAAGCATTTTTTTTTTCAAGAGCTATATATTCAGTTATTCAGTATTTGGAAAGTTTCAGAATAGTCGTGATGCTGTCGTATTTAGTTGAAAATATGCTGCAAGGCAAACCTGGCTTCATTTCACATATGAAAAGTATTTCATAGATTCACAGAGTTATCAGGTAGATTTACCCAGTTATTCAGCCTACATAGACCTTCTCCAAGCTTAATCCCAATTATTTGCATTATAACTGTCATTATGACAAGTTTAAATATTCAACTTCAAGTCAAAGTTTAAAACAAAAATGGAAATAGATATATAACTGAATCTGAAAATATGAAGTGCTGAAAATCTACTTACCTTTTTTCTTGATTGGACCTTAGACATTCAAGCATTCAAAACCAGGTTTCTACAGGTTTTTGCACTATGTTACTTTGGTAGCTCATTGTACTGTATGTTGTAAAGTTTTACCTGCCCTATCTTGTGACCTGAGCTGCACTTGCAAGATGTTACAGATCTTTTATCCTAGGATAAAAACTGGGCTACATTAAATTATAGTATCAGTTGGACTAGTCAAGAATAGCTTACCAAATCACTGTCTTCAAGCCAATAAGCTTTGTTAAATTGTGTTGATAAAGTCTGTGGCAAACAAAAGGTTGCATGGCATTTATTTAATGGATGAGCTTTCAGCAGAAGCACCTCTCTTTGGGTAAACACCCTGGCCTGTATTATTTTCATAGCTTCACCATAATTACATTATTGGCTACAATACAGTGTTGGGCAAAGCAAGTGAAAAACAAAAGTGCATCAAAAGAGATTTAAACTAGGAGACAGTCCTTGTAATAGAAATTACTTTCATTTCCTTTGGCTAAATAATATTTTTGTGATAATCAGTTACATATAAAATAGCCTAATTGAGTAAACTCTATTAATATGTGGAAGCTGCGCAAATGTTATCACTCAACAATAAATAAGTCCCGAAGAATGTACCAAAACAAGGTAATTCACAGTTCTACAATTTTGACACATTTTGTTAAAGGGGTGTTTTGTAGCAAAAGTTCACTGAAGTCTTGCTCATTTTAAAAGGGTGTTTTACAGAGCTAGACCCATTAAGGTTTTAAAAATGGTGGAAGCGAAAATAGTGACAGATAAAAAAGAAAAATAAATATTTGACTACTTAATAACACAATGAAGACAGGTTAGGTTCATATTTTTATTGATTCTTCTATTCATTTTTCTGATAATCTGAGAAGTGTTTTTCATCTGATGATGGTACTGTCAAAATGTGTTGCAACACATCGAGCCAGAAACAAGCAGAAAAAAGTGAATCAATCCCAAACCCACCATTTCCTACCTACCAAACATTTCCAAAGATACTGAAAAAGCGACAGAAGATTTGTTTTGTTCTCTCTTTTTCTACTAGGGAGAATGAAGTGAAATAACTTTCACAGTTTTGTGATATGTCAGAAACTCAAGCCAGAGTATGGAAAGGATTAGAAGGGAAGCAATAAAATATAGCTTGGAATAAATCATAGAATCATTTTGGTTGGAAGAGACCCTCAGGATCATCAAGTCCAACCATAATCTAACTCTAGTACTAAACCATGTCCCTAAGAACCTTGTCTAAATGCCCTTTAAACATCCCTTCCAGGGATGATGACTCCATGACTGCCCTGGGCAGCCTGTTTCAAAGCCTGACAACCCTTTCTGTGAAAATTTTTTTCCTAATGTCCAATCTAAACCTCCCCTGGCAAAACTTGAGGCCTGTGTACACATACACAGGCACGTCGCAAGAAGAGCCAAAGGCTACAAATGCATTACAAAGAGCAAGTTTCATTTGAGTTACTTCTCTGCTGGGCGATCTCCGAAGCCACACCTAAGCTCCCCGGCAGAAGTGACTCCAGCGGGAATGCAGGTGCTGGTCAGTTCAGCCCTGCTGGGAGATCACTGGGCCTGCTGAGCTCACCTGTATTTCAAGGCTTCAGGCAGGCGCAGCCTCCTGCTCTTCAACAACAAAGCAGGAATCTCAGACATAGTGATAAGGTGCCTAGAGTTTCTCACAGGCCTGTGTTATCTAACACAGAGGTTCTACTCATCAAGCACACAAGGTCAGCAGAACAATTAGTGTGATGTATGTGCTTTCTCTACAGACAGGTGCACTTGAGCGTATTTGCACTTAACTAACCTCCTCGCCAAATCTTCCATTATATCTCCATACAAGGCCATTTCCCCTTGTCTTATCACTTGTTACTTGGAAGAAGAGACCAACACCCTCCATGCTACAACCTCCTTTCAGGTAGTTGCAGACAGCGATAAGCTCTTCCCTCAGCCTCCTTTTCTCCAGGCTTAACAGCCCCAGTTCCCTCAGCCGCTCCTCATCAGAGTTGTGCTCCAGACCCCTCACCACATTCGTCACCCTCCTCTGCACCCTCTCTAGTACCTCAATGTCCTTCTTATAGTGACAGGCCCAAAACTGAAAACAGTATTTGAGGCGCAGGCTTACCAGCACCAAGTACAGTGGCACAATCACTTCACTAGTCCTGCCAGCCACGCTATTCCTGATACAAGCCAGGATGCTGTTGGCCTTTTTGGCCACCTGGGCAAACTACTGGCTCGTATTCAGTCGGCTGTCAATCAACACCCTCAGATCCTTTTCTGACAGGCAGCTTTCCAGTCACTCTTCCCCAAGTTGGTAAGTCTGGGCAATGTGGCATATTCAAAGACTCCGATCACACACATAGATATGATAAAAAAACGTTCCTTTGTTAGCTAAACAACTACATTTCACTAAATGACAGTCACTAATCACATAAGTGAGAAACAGTAGGCTAGACCTATTTTACATTTATTCACATGGTAACATTTAGTTCACGTGCAAGTCTATGAAAACATATCATGATCATTTGTTTTTTTTTCCTGACAGATGCATGGTGAAAATCCACACTGGTATCAGGACCTGAGGGAAACAGAATTCCTTTGGATGCAACCAACTATATAACAGCTCATACTTGGACTGCCTCTATCAAAAGCCTCTCTTTTGCAGTGTTTTAAGGATAAAAGAGAGGTCACACAAATCATAAATGATAACACACAAAAGTTTCTTAGATATAGGTTTTGTATATTGAATAATGTTGCCATGAAGGCTGCACCAACTTTTAGCACCTTTGATGAAAGGACGTGAAGAATTGTTCTCTCTTCTCTGGCCTTTTTTTTTTTTTTCTGTTTTTTTTTTTTTTTTTTCATACACACTCAAAATTCTGGGTTTATCTGTAATGCTTTAAGAGGAGTAAAGTTCTCTGAACAGCTCGTTTCCTGGGGATGCCATATGATGGATCAAATTACCACTATGACAAAATTCTCTTCATAATGCAAAACTGCATAGGAGCTGTGTTGGATGACACAGTTAGAGGTTTATTCATTTGTTGCTAGTATTACAGCTATGAAGGTTATACATAACGCACATTTTTTTCTAGGTTATTTGGAAATATTCAAAGGTGGAATAGAAAAGTGAAGTAATCTTGCTGCTGAAGGAAGAATGGATGAAAAAGAGAAAAGTTGGAAATCTGAAGGAAAAATGACTAAGATATAAACAGAGTTTTTAAAGATTATTTTTCAGGGATTAGAGGGAAAACAGCTGTTTCAAAATCCGGGACACTCATTAGAGTATTTTGTCAGGAGTAATGAATATCCAAGAAGTTACAGCAACTTTCTAAATTAGACCATGACATAGTACAGGCTGTGGCTTGAAAGCTGTTTTCCAGAAAGACCACCAAGGGGAAGATGCTAACAAGAGGCACTGTAGTAGAATCAGAAACTTCTTTATCCTACCTGAGTATGCAGACAGCATCACCAAACTTAAAAGGTGTTTTACACCCAGTTGTGCAATAGACACAACAAAGCGCAGAGCTGCGCAGGCTCAGAATATCTTCTGTTAAAAAACTGTCCATCTGTTATCACGTACAAGAGAACCACAGTGAACATAAACAAGGTAAATACATAGAAGTCTTCTGAAGAAAGAGGATGCTATAGCACCAGCTGTCAAATAAGCTATGTAGAAAATGACTTCATTTTAAGTAGTATGGATTAAAATATGATGTGAAGTGTGTTGGAGTGACCACACAATGGCTTTGATTGCTTTGACTGACGAGTTGCAGTGATAAATATTGCTATGTGCTTGTCCAGTTGTTCTCACTTTTTGTCATAAAACTGTCTTTCATCATGCAACCTGGTTTACACTGAACACATTTCTGTGAGGTGTTTTCTGTCAAAGTATGTTGAACCTGCCTCTGTAACCAGAGACCTCTTTGGTTCTTCTTTCTCAAAATACTTGAAATGGTCATTAGAAAAAAGAAAGTTGTTGCTTCTGATGTATTTGATGTATTGTAGTAATATATCCATAGCAGCTTGCTTGTAGGAATAAAATAAAACAATACAGCAATTGCATAGGGGAAAAAAAAAAAAAAAGAAGAAGCAGGGGATAAACTTGTGCTTAAAAATGTATTTTGGTAAAAAGAAGTCTCAAGGTAAAATTGAAGTCATGTAATCCCTCCTCCTGTCTAGTCAGGCTGCATTTCAAACCTTGAAAATGTGGGACAGTCACTCAAAATATATTTCTCACACATTAGGCTCATGAGAAAATTATGAGAATGTCAAATCTCCAGAAGAGGAGCTGTGAATCACAGCCCGTGATAGACCAGAGAGCACAAACTGTGGAAAGCACTTTTGCTTGGGATTTGCTGTGAAGATGATCATGCTCATAGGCTGGATTTTTAAAGAAACTCAAAGTTTCTATTTCCCCAGGGGCTGTTTCTTCTTCTCCCCTGGTTTTGTTATTCTGACATTCTGATTCATCTCAACTGCCTTTCATTTACCTAGCAGAGACAGAAGAGGTGAGTCAGACTTTCTAAATTATCTGTCAGAGAGAAGGAAATAACCAGGCAGACTGTCAGAATTTGAAACAGAGTTTTTCACTCATTTCAGGTTCAATTGCCAAAGCATGGGATCAGTGCTGATTTTAATATGTTAGCTGCAAATTCAGGAAAAGAATCAAATGTTTAAGTCCAGAGTTGGAGCTATGTTAAAATTGGTACTCGAGGAGTTCTGGGTCAGAATCAGCAACTGGCAGAGTACCCCTCCAGTTTAAGTTGTAGAAACTGAATGGCTACGGTGATGAATGCCACCATGGTATTGTTTCCAAGAGACAGTGTCCCAGAAAGAACTTGTGCACCTAGAAAAGCACTTCCTGGGGTCAAGGAAGCTGGATAAAGTGTGAGGCAGCAGGCAAGATGTGGTCCTGTTTGGTAACTGGCAACAGATTGGGCACCAGGCTATAGAGGAATTGCTATTGCTGGGCAAGTTCTTGAGGAGTTATAGTACTGGCCATAGAAGTCTTTTGACATAGCAGGAGCAAGTATATAAGTGAGTCTCAGCAAATCAACCTTTAATTTAGCCAAACATTCATTTTTGATTTAGCTATCCTGACATGGAACAGAGGCCAGCCATGAAAACCAAACAATGCAGCTAAGCAGGAGACAAGTCACTCTAGGAATGGGACAGGAATTCAATACAAAGTAAAAAAAAAAAAGCCTGTGCAAGTTATAGAATGAAAATTAAAGAAAGAGAAAACTGTAATTTACAAGCTTGTGGGCTAGAGAAGACAGTATAAAAATTGCCCTTTAACTGCATTTGGGTTTAGCTCTATGCTTTCAACTTATTTTCTGTGTTTTATGCTTTCTACTTCTGGTACAATTATGTCATCAAATATTAGTGCATTAAAGTAATTTTTATTTCTGGGATGAACTGTCAGTGTTTCGGCAAGCCAGCCCAGGCTGCTTCCAATGCCTGCTTTTTGTCAGAACACTTCAGGAGAGACAGTTTCTCTTGAAGTGTCTGTATTTCACACCCTCTTAAATCATCAGGACACTGGCTTGCTTCTCTGTCTGCCTTGTTTCCCAGCTACAATCCATCTGGCAATGGGATACTCATTGGCAGGCATGTGAGGGAGTTATCTGCAGTGAATGGAAAACTCTTTTACAATCATACTTTGATGTCTGTAGACAGTTCAAAGTTCCTCCCATTTTGAGTATGAATGAATGGAGGGAAAATGGAGGTCAGTGTTGTGAGTCTGAAAAGATTTGTTGGTTCCCCAGATGCAACTGCATGTGGAGGCTGGTCTGCTCATCTCCCATTTTCCCTCTCAGGAGGATATTTGTTGGATTTTTACTAAAGTAGAGCATTTTTTTTTTATTTTTTTGAGAAATCTATCACTAAGTGTCACTGTTGGATGTTGGAGGTAGAAGGGTGTTAACTGAGGGTACAGTCAAAAGCACCCGTCAGTAAGAAGTCTCTGGTCCTAATCTGGTGAAGATGTCCATTATACTATAACAAGGGCAAATGTAGAGTCTTGCATTTGGGCAGGAACAACCCTAGGTTCCAGTATAAGTTGAGGAATGACCTGTTAGAGAGCAGTGTAGGGGAAAGGGACCTGGGGGTCCTGGTGGACAGCAAGGATGACCATGAGGTAGCACTGTGCTCTTGTGGCCAGGAAGGCCAATGGCATCCTGGGGTGTATTAGAAGGGGAGTGTTTAGTAGGTCGAGAGAGGTTCTCCTTCCCCCCTACTCTGCCCACAGAGTAGACCACACCTGGAATATTGTGTCCAGTTCTGAGCCCTTCAGTTCAAGAAGGACAGGGAACTGCTTGAGAGAGTCCAGCGCAGGGCAACAAAGATGATGAAGGGAGTGGAGCATCTCCCTTATGAAGAAAGGCTGAGGAAGCTGGGTCTCTTTAGCTTGGAGAAGAGGAGATTGAGGGATGACCTCATTGATGTTTACAGATATATAACGGGTGAGTGTCACGAGGATGGAGCCAGGGTCTTCTTGGTGACAACCAATGGTAAGACAAGGGGTACTGGGTTCAAACTGGAACACAAGAGGTTCCACTTAAATTTGAGAAGAAATTTCTTCACAGTGAGAGTGACAGAACACTGGAACAGGCTGTCCAGGGGGGTTATAGAGTCTCCTTCTCTGGAGACATTCCAAACCTGCCTGGACACGTTCCTGTGTAACCTCATCTGGGTGTTCCTGCTCCGGCAGGGCGATTGGACTAGATGATTTTTTGAGGTCCCTTCCAATCCCTAACATTCTGTGATTCTGTGATTCTGTGATTCTGTGATTAATTTATCTGACTTGTTATTCAGTCTCTGTAAGATGAAACAATATTGCAACACTCCATGATGTTGCAAGCATGCTTTGGATAATAATCATCTTCATGTAAGACCTTTGTTTACCACTCTGCATGATAAATGTCTTCCATAGACATTTTCATCCTCTTCATGAGAATCCCACTCACCTGGCACTTCTAGCCTGTGTATCTCAGGAAAGTAAAGAGGCAAAGATTTGTAAAGATGCCCAGTGCTCCTGGTTGCTTTTCTTGTGCAGACAATCTGTCACAGGATGACCAAGAGGAAGGATGATCAATTAAGTTTCTTTACATACCAAATCCAGGCACATTTGAGCAAACTGAGATTACCAGCTATGGTCTTTGCAATAGCAGACCCACGATGAAAGACCAAGTGTGATGCATGTCTTGCTAAGACACTAAAAGACTGGGATGTGAAACTTGTTAATTCAGTAATTGAAACTTCAGTAGATGATTGGGAGAAAGCACTGGATACATATTATTAAAGGACAGAATCTTAAAAGATTTTTGTGTTATTAAGTATATAGAATGTATTTAATACAACAAAAATGTATTTGATCAAATGTGTTTGATCCAATTGATACCCGGGTCATTGGATTAAGGCTGACAGTGATAAGAAAAATTCCATTGTTTGAAGGACTGGAAAATTTTTGTTGAACAGTGTGTCTGGTATTGGGGAAGATGTGTATCAGACATAGCTTTAAAGTAAAGAAATGTGAATCTTCAGAGAAAGCAGACTTATTTCCTTCTTGCATTAGCAGTTGCTTTAATTCACATTTCAAATTTCTTCTTCTAGTTCTTTTTGATGTTCATGGTAATATTAATTCTGAAAATAATTCCTTCCTCTACAGATTTGTAGTTAGTATAATAGATGTGTGATCTGGAAAGACTCCCGGAGTGCAGAAAGTGCCACTTGCCTCCTCTATGAACATATTGGTGGTGTCCACAGAGGATAAATGAGAAAAAAAAGTAGCTACATCCACTTGCTGCTCACAGAAGCCAGATGGCCAGATGTCACAGCCACTGTTTGTGGTGGACAGTTAATTTGAGTCAGTGACATGCTGTGCTAGATCTGAGCAGGATTTAATAGCCTTGTTTCTGTAGGGAAAAGGGATCTGTGACTCCGTGTCTTTTGTGCATGCCAGGACCTAGCAGAGGAAGAGCTATGGCTGGGCACTGATGTGCTTTGGTAACCTAAGCACAAAATGGAAAAGAAAAAAATTATTTTGGGCAGTGACTTACAGAAGCTCTATGAAGGCATGTCCATGGGATCAAGAGACCCCTGAGCTAAGAGAAACATCTTGCCTGCTGCAAACTGTATATGTGCTGCTTTCCAGCTGCTTATATTCAAATGGTGAGTGTCCCCACACCTAGCTCATGGGTCTAAAAACACAGTTTATTTAACGTGGAAGGAGTGCAAGTGAATCTCATTGTTTCATTTTTGAGTTGTGCTTGGCCTCCATAACAATGTACGTCTTTTTTGCACAAAGTCAGGGTGGGATCCACCTGCTCCACGGACAAGCTGTTGTACTGTTGGCAGTATACATGACTCTGGGCTGTGCTGGTAAAGAAAATCTCTGGCTGGTTCTCCATGACTATACTGGCAGGCTGTCTGATTCATGAAATTTAGGATTTCTAAATATTTATTTGACTATTAGAAAGTGGTGAAGCAGTTTCTTTCTAATGTCTGCCAGGATCTTTTCAGCTCGTGAGGTTACCTTTACTTAAATTACTAAGCACAATCTTTGCAGAGATGTATGAGGAAGAGGTCACATTACTGTAAGAGTGAACCAGAACCTCAGATCAAGCAATGCCATGTTGCTGTTGAAGCTACAGAGCGATCTCAAGGTCTTATTTTCAAAGTGGGTCTGAGGAGTTACACTCTTAAATCTCATTAAAAATTAGCAGCCCCGTTCGACATATATCTTTCCATGGTATTTTGGAAACTGTGTTGTCGCCCAGGAGGAAAGGAAGCTGTCTCCTTCCTGCAGTAGGGACAGGACCAGCCAGGGGCTAATGGGGAGGAAGCACCATCACAGCTGAAATCCTGCTTCCTAAAGGAAGGCTGGTGCTTTCTGAAAAGGGAAATGGTGTTGTGAGCCCCTGGAAGGATGAGGAACCCAGAAGCAGCTGGGAAGAAAGGACAGGGATGATGGCAACATGGGATGGTGACTGAAACTGTAGGAAAGTGGGAGCAGGGAATGTCAGAGTTGTCCAAAATGAATGGTGAACAAGTGGATCACATGAAATTAAGTTGGATGCTTCCTAGGCAGAAGAAAATGTTGGATGATCTAGCTTGTTTGAGCAGTATCAGACTAGCTGTCAGTCATTACTGTAAAAAGTCTGAAGACTACAGGTTGACAAGATAATAATGCTAATTTAAATATATATATAGATGCAAGAATGTCTTTGTTTGCTAGATGTTTATGCTTCATCAGCACAGTCAAGCTATTGAAAACATGATCTCCTTGGACCCACTAACTGAGAAATGCATAAGATATGATTTTAAGTCTTTGTTCATTATATTAATTTCAATAATTCTTCAGTAGTCAACCAGCTATGTCAGAGATGGGGGAGTTCAGACATATAAGTTTGATGATTCCTGTGAAGAAAATAAAATAGTTTTTTTGGTGTATATGTAATAAAAGATTTTAAAGTGCCACAGTACATACAAAATGGTAACATTCTGTAATTATGAATGGGTTAGTCTTGGCAAATAGAAAATAATACCTTACTGAGGCCAGACCAAGTACTGATTCATCGGTATGCTCTTGCTGCTTGGTGTTCCAGAGTGTACAGCTGGTTTGTGCTGCCAGAGCAACAGAAAGCATCCAGGAGTTACAAGAGAAATTGGGCCAGCATGTGCTTTTCTATTATTACTTTTTTTAAAGGTAAAATGAAAAACAAACAACACATTGTCAAGTGTCACATAGCCAGCACCTTCTCTATAGTCAATTTGATGTGACAGACTGACTTTTCAGAGGCTGCTACACTTATTTGAAACCAAGCTATTCTTGAACATAATTGCTGTAACAAGTGTCCAGCCACAGGCCATACACAGGGCTGTCATTCGCCATTTCTCTACAAGAAGCCAGAGGCAAACGAAGCCTGACTTAAAACCAGGAAAAGAGCATTCTGATCCCTGGATTTGCTAAGTTAATTTAGGGCCATGATCCCTGCTATTATTCTGTCCTTTCTGTGCTGTGTGAGGGAGTTCCCCTGACATGGCGCAATTCATGTATCACTGTTGTGCCAGTCCCTGAAATGCTGTTTTAATGGTTTACAAAACCTTGGCTGGGAAAGGGTTATCTGCTTTGAAAGTACTGACCTCTCTGACATGCTGAGGCACAGGTGGCACCTCAGTCACAGCTTTGGTCTCCTGTATCTCACACACATGCTCTAAAGGTAATTTGTGATTATTTACAACTGATTATATAAACTAAAACTCATGGCAACATTTTACTTTATTTTACTGCCCTAACTGCTCAGGTTTTCTCCCAGAAAGCGCTATTATCTCACTTGCCAGTAGACTTGCTTGTGTGTTTGCTCTCAAACTTGTTCCTATTCAAATGGCATTGCTTGGATTCGTACTGTGTTTTGGCTGCTGAAACCAACCTAACTCACTTTGACTAAAACAAATTATGGACTCATTGCCTCAGAGAGGTTGGGCAGCAGATGGGACTGAAAAGTGTCTTCCGATTGAGATCAGTCAGGACCTTTAGTCTCTTTAGCTGGTACACTCTCCGGAAGACAATATGCGTACATGGACTTGGCAGGCCTTCTGGGGCACAGGCTGTCATCTGGTCATCAGCACCATGCCAGCCATCGGCCTCTGCTTGGGATTCAGAGCCTTGCTCCAACAGAAATAAAGGCAAACAATGTGGTTCCAATCATAAAGCAAAAATCTGTTTGCGATTATCCCTTTGATATTAACTTACCTCCACACAGAGAAGAGCCAAAGAGAACATTGCAAAACTCCACTGAAAAAATGCAATAGTGGGGGCAGTTGGTAACTGTATTAGGACTGGGGGAGCAAGACAGCCTGGAACTGCTGCAAAGCAAATCCCCAGAACAGGAATTTTAGTCTAATCAAAGCCATAGTGTCATCTCCTGTAATAGATATCCGAATATATGCTTAAGAGATTTTATGTGTGTTGTTGTTTTTTAATTTGTTGTTGTTGGTGGTGATGTTTTGTTTTGTTTTTCTAGTTTGTTGGATTCTTTTGTTTAGTTTCTTTGATTTACAAGGAGAAAGATGTATTTCAGAGCCCCACTTTCTCTACACCTGTTCCAAGTTCATAAACTCAGTTTTATAATGCACACAGTACCATTCTGGTTAGATGAGACCTACCATGGACATTTAAGAAGTGATCACTGTAGATCAGGCCCTGTAAAACTGGCAAATAGAGAAAATATGGTTGTCTCTCTTGTAGCTGGCACTAGGATAACAAGGATATTGATATGGGTTGAAATTTTCATAGGCATCTGTCCTGTCCCAACAGATGGGATGAGGGATGAGTTAACTCTGAACGCGACACATGCCCTGACTCAACAGATGAGACCAGGTGTTAGTTAACTCTGGGTTAATTCTGTGCAGTTATGGCAAGTGAATGACAGACAATCACTCCGGGCTTCCAGTTCAATTATGAGTTTTACTAAAAGTACATGTTGGAATACTAGTTACAGCGAATAGTTGTTTGGTAAAAGTATAACAACAAAAGTCCTTCTACAAGCCACATATTGTCAAGCATTAGCAGCTATAATACAAAATTTAACAAGAATCCAACAGCAGAGCTTAAGATGATGTTACTCTTATATATTCAAAAGGAAAAGAGAGAAAGAAAGTGGTAGAGAGGGAAGGAAAACTAAGGTATAAGAGAGAGAGAAAGATATAAAGAAATAGGGATATTAGAAGAAAAAGGAGAGAAGGAACGAGCAGAGAGAAAGGAAGAAAGAAAAGGGCGAGGCATCCAGCCACTCTTATGGCTCCGCAGCTTGACTGACAGGACTCATATGATGATGTATGGCCTCTGGTGTCTCGCGGTGAGGATGCTGGGATTTGTAGTTCAGGAGCGCAGCGTCCTCTGGTTTCTGGTCCAGTTTCCGTGGCGAGGCTGGTGGGCAGAGGGTCCTCAGGGTGATGAGTTCCCTACCAGTGTTGTTTTAGGTGAGCTTTTTTATAGCTTCCCGAGTAAAGGAAAGTCTGGGGGGAGGGGGTGATTGAGAAAGATCGACAAGTCTTGACAAGTCCCGGGCCATGTTGAAGGGTCTCAGATTTTCCCCTTTGTTTGCCAAGTTGGGCATATCAGAAGATAGGGCTATGTGCCCTCCGGCACATCCCCCACTTCTGGTATTGGTCAGCTGGCCTGGGCTGTGGCTCATGAGCTTGTCATCCTTATGTAAATCGCAGTTCACCCTATACCGAATGTGTCATCTCCTGCTACAATGTTTGAGGCATGATTCCTTTTAGCCTTTGACAATCCTGGGGCTGAAGACACTAGTTTTGCCACAATATTTCAGCCATGATCCTTATCAATACACAACAGCATGCAGACAAGAATGTTGAATCTCTCATTTGACTTTTTTGTTTTGTTCTTGCTGATAAATAAAAATGGAGAGTGAGATATGACCTAGTGAGACTTCAGATCTGACCAGTAATTGAGACAAATTCCAGAAATGAAAGAACTGACTGATGTTTAGAAATCATTAAAGGCTGAAAAATACTCTTTGTGAGGGAACACAAATAAAGCAGTTCTTAGACAGGTCAGCCTCACCTCCATCCCTGGAAAAGTGATGTAACAACTTATCCTTGGTGCCGTTTCAAGGTATATCAAGGGTCATTAGGGGCAGTCAACATGGCTTCACCAAGGGGAAGTCGTGTTTGACCAACCTCATAGCTTTTTATGAGGGCATAACAAGGTGGATAGATGATGGCAAAGCAGTGGATGTTGTCTATGTTGATTTCAGTCAAGCATTTGACACAGTCTCCCACAGCATCCTTGCTGCTAAAATGAGGAAATGTGGTCTGAACGATCAGGTAGTGAGGTGCACTATGAACTGGCTGAAAGAAAGAAGCCAGAGAGTCATGGTCAGTGGGGCAGAGTCCAGGTGGAGGCCTGTATCTAGTGGAGTCCCTCAAGGGTCAGTTCTGGGACCAGTACTATTCAATATATTCATCAATGACTTGGATGAGGGAATAGAGTGCACTGTCAGCAGTTTGCTGATGACACCAAACTGGGAGGAGTGTCTGACATGCCAGAAGGCTGTGGTGTCATCCAGTGAGACCCAGACAGGCTGGAAAATTGGATGGTGAAAAATTTAATGAAATGTAACGAGGTCAAATGTAGAGTCTTGCATCTGGGCAGTAACAACCACAGGTACCAGTATAAGTTGAGGAATGACCTGTTAGAGAGCAGTGTTAGAGACCAGAAAGGGGCTTGGGGGTCCTGGTGGACAGCAGGATGATCATGAGCCAGCACTGTGCCCTTGTGGCCACGAAGGCCAATGGCATCCTGGGGTGTGTTAGAAGGGAGTGGGGTTAGTAGATCAAGAGAGGTTCTCCTTCCCCTTTACTCTGCCCTGGTGAGATCGCATCTGGAATATTGTGTCCAGTTCTGGGGTCCTCAGTTCCAGAAGGACAGGGAACTGCTTGAGGGAGTCCAGCGCAGGGCAACAAAGATGGTGAAGGGAGCGGAGCATCTCCCTTTTGAGGAAAGGCTGAGGGAGCTGGGTCTCTTTAGCTTGGAGAAGAGGGGACTGAGGGACGACCTCATTAATTTTTATAAATATGTAAAGGGTGAGTGTCATGAGGATGGAGCCAGGCTCTTCTCGGTGACAACCAATGACAGGACAAAGGGCAATGGGTACAAAATGGAACACAAGGAATTACACTTAAATATGAGAAGAAACTTCTTCTCGGTAAGAGTGACAGAACACTGGAACAGGCTGCCCAGGGAGGTTGTGGAGTCTCCTTCTCTGGAGGCATTCAAAACCTGCCTGGACACGTTCCTGTAACCTCATCTAGGTGTTCCTGCTCCAGCAGGAGGATTGGACTAGGTCATCTTTTGAGGTCCCCTCCAATCCTTAACATTCTGTGATTCTGTGAAAATAAAGAAATACATTAGAAATTGCTTTCAGAATTTTGGCAGAGAGTCTGATTGCACATCTGCCATTTTTATAAACATTTAAGTTGTTTGAATGAGTGTCTGCACTGCAGCAAATAGGCAGGAAAGGGCAACTGATCTTGCTTCCAGTTGTGTGCTGGTCAGTGGCTTATTAATTTGCTCTATAAAATTTAAATTTGAAGCTTATTTTTAACTAAACAGAGTGGAGTTATTGCTGGTATTACTACATAAAGTATGCAAATGAACAAACATTCTCTTTTGCTGTATAAAATTAGTGAGTGGTTTTGTTGGTATTTTGTAATTCATTCTGCTTGTACTACTATGTGCAGAAAGTCATGACTAAGAGGGATCTGTTTATTTTGTTTTTCGCTTTCTGTTTTCTTTTAGTTTTCCATAGTTAAGCTGGAGGAGAGGAAGTAAGGCTTTACATCAAGCTCTAGTAAAAATGAGTTGACAGTGTATTTATTCTTTGATGCACTTCAGAGAAACATCAACAGGAGTATTTTACTTGGGGAAAGCACCCTAACAGAGCTTCTGTACAGAGAAAGTGTTGCACTTCTCAAGGGACATGACTGAACAGGGGGCATTAATGTCTTTCAGAAACAGAAAACTCTTGATCTGCCGCAGCAATTCAGGTTGCTGAGATGTTCCTGTCCCTTTCATGCTGCAGGTTTTTATAGAATCATAGAATCATTTAGGTTGGAAGAGACCTTTAACATCGTCAAGTCCAACCATAAACCTAACACTGTCAAGCCCACCACTGAACTATGTTCCCATGTTCCCCCTTAATTACTTCATGTAGTGAAAACTCCATCTCCTTTTGGTAGGCATGATTGAACTGGGAGAACTAGAAATTCAGCTGTGTGGCCCAAACAGAGGGGCTGCTAAGCTGCCGTGGCCAAGTGGGCTGTTTGGCTTCCAAGCTATCAGGAGCAGTGTATCATAGAATCATAGGATCATTTTGGTTGGCAGAGACAAGAAGTGCTCAGTGCATCTGCAAGCTGCCTCTCTGTTGCCAGGTAAGACTGACTCACTGCTCATGAAGTATTCATTCTTATTTCTCTGCAAATACTATTCTTCCGGGATTCGGAGAGAAAGCCTTCCTTTTTCTCTTTCTCTTATGCTACCTTCTTTAAAGTGTTACAGTTTGTCCAGGGTCTCTTTATAACTTGTTTTTTAATAGGAGAAGAAAACCTTTGCATAATGCTGTTCCTACTTCCTCAACAATCAGAAATCTTCTAGCCCTCCTGACACTACAACCAATGTCTTCATCACAATTACGGTGACTTTGAAAAGTATTTGTTCTCCTGCAGCATTGCCTCAGAGCATAATGGTATAAGGAACATAGGAGACAGACTATTTAGTTTTTTTGCACAGGAGTTTTATGATGTATAGAGATACAGGAACTGAACTAAAACCTCATGATCACCTCCTAGTAATCTTTTCTTTCTAGCAGAGCTTTGAGAGATATTACCAAGGAGAGTAAGTGTGCAAGACGTGTCCGTATACGTTTCACTACAGAACATGTTTAGTTAATTTCCCATTTTGTTCCCTCTCTGGACTGGGGTGAAGACCTAGACTTCATCCTCCAGAGGAGTTCAGAGAGGGAAAGGCAGATAAGGGACTCTAAGCCACTTGACTGAGGGCACAGTCATACCACTTCTATTGATTCATGCTTAACATCAGCTTATCAATCTAGTTCATGTATAGCACCAGTACCTAACTAACATTTTAAATAATGAACCTGCAACATACATCTACAAGCTGAAAATCATGCAAGCAGGTATTTGAGATAGATTCTTGCCTGCTGTGAAATCTCTAATAGAAACACAGAAACTATTGCAAAGCCAACTACTGGTAGCCATGGATAGCTTATGCTGTAGGCACTGGGAAAGTCAGTGGTTGCCTGAAGCAACAATCTGCCCGGGAGGGCAAAATGATCAAATATGTGGATTCACACATCTGAAATTCATCCTACTAAATTGTAATCTTCAGAGGTTAAGGAAGTTTATGACTATGAATTTTAAATCATACAATAAGTGGAAATACAGTATAAGACTGGTCTTTGAAGCTAGTGAAGCCTGTTGAATATATTTTGCTTCTTTGAAGATATTGTTACTATCTTGTTTTTATCCAGATAATATAATGATTGACAGACAGAGTGAACATAGCCAAAATATTTCCACATTTATTAGATTATAGTGAATTCTGTTCATCCACTTTCACATTAACTTTGTGTTTGTTTCTCATAAACTTTCAACTCTTGCAGATTCCTGAGAAAACTTTTACAGACAGTGGATTTCAAAACATTTTTCTGTAATTTGTCTGAAAGTGCCGTGCACTCTTCACACTGGGTACCCAGGGAGCATCACACCTGCATGCCCTGCTCATGACCAACCTGGCAAGGAGAAAGAGGAGGCTGTGAGTAGGAAAGACATCCAGGAGTCAGACTGGTTAATCAGCTAGAAGTGGTAATAAAATAAACATTTACAGTGGAAAGGAATGTGACAAGTTTCTATACAGCAAAGACAGGAAGACGTAATTTTCAACAGTGGTGCTCTCTGGCTTTGCCGTCTCTGAACCTGTGTAGCTGGGTGAAGTTTAGCATGCTGTGTTCAAACCATATGGTAAAGATTTAAAAGTTAACCAAATCAAAATTTGGTGCCATCACATCATCAGTGTAGGAAAGAGCTAAACTGAAGAGTATCTCCAAGCATTAAGTGCATTAGTGCTCACCTCTTGTTTTACTTGCAGGAATTCAGTCTGTCATCTCTGCTTGTAAGTGTATTTCCACTTCTTTGAAATGAAGCTTAAAAAAAATTCAAAATTGCCGATTTTTTCAGATAAAAAAGTGTGTTACAGATACTTAGTACATGTTTTCTTTTATCCTCTGTTTTTTCATCTGTGCTTTGAGAAGGCAGAGCTAACACTTAAAAGTGACAAAGTCCAATCCCATTTCCTTGAAAATAAATTCCACAAAGCCTATTGAAGTAATGTGAATTCAGGGTCAGGGTTTTTATTGCTATAAACCCTAAAAGGGTTTCTACATTTAAGTTAAATGGTTAAAATGGTAGGATTCAAAAGTTTTTATTTCTTCTGGCACCACGAAGTTCTGATCAGACATTATAATTTGTCAATAAAAACCTGGTTAGATGTTTGTACCTGAACTTATATGGGCTTCCATCTTTTCCCCACAAGTTTTTGTCATCTTCCTCTGAAACTCCCTGCTGCAGTAAATGTTTACTTCATATAGAGAAAATGAATGAAAACATCCGTTATACTATTAAGTTAATTATCTGTATATCTATTTATATTTAAAATAGTTTAAGAGGAAGAAAGCTTAACAACTCTTTCTTTAGTTCAAATGGTGTCACTTGTTCTTTCAGAAGCAGCTGGCACCCATTCAACCACTGAAGGGCTGAGTCCTCTGGTGATAGCTGAGGGATGTCCTTATCAGTGGGTGCTTTGGGGACAATCTGACTCAAGAAATTCTTTAGCCAAAGGCAAACCAAGCCATCCTCATTGCAAACATTTGTCAGACCTGGAGCTGGCCCTAGAGAGGATTTCATTGACAACCTGGGTGGAAATGGATTGAAATAAAAGAGGTTTTGACTGCACCAGAAAAGGATACCAGGCTAAAGGTTGCAGTGAGAGGAGAAAAAGAAAGGTCTTTATCTTCAGTTCATCTTTAAATCTCCTATGAGTTGTCCGGTTGTAAGCAGCTGCACCTATCCTGAACTACCTGGGCCATCCCTGTGAATCATGAAAACATACCTCTTGATATATTCTAGATGTACACCTGCAACAAGCAAATGATAATTTTTAGACTATGGTAGAAATAATTGATTTAGGATGCCTTACAGTGAAGCTTTGCATCATTTAAAAAGAAAAGACCTGCAAAGTTCATATTTGCTGTCTTCCTATACTACATTTCTTTCACCTGATTGCATAAATCCTGCTGCTTGTCCAGGGGCCAGAAAGCTTTAAGATTCCAGCTCACAGCACATAGCACACTGTATATTCACAAAATCGTGATTGTATATGAGGATGCAATCCCAAGTCAAATTAGCATTCTGATAGTATCCAATGTCTATAACATTTAGATTAATTTACTTTTTGTTTTATTTTACATCTTTTCCTTTTGAGGTTCTTAAAAACAAATTAATGTAAGTCACTTGGAAATGAGTACTCTGAATTATTCAGCTCAATGCATTAAATCTGTTTTAGTCTGGATGCATTTATTAATCACTGTTAGTCCCTATGAAATACTTGACAATCATAGCAAATAATGATGTATTATGCAAGTAACTGAGGCTGAAGTAAAAAATATTGTTTTGTTTTTTAACAATTGTACCAAGGGACATTTCATTATTGCCATCATTAATAAGGGCAGATTATTGTTATGTCAAAATGATGCTGAAGTTTTTTTTTTTTATTTCTGTGTTCTTCATCGGCATATCTTTCTCCTTTTCTACCTTACTATCCAATTACTATGTAGTAGTTGTCATAACAAGAGCAATAGAATATCACTGTATCTTGCCACACTACTGTTCAGCTCCTACTGTGAAGAAAATGAAATGGGGAAATATTGAAACATAGTAGTATTTTTATTCTCTGAGTAGTTCAGTGGGATTGTTCTTGCTTTCTAACTCATGTTCTACAGCAAGGTCATAAAAATCAGTTATGTTTTAATTTTTAATTGCAAGTCTCTCCTCTCTCTGGTGGTGACTACAAAACTTGTCCATAGCATTTTACAAATGCTCACAAAGAAGCACAATATTTAGAGAGTTTCTCCTGTCTTTTTCAACCCTGCCATCCCCCTTGGTACAGTTGACCTGTGCCAGGGCTGTTACTGGGGGATCAGGCTCAGCTGCAGAATCCAAGCAGAAGTTAAAGGAGAGGAACTGAGCATGTAGAGTCATTTTTACTATCTTGCTACCCTTGCTGCCATGAGGTTAGTTCGGTTTTCCTCAGGAAGAGTGTGAGAAATCTATGGAATCTGTGGGTTTTGTGAGGCAATCTACAATTTTTTAAAGTTTTATATTTTGAGGAAAATTATTTAACTTTACAATTTCTATTCTTGGATTTTAGTAACAGATGGTGAGGAAAAGAAATATTGCTCTTCTCAGCATGCTGAGCTAAGGTTGATCTTGGCTCTGCTCAGCTTGCACAGCTGAGAAGTGGCAGTAAGAGTAAGAAATCACAAATATGTACACTTTAAAACGCTTTTATGTCACAACCACTAGGGATCACCCAGGACATGCAGTCAAAAATGATTGCTGGTATACAAAATACTTAGCAGTGACACACAAAAAGTCATGGACAGGTACATAAAACTTTTCACTCTACTCAAAGCTTTCTTTGAGGCCCAAGCTCCTTCTAAACAGTGCCTTTTTACAGCAGGAAAACAATCCTGGTGGTACAAAGCTGTGGAGTCTGTAAAACCTCTTGATTTTCTCTCTCGCTGACATCCACTTTACCTCTTCAAGCTGAATGGCTTTTCCTGAAAAAGCAGGGGGAGAAGGAAGGGCTACACAGTCCAGGAGGAAGGGTGGAGAGATGGTCTTCGGGTAGATCTGAACACCAGACACTCCTTTCTTAGAACAAAGAAAGACCATGAAAGTGAATGAGCATAAAACAAACAAACAAAAAAAAACAAGCAGAAATAAAAATGCAGAGGACTTAATGTTTTTCGTACAAATCTCTTACAGAATGAGAAACAGCAAGAATATTTGAATGTACTAGAACATACCTGCAACACCACAGATATCCCAGATCTGTTTCTGGGGTGTTTTCTGCTTGAGTACAGTACAGCTGTTGATGGAAAGAGTTCAGTGGTGTTAATAAATAATAAATCTGCACTGATACAGTGTAATTCACCCTGGACACGTGAAGCTTTTTCAGTACATCTTGAATTCTTTTTAAGTATAAGCTCAGAAACTACAATTGTTAAATTAGGTTAGCCAAAATACATAAGAGACAAGGAAGGATAAAAGAAGCTAGCCTTTTATTTTATATTCTGTGTTTGTTTTTTTGTTTTTTTGTTTTTTTTTTTTTCCCATTTCATGCTCATTTATTCTTTTACAAGTATTATAATATATTCTTAATGGTTTACTAAAAGGGATAGAGAAAATTGTCTTATGTTAGAGGTATGATATATATTCAGGGGAAACACACCAAAAAATCTTGTTCTACTGCTATTCAACATATTTTTGGTGCTAAGCTCCCCTGCTGTATCTCACAAGGAGACTTTTCAAATGAATTTGCTCAGATTTCCTTATAATCAAGAGAACAGCATGTTATTTGTTTCATGCTAATAATTTATCTGACTTGCACAAGGAGCTAATTTATTTGCAGGAAATGGCATGTCCTTAAAGCCTTTTTGAATGCTGGCAGCATGGAGAAAAGATTAACTAGGTTTGTGGCAAGAAAAGTGTATATAAATATTTTGTTGAAAGCACGTGGCAGAGAAGGTATTTCTTATGTTGTTTAAAATAGCTGTAAATTGTTAATCTTATATTTCACTTGAGCGGGACTGTTTATATTCATGTAGTTCTAAAAATATGTTGTAAAGTTTCAGTACATGTGAAGCTACAGGAAGAAATTTCCTCTAGGGTGTATTGCAATCTAGTGTAAATTGCTAACTGTATGGAGTGGTCTTTTATTATTAGCATAATTATACTGTAGTCAAAGCTGTTTTTTCTCCCTCTTAACTTGAGGTTGATATCTATTGAAATCAAGGTGTGATGTCCTGCCTTACACTTGCTGCTTTGCATCACGTTTAGCAGTATTTTCTGGAATAACATGAGCTCTTCCCAGCCAGCCAAAAACATTGCTACTGTGAATAATTGCAATGCTGAATTTTGCATACAGAGGTAACTCACTGAGATGAAAGAAACTAATTTAATGTCTATGCCTTTAGTCTCCTGTTGAGATGGACTCTAAGGGGCTCAGTCAGTCTCAGCTGGAGCTTGTCTACCCACACAGTTCACACTTCCCTGTGTTTGTTGCACAGTGGGAAACTGATATGGCTGGAGTGTGGTTTTACTTTCTTGATGTGGCTTTTTTTCCAGTCGTGGAGTATTTTGAGCTGTACCTCTGTGAATACAACATGGCTATGGGTGCTGTTATCCCCTGTGCACCGAGGTGGCAAAGGTTGGGCTCTGAGCCTCTGCCTTGAGCAGTGGCCACTGCCCTGTGGGGTTCATCACGTATCAGTCCAAAATGTGCAATCGTTTGGGAGCATAGCTAGTATTTTTAGATTAAAATGTTTGGATCTGCATTAAAATCAGCATCTCTCCTGCCCAAATCAGTAAGGTTTTCCTAGCCAATGGGCGAGTGTGGTAAGGCTAGGAGTGTTGTGTCAGGCAACGATGAGGCAGAAGTACAACCAGAGATGCTAGAGCTGAACTTTCCAAAATGGTGACTCTTCCAAAATGTCTTCTTATCCTGCTAGAAAGAGGAATCTGATCATGCCATTTCTATTGCTTGTTGATATACTCATTTTCACAACCTGCTGGCCCTATTCCTTCTACATTTTTTGTCCTGCTATCATGTCTGCAGTCATATTGAAAGTAAGGAGTCAACATGTTTGTGGGGTATTTTGTAATTAGAAACATAATACTGACACAGCTATCTGTACTGGAGTGTTTCTAACAGTGTGATGTAGACTAATATTTCATTGAACTAACTCTATGATATCCACCAAGAAACACAAACACTCTGTGTTGCTTTCTTAGGAAGCATTTTAAGAAGGTACAGGGCTTTGCAAATTCTCACTTTAGCCTCAGATTGTAAGATGAATTCAACTTTTGAAGAAGTATTTTTGCTTGTACTCTTTCTAACTAAAACAACCACCCCAACTTTCATTGCTGTTAGCAGGTGGTGTACTTTTTAGCATGTACTCCACTCTTTCAGAAGAAACAGAATTTGTGAAATTCTGTTATGTGAGATGAGACACTAGAAAATCCCTAAGTACAATGGGGATAGAAGCAAAAGAGAATATACAACTTTAATTATGGCTTCTTCAGCAACTGGCCAGTAAAACATTAAAACATAAGCATGTGCTTTGCAGGTTTAGCCCTTGTGTTTGGTTTTCCTGCTGTCCATGGTGTCTGACCTGCTGTGAGGCACTATCATGGCAGCATATTGCTCTGAGAGAAAAAAATGAAGCTGATGTCAAGAAATGGCTAAAGGTGTGTGCTGCTTCCATCTGCTTCAAACTTTTCAGATTGGACAGGCACCATTTCAAATAACAGCAGATGTCTTAGCTGACGAAAGAATACTTAAAATCATGACTTATGCCACATAGCCAGGATTACATAAACAAACATAAATTCACATGGATCTTTAAATCAGCCATCACTTATCACACACACATGCTTTTTCTTTAGATTGCTTGTTCCATGAAACAAAGAAAAATAATCAATTTCATGAATTATAATGTCACTAGTGTATAATCTCTTTTTCTAATGTTTTTGTGAAATCTGTTTAACTCTTTCCTCATTCTATTCTGATTTTTCTAGCCCAGGTGAATTAGATTTGGCTTTCTGAGGTATGAAGTAAGCTGTTGGTCAGATGCTGGGTCTATGTCTTAGACTTTCATTTTTCTAGCTTTCACAGGTTTATTTTGTGGTGTTACTATAGTGCTGTCAGAAGTACATAGGTATTAAATTGAGGCTTCACAAAATCTCCAGGAACGCATGCTAGATGGATTTCAAATCATTCTGAGTTTTCCTCTTTATTAGTTTTTTATATCCCTCAATTTGGCTTCAATTCAGGGAAGCACTCAAGCAAGTGCTTAAGTTTGAGAATGTGTTTAAATCCAGATTTTTTTTTTTTTTTCTTTTTTCCCTGTGGAAACAAGCTCACACTAAATGCTTTGCAAAGTGAGAAATTTTGCCATTTTCCTACAGGCTGTCCCACGTATTTTAGTCATGTGCTTGCCTGGTACTTTAGGTTGAGGATTTCTGCACTCTAGAAGAAATGTAGAAAATAAGTCGATAAGTAGAATGGATGAATTCAAACCTGGTTTTCTATCTTTACTTACAACTTTTAGCTGGCTTTTATTCCTGTAAACTGAATCACTGTGTCTAAAATAGAACCCACATGAGCTTGAATATTTTTCATCTACCTTTAAAAATGGGAGCACTATTTAAGTAGTCTTAACAGTCATACTTTCCCAAGGGATGCTGTCTTTCTGGGATTAATTGATGGCCACTGAATCTCACAGGATTATGCAGACAATTTCTGCATAATTCCAATTTATTCACAGAAAATTTGCATGTGAGAATTGAATACAGGCTACATTTTCTCACCACTGTTAATGGCTAAGAGGGGGGAAAAGAAAAAACTCAAAACCAGATGGGGAATATTACAGAGTCTCAGTTCTTGCTGTCTCTGGCATTTTAAGTCCTCCATTAAGAGAGTTATCATCCAAAGGAAATTCAATGGATTCAGAACTGAGAATTTTGCTTTAATAAATTAGAAAGTTCGTTTTTTTTTTTTTAAATTGGTCACATTCTAACTACCAAAAAGAGGGAAAGACAGCAGTCATTTAATTATTTTATCTCAATGAGACATGATGGAAAAGAAAATATGTTTATTTACTGCATTTAAAAATCATCCAAAGTTATAAATAGCATTTTTTATTTCTCTAATCAGTTCTGATAGGACTTAGTTGGAAGCCTTGAAAAACTAGATATTTCAAAAATAATTTTGCTGGTACGTACTGTATCTTTTGTCTTGGTCTGTCTGTTAAAGCTATGTAGATGATGAGAAGAATAGTTATTTCATAAAATGGTACTTGGCGGTAGAACTAGAGGTGAGATACCAACACTGAAAACAAATCTCATTGACAAAATAAAATTATCACATTTAAATAAAAGTGTTGCTTTTATAGCATTATTAGCAATATTGTAATCACTAATTTTACCATCTCAAAAATGAGTTCGAGCACTGGCAATGAAATCCAACACATTGACCAGAACTGACCTTTCATAAAAGGGAAAGTGTGGGCAAGTATACTTATTATTTATTGACTTATTCAAGGTGAAAGCCAGTGAGAGTAGAAGATATGAAAATTCCTGCAGAAATGAACCAAATTCTGAAAATTTTTCCTGTTCCATCATTTGAATAGAGAGAGAGGTGTTGCAGGTTCAGTGTTGTGGCAGAGACCGTTCAGGTAGATATCTTCCATGCATACAGAAGAGGCAGGGTATAGAAAGGACATGAATAAAGGCCTCTGGAGACCTTTTGAAAAGCTAGAAGCTCATTTTTTGTGAGAATACTAAATAGCTACATAGGAATAATTATTCTAATACAGTTATTTTAGATTAATTGCCTTACACATTCTCTCCATCTGGAACAACAGTGTAGAGATAAGGTGTGTCAGGGAGCTTTAGCTATTAGAATCCAAATGAACCTCCCTTCCTTGCTCCTGGCTAGTGTCTCTAAGCACACGCCTCTTGTGGAGAACAAGCACACCCCAGACAAAACACAGCAAGTAGTATGATTATATAAACATTTAGTTGATAAAAAGATGGATATTAAGTAGATGGTTTTATGTATATAACTGGTTAGGTAGTTTGTCTGGAAAATACCTTTAGTGGGGCATCAGAAAGCAGGATTCGGTGCATAATATCATGCCCCACTTACAGAAATGTACAAAGTTTTTTTCAGAAAGTATAAATGCATTTTACAGTTGTAAAATATAACTTCTTATTGAAGATTCCCAAATGGACAGTTTTGATTGGTTTCATTTTTCATTCATAAGCTACAATTTTGTGTATTTCTAGTTCCTCATTTAGCTGAATGATTATCAGTAAATGCTTACTAGCAATTAAAAACATCCTTTGAATCTGCAGTTTGATATGAGTGACACAGATGAGGTTTTGTTTTTTTTTTGTACAGATGATTCTTGAAGGTGATTCTGCACTTTGATTTCATGTGCCTGTGGGTAGAGACATGCTTGATGCTCTCTTTCTGCACAGTCGTAGCATTTCTGGACACACAGTAATGAAGCAAGAGATTGTGGTCCAACCTCATTCTCTCTAATTTAGACACATTATTAAGGGACCCATGATCAGACTCCAGTTACCCTGTGCTGTGCATGTAGCCATGGGAGAGGGACAATTATTTCTACATGGTAACACATCTGGCGTGTTCTGGGGCTTATCTTGAGATAGGCTCCTGTGTACTTTCTCTTCCCTTCAAGTCATGAAGAGGTGTGGTGATTAGTAAACGAATGTTGCTAATCTAATTTTCAAGCACCTCTGTTTGTGGAAGAAAAGTTATATTGTTTAAGTGCTTCTACTCACAGAAGGGAGTGAGCAGGTTTGAACAATGAAGTACTTCCCATGTTTGTGGAATTATAATACTTGCATTCTGCCTAATTTTTTTAGCTAATGAGAAACATTATCTCACAGTGAATGATTTACCTCATCACACTACTGAGGACTGTCTTTAAAGGCACTGTCTTCTCTTCCCCTGGCCAGAGACTAGAAGATGCAGTAGTGCAACGAATAGGGTTTGTTTTAAGTCTTGGACAGCTGACTGGAAGATCAGTGAATGCTGTGTAAACATGTCCAAGTAATCAGTTGTATTTAGATCAGTCAAACTCCAAGCAGCATTTGTGATGATAACACTAAGTGTGTATCGTTGTATTATGTGTCTATATTACAACCATGGCTGATAATACTGTAAGAGGACCATCCTTTCTCCAAATACTCTAAGTGCAGAGTGGAAGCACTGTGCCACAGAGAAAAGCAATGTCAGGCTCAACTAGAGATGCTGAAGCAACAGTTACAGCTGAATAGGAGAAATAGTATGGTATAGTAGAACAATGCCTGAGGACAACTTTACCCATTTTTCCAGTCAATGAAAGGTAGTGCTTCTCCCTATAAATGTTGTCTCAGAAATCCTCCAACAATTATAGAGGTAAAGGCACTGATACTAATGAACCTCAGAAACTGCTGAGAGATCTATTCATTTTTCTTTCTTATTTTAGACATGTTGCATCACAACCTGAACAAATGTGCCTGGGAAGGCATCCGACAGCAAATACAGTGCGTGACCACTACAGAAGGTTATTTGGCGACATACTTGCATTCACACATCCCTAAAGGCAACTCCTGAAAGATGTTTGTTTCTCTTTTCGGGAATACAGAATGATTGATGGTATGGTCCAAAATCCAGTACTTACATAGGCATAGAGGAGCCAGAAGTAGAAAGTAAGATCTTAAAGACAGAAAGTAATGTGGAAGCAGATTGCATGACACATTTTTCTTCCAGATAACCTTTATTTCCCACTGGCATTGAAAGGTATATTTGCTCCGTGATAGAGAAAATGATAATGTGCTTTCTGAAATGTTTTCTTTGTTATATCATGTTCCAGAGAACCTAATGATGACTTTTATTGTCAGAAACTGGAGGAAGAAGTTGGGTCTCCTGGAAATCACAGCTATTTTCTCTCACTTTCTTTCCCTTTCTGACGTAACCATTTTCTCTCATCTCTATTTAACTTTTAAAATTATTATTTTAATATATAAAAACATCATAGATTTCAGGTTTGATACCTTAATTTCTACAAAATATTGCAAATGAAGTGAAGTGTGGCTGAAAGCGTCCTCCAGGGATGGGTTAATAGCACAAGGGACTTGTGCAAAAGGATTTATCAATGGGGTCACAGCCACCAGGGACAATACTGCCACTGGTAGTTATTCTTCATCTACACCTGAGGAAGCAAAGAAAACTGAGAGCAGCTGGAGAAACAACTCTCTTTCTGCCTAATCAGTTAATTTACAAGTCTGCTGTCATCTGCAGGACATCAGGAGAAAGCAAATGGCAGCTTGGCAAAGCTGTCATGAAGAACAGATAAAAAGGCAAGTCAACTATGTCTTTTTTTTTTTTTTTTTCTTCCCAATGGGCTTTTCATCATTCAGTTCTCAATGTGTAGTTTTTTGCAAAGAGTTTTTGCTTTGAAAGTCATCTTTATCTAAAGTTTCAGACAAGGAAAGGAAATTCACTTATTTAAAATAGAGAGGCTTAGTAATTCTTTAGAGTTTTTGGTCTTTTTGAATACTTGTCTCTGAGATTTAAATAAAAATAAAAGGAATTTCTAACTTCTGGGCCACAGACTGATATCTGTGGGGTTGTTATGCATGAAGTCATTATTAAACAGAAAGATTTTAGAAGACCAATAAGAGGGGAAATAATATCACCACAGATGCACAGTGTTTTAGCTGACAGTCTACCATGGTGCTGACAGGAGGACAGGAGCCTGCCCTCCTCAGAGACAGCATTGGAAGCTGGATGACCGCAGCAGGATAGTATGGTAAAACACAGAGCAGCCTGACTCTGGGAGGAAATAGGAAAACGGTTGACCCAATATCCTAAAACTGGATCGGGGTTTTCCTATTTACATGTGAGGCAGGAAAAAGAAAACTTTTCTTGGTCAAATGGCCTATAAAGGATAGAGTACTAAAGGCTGAGAAATTGCAGTAATGGTTTTAGAAAGCTAAAGATGCTAAGCATCTACTGTTTCAAGATACTTTAAACAGGATTACACTGCCAGAAATCTGTATAAAACTGTTGATTCATAGTATACAGGAAACAAGGATGTTTATTTTAAAGAGAGAAAGAGGAAGATATCCATTGCTTCCTTTTGTAGTGAGTATAATTTGTGATTAAGAATAACACAATATCCAGAAGTCAAGCTAAGCTCTAGTCGGATATGGGAAAGGCTAACTTTTGACCCTCAACTGTAAAGGGATTTCTATTAATTTTCATCAAATAAGAACTCAGTTTTATCACCTAAATAGTAGGCACATGGTGAACTTCTGCCATGTTCTGAAACTTTTAAGGAAAATTCCTGAAAATTCAGCATACTAACTTGCACAGTAGATGATTGCATGAATTGTTTAAAGCCTCTCTATTTTCTACAAATCAGAGTTTAGAAAGGCTTGTTACTGAGTCATTTATGGTTCATAACTATTCTATTTTACCCTGGGATGAAGTTGTCCAGGTACCCAAACCAATTAGTTTTCCTTATTTAGTTCTGTAAGTCCATAGTCCTGTGCTACCATAAACTTTCCTACAGGAAAAAGGTGTTCTGAGGACATGTAGAGTCTTGTAGACCCCAGATTCATACTCAGTTCTTTTGTTGACCAATATATCTCCTTTACGTTACACCAGAATCCTTAATTTGAAGAGTTCATGGGAACAGGGGGAAAAAAAAGCACCTGGAGTCCCAAGTGGCCCTTCTGAGAAGTTTCAATATGCTGCTCTAAAGGATGATTTTCAATGAAGTGATTGTTGGAAATGTTATTTGTTTCAATTTTTAACAGAAAACAAAACACAATATTTGCCATGGTACTGTTTTCTGTGTGATTTTTTTTATGCTGAAAGGTTCCAGACAAATTCAGACTCCATCACAAGAAAGTGAAGCCTCATGACTAAATTATGGATAAATTATAAGCAAATTAAAACCAGATTTCCTAATATAAACTTTTATGCATATTTTACAAGACACAGTTTTCCAATACAAGTCTATCTTATACGTCAATACCTACCTGTGACATTATGATATTTATTATAAAGTATGAATATTAATATTAAAACTTATTTTTCTACTAACATCAAGATTCTCTGGCATATTGCCATTTTATTCATGACAATCTAATTACTATTATCTTATGGTCTGAAACAGACTTATTTGAGAATATTTGGGTGAATTATCTAGAAGTCAAAGTATAGCCAATATGTTTTGTGCAAGCCAGTTGTTTACATTTAAAACCAGAGGTAGAAATAAATTCATTAAATGTATTAGGGAAAATTGACAATTTGCAATGTTTGAGATGAATAATGCAACCTTACTGATGACATGATTCCTCTAGCATTTCCTGTAGCCCCTTCCAGGAAGAAGGTAATAAGTGCTACAAGCAAATCTGAATGCAGTAGCTGACCCGCTCAAAATTCAAAACGCTTATATAGTTTAAGGATTACTGCAGAGTTCTTATGAATATTTCACCAACCAACCTGTCTGACTGACAGATACTACTGACACTTTTAGAATTTCATTTATTCAAAGAAATGCCATCTCATTATGTAAGAAGCTTGTGTAATAGGGGAAGCCTTTTTTTTTTTCAAGTTGGAACTTTCATCCATAATTTTAAACTAAGTGGAAATGCTTTCCTGAGTGGAAGATGGTATGTGGTTTACTGGTTTTCTCAACATGAAATTACAGCCCCTAGGTGTGTTGTATTCTTGCAAATAATTACCACAGATTTTATTATGGTTTTGTTTGACTAGTCAATGGCTTCACTGAAGTTGTGGACAGTTGCTTTAGACCATGGTCCATGAAACATTTGGAATTTGTTATCAAGCAGTAAACCATACCTTTGCAAATCTTCCTCTGAATGGGTTGTCTTCGGCTGTTGTGTCGCCACCTGGATGAGACTGAATAATTTCTAGTCAGAGAACTTTGAGGTATAACCTATATATAAGAAGTGCCTAGAAGAAGAAAAAGAAATGAGCTGTCTAAAAGCCAACATAGATAAGACAAGAAAATTATGTAGGGCTGATATAGTTTCTGTCTTTGACACTGCTGTATTTGTGGTTTTGTGAGTCACATAAGATGTCATACGTCTTAACTTTTGTAAGAATTTTGATGTCATCTTCCCTAATGCTCTCAAGAAACTGGGGAGGTATGGTCAAAGTGGAAAGATGATTGGATAGGTGCAGAACTGAGGAAATAACTACACCAAGGACACAGGAAAGTGGGACAAAACACTGTTTTATTATTTATTTAATCCTACACACCTTTTTCCCCTATGTTTTGTATCATAATTGCTAAAGAACTTGGATGTGGAAAGTCTTTAGGAAGAAGAAAACAAAGACTTTCTTACTGTCTTGTATCTAAAATATGGCCTATTTGAAACACATTCAGTCAAACAATCTGCTATTTTTAAAGGTAAGTGTTCACTTTGTGACTTACAATGAAAGCTTTAGATCTAATTCAGACCTGACCTGGAACATGCTCTTGCCAGCTGAAGGGCTAAATTTAATTCTGTGTTTCAACCTCAGCTGTAGGAGCTGTTCTATGCCTGCATTTTCCCTGAAGAGGACAGATTTTGGGATATTTATTAATATCTAACCTAAGAAGAAAAGGAAGAAATTGTAGACAAAAGTCAAATCTTAATGCAGTGATGACAGTTCAGTTTCAATCACAGTATGGTATAGCAGCCAAGTGGACAAAGTCCAAACATTTAAAATGTAATAAAGCTTTAATAATATCAACCATTGTATGCTATTTTGAAATAACCATATAGTATACTTCTGCTTGCAATAATCATCTGGGACCATCAGTGATCATTGAAAATAGCACTCCATCATAAAAAAAAAATGTGTTCTCTTAGATAAATTCAGAGAGGAGGTAGAATGTGTTTTGGAAGAAAAGTTAGACTTTCCAGAAGTGAAGCCTCTTTCTGCTAGATAAGTATACCCATAGCTTTTCTGCAAATATATGCAAGTTGAAGGTCTTAAACATCTGGGATCTATACCAATCTACTCATAATGCTTTGTGTTTTCATTATACACAGAATGCTGGTTCAAGAGAAATGGTGTCCAAATAATGTTCAATATACACCGATTGAAAGACAATGAAAATCAGAGCTTGTCTGTGCTAGAAGGTTATAAAACTTTATCTTTCCTGGGGTTTAAGTTGAATGACTGCTTCATATTGATGCAGTCATACTGATCTTTATATCAGTTATTTGCTGTTCCACTTTGGAAAGGAAAAAACAACTTACCCATACATACTATTTTTATGGGGACCATGCTAAGCTCTTTATTGATGATATCAATTTAAGAAATAAAAGAACCCTAAAAGCAAACCTGCAACTTATTGAAACAATTTTGATGTTAAAGCTTTTAAAGCGTATCTAAGTCCTTTACACTGCTTGAAAAAGTCAAAATGCATAAATGGCTCCACTAATATGGACCTATTTGTATCAGACACATGTCTGATGGAGAGAGCTTGTCCAAAACAGGCAGGGTCAAAACCAATCTTTTTGACATTAAATGAATGGCTATTCTTATAAGTGTACTTGAGCAGTAAAACAACTATTTATGTAGATAGGAGGAACTTGAAATTTATGTTCTAGTCAGTTGGACAGAAAAAAGAAATAGTTCCACAATAGTACAATGTTCTGTTAAGAACCTGAAGGACATTATGAAACTTAGAGTAGTTAAAGTTTTACAAAAAAAAAAAATTTTCAATCAATGCAATATTTGACATTGACTTAAGAGACTAATAGAAATAGCTTAGGTTAATAGAACAAACAGCATCTCTGATGTGGCATATCTGATGCTTAAAAATAATATTAGACTTATCTTAACATGCAGCATGAAGATCAGAAATACTTAACTCTCCCTCTGTCAGCAATGTTTCCAAGTCTATTTTTGGCTGTAACCTTAGAAGAGACTCACTCTTTGCAGATGCAGAATTTTCTATAAGGTGAACATCTGAGGTTCCAGAGGGCTTGGGAATACACCAGCTTGGGATGGACAAACTCACCTGTTTTATGTCCTTACCTCAGCAATACAAAGACAATAAGGTAATTATTCAGTTGCTTAATTTGAACAGGCTTTGATTTAAGCCAGTGGAAAAACTGAAACAAAAATAGACAAGACTACTCAAAGAACTATAGGCATCTCTGACTGTCTCCTATTTTTTTTCTGCTGTGGAATTTTTTTTTGTTAGAAAATTTTTCAGCTTATGGCAAATAAGGCAATATATCTGCATTTGACAGCAGGTTTCTGTGAAGCTTTAAGGCTTCAGTCCATGTGGATACTTTTTTATGCCTTTGCCTTCCTTGAGTGAGTATGAAAGCAATCCATCTTTTTTTTTAATTTTCTTTATTTGAGATTCAAAGATCATTTTCTCCATTTCACAAGGACTGTTGGAAAAAACCCGCTTGCTCTATTTTTCTGTTGCTTCTGCAAAACTGATTTGTCAGCAGTCACAGCTACCTCAAAGCTTTGCAGAACTGTAGGTGGTATTCAGTTCTCCCACCTTGGACTGCTTTCAGTTTTCTACCTGTAAAGCAATGAGAGAGGATAGCCAAGAGGTCTCAGTTGGAACCAGATGGGTAGCTAAAGTGGTTGTAGAGGGCAGATGATAGAAGTGAATAGTGTACTAGAACCCAGCTGCACTGTTTTTTGTGGTTCCTAAGCAATATAAAGAGACTGATGAGGCTGAGAGGCTGCAGGGAGAAAGTAAGTTTTTCGCATTCCATGTTTATACCTTATAAATTGCTACTCGTCTTCCACATTCCTCAAGTATGGGACCTCCTTCACTCAAGTAGTCACCTTCCGCTGTTACTGCTTTCCTGTAAGCAGGGGAGTTTTCTTATCTAACTCTTCATAAATCTGTTGCTGAGACTTGTGTGAGCCCAGTAACTCTCAGAGGTGGGAACAGTTGTGGAAACCTAGCAGATCAGAGAAAGTCCTAGGAGGCACTGACCTCTGCAGGTTTAGAGAAGCATCCAGCATACCCTTTTTGAATGTATATTATAGTCAGACTTTTGATGTTTTAAGGAAGAAGTAAACTCTTATTCAAGGTCTATGTAGCAAGATGGAAATTTAGATTCTGCAGCTTAAATGTCATGGCACTGTGGTGCTGAGATCTGAGTCAACTGTGGACAAGTACACAACTGAGAAGTTCTGCCAAATATGGAAATAAGTTTTTAAAATAAAGACAGCATTTATATATATTACTGAGGCTACATCAAGACATTGCATCTTAATCTGAAATATTGATGAAAATAAAGAAGGAAAGAGGAAAGTTTCATAAGTCTTTCATATACCTTTCAACATTGTCAATAATGCATTCCCTAAGGGTTTTTGTTTAATTCTTGTTCCAACCTAATATGTGACCATATCATACCTATTAAAGCTTTAATGGAAGTTTCTCACCTTGCATCAATCTGTCTATATGAGAGATTATAGAATTGCTGTATGAGCTTTTGCATTAGTTTATTTGATTTTATAAATGCTCAGTCATCCAGAAGGTTTGATTGTTAATGTCAATGGAAATAGGAACAACAACTTGACAATCATGCACATAATTCCTCCTGATTTCAGCAGGATTTAGCTACTGAACTCTGCTAGTACATTTGGATTTAAGTTCCTCTCTGTATGTTCATTAGTCCTCATTTCATTTAAAAAGAGCTCAGAAAAGCATTTCCAAATGAGTTAAAACTAATTTAGAAAGCTGCCACCCTAGAAAATTCTTTGCCATAATACATACAACTTTGCACAGACTTACCAAAAAAGCAGCAGTCTTTTTGTCCAAAGAAAAATCTCAATCAACAATATTAATCTTCTTTGTTTAAGTAACATATCAATGCTTATTCTGTCAAATAACGACTGATTTGTTTGTTGCTTCCTAAATTAAAAAAGGCATAAAAATATGTGAAAGTAAATGAATGTATTTGAGCAATCTTCCAACACTACTAGTCAAAGAGCTACCTGATGCTTTCACATGAATCATGCACCTGCAGTATTTCTGCTAATCACCATTTTAAATGGTGTATTCTTTCTGCACAACTGATCAAAAGGTATGTGGGAGTGGAATGCAGAGAGACTACCTCTGATTTGTACTACAAAGAGTTTTACTTGTTTTCTTTCATCCATGTATTAGCTTGTGCAAAATGATACTAAGCTTACGTAACCAAACCTAAATAACACAGAAGAAAACAAACAATTGTTACACTTATGACCGCTTCAGTGTTAAATTTGCCATAACAACCTTGACTTTTTTATTTACAGGAATCCTATTTCCCATCAAATACCTGAAGTATACCTATTTCCCCTCATAAAATTAATCTGTTCTCTTTCTATATAGCTGTTGACTAGAAAAAGGCAATTACACACAAATATAGAAGTCAAACTAAGTTGGAGAATGATATAAATGCCTGAATAAAAGTTTGAAGGCCATCTTCTTTGCACACAACAGGGCACAGTGCCTTCAAATCTCCCTTCCAACCTAAACTATTCTGTGATTCCATGATCTTTTTCAGACATCAGTAAAAAGATGATTAAGGTGATTGGTTCTGTGGTCAATAGACTAGACCTGCATCTTTCTGTCCTCACATTTGAACAGCCATCCCACAGAACTTTTAAATTAAAATATTTCTTTCATTTACACTGTTTGAATCTTCCTACAGCTGTCCAGTTTCAATCCTGCTATAACAAACACTTAAGTCTTCACAAATGTCCCCCATACTTGCAGCCTTTTCTACATAACTGTAGAAATAATAATTTGATGAAATTAAAAGATACCAGTATTAACCATAATACCTTCCATTTAACACCTGATATTTTCTGAAGACATTTGCCTGTTGAGACATGTAGGCATCTGTTAGCACTGCTTGTAGTTTGTAATTAGCACATTCATAAGATGATGGAAATAAAATGTAAATGATGAGCAGTACTTGGTTATTTAAAGTTGTAGGTTGTAATGACAATACTTTCTTTCAGAAACATAGCAAAGTCTTAATCATTCTAAATAACTTGAGAGCAAACAAAAAAAGTTTGACATTGTGCATTAGTGCAATGTTAAAATAGTAATTTGTCAACAGTGGTATTTTTTTTATTAGAGATCAAGGAACAGGCTGTTTGCTATAAGTATAAGTATTGTGATAATGGATTATTCTAATGTTTAAATTGCTTGCAATATTTTAACATAATCTATCAGAATACTGAGCTTTTACTATAATATTTTAAATTTCTCTGCCTGTCACTGGGAGATGAATGTACTGTGGCAGGATTTTTTTTTTTTTTTGTGCTAGATAGTTAAATCAGAGGTTTTTCAATGAATTGAAATACATTATTACTTTTATTTGAACAAAATGACCTTGGGAAATTAAAAATATGTAACATCTCCTTAACAAAACATAGATATCTTCTGTTTGTCTCCAAACAAATACTTTTTATTTTGTTTTAAGATTCTTTTTTTCTTTAGTATCTTTAATTTAGGTTAATATTTTGAGGGGAATAATGTAATTTAAACTGAAATACAAGATCTACAGTTCAAACAACCAAGATGCTCTTCATTATTCCTGGAATGAAATATTTCAGATCCATCTGACTGAATGTTCTAACAATTTAAAAAAAATAATGTTGCTTTTCATTTGGGTTTTACTTTTTGCTGGCTATGCTTTTTCCAAAATCAACCCAAATTCAGGTTCATTCAGAATTTATATTGCTATCTTCTGTTGCTAGTCTTTGTTATGGATTACTCAAAGCTTGTTTAATTAATTAATTGATTTATTTATTTAGGATGAATTTTTTTTTTTAATTGTCTATTTTTATCAATATTTAAGGAAGATCACCAACCCATCTTGTTCTTTATTTTCTGGTATAATTAGAATAATAATACTAATCAAGAAAGCTCAAAAACCTTGACTGTTAGTAGTGAGCAATGAGAAGTTTGCTTGGTTTCCATCTAAGAAAATGCCTTAATAATCCCATCCCACAGAAATACTATAATGATACTCAACAGTTTCTAAGCAAAGGTGACAGGAGCAATCAGGATTCTTTGTTGGAAAAAAATGAATTGTAAAGTGTCAAAACATTTTCACCTTCGTAATACAGACAAGTTGATACCTGTTTCCCAACAAGAAATGCAGTCATAAGAAAACAGTTTGACTGTTTGATTATTTGATCCTCAGTGTCTTTTATTAATGGTGTTGTATTTTATATTGTTGTCTTTTACCAGAACAAGTGTATAAGAAATCACTTTCAACATTTTCAAGTCGTCACACATCAGATTATATGTAAGTAAAATGGCTTCCAAGTATTTATTATGCAAAGCAGTTAGTCTGGCTCTTCATAATGTTGTATTTGTGGCACGTTAGATTTCTGTCACTGAAAATCAAAGAGGTGGGTTGTATGCATACCTAGTGATAATAATCTCTTTAATGCAAACAGCACTGGGTTGCAGGAAAAATGCAGTAGTAGTTTAAATATTCTCTTCCATCATTTATCAAAAAGTTATTGTACTTCAGAATGCTTTCCTTTGCATTGGCATTTCAGTGCTTAATTTTCCTCATTAGAAAAAAGTAAAAACACTAAAACAGAACAGAAAAGTGGTTTGTTGTTGTTGTTTGCTTTTTTTAAGTTCCAGCAATCATAGCAAACACCCTTCAGTGGCTACTTTCTGCTTTCAAATTCATAATTTGAACTACATGACCTGTTTGAGTAGCTCTGCAATATGAGCATAACACCATGTGATCCAATGAAAATGAACCAAAGAGGAATACTGAGAATAAACAGAACTCTCTGATTTCTCAAAATGACACATGCTTGGAGGAAGCAAGTACAAACATTGCTCAAAATCAGCACCAGCTCTAAGCTCCCCTTTTCAGCCACATTGCTTTCCTTGTTCTCTGCAGCACTGGCTTGCTTCTTCCAGCATGTCATTAATCAGACACCTCCATTTGCTATTTTTGACAGTTCACTTCTCTCATGCTGGGTGATTGGTTTATTCCACTGGCTTAAATGAAGGACTAGTCAGGTTAACAAATGTCTAAACGTGGCTGTTCTTCACCTTCCAATTGTTTTTTCTTGTGTTTGTGATCAATCTTCACACTCTCTTGGAAGCCCCAATTGAAAGGCTTCCAAGGAATCAACCTGTGTCTCTTTTAGAAGATGCAGGATCCCAAGCACAGTCCTTCTGCTTTCCCTCTACTGGCTCACTGGTCTGTGTCAGACTCTTTCCTCCCTGTCTGGGAGGCCTTCATCTCTCATCAGCACCCAGGGAGCACAAGGTACTTTGACCAAGCTCAGCCAAGCCACAAGTTTGTCTTCACTGTGCCAGGGCAATTCGTTACCTTCCCCATCTGTGGCTATGGTGATTGGTGATGCTACAAGGTATGCTGAACTGGGAATTTGAGATAAATATGTTTGGAGACAGAAATCCTGAGTGGAAACTTGCACTATTACGGTCTAGTTAATTACCTGTTTAGCCAGAGAGAGAGTATAACTGTGGGATAATCAGCAGAGGCAATTTTGCTCTGAATGGTTAATTACCACAGACAAAGCTGAACAACTGGGTCAGGGAGGCAGAGAGGAACTTTGTCCATACCATAATCTTTAACACGAGAGTCCAGGGACTTTTTAACAGATACGTCTCTGCTCTCCTTTGTGGGTGTGCAGATGAACTTAACATAACAAATAACATAACAAGAATGCCTAAATGTATTTCATTCTGTTAAATGATGAATTCCTGTTAGTCAAAAGAGTAAAGGATGTTGCTATGCAGAAGAATTTGCAATTCCTTTGCTGCCTCACTGGCAAAACACATTTCCGTGCTTACATTCCCCTCACTGAACTTTAAACATGCAAAAATTAACCTTTCATCTGGTGTTATTCAATGCCAAGAACAGGAGAACTGTTTTAATAGATAAATAATGGATTCCTCAGCAATGAGCACTAATGACTGCAAACACATAAAGAAATTAGGTTTAATTAGCTCTGTGTACCAGTCATTACCATTTTTAAGCTGTGCAAAAGATACAACTTAAATAATTAGTTTATGTACTAATAGTCCATTGGTGACTGCATCGTGCATCTGCCTGCACTGGGAAGGCTGACAACAGAAGACGCTGCTCATGGTGATTCAGCCAGGGTGTGGGTTTTTCTGGGTCGTCCCAGTTCAGAGACCGCAAAATACACTCAAAGTGCTGTGTCTCGCTAAATAAAATATTTAAGTACAGAGTTTTCCCTTCCCTCTGTGGAGAGCAGACTGTGAACAATTCTGTGAAACCACGTGTGGGCTCCTTTTTCATTATGTTTTTCCTCCGTACTGACCTCCTGTGCTGACAATCTGAGGGTAGCAGAGAAGAGTGTGAAAGGAAGAAATGGGGACATTTTGACTCAAGTTCAGGAAAGCAAACAGCTACTGTGGCTTAAAACAATCCTCCTTCCCTAGTAACCCACCTTCCTCCGCACCACCAGCCAGGGACATTTTGGAAAAGAAAGCAGAAGCAGATGTGTTTGTATGCCTTACTGCTGCGATCTCAGCCTTCCTGGTGGTTAAAGATCACACATCAACTGGGAACACATTTTCCTTTTCTCTGCCACTGTTATGGCAGTGATGTTTGCAGAAAGGTGAGGTGGACAGATGGGACAGCAGTCTCCTAAATTGTCTTGTCTAAATTCACAAGATTCATCTGCCACAGCCCCCCATGACTCTGATTACTAATGCAATATAGGGCTTGAGATCAGTCAGAAGTTCAAAATATTCTGCCCAGTATGTCCAGCTGATTGTTTTTCCTTCTCTTACTTCTGCTGGCAGTCTTCAATATATGTTGCAAGAAGATAAAAATTGTTTGATTTTTCTAAACTGTTTAATTTACTGTTCAAACAAATTACCCTTTTGCAAAAGGAAGTCTAGCCACCCTATTTCTCATAGAGACACATCCTAATAATTCTGCTGTTTTATTTTGGTGAAGGTTCAAGAACTTTCTTCAGTACACAGTTTCATGAGACCAACACAGAGGTTTGCTTTTGTGATTATGAGTTTAAAGTAACAGCAGAAAACCCAAGAAGATATGTCAGAGATCGAATGTAGACTTTTTTCTTTTTTTTTAATTTGTGTTAGACATTATCAAGAATTAAAATACAGAAGAGACGGAGAACTAGAAGCTATCAAGAAAATGATATCAAGACAGAGGAGAATTTCTTAAGGTTGTGCCAAAGAAACAGTTGGAGAGAGAAGGGAAGGAAAATCAGAAGATGGTATTATGGGCACCAACAGAATATTAAAAGAAATAGTATTTCTGATGGTACTAAAACAGCTGACAGGTCCAGATGGATGAAACTGAACCAGTTCTGTGGTTTGGTGAAAAGGAATCCATGCAGATTTCAACAACAACAAGAGCTTTTGATGAGTTTGAACTGGAAATTGGAAAATGCCTAAGATGGAACCAGAAAATAAAGTCCTCAGGAGAAGCAACTAGAGCAGATTTACAGGTGAGAGACAAAACATGGGATGACAGCTATAGAAATGCTGGAGCTGTGCTGATATGGGGTATTTACAAGGGTGAAAAATAACCTGCGATGAGATGAAGACCAAAAGGAGTGCAGTGCAGGTGTGTATGAATGGGCTAACCTGTGGTAAGTCAAGCTGCTGTTCTTATTTTTAAAATCTGTGACCACATCAAACAGCACTTGGAGCAAGACCTTCCGATTGAAAAATTCACCTATCAATGAATGTCAGATTCCTAAATATGTGCCAGTTGACTTCCTTGTTTCTCATACGTAACCAGTTAGCTTGTGAGAGATTATCACAGTGTATTTTTCTCCTGTATTATGTTTAGAGCCTGGTGTGTCTGTTCATGCATCCCTACATGGAGACATTAATGATAAGACAAAGACAGAAAATAAATGAGGGTGCAAGAGAGGTCAGGAGGGCAGCTAGGTCTCTGAGGCAAATTGGAAGGTGAGAGAAGAACAATTAGTACATTTCTAGGTCTGTGACAAGAGAAAAAAAAAGAAACATGGAGGAAAGGAAAGACAGCCCAACTGAGGAGACAAAAAAAGTCCCAAATCATGTTGGAGATATGGCTTGTGAGGCTGAGGAAAGTGGGTCAGTCCACAGCAGCAGAGGTGCAGGAGGTGCCACCTGCTGCTCTGCCAGGCTGGGAGAGCTGTGCAGCAGGACTGAAAGATGGAATCTGTGCTGGAGGGAGACTAGTTGAAGGATTTCAGCCTCAGATACTCTAAAATGTTAAGCTTTCATATTGGTACTTACACATATACTTCATCTCTGGAAACATTCCAGGCCAGGCTGGATGGGGCTCTGAGCAACCTGATCTAGTTGAAGACATCCCTGCTCATTGCAGGAGGGTTGGACTAAATGGCCTTTGAGGGTCCCTTCCAACACAAACTATTCTATGATACCTTATTTTTATTGAGGAGTACCAGACACAGCATTGAGAGATGATAAATTCCTGTGAAGCTCTGTTCCAACTGGAGAAAATTAAAGTTAAAGATAAAACTTGCAGAGGTAGAAAATGTAGTAAAAGTTTAGCAATAACCCTTCCTTGACCTTCTGTCCACATAACACAGATGGTGATCAAAATATGAGACTGTGCACAGAGGGTAGAATCAGGCCTTTTATTCTAGGGACATAAGGTCAAAACAGAACCAGTGTAGTCATATAATTAAGGGAAAATACTTTTCACTGTGTTTAATAGGAAGATTTCAAAATGGAGTGGTCTGTAGTTCACAAACTTAAGTTGAAACTTGCAATACTCTAGAAGCCACAGTACTGTCTGAATACATATGTAAATAAGTCAAGGTCCAAGAAAGTTGGGACATATGGTTTTAGACAGTTTTAAGTACTAGATGATAAAACTATGGCTACTGTGATATGACTAATGAAACTTTTGCAGGCACATCCTTCCTGTGATCCTGGATGTTTCCAATTGCATAAGTTACATAATGTTTGTTTGCTTAATACATTACATCAAAGAGAGAACAGATTCTGAAGCAAAGTACTCCATATTCTTTAGTGCTTTCCTGTTATTATGTTACTTTCAGTAACTTGTCTCATGTTTTATTTATTTTAATCTCTAAAATTAATTTGGTCCACACTCTGGAATTATTCCAGAGTGCTCTGTCATTTGGTTTTGCAAGTGCTTATATGAACGAGTCAAGTATGGCTCAGGAAACTTGAACGCTTAAGAAAGGAGGGTTTTCCAGCTCACTTCAATTTGTCTGAAGTGCTTGTTTGAAATTTACCAGAAATAAAAATCTGTGTCCAGAACCTTTTGCATTCAGAAATCTTCTGTAAAATTTGTCACACACTTTGACTGGGTGAAAACAGTTCAATAAAGTCAGAGCAGCAAACACAGAAACATGCAAAACCAGTCCTAATAACCTCCAAGTGTCTTTTTGTATGTGCAATATTCCTGTCTTCTTAGAACAAGCCCAATGAGAATATAAACAAAAGACAAAGCATTGATTTTCATTCAGGGAAAAACTAACACATCCCATGTTTAACAAGTACCTAAGTGTCTAGCAGTTTTGGCTCATATTGATAGGTGTTTTTACATTTGATTCTATTTAGATAACAATTTGTTTTATATTGATTACTTGATTTATAATTTGCCCAATACTTGCTTTACGGACCCAGTATGCCAGCATCTCAAGACAGCAGAAATATCCTTTAATAATGTTCTCAAGTTTATTAATAGCAAACACAAACTTTGCTCTCAGACTTCTGCTTCAATCCAGACAACAGGTGGGAAGACACTGAGCTTGTATTTTGTGATTTTTGGGCTAACTTATAGCTAATACTGTCCTGATTGTTCCATTTATCTGAACCTTTATTGCACCTCCAGATACGAAATCTTGTATTTAGTAGAGGTCAGAGGATGACAGACCATTTTGATAGCTAATATCAGTGACATAAAAACTTACATAGCTCTCCTACCTTTCTCCTGCATGTCTTCTAATTATACCTCCTACATATTTGAAAACAGAAAAAAATTATGCAGGAGCTGGTGCTTTCCAGATTGGATGCTCTGTTCAACTGTCTTTGTGACTGCACTTCCAATGACTGATAAGTTTGATGAATACTGAAAATTTGGGATCAACATTTATATTTTGGCATGATTTAGAAACAGTAAATGCCCTGTGAGTATTAAAATCAGAATACTTACCCAAGTACTTCAGTGAGGATATAAATTGCTACATTTAGTTACAGTTTATGTTATTGGTTAAATTAAATTCCAAATTTAGTAAATTCTTTCATTAACTTCTGAAATTAATGGTTTTGCATTTGGTTTATTTCTTTGCAAAATAGAATCATTCCATGCAGTCTATAGTAGGCAACACCAGAGATAGATACAGTCATAAGACAGCAAAACAAAAAAAAACAGTTTTGTCATTTTGAATGACATTAACAATGAGCATGTTGTTGAAAATGAAATGAATAGTTTTCACATAGCAAGAAGCATTACACAAATTGTTTTTCAACTTTTGATATATGCAAAATATCACAAATCGAACACAGACAATCAAGAGAACAACAAAAACATTAAAGAAATGTCATATATAAATAAAGCAGATTGTCAGTGGTTCTTAAAGATGTGTTGAGGACAATAGGAACATTTGTTCCTGTATTGCTCACTGTATCCAATGTCATTTAAATGTGGCTGAGATTTCTTATCAGATGATATACATATCTTCATATAATATACTTCAAAATGACCATTGGGCTGGGCACTTTGTACAATTTAGGACAGATCTTCAGCAGTCAAAGACTGTGAATTCTGATAATCTGTTAAGCCAATAAACTTTACAACTGGAGATGGCATTATTGAGAATAGGCTCAAGTTATTCTTGAAGGAAAATGTGAATGGCTGATAGGATAGTCAAGCTCAGGGTCTATTTGCTTTTCCAAAATTGTAGATATAATTAGTGTGTCAGTCACACTGTACTGCTGTCAGTATTAAGAATGCACAGGTGTAGTCTATCATGTATAGCAGCTGCACAATATGCTAGTTTAAGCAGTTTAAAATTTGCCCTTTTGTATACTGGATTTTCATTCAAATATTGATAGGATAAAACTTTCTATGTGAACCCAGAGCTGAGCTCAGTCTTATATCAAGCCTAGAAATGTAGCTTCAGCTGAATCATTCACATATGTATGTATATAAAATATTAGAATAGGTATCAGGGCTTATAAAAATGCATGAGATAATGCATCGGTAAAACAGGCTTTTTGAAACTAGACTATGACAGAGGGAGCTGGTTTAAGGAATTTGAATATAACTTTAAATTCTGGTCAGCAAGGTAGCTATTTGGTATTGGAGACTTCAGGGAACTGGTTGCTCAACCTATGTTAATTTTAAACTAAAGACTGTGCTGATTCTAGCTATTTATTCATAACTTTCTTTAGCAAATAGGCTCATTCCTTTTCTGTAATCCTTCCTACAAGGTGAGAAAATTTTTTACTCATTTCTGAATGGTATCAACCACAGCAGAAGCTGAGTAGGAGGACAGAATGTCTAGATAATTTTGACTTTTTTATCTTTTTCTTAATATGTAGCCTGATTTTGCAACCTTTAATCACATGAGAAATACTGAGTGCAAAGTAGTATTAATATTAAGACAACTTCAGACAGTATTCACCTGAGTACTTTACAGTGGATTCTTCCATCAACGTTTCAAAGAAAATTAAATGTAGAAATACTACTCCTTTGATAGAAGTGTTTTCCTGAAGTTTCTTTTCCTTTTTCCTTTATCAAGATCTGCTTTGCTAACGCCACTACCTTGTTCAGCTGTTTCATGTCAAGTAATATCACTAATAGCTATTGCATACATTTTGCCAACAAACAGTTCAGAACATGAAATATTAATTTAAAATGCACATAACTTAGCAGTAGTAGTACAGAAGCAGCAGGAGTGAGCACAGAAAAAGTGCTTGAATTAATTAGCATTATAGCCTTTGGGCTTTCTGTGTGTTCTTTGAATTCCAGTAGTATCTTTACCATTTCATCCAAAGTTCAATATGAAATCTTCTTGTTTTTTTATTTCAAAAGAGGTACATTTTTATTAACTTTGTGTCACTTTTTTTTTTTCCCCAAGTTTATCACAGACTGGTGTTGAGGTCTGAGGATACCTCGCATATTTCCTTTGCCTGTATGAAAAATTTATGCCAAAAATGTATATTATCCTATCACAACTGATAGCATTTAAGCAACACATTGAATATTGATCTTTAAGAAGGCATTCTTAGAGTTTAAATAACATCATGGTAACCATCTTTTTTTCTGACTTTAAAAATTACCATGCTATGTAATAACCAGGGTTCTCTCCCTCTTCCCAGGTTCACAGATATGCCTAAGAGAACCACATGGACCCCCTCTCATGATGATTTATCCAGACTATATTCTTACTCACATTTGATGAAAATAATGGTATGGAGAAGACAATTCCTGCTTCTCAAGACAAAAAAAGCCCACTGCTGTCATGGCCATAATTTAACACTCTCTTGTGAGCATCTGCTTTACTGGGTGTGATGTGGGGATCCTCTCTGTTACAAAGTGGAGGAAGTGTCTCACAAGAGGGTGACAGTGGTGACGTTTAAAGACAGGATTTCATCTGCCTGAAGGTCTGACTATAAAGATAAATCACTAGGAATAGTTCCAACATAGAGCACCATGACCCTAAAATATAATCATGTTATTGTACTTGTTGTTGCCAGAGTATCCAGGTCAAGCTATCTGTTCTGTATGAAAAAAAGGGCAAAGTTTACTCCAATTCAAGAGGCATTTTCTGCTCAAGACATCACATGATCTCAACACTACAACCATTTTTGCTTCCAGGAGTCATAAAAACAGCTGGAGAGATTTTGAAATCATCAAACCAGAACTTACTCCACATTCAGATCTTGTGGTTAGCTAAAGACAGCTGGCTCCAAACTAGAAATATAATGACAACAGGTCTTAAATGTTGTAAGCAAGAGCAAAGTTGCAGCTATTTTTCTCTGATATACCCTTTTCTTTTATATAGACACCAAGAACCTTTAAGTAGCCTGGATGCTGTAAGGTTATTGAAGTGCAGGCAGGCTCCAGTATAAAAGGAAAAAAAAAATACAGAAGTGTTCTGTGGCAAATCCACTAACTGCTAGAAGAATTTTAAATAACTATACAGAAATAGTTTAGAGAACAGTCAGGAAAGAGTGTATCTTGACATGTCAGGTTGCTTTTAGGAACCTGATGGACAAGGAAACTTTGCTCTTTTTCTACTTGTCTGCATCTTCATTCTGTGGCTGTTGCTAACAAGAGAACAAACCCTAAAATATTACTGATAGGGCCACTGAGATAAACATAATAACAGAAAAATATGAAATAAACTTTGCACTTTTAGGAATGTTTTTATTTATTAAAACATTTCATGTTGCACTGATTTTTTGCAAGCAGGATACTTTACATGCTGCCTTTTATATTCATAAGGTGGAGGAGAACAGTGAAGGGACAACAAAGCTTTGTAAGCCTTCTAAACTGCCTTAGGGTAAATTTTGAGTCATCCTTTCTCTGTTGTGTGAGACTGTTCTGAAATTACATAGAAGTCTTTTGCAAATGTAAATGGTGTAAAACTTTACTTGAAATGATGTTAAGCACTATGCCTAAATGTAATTTTCTTTGAAATATGACTCTAAGCAGTGATATAATGACATATATATATATGGACTATTCAAACACAATATTCTAGGGAAAGACAACCAGGCTGGATAGTGCTTGGATGACATATATTCAGGTTTGCTGAGTGGGAAGCAGATGAATTACTCAAGAAATCACTTTAGCTGCAAATAGGTGGTGAAAGACAAGCTGAGAAAAGGATCAAATATGAAAATCTGTTTCTTGTTTTTCCCTTATTGGCCACTGATAGCCACAACCAGAGACAGGACAGCATATTAAATGATCTGAACAAGTGTGACTGTTCTTACACTATGTTCTTCTCATCTTTGCCACAGAAATATTATTTAAAACTTGTACAAGTGCAGAAACATTCTGATGGATCATCTTAGTGGACACATTGCCATGCAAGAAGGTGTACACCATAGATATATAAAGATGTAAGTACACATAAAGAAACATAGAAGCTTAATGCTTGTTTATAATAGTGAAATTAAATTTGGCAAAGACAGTACTACTGTTTGTAAACCTATGTGTACATATGAGGGAAGAAAAAGTGTCTGCTGGATTCCTGGAGGACCAAGCTAGACAAAAGAACTATATAAATTAAAGGATAACACTGGAAAATATTATTTTGAATTTGTCACAAAAAAGTGGAATTTCTAATCACCAAATTAAATTCCGGGAAAGCTTAATAACAGGAGAGAAGCAAAAACCTTAATAGAATTTCAGGAGCTTTGTAAATTTCATTACATGACAAGATGTCTGTGATAAAACAGATCTGAATGTGGTAGCCTGAACCCCTTAGATTTGCATGCTTCTGTGAAGATTACATAAAATAATAAAGTTTCAGGAACAGTTGAGGATCAGAGGGGGTCTCAACCGTTGTGCTGAGCAGGGCAATAGCACCTAGGAGTGGGGTGCTCTTGTTGTGTTGGGGAGGTGAAATCCAAAGTTGACAAGGCTGTCTGCCCTACACATATTGCTTTCTCTTTGCTATGATCTATGTGCCAAGTCTCAATGTGTTCTTGGTAAAATTTCTATCAAGCTTTTTAATTAAATGAAAATGAGTTTGGAAAAGTTCATGTACAACTTAAGGATATCTTCTTCTTGTGGTAGCTCTGCCATAACTGCAGCTGTTTTTATGAATAACAAATCCTCCCTGGATTTTTTATTTACAAGATAGGAATATGCATCTACATTTGTTATTTCTCTGTTTAAATGTAATGTTTTGTGTCTCATAGTTCTGGTAAGAAAGATTTTTGGGCATCAACTCTATAGACATTTTCTCTGAGAATTTGTTCAAAATATTCAGGCAGAAAGTCATTAAGGAACTCAAGTAAAACTTCTTTTCTTAGTGGCTTGGCTTTGTTCTGCTTTATCTTTTAGCACTTACACAGAGATGGTTTCTTACAGCCCTGGACCCCAGAGTTTTTACTTTTCCTAAGCGAGCTTCAATTTGTGTTGCTCCCACAAGCAATATCTGCAGTCCTGCTGCAGTCTGACTCACTGGCTTTCTATTAATTCCGTCGATTCTTTCTCTGACCTCCCAGACAAATGTTAGGCAACGTTTCTTGTTCTTGTATTGGATTGATTGCTCTTTCTCTTTTACTTAAGGGGCCTTCCTTGTTCAATGAAATAGATTACTACCCTTTCTGATAAGTTTTTCTATTTTTCTTAGTGAGTGGAGTAGTCTTGCTTAACTTGTCACTGCTGGCATTTAGGCATTGTCTGTGAAAATACAGATTTTTAATTTCCACTGTAATATCAAAAGAGCTGTTAAAAAAAAAATCCAATCAAAAGATATTTTGCTAATTTCTTCTATCTGAAGAAAGACCATGAAGTACAGCACTTAAATTAATATGAAGTGTTCTGTTTAAATTGGAAAGGAATATTTTCTTAAAAGTGCCAAAAAAGGAAAGCAAAGAAAATGAGTCTTGATTTGCCAGCCTTCTAGAAGAGGCCACAGTTATGGTTCTTCTTGATCTAACAGCTCAAGCAGTCATTATTTCTGGGAAACTCAGGTACTAAAATGTTTCTTCAGGAGTTAAATATCTTAAGAACTGTTCTGAAACAAGCCATGCAGTCCTTTCCATTGGAACTGCTCCACTCTGAATACACCACAGGGTGTATATAGGGTAAAATGGGAAATTTCAGCTTAATGAGTAGGACCATTGTGAATATAATTTTGGCTCATGCTTCAGCAATATTTTTAGATGATGTGTGGATAGGTATGCATATATGTCATGGAGAGACCCCAAAGTTAGTGTTAGGTGGACAACAAGGTCCAAAACAGGCTTTTATTCCATCCGGGAAAGTCCAGGAAAACAACCCGTTAGAAACAGGGTTTATAAAATCAGTTAATACTCCGGTAACATAAAACACATATTTGGATATCGACTTGAGGAGATTATTTGGGGTACAGCAAAATAAGAATAATGGAGATCCACAATGTGCATACACACACTCACAATAAACAATGCCAGAGCCATCCCTGACTCCAGGAAAATGCACCCATGTGTCTAGTGAGGAATTATATTAAGTATATATGCTTGCCTGAACCTGGCAAGGAATTATTAAAGAAAATACATGTGCTTATATTTAAGCACAGAATAGACTCGCTGGTCCAGCGAGGAAAATACAAAGATATATCTAGTAAGTTATCACTCACCCAAACCAGGTGGTGAGGCTGTCCCAACCCTGGGAGGTTACCTTAGGCAGTGATCCTGCCTTAAGGGGAGGCTTCAGGCATACAGACCCGCAGCTCCGAGAAGATCACAAATCATGATCGGCGGGATCCCCGCTTTATAGTCTGGTCAGATCTGGCTGTGGAAAGTCTAGAAGCTTCCCAGCTGCTCTGCACCCCACTACTGTGGCTGTTGTGCTCCCTCCTCTCTCCTAATGACTCTGGCCTGGGTCTCACAATAAGAGCCGTTAACTTGCCCCATTGCAGGAGAGGGGGAAGGTGTTGGGGAAGAGGGAGGGTGTGCACACATGCATCAGTTCTCAGCAGAGGTGGGGGCAGAAGAGCAGGGGTGGGGGACTGTGCACTGCCACACAGTATACATATATACATGTCTATGTACATGCATGTACATATATATGTAGACAATATCCCTATATATGCATATTGGAATATGTTAAAAACTCCTTAGACACTAACCCAGTGTAGTTTACTGGTGCAGTTACATGCAATACTAAAATCATTGAGTCGATTGGGAAATTTAAGAAGCAGAGTTAGCAGCAACATCTAGAAATATCCCTAAGCTTATAATACACATCTACGTATGTGTTCATATAACCTCAGTGAAACAGCTCTGAAAATGAGCTGTACTGCTTGACAGTACCAAGTGATGGTTTGCAGACTAAGGAGTTAGTCTAAAAAAATTCTGACTGCAATGTTATCTGTTTAGAGAAGGAACTGTAGTTCGTTATATTAGTAACGCAAACACCATGAAACCAGAATTTGCTGTCAATTAAATGACTACAGCAATGCAGGATTCAGTCATGTCTTTGAGGCAATGAACTACAGCAGGAGCACTACGAGGTTACCAGAGGCACAGTGCCTGATAAATTTCCCAGCAAATCAGACTGGAACTGTATGCTCTGAAGATGGTACTCTGTGATTTGAAAGGTTTGGGTACAGTTTTTGGCTCTGCTACAGATTTCCTCTGGGCAAATAACTCACATCTTGCTGTGCCTCAGTTTTCCATCTGTAAAAGGGAGATAATAATTGCCATCCTTGCAATGGTTTTGTGAAGATCAGTTCATTAATGTTTGAAAGGGTGCAGTGCTGGGGAGCATATCATTGTTGAGCAGCTTGGGAATACAGCAATTCCCCCTTAAGCTTGTAAAGCACATGCTGTTTTGGGGAAATATGCTTTGTTTGCTCTTTCCCAGGCTGGTGAGAATGGCTGCAGTCTTCAGGCTGTGGAGAACCTGCTGTGAAGGGAATTGCCTGAACATCCATTTGAAGACTGAAGAAAGGAGAGGAGTCATCTTTCTGGTTTTCTTTATCCGAATAATGCTCTGATTTTGCTACAGAGACTTTTCTATATACAGATCTGGCTGACATGGTGAGAGGTTTATCTCCTTTTTTCCTCCTTCTGTCTATCCATGGTGGAATGCAGCAACTGTTGCTTGTTTGATGAGCAAACAGAAATTGGGAACTATTCCTTTCTCCGCTTCCCCGCAGCGTTATTATTTAAACAGTGTTTAACCGACAGCATTTTTAAATATTGTAAAACTATGGAGAACTACAAGATTAACAAAACTATTACATTATCCAGCTCTCATACACCATATATTACAAAATAAATGATCAAGGAAAATGATACATCTGTTCTCTGTTGCTGTGTTCCAGAGATGAATTTCCAAATCTTCCCTCTGTAAAGTTTAGTCCTCGGCCTTCAAAAGCAGATGAGAGGAGGTTGTGGCCTCTCAAGAAAATCCATCCAGAGGTGATGAGGGGACATTAGAACACGGATGATGGCAATGTTTTACCCCAGAGATATTATACTATGTAGTAGTCAAAAGACCCTTTATCAATCATATTTGTCAGAAAAGGGTCAGTGATAGAATGAGCCATCTGCAGTAACTTTGTGCTATTTCAGACAAAGACAAAATTTAGCCCAAAAACCTCTCTGATGAAACAATATTTGCTATAAGCTTTTAGGAGTGAGCCCTTTTTGCCAGAAAACATCGTGAGAAGGAAATGTTGAAGTCGAGGGACTCAACATTCCAATTCATGTGGTGGTCTTTTTTCCTGAGTAAACTCAGCTGTGGGAAGAATTCATGCCTTCCTTACAGAAAATCGTCCCATTCCTGATGGTGATCATCCTGCACATGGAATCTTTCAGTGCAGAATTTCTTCAGGCTTCCAACTTAAATAATGTAGAAAATGTCAGGTAAGTGAAGAGATGAAAGTGAACACATCTTGATTAAGGTGTTAATTAGTTTGAAGGAAAAATTACTAGTAGCATGCTGACAGCATGTGGGTGGTTTCAATGATAGCTGGCAGCCTCTCTGGGCATAGCCTTAATTTTCCTTTCTAAAAGATGGCTCCAAGTATGCATTTTTGGAAGACTATGGATTTGTGAATATTTTTTCTGTGATTCCTAGAGAAATTAGTTTAAGGAAATGTATTAAGAAGAAAATTCATAGTTATAGTACTTAAATTCCTTCCTTTCTGTAAAAAAATCTTCATAATTGGTGCTATTATATTAACAAGCCTGTGAGATTATTTAAGAGCATCTCCTATGTATTTCATTAATCACTTAGCAGAGGAATAAAATCTTGCAAACCGTCAATCTCCAGATTTTGAAAATGCAGCTCTTCTGCATATGATTCTTGCACTCCACTCATTAATGAAATATCAGAGTGCCTTCTACTCTTATTAAATGACAAGATTAACATGTATCATCTTCATTTTTTCTTTTTTCTTTTTTTTTTTTTTTTTTTAAATTCCCTTAGCTTTAATATTTCTCTGGTTTAATTGAGATCAATGGGAATAGTTGCAGAATGAGGTGCAATTCAATGTGATGTGAGAATTGAGGTTGCTATAATAAGGGATAAGAAGGATAAAATGAGAAGAACAAGTGACTTCTTTGCCCATCTGTGCACTAGAGAGCAAAAAGCTGGATTCTGTATTCCTCTCACTTATGTCTCTTCTGCAGCCACTAATCAAACTATAAAAGTGAACACAATGAGAGCAAGTTGGATCTGATGGCAATAATGCAGAATGCAGTATGGGATACTTACCCCGCAGCCTGGCTGCTGTTCAACACATCATTTAGCCATAGCCTGTGGAGTGGGAGACAGGAAAGAACTCTACGTTTTTCATGTACTAAGAAAAAAAGAACAAAGACCATGATGTTATACCGTTTAGGATTTCCAACATTCCTGGAGTGGAGGTCTGTCCTCTATAAAAGCACTGACTGGGACAGTATTCAACCACATACTTAGACTTTTGAGCCGCGGACATATTTTTCTGTGTTTAGAACTGTCACTGGTTAAGTAAAGAAAAATGGATCAGCTGTTTTTAAGGTTTTGTACAAATGGTGTTAGAGAATAAGAAGAAATGTTGTGATTTAAATATAAAAATAGAAGTGTATTGGCATATATTTATATATGTATGTATATTTTGCACGTGTATGGCTTCATAGAAAATATCATATACTTATTCAGAGATGAAAAGAGTGGATCAAAAAAGGCACGGCATGCTCCACAGCATGGCAAGGAATCTGAAGTAAGGCACAACCAAAGGCAAGCAGAGTGGAATTTCATCCTCAGTATTGGACTATCAAATGATTTCTTTAAAACTGCACCTGGTGTGTGTCAAGGTGCTTAATGCTGGGGAGGCAAGGCAAATTATTTATTTCTTCTCCCAGTAGTCACTGCGGTTCAATATGAAGCACGACCCTGGTGTCAGAAAGGTAAGTGAAAATTGCTTTCATTGAGGTCTCAGGCAGACACGTCAGCACAGGGCCAGGGCCATGGCCGGGCCAGGGCAGGAGGAGCAGCTGTGTGGCTGCAGCCAGGGCTGTGCCCAGAGACCAGCACGCAGCCTGGCCAGCGACCAGGGAACCTCCGCCACACAATGGAATCTGCAGTACATAAAAAGGGTGCCGCTTCTTGATATCTAAGACAACTGCTAAAATAGTATTTAATACTGAGCTATGTATAGACTCTGGAAACCATTTCATTTGCAGATCTCCATCCTTCCTCTTGAGAAGGGAATATGCATTTTCCCTGACTGAATTCTCCCACACCATGTGCAAAGCAATACCTGTATGTTCAGGGATTTGTGTAAACAACTAGAAAAAGCAAGTGTGAAAGACTAAGAGAATTCATTGCCTTATTTTCAAAGGCCTCAACTTCTTCTCAGCTATCATATACTTTTCAAATTGCAATTGTCACATTGTTTTTAAATGCCAAAACATTCTGTCAACAGTTTTATTTCCATTTATTTTCTCTTTGGCTACGTTATGTCCTGAAATTTTATCTCCGTCTTCATGACCCTTTTTCTATTCGTCTTAAAGTTAATTAAAACGTGTCAATAGAGAAGATATTCTTAAAATAATGGGGCTTCACATATGTTGTATAATCTCTCAGTTATGTCTCATCTGGTAGTCTTCACTGAGGCTATATCATCTAGAATGTAAAGAAATCAAAGTATCACCTGTTTTCAAGAACTGCTGAGCACCAGCCTGAGAGTAATAATCTTTGATTCTGCTTAAATTCCATTGCTTTTGGGTAGTTTAACTGATGCAACACTTTGCTTCCATCACCTCATTTGAATAGTGTCTCATACATTTTAATACAGTCATCTGTGCTGTTTTGAAAAAACACTTAAAACATTTCAATGCTACCGAGACATTTACATACAGAACTGAGAAATAAAGAGAATAAAAAATATTAATTAATCTTGCTTCTCTAAGTCCTGCTGATCAGTTGCTTCTGTTTAGACAAATTAAACTCCTGTTGAACTTGGATGCATGTGATTGCTGGCTGAACATGTTGTAAGTGATAGAAGAGATGAAAAAATAGAGAGGCAAGTGTGCCTTCTAGATGATTCATGCTCACTCTTTCAACAGTTAAAAATAGTATCCTTTAACAGCCATTTTCAGTAATAATAGCCCACCTGAGTGAGGTCTGTCAAATCAACATGTTGGTGTGTACCAAAGCAAGATGCTGTATTTACTGATGATCTGTGAAGAATTATATTGAGTATGAGGATTAGCTTTGTTGCCTAGAAGTCTGTTTAAAGTTTTAAACTCATGTTTTCTGAATTTTTTAAAAAAATTCATGTCTTAATCCATCTACTTGAAATTTGAATAAATGAGCTTAAACACCTATTTTGAGCTGCCATTTATTATTTACATGATCCCTATTGAACACGTTATGAGTACAGTGGTTTTTCCAGCTCCACATTTTAAACTTGTGAGTTCACACATCAAGATTGTTTTAAAAATTAGTCATGTAGATGTGGTTGTTCCAGATTCTTTTTCACTATTACAGAATTGTTTTCTAAAATAGAATACAATAGAAACTGTCATTCTTATCCAGCAGAACATTTTTCCAGAGGGTAAAATTTATTTCACCCACCTAAAAAAAGTGTAATAGGACTTTTCTGAATAAGTTTTGACAGTTTGGGAATTTATCCGCATTACCCTATATATGTCATTTTGCTCTGTGAATAACATCCCGGGATGTTTACCTTTAGTTATAACCTCCACCTGGCAGGAAGAAATAGCGTCAATTCCAGATGAGAGCAACTATTCCAGAAAGGGGATGCTGAGGGCAGGGAATGGGGACAAACACAGGACAAGGCACAAACACAGGTTCCAGGGGGACCCACTTGATGTGAGTAAGTTGCTGGCATGGCACTGTGTCAGATGCACTCTCCTGTCCCCCCCTCCCCAAGAGCAATAGAACTTCTAGGCTGATGAATCAATGTTGTAATGCATATGCCCCTTTGCTGACAGACAGGACCTTTGACCAACGAGATGCCTTGGTTGAAAGAAGTTTCTGAACAGCTACCATAAATGACCACAGCTCAGATTCAACTAGGATATAAGTAGAGTCTGTCAGCAACCCTCTTTGAGTTGGTCTTCCTTGGATCAGGTAGTCTGCAGTCAAAGACAATTCTCCTTAGATGGGCCGTCCAAAGAACATTCCCTGGAGATTGAGACACCTTGCCGACCGGGTAAGTGATCTGGGTACCCTTGAGAATTCTCACTTTGGCACAGAGTGGGACGATGTGCATTCTGAATCATCACTCTAGAGTTCTGGGATCAGATCCCCTTGAGATTTGAGTTGCTTGTGTAGTAATTGAACTCCTAACTTGCATCTGAACTTGTGTTGTGTAATGCTATCAGAGTGCTGAATCATTTTTGATAAAACCTGTATGTAGTTGGTTCCTGTTAAACTGTTCTGGTTAGAATGAAATCTGTTTGGAGCTTGTTGCTGGCCTAAATCGACTTTTGGTGTGCCTTCATGACAGGTACCGAGCCGAATGGCCTGTTTTCACAGAAGTCCACATTAGCTGATAGGGAGGGGAAACCCCTGCTGCAAGCAAGTGGGAAACTATCTGGCCTTTCAATAATAATCTGCCCCAGATGTGAAAGAAGTGAGTTACTATGTGAGCAAAGAGACACTAAGACATTTGTTCCTGGCTGGAGTTCAGTGTCACTGTGTGGGAACGAGGGGACAGGGAGCGGCTGTTTCCCGATAGAGTGGGTGCTGCCAGGCAGGGAAGCCATTGGCAGCAGTGCCCTGGGCAAGGGGTTGCTCAGGCTGCCTGGGGAGGGGAGACATCAAGGTTTAGTGCATCCATCCCCATCTCAGTCATGCTCACTAGTCTCAGAGGACTAAGGTTTGCTGGGGCTGGACAGTGGAGGTGCAACCACTGATTTCTGAGGTCCCTCTAAGCCTCTGAGGAGAAAGGGATGGGATTTACTGCTGTTTTTGATGTCCACACATCTCGCTCATGAAGTCGCATCTGTTAATAAGCACCTCAAAAGCAGCATTAACCTTGTAATGAAGAGTAAGAATTAGAAATCCCTGTTAGTAAGAGAGAAGAAGGAATAGGCAATGACTAAAATGGCTTACCACTCACAAATGAGCCACAACCAAATAACAGCAGGCAGACATAAGGTGGCTACTCTGATGAACATCTGTTCCTCAGGCTAAATGATCCCATTTACTACAGAGAATTTTTCTTCATGTGTTTTCTTCATAGAATGTTTTGTTGGCAAAAAGTCCTTCTGTATATGCAAGGTATAAATAATTACAACCAATGTTAAATCATTTATTGTATGTGGAACAGAAGATATTAAATATATCTGTGCAAATTAATATTATATAAATTATCTACCAAACAATCATGTGCATTAAAGTAACTCTTCCCAGCAAGGGCTTATATAATCTTAACCTCTGACATCCATGTGAATTTTCTTTGGAATATTTGTTAGGTGGTTATTGCAAAGAAAAGGAGGACCAGTAGCTGAGTCAACTGCTTAGGAAAGTCATGGGGAGAGTTTTCGATAACAGGATTTTCTATTAATTTAGTACTATACCTTGATACTTTAAAGTATCAAGAGAAGAGAATTTGTTTATTTCCTACAAAGTGAGGTATTCTTTTGATGTGAACCATCTGTTAAGCATGTAGCTGGACCTGTGCCAGTTATTTCCAAGAGTTATGCAAGTTCTAAAATAAGAAGAGTTGTGGAGTTAGTAGGACATATTTTGGCTCAATGTAAAAAGCAAGAAAATTTAGAGGGAAGTGCAGACAATTGGTCAAAAGTCAGTAGCATAGGGAAGATGAAACTCCCACCTGTGTGAGGTGGAAGTACAAGAGATCACTAGTTTACATGACTCAGGGAACACAAGAGCAACTCTTACCCTCTATGATCAGCTGTGCAACTAAGTTGGCTTTTGTTTCCATCCACAGAAATAGTCTTCTCTTTTTACAAATTCCATCAGTATTCAGGTCTCTCTTTCTCCATGTCTCATTCATTATAGATATTTAAAAAGCTTTAATCATCTGGTGAGGAAGATTACTAAATGCTGCGTAATTTCAGTGACCAGTCATACATCATGGATAAAACCAAAGCAGCTGGCTGAAGCTGGTTTTCCAAAGCCATTTATAGATTCCAGCTTTCAAGTCACAAGTCAAGCACTTTCCAGTAGGAAAAAAAAAAAACAAAACCAAAAAACAAACAAAAAACAAAATTCAGATCAGTCTATGCGTTAATAGTTCAGCAGTGGTAAAATATGTTGCAAATTTTGAAGATTTATCTGGAATGAAAAAAGGAGTAATGATCCCATGGCAAACTAAGATGAAAATTTGTAAATGTGAGAGTATACACACAACACCGTGCTGAGCACTAGCAAATAAAAGTATTTTGACTACAGCAGTCATAGGTGCAGTTATCTATGCAGTTATGAATTTAATTAGCAGCTTTCACTGTTACTTCTGCTGACTAAAAGAAAAAATCAACAAAACATAGTGATTCTTCCCAAGGTCTTCAGGTTGGAGTTTGAGAAATGTGAGTTCCAAACACGCTCTTGTCTCTGCAAAAGGTGAATTACAGCCACTCTGAAGTCACTGAGCTCAACTCAGGAGAAACTATAAAAATGGATGTCCCATGATACAGAGTAGCATGTGTCAAATTACGTAATAGGCCACTGAGTAAGTAGGCTCTTAATCTCTCTGTCCATATCTGCTAACTCGAGAAATGAGGATGATAAACACAATAATACTTGGAGGGCTTAAGCAGTAGGTTTTCTGTAATGCATGGGACTTGATGCTGGCAGGGATTTTCTCTCACTGTGTCACTTTGCAGTGCACAGTGGGACCTCTGTTTTGTTTTAGACACGGAAGCAGTCAGTAACCACAGCAGCTATCATTAAGTCAAAATGCTCTATGTCTATTTTACCCTGGCAACACTTGACTTGGTATAAAATAACACATAGATAGTGTTATTTTATATTACTATTGTACTAGTTAGTTACTAACCACATATAGTGTGTGTTATTAGTTAACAGGGGTTTGTGACAGAATACCATACTAGCTCAGTTGTGTGAAACTAATGACAAAATAAATTTTTACAGAACTATAACAACTGAGCAAATTACCTAGATCACAGACAATAAATTATATTACTGCTACAAACTCAACAGTATTTAACCACTGCACGATGGATGTTTGGAAGTGTGATGCTCTAACACCTGTTGTGATTGCTGTTGTTCTGACTGAAGGCAGATTTTTAAGTATGCCAATATATGTGAGTCTTTCAGCCAGAACGAAGAGCGAAATTTTTAAATAAACTGCGATGGAGTAATTAAACTCATCTGCCTGAAGCTTAAAGCAGATAGCTTGTGATTTATCCATTCTCAGCAAATTCCTTGCACAACTTTTCTCCTAGTGCTCTGTTATACTCTTAGGAGGATTAGCTACATCATAGTAGAAAGATTCCTGCCAGGTAGTATGAGACACGTTTTATTTTGTTTGTTTGTTTGTTTGTTTTTTTGACAGCTGCTTTTTATACTGTGATTTTTCTTATGGAAAAGTTTCTTAGACACACACCTTTATTGGTGGAGCAGCAAACAAAAGAATCTTGAAAATAAAGCAGAGGAATATTACCAAGGAAAGGAAATGAAAGGCAGTTGCAAGCTGCATATTAATATGGAATGTTCTTTTACCTCTGTACCAAAAGTAAAATAAAAATTCAGTGAAAGGAAATTTTCTATAACTGTTATGTAACAGATTATAAAAGATAAACTTTACATTCTCCAGGAAAGTACTGTACCTTCCTTGCAGTAAATGCATCTGAAAAGTGGCTTGTTCGAAGTGGTGTTCAGATCATCCCAATGAAATTTTAGTTGCTTGCCAGATGTGCAGAACAGAAAAGCTGTAGACTTAAAAAGGGAAAGTCATTCTGAATTTCCTCAGCTTCTCTTTGATCAGCAAGGATATTAAAACTTTGGGCCTTATGCTCTGCAGCATAGTGCCAAGGTCCACAAGTTCATAGCAGCAGATAGTAGTTTACCATAGCCAAAGATCTAAAAGACCCAAGTAAGATCAATATTATTTTTGGGAGGTGGTTAAGAACATGCAGTAATTCAACAAAAATATTTAATAAAATCTATTTTCTCCTCTGAATAATTTTGCATATCCATCTCTCATATATAAACCAGCCTTTAATATGTAGGTCCCAAATACTTATTCCTACACTGCAGTTAAGACCATGTTTTGTCTGGCAAGACCACAGCCTCCAAAGTGGTAAGGTACCTGGAGTTACAGATGCAGATGTTTGTGATAGGGTGGACATGGACAAAATCATATTACACTGACAATACAAAAAATGTAGTTGAGAAAGATTATTGTGGAACAAAAGACTTGAAAACCAGTTGAACAATAGAAAACCAGCAACAAAAGATTCCAGCTACTAAGCAGGAAAGAGAATGAGACTGAAAAATAGGAGTAAAAAAAAAAGCTTGTGAACTGATATGGTAGTTATTTATACATTTGTTGCTAACCTATGCATACAATATTTTAATTCTGATAATCAAAGATACACTATGTCTGTACAGAAAGATCTAATGATCCTGGAATTCAAAAAGATGTCACTTTCTCATTCAATTTGTCAAAGCACTCTTCAACACCACAGTTTTATCTGATTTTCTAAACTCAAGGTTAAGTTAGAGAAATTATTTTAAAGCTTTCCATTTGTTTGCTTTTATACAGAGATTCTATGAAGCATTTGTATGGAGGATTATCCTGTGGGAAGTTATCTTGTAGAAACATACAATATCAACAGTATCAGCCCTCAGACATAAAATCTCCAAAACTAATTTGATTTTCTGTCTGTCTAAGAATCTCCTAGTTAGTTTTCTGATCTTATTAGCAGAGACAAATGCTGAAAAAAAATCAGACTCTCCACTGAATTACAGAGAATGAGGCAGGAACCTTTTGATTATATAGATACCTACGAGAAGATAGATACCAAAACAGTGGGAAAAAACAGAAGAAACATATGTCACAGCATGATATAGCTCTTCGGAGAGACTGCAGTGTTTCAGGTAATCTGATTAAATTTCAAAATAATTTCATGTATGTAAAATTTATATTTTAATAAGTATCTATGCACATTTATACAAATACATACCCCTCCCTTATCATACTAATGAAGTGTGCTGTTGTGTGTTAAATCCATTCTTCTGGCCAGATGAAGCTCTGAGCAATCTTAAACACATTTTTACTGATGAAGATATAAATAATTCTAAATATATCGTTCTTACAATTAGATGGGAAAATGAACTTTAGCACTGCAGTAACACACACAATGCAGTTGGTTTCATGGTCTTACGATGTTTATATAAACAACATATTAACTTCTTAAGTAAGATAATTCTTTTATTAGACATATCCTGTGCAGCAGTGACCGTCTCACCTATTAGTGACAAGCACCTGAAAATAATTAGCCACAACTAACATTAACTGAAAGAATCACAGAAATATCACTATAATGAAAACTTGCAGTCAGACCTCTGTTAAATAACATCACTGACAAACTTATTTTAAGTACTGAGTTATTGGACTATGTCTATTTTATTATCTGATGTGTTAACTCATAGGTATATAGTATATGTTTGTATATGTTCCTTAAATAGGAAGGATATATAAGTTGTTTTTATATAGTAATTAAGCTGTTCTTTTTCTGCCTTGGTTGTTCTTTGATATTGTTAATAAGTCAGGTGATATATGAAAACTGTCTCAGAATGGAAATGTACTTGAGGTTTGCAAAATCACGTAGATGATGGTTGAGGTGAATGGAGACCTGTTACTCACCAAATTACACAATACATGAATTAAGGAGTAAGTTATAAAATTATCAGAAAAAATATGTAAGACATCTAACAGAAAGCTGAGTTGTTTTTTTTTTTCATGGTGAATTTTGAACTTCCAAATTTTGTTGACCTGGGAAAAAAATCCCTGGATTATAATACCAGAGATTCAAAAAGCATTAATTTGTGAATAATTGTGAATGCTGGAAGAATCTAGAATCACTGGTAGCAGCCAGACTGTTAGTTATGTTACATTCTCATAATGGACTGGCAGACAGATACATTACATGATTCAGATACCAAAAATTACCACTGTTGTCTAAATATCTTCAGGATATCAATCTGCCATGCCATGTGCCACTTCCATAATTGGGCAGCTCAGTGACAGTGCTGAATGTACATTGTTGGCCCCGGCTGTGTCCTTCATGGGGGAGGCTTCTGGCATCTTCTCACAGAAGCCACCCCTGCAGCCCCCTCTACTAAATCCTTGCCACATAAACCCAATACGGTAGCAATTAAAAAAAAGACTAATCATTCATATCGTCAACTCCTATCCCTTCAGAAGAGATCAACATTGCAACAGCTATTTTTGTCAACAATTGCTCCGTTACATCAATGCTAAATGTACAGTATTATTTTCAGTAGTACTTTTAATCTCCTGTCTACTGGATTCAGTTCTTACAGTGAAGAATCCATACTGTGTTATGGCATCAAGTTATTTAAACTTTAAATGAAATATCAGCCATAATTACTATAGCAGTGGTCTGGACAGTAGTGCACTGGTTACTCAGTGACCACTTTCTTTTTTCTCCATCTCAGATTTGGAATTGTATTTTATATCTGTAGCAGCTGCCTCCTGAGCTGCTTTCTCAGAGAAGATTTATCACTGACTTCAGGGAACAAGATCTGGGGTTGAATTCATTCAAAGCCGTTGTATTTGGTTTATATGGCAAGGTTTTGGTAGCATTGGGGGACTGCAGGGGTGGCTTCTGTGAGAAGACACCAGGAGCTGCCCATATGTTGGACAGAGACAGCTTCAGCCAACTCCAAAATGGACCTGTCACAGGACACTGCTGAGCCAGTCAGCAATGGTCGTGGTGGCATCTCTGTGATCACATATTTAAGAAAGGTTAAGAAAGTTCTGTGCAGAAATTGTGAGAGACGGTTGAGAGAAACAGCCCTGTAGACACCAAGGTCAGTGAAGAAGGTGGGGAGGAGATGCTCCAGGTGCTGGAGAAGAGATTCCACTGCAGCCCACGGAGAGGACCAAGGTGATGCAGGTTGTCCCACTGCAGCCCATGTAGGTTCAAAAATTACTAGGTCTGGGAAGTTTTGGGTGTTGTTGTTGTTAATCTGTTACAGTTCTGTAGAGAAAATTGATTTTTCTAAAAGGAAAAAAAAAAAAAAAAAAGAGCTAAAACCCCATCCAGTCATGTAGACTGCTGGGTAAGAGAGGTTAGCTTATGCCCAAGTGTCAACCTTCTCTACGGGCAGAACTGCGCTCTTACTGGTACATCACTTTCTTAACCAAAAGGGCAGGTGACACTGAGCTGTAGCAACTGACACATGCCCTTGTCCAGAGAAAGGGTGCAAAAGGTGTCATGGCAGTAGTTTGGAATAAACGTATTATGAATTTTGGAGAAATATTTGAGCTTTCAGTAGTTTTCCACCGGTAACTCAACATTTTGTATGGAATGAGAATGTACTGTCTGAGTCCTTCTAACAAGAATGTTTACAGTTACAGAGATATTGCAAGATCTTAACCTGAATATCCAGGAACTTTTCCCCGTGATTAGCTGAGAATTAGAAGGGAAAAAAAAAAAAAAAAAAAAAAAAAAAAAAAAAAAAAAAAATTGTCCTGGGACTACTTCAAATATAAGCTGTCACCATCAAAATGATATGAGTTAAGTTCCCATTGCTGAAGGTTATATAAATGTTGCAAATATGCTTTCATTTTGCCTTATTATACAAAAAGGCCAGCCTCGCTTATCCTTTTGGGACTGAGGTATTCATTCTCATTCTTTTTGGTTACGTTAATACAGACGGCTGTAAAAAAGAGTAAAGAAATGGATTTTGATAGTAGAGAATATCTTTGGGGATTTTTTTTCAAATCGTATTTATTTGTAGACTGCTAATACAATGCTAATAGCTTAAATTAATACCCGACGGCTTTATAAATTCCACCATTTGCCTTGATTATTATCAGGCAGTAATGATCTGATCGAAAGCCCTCTGCAGTCAGAAAAAAAAGGTGCAGCTTATTACCTCTGGGAAAATAAGTTGTGGATTGTAAATCAAATGAGACAGTAGCAAGTATTTGAGCCAGATTGCTTAGTCTTCATTGGACACAAACAGCATATTGTTTGTTTCCATTCTGCTGTCAGACTGTAGTGTAAATATCCATTATAACAACGGCAAATTTCAAATTAAGACTAGTCTGTGATTAAAAAACTGTGTCTACAAGCATTTTTTCAATTTATTGTTTCCTAAAATACATAGAATAAAGAGAAATAAAGGCAGGAATACTTGTCCTGTGGATTTGTTTACAAGTTGCAGTTTTAATATCTGTAGAATCCAACTGCAGCACTCTGTTGTTTGCTAACAGTGCTTTCTTATCAAGTCAAACTGGTTGAATTATTAGTGACAAGCATGATAGAGCCCTGAGGATCAGGAAATTGATGCCAGCTAGTATCAACAATGCTACCTGTGAGGACATTTAGCTGAAGAATTTAACAATGAAGAAAAAAGAGAGCAAAAAGAGAGCAAAACCAAGAAAATCCAAAACTAAGAACTGAAATGCTATGGTTAAACTAATGAACAAATATCTGAGGAAAGGGCACCTAAAATCAAATCAGTTACAGAAGATTTCCATATACATGCTAGGTTAGCATGGAAACATGTTATTTTAAGTATGTATAAAACACATGCTGTATCACAAACGCTTCTCCAGGTGAAGAAACCAACATACCTTAATGAATTTTTGAACTAGTATTGATGTATACTGAAACTGTTAGGAAATGCTGCCAGAAATTTATGGGCCCTGGGGAGTACCGTATGTCTGGGAAGTCTCACTTCAGCAAGGATTCCACACAGTGTAAAGTGACAAGAGAAATCACACTTTTTTTTTTTTTTTTTTTTTTTTTTAATTTTTCCTAAGCCAAGAAGCAAAGCATCATTACACAACCAAAGATACCTGGAAAAACAAACAAACCAATCAACACCCAAAAACCTGGTTTCAGCCAGCTGTATGAAGAACAAAGCAAGGAAGCAAGGCACAAGCAGACAGTTAAAGAACAGACTGCAACATTACCCAGAATGAGGAGGGGAATGGTAGATAAAGAAAAAAACCTGACAAAGTGACACCTGAATTTATTGTTTTCAAGACCAAAACAAATGGAGAAATTAAGACTCTCTGCGGTACTCGCCTACCAGGTATCAGATTATACCTGCAGTGATACAAAAAATCTATGCTTATAATTTGTCTGCTCTAGGAAGGATCCATACTCAAAACAACACATCCAAATGTCAGTTTTATATTTGGAGTGTAATATCTGCTCTCTCTCTGTATTTGTCAGATAAAGGAAATAATTTTATATAACAAATGATCTCATTCTCCTTTAGTTGTTATGTTAGATCTACCTCCTTTCTGCAAACTTCTGCCACTTTATCTTTGACTGATGAATGATAATTGGATGAAAATACTAAAAAAATCCCCTACACACTGGAGGGAAACCTATAGCCAGGAGCTCATCACTATGTTGTTTGTGTGATTTACTGATACATCTGTGCTGTTAAATTAAGATGAAAGAGCAAGCACAAGCATCTATGTTTTCTAGTAATTAAGTCACCCTGTCTGTGTCTCGGACTGCTCCACCAAGCCCTCTCTATCACAATCTGTCACCATGAGGGATAGCCCAAAGCAATGTGATTGCAAGCTAAGCCATAAACTTACCCTTGGGCCCCATTATGTCCCCCAGTGACACAGGCATAGTGTAGGAAGCTCTGGATGCTGGCCAGACATGGAGCTGAGACACCATAGCCAGGCTGCTTGGGAAAGTCCAGTGTGTGTGATTACATCCTATGTCTTTTAGCTGAGAGAATGGGGCACTGCTGAGCCAGCAGGTGTTCAGTTGTCCAGAAACAGAGGTATCTTCTGTGGGAGAGGACAATGGAGCTGTTGGAGAGCTCAGCTTAATGGGACTTCATACTTTCAAAGCTGCTGACAATAACAGCTAATCTTAGACATGTTTTACAGTACGTCTGAAAAATGTGTCAACTCTGCTCTTTTAGAGAACTTTGTTAGGTTCTCAGGAGAGCTAATGCTCAGAGGCAAAACATGTTTCCTTCATTTTGCTTGTATCACCTTACATCACTCAAAATTTAAGATCATGTTCATTTTCTGCAGTGAATAGACATAGTCTAGGAATGTTGAAATGCTGGCCAAAAAATCAGCCAAGGACCAACAATAAGAATATAGAGTAGCATCAGTTTTCAGAAGTTCTCTGATACTTTACATGTGAATATATGTGATACTTTATAGATAGAGATAGTTCAAGTGCTGTGCAAAACCCCAGGAGTATTTGTGAGATTGACAATAGCATTTTAAAAAATGTACTTTATGGTCTCACCTTGAATCCAAAGCCCTTTCTAAACTCTTTTATGTCACAACAGAGTCAAGAACTTCCATGAGGTTGATTTTTCCTTGGTTTGTTCTTGCTCTCTTGGCTTTTAACAGCATACCTGATTTAACTGAATTATTTTTTGCATTAGAGACATTGTAAAAAGTTAATTAATGGTTAGATTTTTATGGTATTATCAAATGCTTGACACACACTTTTAAACTTACAAATGCCATGACTTGAACAGGATCCAAATCTAAACGTGAACAAAGGCAGTTCATGTATTTCTCCATGTCAGATTTTCACCCCATTGAAGCTGGGGTCAAATGGATTAATCTTGTGAATAAAGGACTGACAGTGCCTGAACATACAGAGAAAACCATAAAATGTTGCCCTGAATTAACATAAATGGGCACAAAAAATACTGTCATTCTCACTAAAGTAAGATCCAATATGTTCTGGTTTTGAAGTGGAGTTATTCAGCATTTATACAGTAGTACTGAGACCCAGCATGGGCTTATGTTTCAGTTCAGTGGGCTGTCTTTTTACCAACAGCAAGACAACCTACTTGATTCCTTTCAAAATCTGCTTATGAGAAATTGAATGGACATGACCAAAGGCTTTCACATATGGAAAAAGTATGCTTCAACATTAGCATCTTCCCTTGTGGTGTCTGAAGGAATGAAATTGTCCCTGGATCTGCCAGAGCAGCACGCTCTCCTGTGGGATTTCACTTCCATTTCAGGATTTCCAGAAGTTAAGCCAAAGGAGAAATGTACTATTATTTGCTGATTTCTGTATGACAACGTCTTTGCACAACCCACTGCACAGTAGCAACTTTTCTGGGACAAAATGATTGTTCCAAGCTCGTAAAAAGAAAAGCTAATTGAAAAAATGGATAGAAAAAGAAATGAGTGAGTGGGTGAGTATACAGTGCACTGTGAGTACTCACCTGAGTTCAATTAAGAAAACAGCTGCTGTTCCTGAACTTTTACTGTTACTTAGCAGTCAGGTCAGCTCTGTAAGGAAAAGGATCTCTGGTGTCGAACAGCATGAGAAATAAATTTGCACTTGACCTTATCTTAAAAATACCAGGTGCTATTCTTATCTATAACATTTCTTTGCCTTCCTTTCCCTGAACCAGTACAAGCACATATTGCTGTTTAATAGGAGCAGATATATATGTGTGTGTTAGAAAGAATGCTCCACATCTACCATGGTGTATGGTAACACAGTCTTAATGGTTCTAATGATATTGCAGTCATTCTGATCGTGATAACGATTCTTCCCCAGTGTAGGAGAAAACAGGTAATACTCAGCATATTTGTCAACAAATTAGATGAAATATAAACATGTAATACTGTCCTGAGGTTGAGCTTCTGGCAACTTTACCTTTTTCCCACTGCAAACATTTCTTCGTTTCCATCCTGCAAAAAGCTTTCCTTCCCATACACCTTTGCCCAGAGATGATTTTTGTGGCCTCCTTCTAATGGTACTTAGACTGACATGTTTCTTCTCACACACAAGCCTAGCCTAACAGAACATTTCCGCAGTCTGAAGTTTGTGCCAGTTTATACTGGATGGAATTCAGTGTGTCCTGAAGAGATTATGTCCCAGCTACCCAAACTGACACCTTTTTGGGAGCTGTGTACGACAGTGCATGACAGGAAAGCTTTCTATTCATGTTTCAGAGGTGGCGTTTCAAGGCTCAGTAAAGAGGACATTAAAAAGGATGGGTCAGGCCTAACATTTTTTCTTCCCCAGTGTTGCACTATACGAAATTCTGAGGTCTTTTAGTTCTGAGTCAGCACCTAATTGTTTAGTTATGTAAACTATGTGCAGGCACCATAGTATTCGATGCCTTAACAACACACTTCCCCCCAGCATCAATAAAACCAAAAAGCTACACATTCATTTCTTCTCATCAATTTATATTGAGCATTGTATTCAGTTAATCTCTGGCATTTCCTGGGTGTCATTTCTAGCTAGGGCATTGACCTCTTCCTAGTTTGCCTCCTCCTATAGAGTTGGTGACAGGCACCACACAGCTATTGCACTTTGGCATCTGCTCAGAAGTTCAATAAGAATTTCAAAAAATAAACAAGTGGAAGATAAAATATTTGTAAATACTAATTCTGTATTGAAGTCAGAGTATTAAGGGAGACTGAACAACTTATCTCTGAAGAAACTTTGGGGAGCTTTGTTTTTGGCAGGTAAGACTCACTAACCATTAAATCCCAGAACATATGAGTCACTCCTCCTGTCTGGCTCATAGCAAAAGGCTTTGGAGAAATATCTTTTGAAACATGAAGAACAAAGAGAGAGAAAATAGCATATAGTTAGTACATTGACTAAAGCAGAAGCATGGAGAATGTTATTCTAGTAGCACACAGCATTGTTAAACTGGCCTAAGGTGCTTTAGCTCTGTTATTTTTTCTTTTTTCTTCTGCATCTTAAGGAGAGGGGGAGGAAAAAAAAAACCTTGCCATAAGCTTCTGGTATCCACCGATGATTTACTTCATTTGCTGAAGTACCATTTGACCTTGGCAGTGTGTGGCAGTAATGTTGCAGTCTTGAAAGAAAAGCAGAAGTGTTAAAGCCTATTTATTTTTCCCTGACTTTAAAAGCAGGTTAGCTCAGGTTTGTTGTTGTGGGGTTTTGCTTTGTTTCTTTTGTTTTGTTCTGTTTTGTGGTGGTTTTAGATTTGTTTTTTTCTATCAGCTATTGCAAGCAGAGATGCAAAATGTAAAACGAAGGTTTTTAATCATTTGTGTCTTATACCTATAGTTTTTCTGAAGAACTAAATTCCTACATGGAAAATCCACAGGAGAGATCCTGTTGAGCATCCTAAGGTGGTTAATGTTAAAGTGTATGCTTCGTAATAGATCTTATGCAACACAATCAAGTGGGTAAGAGAGACATTCGTCTTATAAGCAGAAAATAACATGTTTAGTTGCTTCCTTCTGCATTCAGAAAATAACCTTTTAACTTGTTTTTAAGGTTCGACAGAGTCATCTATGGATTTTGATCTTGGAATAATTTGCTGTGGTATAGTTAGTGCATATCTGTGATTCCTGAGGTTACTGAGGTTGTTCTGATACCTTGCTACAGCCTTCTTTTTTTCCAGTCAGAAAATGCATGTTAAACAGATAGAAAAGGGATATGGAAGTTTCAGTGGCTAAGTTTAATTTGAAAGTTTCCTTTGTCTTTTATTTTCACACTACTTTTTTTTTTTTTTTTTTTTAAATCCTTCAATGCAGGACATCTATATTCTCTACTGAGCCTGAGATTTATTCCATTGTATTTTTGTCTTCAAATATTGATTAGTTTCCCAGCCTCCCTCTTTAAAAATGCAGAAGAAAAATTTTGAATCTTCTGAATGAGAAGTGTGGAGGGATCAGCACATGGTATTAGTCTTACCCCCCCATTATTTTACGATTAGAAAAATCCTTTCATACATCTGTAGACATATATGTAACATACAGTTGATGCTGGCCTATCTCAGATGCATAGCAAGAAGATTGTTTTATTAAATCCCATCATTCTGGTTTTCTAGATTTGAAGAGCAAAAATTCATAGCATCTGCAGTGTGGACTAAAGAGAAATAAGGAAAGCTGGTGTACGGAGGCAATAAAGGGGTGAAGGGCAGAGAGGCTGAGCAGCCGAGGGCTGCAGAAGCAGCTGCCAGTGGCTGCAGAGGGGCCGTACAGCCACACAGCTCCTGCAGCCTGTGTCTCAGCAGCACCCCCTACGGAAACTGAATTAATGGTTGCCCACGCAAGGACGAGGACACGCTATTAAGTCTCTTTCGATGAAAGCAGCTGAACAGCACCTGCTGATCTGTTAGGATGGGAAAAAAAGAGAGAAAAGAAGGGTGGTAAGAAAGCCATACCTCGCCCTAAAGTTTAGTGGAGTACAGATGCCCATGAGAAAGATTTCCGAGGCTGTTGGCTTTCCCAGACATTTTGGGGTTAACACTGGAATTTACAATTACTGGCTGTGGTGGACTAAAGAGGTAATTTGAGAGTATCCCTCACCATTGCAGTCTGTGGCCCCTGCCATCTGATGGCATTGGTGGAGAGACAGCAGGGAACTCTGCAGAAGACATCTAGAGAGAATCCTTGATAAATTACTGGGCAATTCATAATTTCTTTCTGCAGAACTTTTTTGGCTGGGGCCGGGGTAATATATAGTCCACACTCCTATAATGCCCATTTTAATCCTCACAGATATTTGTTTAACCTCTTCTTTGTCTCATTTTTTCTTTAAAAATTCAGGAATTTTTTCTGAGGAAATATCCAAAGCCCATATTTTTTGTACATAATTTTAGTGGAAAGGATGTGACAGGCATGATGTAGAAAACTGAATGGATTTCCCTGTTTATTTCCCTTGGATTTTCTAAGCCAAAGCAAGTTGCATTTACTAGAATCAATATGGACAAATGTCTATTTAGACAAAAATAGAGTGAAACATATAATCTGGTATCCAATATCTACTTATAAGCTTTCATAGAGCTGCAAAGGCATTCAGGAAACTACATGCTTTGTTTCTTGTCCTGACTCCCGACCATACGCTGTTTTCTGATTCTGATTGTGTTCACATCATTGGTGTAAGGCACACAGAAATGCTACAGCTTTCTGTTTTTGGAGATCTAACCAAAAGGGTCAGCCCAGATTACAGCATATACTAAATAAAACAAAGCATTGGGTCATCTGGGAATTGTCACAAGTGAAAAGTCTTGGTTTGGTTTTCAAAATCTGTCCTGGCTTGAAACAAATACAGTTATGCTGAGTTTGTTAATCCATCTTGTGAACCATAAGGAACAATCTGTGGCTTCCACTAGAAACTGGATGGACTCTAGAAATGCCTGGGCTCTGATGGAAGGCTGTTCTGTCTAGCATCAAGTTCAATGCCTAGTGATGCTGCAGTGATTTTTTTTTTTTTTTTTTCCAGGCCTGAGAGTCCCATCAATCATAACGAAACTGTCTAGGTTGACCAAGTAGTCACTTGCAAGACAGCTTACCTGAGATCTAACTCTGCTATCACTGCCCTTGTCAGCATTTGTTTTTCATTCTGCCCCTCTGATCTTTGTTTGGGTATATTTAAGTGGTTCTATTACTACAAAAAAAACTGAAAACTGAATAGGTCCGTTATGTAATACTTCTTGCTGCTCTGGTAACATGTTTCTGGTTGCTAAAACACATGTACCAGTACGTGTAATTATCAAAACCAAAGAAAATCTGTTTTTAATCTGGTTCGGAGGAGAGCTTGTGACATTTGAAGACCAGTACACTAAAATTTCACATAAAGGAGAAACAGATTAATTGACATTGTTATTCATATCTGTTTTAAGTGTTGCATTGGGTTACACATATGTGTCTCTATTATCTTAGCAAAGGGACAAAGCCTTATGGTGTCCCAAGAAGAAAGCATTTTGTGACAACTGTCTCTGACTGCAACTGCACCAGTTGAATAACCTGGACAAAACATACAGATTTCATGCTGGGACATAATCAGTACCAGTTTGGGTTTGCCTGCTTTACCACACTTATCTGAAGCTGCTGCTTTTGCCTGGTTGTAACCAGTGGGGACCTCTAAGCAGGTGCTTGTTCTTTCTAAGTAGCTGATTTAATGAGCAGTGACAGATTCACTTAGAGAGATAGTAGTGGGTAGAAATGTTACTTCTCATAGGTCCATAGCCTTAACAAATCTCCCAGGTTACAAACACAAGAAAGCAGAGTGTTTGTCTTGTTCATTGTCTCAGGGAAATAGCAAAGAGAGGCAGGCTGGCAAATGGAAGAATTTACTAAATCATCCTGTGCTTTCTCTTCCAGCTGGGTGGTGGCTGCTAGCTGTGCCCTGCAGAGTGCTGGGTGGAGTATTCCCAGGTGCAACACCTGTTTTCTGTGTGAGTGACAGGGGGATCAGCCAAGGCAGGGCACAAGGGAAAACTCACTTCTGACTCACACATTGCCGCCTCTGCTTCAGAGTTCAGCCAAGTGGAGAATAATTCAAATTATGGGTAGTTCCTACATATTCTATGCTCAAAAACTCCTTTTCTTACATGAAACCAAAGTTGCACTGCCATAATATTGCTTTATAGGTGGGCTCTTTCACCAAAGGCCATCAGGTGTAGGTCCCCACCTTGGGCTGCTCTTGTTGGGTGTGTGCACCACTGCTACATCCTCCTGCTGTGCTGCAAGTATGACACAGTGGTGTATGGCAGTGTCACAGTTAATGACATTTACTCTCAGGGGAAATGACTGCCAGCAATAAAAGAGTGTTTAGAAACCAGCTAATAATAATCTTTTTTATGTTTGTCTCTTCAAGTAAATATCTGCTAGGAAGAATTATAGAAATGCAAAGACCACTTAACTTAGACGTTAAAACCACTTCAAAATCACTATTTCTTGCATAAAAATAATGGTCATATCTTTATAAACAGTATGTCAGGTAGCACAAGAATATGGAAGAAAACATAATCTTGTTAAAGAGAAGCATAAAGTATTCAGGAGAGATCTGGGAGACAGAGGGTTTTTTTAGCTAATGTTAATGTGGCAGTTAAATTATAATAGGAGCTTAGGTAGATGTCAGGAACACTGTGCTTCGTTTCCCTTCTCTGATTCACATTCCTTTACTGCAAAATGTGTCCTGAGTATTACAGCAGCTGAACATCAGAAATTATTATTGAATCGAATAACAATTTGTATGTATTCAGAAAGTATTGAAATGGGCTACTAAGCACTCAAACTTACTTGTCAGTAACCTGATTTTAGGAGACAATTTTGGAAATGTTGGTTGAAATGTCTCTGTGCTTCAAGTTTCCCATCTGTAAAACTAGGACAAAGCTGCTTTAAAAAAGTATCACGGAGATTATAAAACTAATACTAATGGAGTTCAAGACAAATGATAGGTTAAAAATATTAAAGAAGTGGAAACAGCTCATACTCTATTTACCCAATAATTTAAATATTTCTTTTACATAAAACTGCATTCTTGAGTATGCTTATTTTATAAAGAGAAGGTAATTGTCCTAATAATTGTCTGATCATTTCTCACATTTATAAAGTTCCATATATTTTATATAGTGTAATGCTCAAATTCTTTTATCGCAGATGAACATCTGTTACTATTTATTGGGCAAAAACACATGATGTAGGAAGTTCTGGCCAAGTGATTTTGGTACTTGCCAAGTCAAATCTCAAGACAAATAATTTCTGTGTCAGTTATGCAGAATATATTTTGACACTACATTTTGTAAATAGAAGAGAAAATGAACAAAATAATAATAAATCAAAACACAAATAAAAACAAACAAACAAACAAAAACCCCCAACAAACAAACAAAAAACACCAAACAAGGAGCCAAACCCCTAGCAACCTAACTAAACATAATCTTATCTGACTGCTGAGTGAGAACAGAAGATGGCAAAAATGATTACTATCATTGTCCCCAGAGCCCTTCCTTGAGGTGCTGGATGGTAGGTCTGCATGATTTCCAGGTACCACTCAGCTGTGTGACACTCATTGCTTTGACAGCTCTCTGCCCTATTGGGAGGGTATTAGTCTTAAGGGATATTTCCTTGTTCCTTCCCAGCCTTAGCTGAAATTGGCAATCAGATGTTGAAATAAATACATCCATCTTAATTACTTTTGCCAGGTGTTACTCTGGGGGTCTCTGGAACAGATGATAGTCCATGGGCATGTTTTAATCTAGGTAAACTGCTCATGTTTTCCTGTTTTAAAGAGGGATTTCAGTACCCAGTGGCCCTTTCTTTGTACTTTATTGCAGCTCAGTATTCTGACATCTTTGTTTTTTATCCAATCAGGAAACACATCAAATGATTCATTATCTCAGTGAAGAACAGGAAATCTTACAGGTATTTCATGCAACTGTGGCATCCTGAAGAAGCTTTTTTGCTTCCTTTTTGTATGTTTCTGGGTCTTACATCAGTGTAAGTGAAATAGCTTCTCTAATACAGCCACACACTACAGCCTGTCTCCTGTTATGTTTCTACAGCAACCCAGGTCAGAGCTTTATAAGGAAAAATAATCCTGTGAGCATCATCTTCACAATGATTGTAATGATTGTCTTGACTCACCAGGGCAATCCTTACTGCAGGCATTTCACAACAGTTTCAGAGAGCACAACACAGAGTCTTTATATTCCCTGCCATGCCTTGTCTTCAGGTTCTAGTGTTATGATGAGTATCGTCTGATGCCCTAGAAACAAATACATTTTTTGATCATTTTGTGGTATTTTATTTTATTTTATTTTATTTTTTAAAGCTGTAAGACTTACCAAGAAGAAGCTGAAAGTAAGACTCAAGAACAGAAATAATGTTAGGAAAACTTTATTTGAGCAAAAAATACATTTTTGGACCATATCCAGCTACTTGTCAGAAAGCAAGATGAGCTATAATGAGCTAGAATACATTGTGGGTTTTTTTTTTGTTTTTTTTTTTTTTAATGGAATTGGTCTTTCAGATTTTTCCCTCAGTGGGATCATGTGTGTGCTTAGCAACTTAGAATTTCACTAAATTTAGAATTCAGAAATCAGTTATTGACAGATAAAACAACTTGTGAATAAGTCAAAGAAAAACTGTAATATTTGGCTCAGTACAGTTAAGGAGAATGTGATATTTGCATACATTTCATATATGTACACATACATATACAAATACATGGATAATTGCTCATGTTAACAAAACAGTTACAAGGGCCTACAAAACACATGGTGACATTTAGACAGAAAGAAAATAAACATCCTTAGGGAAACCAATTTGTAAGTCTAGCTGTGAACAGTAGAGGCTTCAACACTCTCCCTAAATCATTTAACAACTTGCCTAATATACATATGATAGACTGAATGGGAAATTATAGAATGAACAATGAAATTTTGGATTCCAAAATTATTCCTCAAGGGTGTTTAGCTATCTGTTAATCTAGTTTGGACATTTTTCCTCTCTTATTTGTCCACATAATGGGAAACTGTGTTAGGAAAAAAAATCAGAGAAAGAACTCTTTTGACTGTCCAGAAATCAGCTACTTGTTTCTTAGATGTCTGGGGAACACTGGAATAAGCATACATCTGCAGGGGACTGGGATGAAAATAGGAATTTTTGACTTCATAAGTCTGAGAAAACTTCCACTACTTTCTCAGAAATTAGCAAAAATCCATTTTACTCCAGTCAATGCTGAAACATATTGCCCTGGCTCATATAGGTCATGGAAAGCCAGGAAGAAGAAATCTCACTCAACTCAGCTTGCCTCATGACTCTAGGAATAAACTATTCCTGTGAAAAGTTCTAAGAAGAAATTTAGACAGTTTCAGGAGTTTAAGTTAATCTAAAAATAGTATGTATAATGAAACTTTAAAGGGGCTTATGTCTGTGAACAACAAAGGTAAGTAAATAATGTGCATGCAGAAGTTCAAGGGACTCAGAAGTTCAGAGATTGCAGAATGTTGTCAACATTCTCAGAAAAGTTTATGAATTTTAGAAAAATAAAACGATTTGGCAGGGTCATGTCCAGGATGCAATTAATCGAGAATAGGAAGAGTGAACTAAAAGGGTTATGGGATGGACAGACTCATACAAGAACGATGAAGTCATAATATATCTCAATAACTTTGCTGGAGAGCCAATCAGCAAGCTTCACCCTTAGTACTGGGTCAGAGTGAGAAAAGCTACTCCTGTGTCATTGATTAAGTAACTTTCATTTTAGCCAAAAATATTTTTTCTCATGTTCCAAGCATATTCTTCCTCTCACATTACATAAGCTCTCTGAAGTCATCATATGCACAAAAATTTGGCCAAAGTAGATTCATGACTGTGCACTCAGCTTCTCAGAAGGTGTGCTCTCAATACAAGTACTGCTGTGGGAGATGCAGGATGGGCTTTCTGGGCAGCTTGAGTGGGGTGGTGTAACACTAACTAACTCCATTATGAAAGGATGAGACTACTATTCTCCATGGTTCTTGACATTATTCTTCTTGGCATTTTTAATATGTGCTTTTGGTGACCAAAATGATACACAGGGCAGAAGTATGCTTCCTAAATATTCTCAATTTCAGTACAATAGTTTGATAACTGATGATACATTATTTCTATCATTTCAGTTTATTCAGATTTGCAAAAAGAATATATTGGTTTAGGAGCGTGGTGATGTGCACAATTTCTAACCTTCACATGTAATGATTGGAAAAGGAAGATGATACAAATTAGCCTGGTATGGTCTGGATATCTCAAACCACTACAATATCATGAGATTATGTACAGTCTGTGCACCAATGGATCAGTGTTTTAAAGTGAAAAATTTAGACGACTTATTGTTGCACAGTTCAGCTGTTTTGCAGAGAACAACTTTCTTAAGCACTAGTATTTATCTATATGCAATACAAACTCAATGTAGGCAACAATAAATAACCCTTAATTCCATTTACCTTAATGAAGCTACTGGAACTCAGCAGAAGGTCTCAGACAGTGCTCAGCAGCACTTGCATGGAAAATCTGTGGAGCAGCAGCAAGTGGGTCAGTAATTTTCAGTCTAAAGAATCTCTGAGTCCAGACAGCCATCACCAGCCTGCTTTCAGAGGAAAAAAGGATGCAATCAGACACAGGAGAAATATTATATGGACTGTTTTGGGGTAAATCATCCAGGAGGCAACAGTGACTGTTTAGCAGGACTAGCTTCCTGCCTCCAGTGTATCAAAATGTTAGATTTTTTTCATGGACTTGTTCTTCCCCTTAAAAACAGGTGAATGGGTGGAAACCCCTATATCTTCCTCTTTTGGTCACTTTGTTGAGGCAACACTTACCACACACAAAGAGGCCATGGAAGAAGGACATCTGTAACTGCAGGGTACGGCATGGTTCCCCTTAGCTAGACGTAGCTCTGCCGATGAGCTGCTGACAGCCTTGCCTCAACAGCCTTACCTCTGCCTGCCGTTTTACCTTTCTTATCTCGCTTGGTTCATGTTTACACATTTTCTCACAGCTTCCTCAGAAATAGTCGTTTTCACAGATGTTTGAGTGGTGTTTAAACAGCTGTGCCAGGTCAAAACTCAGCTGTGGATCAGAGAGGGCTCAACAACAGGGAGGAAGGTGACAAGTCTGGCAGGCAGCAGACAGGCGATGTGCTCCCATCCCTTGCTTCGTGTAATGTTGTCACCTTCTACCTCCCAATAACACGTAAGTCCTTGTTCAGTTAATGTTGTTTCTTTTTTATGTTCTGAAATAGACGCTACCTGACATGTACCGGCATGTGTGGCATTATCTAGTAGAATATGATGAATTTTCTACACGGTCCTACATACAGATCAGTATTAATCACCCTTTTCAATACACACCTTACTCCTTACACATGTGATCTTCCTTGTTCTGTTTTCTTTTCCTGGGTTGTTATTTAACAATTCATGGGTTGCTTATGTCAGATTCTTGGAGAAGGAGCTTCTCTAGCATTTTTTACAGAGTAGCATTCAACTGCATAGGTGTCATGGAATAAGTTGTGAAGCAAAATATGTCTTTCAATGAAACAAATGCTGAGAAATGCTAAGCTGATTTAAGCACCTTAAAAAAAAAACAAAAAAACCCTTGCCTCTGAAACATTGTGGTCCCTCAGAGAACTCAGCTGTACCAGGTAGTTTAGAAACATTGAACAAAAGGCACTGAATGGTTTGTTGTGGTTTTAATGATGTGAATATTTTCAAGTTTCTTTTGCTGACAAACAATTTTATTCTGGAGATTAGTAACCTGCCTGTTCTCCTCCCTGTCCTGTGAGAATTGCATGTGACATGCAGGAATTAACCACCTCCAAAAAAACCCAGACCTAAACTCCCTGCTTTTTAAGTGGTTTGGGAAGGAAACTGGGCATAAGGAGAACTACTTTCAAATCTAATACCAGAAAAACTGTTGCCACTTCATCCTGGCACTCCCACATATCGGCAACTCTTGTAGTGATTAAGTTAAATAACCTACTGAGAAAAGTATGCAAATTAGTTCTTTAATGTTAAATGAAAGCTGGCCTGTATAAGAGTCTTGGCCTTGACGTTTACACTAGTTCTTTTTTATTATTTCCATTGGTATTAGCACTGATATTTATGTTTTATGTATACCTTACACTGGTCTATATTGTACTGTGATGTATTGATACACCCTTAATAAAGACAAACCTATTAAATAAATATCCCTTTAATTATGTTCATCCTTTCAAATGGGCATCTGAATGGTATTAAAATTATTATAAAGAAAAGAGATGTGTTACACTTTAACAATACAATTAACTTTTTTTTTTTTCAATATCTAGAAAACAGTACAATAAAGATAACACTCAATGATAATTTTTCTCAAATTTTCTGTCTTAACAAGAACACGTAAAATGATGTAAACCAAATATCTCAACATTGGGAAACAGCTTCTCCTTTAAGGAATGTGTAAATGTGTGTAAATGTATGTAAATGCACCCTTTTATGCCCGCATATGTCTGCTGTACATGTGTGTTCACCAGTTAGACTTGCAACAGTATACTCTCAAATGTTTATGCTCTGCATTACCATTGATTCCACATCATTTGTGTGCTAGTGTCACCAAGCACAGGGTTAGCAAATGTTAACTTTACATTGAAAACCATGTTTTGACCTCATTTGGGTCTCGTAAGAATCTTAATGCACAAAGATACTAGTTGGCTTGTATGCAAATAGTTTCCATTAACATAGTCATTCAGTATAAGGTCACTCATATTGTTTCGATGAAAATATCATGTGTCCTCTTACATTAGTGATAGACTGTTATACACTTATATCTGAGGTGCTGTGGCGCTGTGCCCATGTTCCTTATAAATATTCTTCTGTGCCTGTTAAATATTTGTATGAAATCACCTCTCTCAAAGTCTTTCTGTCTGAGGATATCCACAAGCATTTTTTCCTAAAAGTCCAAGACAAACAGAGACATAGGTGTTTTTTTTTTAAGATGGTTTAAAAATGATGCTTGGTTTTTATGGAACCAGGCAAAGAGTTTTGTCTAGAAAAGCTGAAAAACAGACAACCTCCTTACCCCAACAAGACTGATGTTTTAAAAAATGAACCAATGTACCTCTTTTTTCAAAGTTTCTGTGTTTTTCCTTTTAAATTTCTGTTACTATGCCCCCTGCACAAAAATAACATAGAAAAAGAATAAAAAATGAAAGAGGACTGAGGAAAGAAAAAGGGAACAAAAGAGAAAGGTAAAAATTAATCTGAAATATTCATACTTTAAAACTATGGATTTAAGCTTATTTTAATGGAAATACTATTTTCAGCCTTGTCTGATTGACTGTCGTGAAAAATAATTATGAAATAAATATTACCTCTAGACTGTACTATAGTAAACCTAGTCTCATTTTCCAAGCAGATTGAAGCTGATCGTGTTTAAACTGATTGAGATTTGAAGCCATCTGAAGCAGTTGGCCTTTGAGTTATATGGTACAAGCAAAAAGATTAGTATTTCAAATGCTACTGCAGGTAATGAATAATTCATTATGAAGATTGAGTGCCTTGAATAAATAAAAAAAATATTCATTTCAAGGAGCTGAGATTGAATAATAAAAGAAATACTGTTTGAGATAATTACATCAGTTTTTTTTTTTTAATGAACATTACTGAAAAAAATATCTTCCTTACTTGGAAGGAAAGAGGAAAACTTGTGTATCGGTTAAATGTGACTCAAACAGGCCATGGGAAGAGCAATGAATTTCGTTATATAAAATTGAGACATAAAGAACAGAGCAAACTTTAAGACCTAATCTATTATCATAAATACATTCATTAAATACATAGACATATATATATATGACCATTTCAATATGTTTATGAATATTTTATAAAATTCTGTGTATTTTATACACATGGTATGTATACCAACTGATCAATAGCACTGTTTGCTGTGCCGTGAAATGCACAATAGAAACAGATAAAGAAAGGTTAGTTAGGAAGATGTAACAGGTTTACAAGTAAACCAAAATTGTACTTGCTCTGAGAGAAATAACCTACTACAGTGTTGTCAATATAAATAGTCGAAAAGCTTTGTGAAGAGTACGCTCTGCCTTTTTTCTGGTAAATGGAATAGTGCAATTACTGAGATTAAAAGGAGCCATGATAAAACAAAGGGAAGAAGGGAAGATTTAGAAACAAGAGCTGATTCTAATGTAGAATGAAGGTTTTACAGTGTTCCTTGTTAATGCAAAAAAGCTTCTATGAGCAGAACATGGTTGCAGAGATAAACTGACTAAAAATGCTCTTGCAGAATGACTCTAAACATAAGGATACAGGCAAGAGTAGCATGTTCAGTTTCTTTCTGGTAGTCTTTAAAGAGCTCTAAAGCTCCAGTAAAAAAGCATCCTGTCTCCTTTTTACCTCCCAACTGTGTTAGAACAAAAGCCACAAAGCACTGACACAAACTGACTCAGATTTTTGGTTCACCTGATCAGAGTAAGTTATGATAGTTTATAGAAGTTGGGTTTCTCTCACTCCCTTTAAGTGCACAATTTTGTGCTTGTGCCTTCTTCATCTATGCTGTTCTACAGTTTTAAAAGAGCAAGGTTTGTTGTTTTAAGACAGTTTGATTTCTTTGATTGTAATCTAATGTGTTCATCTGTTTAGTTCTCAGCTTTTGGAGGAGGCAGGATTTTATGTGTCCTGAACTTCACCACTTATAAAATAAGAACAATTATATTTCACCGTCCAAAAAGTGTGTTGACATCTTGCTAATATTTGTAAGGTACTTTGAACATCTAGCTGGAAAATGCAACTAGAATAATTCATTTTGCCTTCATCTGTTAAATAACATGTAAGTATTTTCTTTACTGCTCTGTGAGTTGCACCCTCTGCATGAGCAAAGTATGGGCATCTTAACAGTAAACATGGGTAGTAATAGCAACATGGATATCTTAATAGTAATCTTAATAATAATCTAGTAATCTTAATACTAATGTAGTAATCTTAATAGTAATGTGAAATTTTTTTTCTTTTTTTTTTTCTTTTTTTTTTTTTTGCATTTAGAGCAGTAACTTAAATGGAAAATTAGTATTAGGAATATATGGTAAATCTTTCTCTTCAGGGCTGTAAGGTGTTTGGGACAAAGTTCATGTTTTTCTCTCTGTGCATTGCCTAATTTATTACCCTCATGTGCAGAAAAAAATAATGAGCAAGGACATACCAGTCAGGGCCAGACAGAAACATAAGCAGGAGCTCTGTAATATGGTCTTGTCAGCTCTCTTCAGACAACCATGAAGTGCTCCTCGACCTTTGTGTTCAAAGCTTTTATGTTAACTAATATTTTCAATAAAAATCTTACACTGGAAAAAAACCCAAAAAAACCTACTGGCTTATGTAGTCCATTTCTTCAAAGGAAATATCTCTACATGATAAATTTTAACAATTCGTCATCAGAAAACAAGCAAATCAATGTCATAACTGCACTCTCAGAGAAATGGCTATAATAATTTCACCACCTTTTTATGCAATAAAAGATAAAGTATCGGAGCTTATTATTTGGCAGGAAATATTTATTCACACAAAATTTCCCAGGCAGTTGACTGCAGTTTTTCCTCACAGTTAATCCACTCCAGCTAAGTGAAAGGCCTGAAAAATATGCTTACGTTGAAGGGCTCCCTCCCCTTTAAAGTCCCTTACCTTGACATAGTGCCTTAATGCAGCCTTAGCTTAAGTGAGGATCAGTCCCTTAGGCCTATGCAAACGCCATTCCCTTTTGTCAAGGCTTTTACTCAAATTTTCAAGGGCATAAATGATCACATTCACAGCATAAAGAAGCACAGACAGACCTGCAATAATTACACTAATGTTGTAATAGGAAAAATTGGATGAAGAGCACATACAAAATGTATTTTCATTGCTTTGTAACATTCTGATTACCAATCAGGCTGTTCATTTGGAAAAAAACAAACTGTGAAGACAGGGCTTAGAGAGATATTTCAATGACATATCAGTTCAGTTGTGAGGCATGTTGTGCTAATTAACCAACAATTACAGTTCTTGTTAATATACAGTAATCAAAATCTGAATATTATACTTATTAATTGGAATGCAAAGGTTAAAAATAGAGGAAGGATCCTTCTTCTGGTGTAATTTTGCCTACCAAGACATGCATGTGATTATGGTTGGTAAGTTTATAAAACACGAACTTCATTGAAAGTAACCTGATTAAATCGTGAAATCCATTATACTCAGCTAAAGGCATAAAACTAGTAGTTTCTATGCATGTTAATGAGTGATACATCCTGTACTCTTGATCACCGAATTAAACAAGTTGCAAATTCTGTACTTTAATATTTCAGTACAGTCTTGGTCTGCTGAACATTTAAAGCATGGGTGTCAAACTCGTTTTCACTAGGGGCCACATCAGCCTCACAGTTGCTTTTGAAGGGCTCTTTGAAGGCTGAAGGTATAATAAATAAGTAGTTACATTTTTCAGTCCTAAAATTATATTTCACCCTTTGAAGGCAACTAGAAGGCTGATGTGTCCCCCAGTGAAAATGAGTTTGACACCCCTGATTTAAAGGATTTCTCAGAACCTTTTGAATTCTATTTAATCATCTGGTAAGGTAAAGTATGAGCTACAAAGCTTTAAAGAAAATATCCTTAAAACTGAAACAACGAGTCTACCTATATATAGATTAGAAAATTATATGTTTACTTTCGTTGTAAAGGACTAATCTTAATTTTTCAATTCACCTTAAAGAACTAATACACTTAAAATAATCAATTTCTAGTGCTGAAAGGTCACTGAAATAAGAATGAGCTGGCACGGTCAATGAATCTGCTTTGGATCTTTTCTTTTTCTTGTGACCAGGAAGACTGTATTATATACTTACTTCAGTAGTAGATCTTGGAATAGTGAAGTAATAGACCTTCAATGATCACCTGCATCAATGGAAGTGATTAAAAGTTGCTTTTCCTTATTTAATGCGAAGAATATAGCATGGAACATGATGATGATTTTTCCTTCTCAGGAAAAAAAAGATTAAGTTATGACTATCCTCTGATGATTTCGTACTATTTGAGGAGTCCTGTCTTCTGGAATGTTTTCTGTAGGAGTCTTTGGATGACTGTAGAAGTACAAAAGGAACAAAGAGACCCAAGAAGGTCTCATTTTGTTTTGCTTTCTTATGACTGTCGCTTCCATTTTGAGACACTTGCAATTAAGACCAAACCTCTGCAAAGATACTAAGGTACCTACATACTGTGAGAATCTTTCCTGTCAACATGACACCTGAATTCTTTATTGAGAGAATAAAGTAGAGATCATGTTCTGACTACATATCTCTAAGCAAAATGGCCTCATTCACCTCCAGCTTATTGGTCCTACAACACCTGACAGATCTGTGCATGTTACTGCTGCTTCCGCGTCATACAGCTGCCTCATGTATACCTTTTATTCCTGTTCAACAATTTTCTCTACAAGTTAACAAGATCTTTCTCAATATTTTTAGCATTTAGATTTCCTATTTTATTTTTCTTGGGTTAAGAGATTGTCATATTAAAAATTGGGAGGTGATTATCCCCCTCATTGATGGTGCTAGAGTTCATTGACATTGAATGTAGTTTGTGTAAAAGAAAATACATACGCATATGCAGGGAAGTTGTGGATTCTTTGTAAGTGGAGGTTTTCAAGAACAGATTAGAGAAACGTTTGTCAGGAATGATCCAGTAGTACTTGCTCCAGGGGTATGATGAAAAGCAGTGCAAAGGGTAGACTGCATAATCTCAGGTTTCCCCTCTCACCCTATACACCTGTGAGCTCTGGGGACAGTTATTTTACAGAGACTCAATAATTATATATCTACAGAGTTGTCCAGTACAGCAAATTTCACATCTTATTGGGCAATCCTTATACGATCAGGCAAATTCTGCTACTGATAAAAATTATATGTGTCTAGACTACTTCCATTACATTCTAAGGATTTACTTAGCGTTACATAGCTGCAATGTTGTTTGGATACATGCAAACACATACACAGAGCTATGTCCTAATGTGAGTATACTATCCCTACAACAAAGCCTCTAAGAAAACATTACCCACTTATTTCTGACATATTTTGAATTTCCCTGTCCACCTCCAGCACTGTCAATCTTAGAGTCGTCAGCTAAAAGCAGCAGAACAGGAAAAATCTCTCATTCTTCCCTTCCCTTTGTGCATTGTACCTCAAATGAACCTAGCAGAAGAGAAGACATTTTATACTGTACACAAAGCCATCCAAGACATCAGCAAAGTGGAAAACTTCTTTCTTGACAATGCCATTTTTTACCAGGGTGCTTGGTTTATAGTTATACTTTTCTTTGTTCTTCAGAGATCTGCCAGCTTATCCGAGAAAGAGACTGAGAAATGACCAGAGGACAAAGAATAAATATAGAGGATAAAGAACACATTTTAAATCTGAAACCTGTCATTGTTGCAGTACTTTTCATAAACTAGATACTTCAAAGAAGGAGATGTATATTTGTGCAAGTTTAAATAACACTTAGCATAATAGGCCTTTAATTTTCAGTGAGGCCTCTGAACTATTGCATTATAAATATTTAAGAATCATGTAGCTGTGTCCCAATCTCTGTGTACTTTGTCTTTAAATCTCTGGGAAATGCTGCTGTTTATCACACCCTGCAGCCCTTTAGTGCTGGTGTCAGGGTGGCCTGTAGGGCAGGAGGCTGCACTGCCTCCTCTCATGGATAATTTACTGCTGCGTTTTCTCATTCAGCCCTGCTCTTAACAGAAAAAGGGGCACGGGGGAAACCTCTTCATCTGTGAAGAATGAATTTAGTTTAGCTGCATGAAAGCACAGTCTCCAGAAGGGTAAGAAGCACTGTTTAAAGTCACAGGGAGCATTCACACCGTCAGGTTGGGTGCCTGGATGTCAAGCACAGGCTTCTTGTATAATGAGCAGAGCATCCAACACGTAATTCAGTGCACTTTTAAAAAATGAGTGCTTTTGATTTCAGCTGGGGATTTCAGCTGTAGAAACTATACATGCATGCTGTCTCTATCTCTCATCATCCTTTCTCCTCCTACTACTTCCTCTTTCTGAAGGTTTTGGACAGTTCTCAGTCCTGTTTATGAAAGACGCACAAAAGGTGCCCAGTGAGTCTGCTGCACCGGGAATACTAGGCTTTGGGCACACAAGGACAGCTGTGACAGAGTTCACAACACCACAGAAGGGATGAGGTCAAACTGCTCTCTTCTGACCCAGGTCACCCAGAGCAGGGTGCTCAGGGCTGTGTCCCATCAGATTTTGAATATCTTCAAGGGTGGAGACTCTACAACCCCTCTGGATAACCTGCGCGAGCCTCATTTACAAGTGAACTTATTGAATCTTGCCTTGTGCAGCTATCAGATATATTTGTATTAGGTAAAACAAAATATCTAACACATGCCTATATGACCCTTTCTACAAGCTCTATCTAAAAAAAAAAAAAAAAGAATAGTTCTTGCAAAAGAGCAGCACCGTTAGAGTACTGTTGTATACAAGGCAAGGAAGCAGCATGCAAAGATAGTAAAGTGACATGCTTGGTTTGAAGCAAACAAAAAGACAGTACAAGTCTTTTGCTTTCATTTGAATAGTGTACTTTAAAAGACAAGCAGATGCTCCAGCACTGACATAAAATAATTTTATGTAAAACCCATACAAGCTGCTTTTGTCACAAAATTAATTGTCTTCAAAGCAATGTTTGTTATATTTCCCACAGGTGAAGTAATGCTTGAAGCTATTATTTGGGGCATAATTGTTTTTACTTTTATATATTATTTATCATCTGTATTTCTGATACAAAGATGAATATTTGCAAATTCACTATAGGTTTTCTTAAACTATTTAGTTGTTTTGAGCTATGATCCTGCTAAACTGAGAGGTTTAAGTAAAAACCCTGTTATAACAGGTTCTGAATTTTTCTTTTCTGAACAATTTGTTGTGGGATCTGTTTTATAAATAAAAACTATGAGCACAGCACTGCTTGGCTATGTTCTGTCAAAGCAAGTACGATCAGATATCTGGGAAATGCTGGTTGTGTCAAGTTGTCTATGTTTTAAAAAGTTATTATTATCATATATAGCATGTAGGTAAGAGTTACAGGGATATATTAATATACTTGAGTATTTGCTTATACTTATATATATATATACATAAATTGTTATCCTAAAATATTAAAACACTTCAGTTTAAAAGTATAGGTATTACAGATATTATATATACATATACATACTAAATATAGATATACACATATAATATGTATGTGTCTATACATGTACACATATATGTATATATATGCACTGTGGTGACAACATTGCTTCCTTAGAGGCTGCCACATTCTCTGCTAAAAAATTATCTCTTTTGCAACCCCTCTTTTAATTATTCCAGAATTTGCATATTTGATAAATGAGAAGATTTATAGAATATTTCTAGATTACAGAATTTCTAGACTTCATATAGATTAATTTACATGTGTTTCATGTTACCTGTGTTGCACTGGAATGGCATACTAGAATGGGAATAGGAAAAAGGAAATGAAAACATGTTAAATTCAATATAATTAAAAATATAGACACTCTTTGTACAACAAATAATTAGTCAGTGAAGCTGCTCATCAGAAGATGCTGTGGATAATTGCCTAATAGGATGAAAACAACTGGATATATATGACTAATTGCAATATCATAGATAATTGTGTTAGCTAAGCTGAAAATGTATAATGGATATCAATACTCATGATGTGGGAACAAATATAAGCTTACCCATTTAACAGAGTAGGAAGAAATATTCCCCACAGACATGTAATTGCATAATCATCAATTACATATTTGGTAAGCCATAGATTTTAAAGCCAGGAGGGATCATTGTGATTTTGTTGACTGACCTTTGAATAGATGCGTACAGCAAAATTCACTTAAATCATTCCCAACTCAGACCTTAGTTGCCAGCTTTATTTTAGAAAGACGCTGAACCTTCTCACATCTATGCTATTAATATTAAGTTTTCTTATTTCAAATTCCAGCTTCTAACTGGACAGTAGCTGGAGCCCTTTTCTTGTTATGGACTTTATTTTGAGAGAATAAAGAATCTTCTCTACTTACAGCTCAGGTTTTTTCTATGGATCTGATGTAGATATCTTTTAACAACATCTCTATTAAGCTGTTCAGATGTAATGATTGGACATTTTGGTCTTAATAAAATTTACAAATATACATATATTTATATATAAATTTATATCTGTGAAGTTCTGTTTTTGATTCGGTAGTTTATACGGTTTTGCATCAGACAAATAATATTTTTTTAAAAAAGAGGAGTTTGCCCACACACTCCTTGGTTTTCCACTTACTACTCATGCTACGGACTTTGGCTTTCAAGCTTGGTCCATTCAGTTGAACACTGCTATGTCATGAAACAGATTGAATTTTAGAGTCTAAGTTTTTAAAATTCCGGGTAATTAGTTATAGGTGACAGAATTTATGTCTTCAATGTATTGTTCAGCAACAGCTCTGAACTGCTGATTTCTTAGCAGAAACTCTAAAATTTTAGAATTATTTTCAGCCCACAGGAGCTCCTTAATTTAAGGAGTAATTTTGAGCCAGCAAAATTTAATGGTAGCTGCAGATAGAAAGCCATGTGGCTTGGAAATCTAGAAAAAAAGGTTGAGAAATGGTGGAGGAAGTGGCATTTTGCTGCCAGTGAAACAGCTGCAAAGGTAAAGCTCTGGCTTGGAGAAAGAAAAAAATCTTCAAACAGGAAGCAAATGCCCAAATAAAATGATGCCATTTTTTATACTGTGCTGGTGATGCCGCATGTGGCTTCTTTGATTTGCCAGTGAACATCTGACAAGCGAAGACTTAGCTTCATCCGCTTCCCTCAGCCCTTCCTCCCAAATGTTGGGGATACCATGCTTCTCTCTTTAGGTGAAGTTTTCTTTACTACCCTTTAGACCAGGGGATTTTATCTTTTGCCCTATCATGAACTGCTACTTATATGTTCTGTGACACTGAACACCATTGAAAAGCCAGAAACTATCACATTCAAATAGGCAAGTGACTTTTACTAGAATGCAGCCGCCTTCCTGACCCAGTTAAAAAAAATAAAACCAATCAAACAAAAAACCACAAAACAAAACAAACACCTGCAATACATTTAGGAGACAAAGCTTAGAATAGGGTTTTCAGTTCAGATTGCAGATGATTTGGAATAAAATATTGGCCAATATTCCATTACTATCTCAGCTGCAGCCTAATGAGAGTATCTGTCACTGAGAGAATAGGGAATTATTAGCTGCTACTTTGAAATATTCTAAAAAGTAGCCTCAAGAGCACCTTCCTCAAACACAGAAGTTGTAACTTGAAGGGTTTTTCCTCCTTCTGGTGCAGTGAGGCCATGAGTGTGGAATGAGTGTTGGACATGAAGCAAAGCAGGGCTTGGATCCCACCTCTCCAGGCAGTGCATTAACCACAGCGGTCTTTGTCCAAAGGGCAGCAGGACCTAGATGTTGTGAAGGGAGACCTGAAGCTGAGAGCTTCAAGCAACACTGGAGGCTGTTCCACAAGCAGTTGTGATAGTAGGAAGGAGTAATCAGATGGGTATGACTTCATTTCCCTCTTGGCTAATGCTGGGCTAACTCCTCAGTGCTCTGGCTTTTGAACCTCCAAAATCGGGTAGTGAGGTGGACCACAAACTGGCTGAAGGAAAGAAGCCAGAGAGTCGTGGTCAATGGTGAGGAGTCTAGTCAGAGGCCTGTATCTAGTGGAGTGCCTCAAGGGTCAGCACTGGGGCCAATATTATTCAATATGTTCATTAATGATTTGGATGAGGGAATAGAGTGTTCTATCAGCAAGTTTGCTGATGACATCAAGCTGGGAGGAGTGACTGACACACCAGAAGGCTGTGCTGCCATCCAGCGAGACCTGGACAGGCTGGAGAGTTGGGCGGGGGAAAAAATGTAATGAAATAAAACAAGTGCAAGTGTAGAGTATTGCATCTGGTTAGGAACAACCCCCAGTTCCAGTATAAATTGGGGAATGACCTATTAGAGAGCAGCATTGGGAAAAGTGACGTGGTGGACAACAGGATGACCATGAGCCAGCACTGTGCCCTTGTGGCCAGGAAGGCCAATGGCATCCTGGGGTGTATTAGAAAAGGGGTGGTTAGTAGGTTGAGAGAGGTTCTCCTTCCCCTCTACTCTGCCCTGGTGAGATCACATCTGGAATATTGTGTCCAGTTCTGGACCCTTCAGTTCAAAGACTGCTGGAGAGAGTCCAGTGCAGGGCAACAAAGATGATTAAGAGAGTGGAGCATCTCCCTTATGAGGAAAGGCTGAGGGAGCTGGGTCTCTTTAGTTTGGAGAAGAGGAGACTGAGGGGTGGCCTTATTAATGTTTACAAATATACAAAGGGTGAGTGTCACAAGGATGGAGCCAGGCTCTTCTCGGTGACAACCAATGGTAGGACAAGGGGTAAGGGGTTCAAACTGGAACACAAGATGTTCCACTTAAATTTGAGAAGAAACTTCTTCTCGGTAAGGGTAACAGAGCACTGGAACAGGCTGCCCATGGGAGTTGTGGAGTCTCCTACTCTGGAGACATTCAAAACCTGCCTGGACACATTCCTGTGTAGCCTCCTCTAAGTGTTCTTGCTCCAGCAGGGGGATTGGACTAGATGATCTTTTGAGGTCCCTTCCAATCCCTAACATTCTGTGATTCTGTGAAAATATGCCCACATGCTTTCTATGCACCTTGATCCTGGATCTGCTGAGGTAACCAACCAGGTGTCTCCATCCACTGGTGGATTTGAGCCCCATTCTTATTTTTATTTCCTTCTTTGATCATCTTTGCCTCTTCTGATTTTTTTTTTTTTTGTCAGTTTATTCTTGTGTCTGCTTTGTATCATCTTATATTATTTTCTTTTATTATTTTCTTTTTTTTTTTTTTTTTTAAATCTACCCTTCTGTCCTTCTGACTCCTCCAGGATTAATCCATTGCCAAAATCTTTCTTTACAATCACTTTCAAAGAGCACTGTTTGATCCACAGCTCCTTGAGTTTCACCCTGTGCCTCTTTGCTGAGCCCTTCTCCAAATTTAACTTTCTCCAGCTATGGGATCATTAGCTCTCTCACTCTCTCCATTTCATAAGCTTAGTAATTATCTTAGTATTTTTTGAGTTATTCATGTAGAGTCAGCAAATCAGTAACTGCTGGGTCCTCACATCTCTGAAGCACATGCAGAAGACCGAGTAATTTTCAAAAACGCAGATCAAGAAAAGCTTTCTGTCTACCTTCCCTTTGCCTTCACCCCCCAAAGACTATGTGGCTCCTACTGTTGCCCTGTATCTCCTTTTGTAGACTCTGTTTTCCCCTGATCACTCTTTTCTCTCTAATCATGCTAACAGAGTGCTCTGACTTTTTACTACTAACCCATTACCCCAGGTAATTCCGTCACAGGAAAGATTTTTAGTATTATTATTTTTTTCATCTATGGCAGGGGTATTCATGTTATTAGAAAGGTTTCAGACACTGACTGCCTGGGCACGGTATCCTTTGGTGCAGAGATGAGAGGCAGCATGACACCGGAGCATGGAGATGAAAGGTTCTGTCATGCTCTTCGAGCCAGCAAAACCTTTGATCACAGGCCAGGTTGTAGCAAGGGAAGAGTCAGCATCAGATGACCCTGCTGGTAGATTTTAAGACTCCGTGGGTGGATAATGAACATCTGCTCTGATGCTTAGATGTGACCTGAGGTCAATTTGATATTCATTTTACACCATATCCACCTAAGATAGGATATTCATCCCTCTCTTTCAAGATTTCCTTTCATACAGTCTCCATTGAGACTTATTTTTCTTCTTTTTCTGTCACAATCCATCTTTCTTATAGCTTTATCAATTTCTTAGTTTTCTTTCCTTCTACCCATATAACACTTTCAAGTCTCCTGTGTTCTTCTATTTTAGCTGGTCTCTTATTTGCCTCTTTCCTACAGTACTGAGACATACCAATTGCTGAATTTGTTTCAGTGTCATGTAGTACAAAAAATTTTCTCTTTTACTAGTAGAAGGATGATTCTGATGTCCTGCTGCTTAAAACCAATTAAACTGATAATCTTGAAGCCATTCCTCTTGATTTATCATTAGTACAATGAAGTCTAGTCCTTTTAACACAGTATACCTGCAGCATTTAATTTTCTGTTTTGAATGATCTTAAAACAGATTAAACAATGTGATATTGACTCTGCTGACTCTTATGATATTTTACAAGGGAAGACAAAGCTTGACTATTTATTCTTTTGGGGGAATTGAGTCTAATTTGAATCCCAGGACATCAGTCAACCAAATAGCAATATTTATTTATCCATCACTTCAGACTTCATCCAATATACAGATTTTGATGTCACAGGAATATCAGAAGTTAGTGTTCTGTTCTACTGCTTTTACCACAAGAACAGCAATTATTAAACTGTTTGAAGACCATGTATTTCAGTTCACTGATCAATTGATTTGATCATCTACGTGTTTGACCTGACATACATGTTTCAGGCACAAATTTTTATTTTCTCCTGTGGCAAAATTGATTTTGGAATTTTTGTTCACAACATGTTAGCCAGGTGTTCAGGTTTTAAACACACCTCCTTTCTTAGGGAATTGTGAGAGTGGCCAGGTTTGAAACTCAGTTCATTCTCTTCTTAAGTGGAATCAGGGCTCTTCCCCTTCCGGTGATAAGTAAATATGTCTCTTTTGTGTTATGAGTCTCCTCAACATAACTGCGTAATAAAAAGTTCTTTAATATACCAAACTCTCATCTCTGTCATTAGTAGCTACATGGATTTCTTTAGCAAGCCTTACATTCTTTATTGAACTGTAGATTAAAAACAAACTTCCTGCAAATATCTTAGAATTTAATATCTTTTAACAATAATCAGTCATTTGGGGCTGACAAGAGGTCTGAGGTGGATGATCCTTAAATTCTTAGGTGTATCAAAAAAAGTGTTTTGCAAAAACTTCTGCAAGACAAGCTAATGCATTTCAGATAGCTTTAGATTCAAACAAGAGCACTCTATATGCACAGTACTCAAATGGATATGGAACTCCTTTCAAAGATCTCTAGTGATGGTGATGCAACACAAAAATTTATTAGTTTCCATGTAATAGTTATAGATTTCAGAGGTGATGTTCATAAGGACTTCTTAAATAGATATCACAATTAATTTCCTTGTAATAGTTTTGAAGATTATGATATTATTACATGTTGAATGCAGCACGTTAGTGACAATGTACTTCAGGGGCAAAGCTGGGATTATGTTAAAATAGCGCTTATTGTCACAAAAAAAGTCTTGTAACCAACAGGTGGCAGAAAAAAAAAAGGAAAAAGAGTGCACTTAACAATCTTATGAAGAGAAACAGAAGTACAACATACTAGTTTCTCACTGATTTATCTTTTCTGAGACCACTGATTTAAACAGAGACCAGAGATTTAAACAAAAGGAGGACAATGCAAAGCAGATAGGACCTACAGCTTTGTTTGTTTTATTTTTTCACAATATGGTTTTGCCAGGGAGTTTTTGACTGATAAGATGCTAAGGCCTAATGCTTATCCAGTCTCTCAAAGGGCGCACTGAATGGATGACAAGAATACCCTGAGATGCAACAGTTCATACTAGAACACTCACAAAAAATATTAACCGTCATGCCTGAAGTTTAGATGCAACTCTGTTAGGAACAGAAGGAAGTGTGGTGGGCATATTTTCATGCACAACTGGATATATCTTCCTTTAAAGCTTTTAGTACTGATCTCTAGAAATGGAATATTGCACTGGATAAGCTATGAGTTGGAAACTCGTGACAATTTTCTTAATTCATGGCTGCACTATTGCTGTTGCCTGAGTTTGAATTTGCTGTGCTACTTGGAACAGCAATAAAATTACCAGTGACAGAAGATGGTGTGTATGTGTATGTGTGAAAGAAATTACCTGTCTCTACTGACCAGAAGCAATTCTTGGTTTCATTTACAAGTGACTTGTTTTATTGGATGTAATTTAGCGCAACAGTGAGAGATGCTCACCATCCAGCTCATAGCACTTACTGCTTTGGAAGGGGAACAAGTTGATTCTGCTTACCAGGATGATTACAGTTTCTAGAAAAGCTATTTCCACAGAAGCCATTGATTATTCATGTTTCAATAAAAACAAATGGATGAAATGAAGGTTCATAGTTTAAGAAGGAGAAGCCAGAATGCAAACAGAGCCAAGCACTGTCCACTTATCTATTATGCAAAAAAGTGACACTTCAGTGGCATAGATGCTTCTGCCTCAAACTATGAGTCTTTTGCAGATGGTATCTAGGAAAGCAGGTGCTCCCCAACCCAGTGCATGGGCTAAAGGAGAATTCTGAGTAATGGTCTTGAACACCATGTACTCAGACATAAGATATTTATTTTCACCTGTATTTGCAAAGAGATCAATTTGAGACATAGATTTAGAGAACCTGGGAAATATGTTGAAAATACAGAACTCTAGGAAATAGGCTAATAGCTTTTCCTCCAAACTAACCAATCTGTATTGAATGGGTATACAATTAAAGTGAGATTACAGTATATTTGTTACATTATAATGGAAGTCCCATGCTGTTTCAATTTACAAACTGATTTTGGGGGAAAGTAGACTTCAAGGGTACTCAAGTTTTTTCATCAGTCTCAGAGCAGCAGGATTCTCTTCCTACAGCAATTGGCAGTGCAGCTACTAAGAGCACTGGCACTGAGACATTGTAATTGGACTTAGAATAAATCACCGTGCCTTTTAGATGACTGGAAGACACACAAATTACTTCCCGATATATCACTCTTACCATCAGTGGAGCATATGGTGGCTCGATGATGTTTGAAGCTTTTCTTCCAGCCACAAAGACTACAAACCTTTGCTATAATTGTATCAGTCCTTAGCACAAAACAGAGCCTGAGGGGACTGTAGAGCAGGCTGGTTGGACCACTGAATGGAGTGCCATATTTTAAATAAAGACAACAAAAATAAATGAAGTACCTTCATAATTGGTGTCATGTTGTGAAAACTGTGTAACTTTCCACTTACAAAGAGGCTGAACTGTGGAAAAAAGACTCCATTCTAAAAACAACACTGTAAAAACATAAGGAAATCAGAAAATACATCATATACTATTGCAGAAATACCAGAAAGCAAAAAAAGAAGAGATTCTGCCATCGCCAAATCAAACCTGATTCGTTATACATACAGAATAAATCAGAAGAAAAACTTTCCTCATGCTACTGTAATGTTTAGAGACAGAAGAATAAAATTGACAGAGCATGACAATGCTTTTTAAAAGAATCTTCTGCTTCAAAAACTATTCTCACTACAGATATTACTGTAATATGTTTTTTCAAGATATTACTGAAGCCAAAATCAGTGTATAAATATTCCAAAAATAGTTTCACTGATAAATACGCAATTTTGACTGATAATGTAGTTATATAATTCATGAAAGTGGGGGATTTTACTGCATGCTTAAACAATAATTTGGATTTCTTATATCAGTGGTTGATAAATTACTATTAGAGAGTGTTGTGATAACTAAATATTAAAGCACCGCTATTTATACTGCAAAGCTTACTTTAAAGTTGAATAAGCAAAAAGTGAAATAAGATGTTACAGAGAACACAGCAGGAGCTTTCAGCACTTACTAAATAATATGGTTTGGAATTTCACATCAAAACTGCTTTTTTTGCCATCACGTACAAACCAGGGATTAAGGCATGACTAAAAAAGTCAACACTTGATCGGTTATCAAGAATGGGAATGCTAAGAATGATAAATTCCAAGGACAACTACAAGTGCATAGGTGCAACAGGAGGGCTGAGATTAAACTCAGGTAATATGAGTTTAGAGGATTCCTTCTAGATGTCTTAAAAATAAGTCAAGATATAAAAGAAGGTTGTATGTGAAGTATGAGCTTTAAATTCTTTTTCTAATTTCTTAGTTTCCCTGAATTGCGTCAGAGAACAACTACTATTTGTAAAAGTAGTGCTACAGTAACTGTAAGGATGAAAGCATGTGAAGAGGGTAACATTTCCAGAGAAAATTATATCTCCTTTAGCAAAGATAGGGAGGAGGGAAAAAAAACAAACCAAACCAAAAACCAACCAACCAACCAAACAAACAAAAAAACCCCACCACATCTGGATTCTCTCAATCATTTCAGCTAACCTAGAGATATGACCTCTCTTTACAAATCTTGCTTCTCCATTTTTACTTAATTCATACAGATTCTTTCTTGCTTCCTTACATAACTGCTTAACCAGTGTAAGTCTTTAAATCTTTCATTGTAAGTGAAATCCCTCCTCATCAGTCATCATAATTTCTTCTTTCTCTATTTTCTTCTCTCCTTTTTCTTCAATTTCAGTGTATCCTTACTGAGAGTCAGGGAACAGAATTGCATCCAGTACTCAATATGTGGGCACACATATGAACATTTTCCATTTTGTTCTTTATGACTTTCTTAAATATCTCTAACATTTGGACTTTTGAAAACTACTGGAAATGCAGAGGCCGTACTTTACAGTCCTAAATCAAGTTTTATTATAAGGCCATTTCATCTCTTCATATGCATAGAAAATGGGATGGGTGTATGTTTATGTAGGGAGGTGAACATTTTACATTAAAATTTCCATTTTTCATTGTAGAATGTAAATACATTCACAAAATCAATCAGAAGATTGAGGTCTGCTCTTTCATTGGTCTAAATAAATAAATAAATAAAAGATGCTTAGTTTCAGCTTAACCCATTTCGTTATTTTTCCTGGTAACAACTTCATTTTGAAATATGTCATAGGAAATATGTGAATAGAAAGTTAAAAAACAATAAATCAAATAGCTACTTAGACTTGATATCTCTTTTTCACTTGGTTATTTGTTAGTTTGTGGGTTTACATCAAAGCTTCTGATTTATTCTTTAAAGGAAGTATTCAGCAGAAAAAGTGACAACACAAACCAGTAAAAAACACAAAAAACACCAAATAAGGAGAAACTTTTAAATAAACATATGCACATCAAAGAAGAATTAAAAATTAAAGATTGATATTAGATTGGATTTGAAAGAACATAATTTACCTGAGATTTATAAACCTCTCATAGCAGAAAAACTTTGCCAGCTGAGTCAGTTCTCAGGACACGGTGATGGAAAAAGTTTGCATCATCATTTTCTACAACTGCTGGCTACAGAAAGAAGAACTGATGAAATAATCAGGAGACAAATTACTTTCCTACTTCAAAACTAGCACTGAATCAAGAGCAAACCGAAGCTGTCAGGTCTATGCCTCCATTCTATGAAGCAACCACACAATAGAAAGCTGTTGCTATTAGATACAAGTTGGTATTAAGTGGCTGTTCCATGTCAGCCATCCAACTGAACTTCTTGTGAAAGGCTGTAGCAGTGTAGTTTTTGAGCTAATGATTTAGAAGATTTATCTTGTAATTGTCCTTGTAGCACTCCATGTTCCTCCAAGTACATGGATTTATATATCAGCACAAATGAGAAACACTGTTGAAGGTTATTCCCTCTTTTTCTAGCACATTTTAACCTGTGGAAGGAAAGGCTCAAGAACTAACCACAAACACTGAAACTGTGCTTTTACACACAAGACTCTATCTGTTTATTACAGAATTTCTTACAATTAAGAGGAGCGTTGTTGGCTTGCAGTGGGTTTCTGTCAACATAGGACCCACTCCCTTTTACAGTACACAAAGAACTTGAAGATTTTAGCAACGAATGATGAATATTCTGTTGAATGTCTCCCTCTATCTCATCTGTGTCTAACAGGAACAAACTGGCTGGAAGTGTCACATGAATGAGGAAGAAAGACAAAAAAGTCTGTATGAAAAATCTGTAAGCTTTCTACATGCAGCAGGTATTATCTCTTTAAAATGTACAAATACATCATCCCTAATCAAAATACACCCTAACTCAAGACTTTCCATTAAAGCAAATTCTCGCATATATTTTTTTGATTAGGGAAAGGAAAAATTATTGAGACAAACATTTTTCTTTTTATCTTTGCAGTGTTTTTAACTCTGCACAAAACCACTGGCATCTCAATTCCTTTGTGTTTCCCTAATGAGTATATAATGACTTCACTTAAACACCTCATCTTCCTTAGAACTGTTGATAAAATTCTGAAATTCCCTTTTGTTTTACCATCAGCTAAAAGTACTTACACAGCCTCTGATTTGAAAGGTTGCATGGTCTCTTAAGAATAGCAGTACTATAAGTACCTGTGTCACATCAAATTTTTAAGCCATAAGTTCTTGGCAAATATATTTTCATTGCTTTTCAATCTACTGTAAAGTCAGCTAAGCTTCCATATAGACTGTTCCTTAGGTTAAGATTAAAAACAACACAAAAGATGCTCTACTGCAAAGCTGTTGCCTCTGCTGGAGCTCTACAGTAAAGAGAAAATTGTGCATCAAATGGAAAAAATCCAAACAGTTGCATGGGGGAAAGAAGAGGTGAATACCTCCTAAATTAGCCAGTTATGACAATTATCAGTTCAGAAATTACGTGAAAATTCAGTGTGTACTTTTTCCTTGTTATCTCTCAGAAGATTTTCTGAGTGGCAATAATATGCTCTGTTTTATTGTTGGCCCAGCTTCTCACTGTCAAATCTCACAAAAGTTTGTTCTCTAGCAAAGGAATCAGGAACTGTACCCTCAGTAAGTCCTATTCTTCACAGGTTGTTTAATGTAGTTTTGGTTTAATCCTCTTCAATAATGAATAATTAATTGCTTTTCATGCCGCAGGGCTTGTAACAAAGAAGGAAATCAGTATCATGACTTTTTTCTATTTTATGAGGTGGCTGTCATTTACAGGGAAAAAACAGTATGCTTTGACTGAGAGACACAAGACATTACTTTGAGCGTGAATTATAACAAGTATATGCTTAATGAGCAAACAAGATTGAAAATATCTTTTTCCATAGACTATTTATTGGCATATTGTATGTTATACTAATTAGACAAATTAAACATCCTCTTTCTTGATTTCAAATCTGATAATATCTACTAAACATATTTGACATTTCAGCAGAGATGAAGATAACAGGAAACACGAGTGCTCTTTAACAGATTTCATTTTTCATTGTAGAAAATAAAAAATATTAACAATTTTTTGCATATATTACTGCAATCAAATATGTCACCCAGGTCTTCATCACTCTGTGGTGGGCACTGATCTGGTTTTTGTGCTATGTCTGTGTTAAGGTGAGAGAGAGCTGGAATGCTTGGACAATTACGACTGACAGAAGAGCTATATTTTGAGTCTCCACCATAGACATCCTCCAAGCTCCTTCAAAAGCCAGCTGACACTTCGTGTCAAAACCTTTCCAGCTGCAGTGTGATTTTTAGCCTTTAAAACAAGTGGAGTGTTGGGCTTGTGATAGAGTCTGTTACAGGTGCAAATATTAAGGATAGATGTGATGAAAGACCTGGCCAAAAGGACATGCTTTCTAAGAGGTTTCAAGCAGTTCTGGGTAGAACAAATGCAAAGGAAAATTAATCACAGATGGCAAGTCTTTTCACCAGGGATGGAGATTTTTGGCCTGAGTCTGAGGGTGAAGCAAAGAACTAGCTACTTGCAACCCTTGATACCAGGGCATAGACCTGGAGAGAGGGAGGAGCTGACAGCAGTGGCTTTTGGGAGCAGCATGGGCCAAGTCCGCTCAGACAGCCCACAGCTCAGCACTGCCGAGAAGGGCATGGTGAAGATTCAGACCCTGCATAGCCTGTAGAGTTGCTCACCTCCAAATGGGCTCCAGACCCCTGAGCACTCTCCACTGGGAGTGTCCATTATTGAGGCAGAGAAAATCCTGAGTGTATTCACACCTCTGTGGACAGTAAACCCATAATATGTTGCATTATTCAGGGTGATGCCTTCATGGGATCACTGGCAGCAAATCCTCTTTTTAAATGTTCATATAAAAGAAGGAGGAAGTGGTGTCTCATATCCCAAATGCAATAATCAAATGGTTACAGCTCTGAGAAAGCATGACTCGCCTCCACAGATGTGCCCTGACCACTAGGCAATAAGGAAAAAATGCAGCCAGACACCTTTGCTAAACACTCTTGCTAAACCTGTGCTAGCTGAAGAAAAAGAGAAGAAAAAAAAAAAAAGGAGTTTCTTTGGGATAAAAGGAGAAACTGTAATCCTGTAAAACAGCAGATTACTGGTTTGTAGTCACCATTTCAGGCAGTGGTTTTCATTCTAGTTAATAAACCAGAGTAAAATACCAATTCAAATGAACTTGATATCGCAAACAAAAATGCTTCTTTGAATTGAAAGGATTAAGGAATCGGACCTGTTATGTCTAAGACAGTTTTTGAAGGCATAATTTTTCTGCCATCAATAAATTTCATGAGGAGTAATAGTATCAAGCAATAGTCCAAGTATTTACACAGGAACTGACTAACTGGGATAGCAGTGATTCATCATGTGATATATAATTATTGTCTTCTTTTGGATACAGTATAGTACTGAGGCCACCAGGACAAACGTCCACTGTTATAATATGTGTGTCTTACTTCACCACTGTAGAAAGCTAAAGACAGTGAGGGTGACTGATTATTTTCCAATGAAAACTACTCCTTGTAGGCTAGAAAGCACATAAAAAGATTCCTAATTCAAACATTTATTCTCCTTTTAGTTATTCAGTTTGCCCTTACAAAACTGTAGTTTTACTTGATACCAGAACTCATTCCATGCTTGTAGGAGTGCTCCAAACAACAGGTAGTGTACTGTACCTGTACTTTGGCCAATAACCCCAACCAACTCACAGGTGTTAGTTACTTCTCAACAACAGCCCATAAGAACTAAAAGAAAAGGAAAGCTCTCTTCATATTATTCGTGCAGTAGATTTTCAGGTGTGACAAATGAGCAGGAGGAAATTCAGCCAAGTACTTCTTAGTTCCTACATCTGGCTGTGTGCCATGATCATGTCCCAGCTGAGTACAGAGTGAGAGTCCCCCAGGTGTGTACTCATTTCTGTGTTCCCTTTCCCATCGCATGTCCACCTCTACTGATCACCTCACACTTTACTGCAGTATTCATTGAAATGAAGCCTGGGAATGAGTGTTAGAAGGCAGACACAAATCTCAGCATGCGAGACAGACACAACCTTCAACAGGTGTGTGCTTTTCTTAGAGGCCAGAATTAGTGGTCAGCCAATGCAGATTTAAAAAATTTAGTCTGTAGCATGTAGCATGTCTGTGCAGTAGCATGCCTTTCAGACTATGACTATATTACGAGTAAACATACCTGTCCATAATACAGTGCAGACCTTTTAAAAGTGGGCTTGTTTTGTTATGTTTTGTTTTGTTTTTTAATGTTCCTTTAAAAATCTTTAAAAGCATCGAAATTCAGCAAGAAAATCAATGCTAGGTTCTGCCTGGATTTAAATTAAAGCTTCATGTATACTTCCTTTCAGCAGTGTAATCCTAAAGGGATAAAAGAACAGTGATTCTTTTAGCACAACACTTTCAAGATCAGGCAGAGAAGAAAAATGTCTTGGGTAGTAAGTGCTCCTATCTGACTGCAAAAATCAAAAGCCTGTAATCCAGCCTTAGTGACAAACTGAAGAAGGGGCTTTAAAATCTCTCCTCTAGTTGCTTCCCTGCTTTCATATTCCAGCATCATATCAATGTTTTCTGTGACGAATCCAGCTACAGCCCAATCTCCTACATTTCTCAGTCACTGAAGTACAGCTGCACCATGACACCTTCTTGGTGTTATATGACTCCTGGACAAAATGTACCATCAGTGTATCATAAATCATTTCAGCCAGTCTCTCACTGGCTGTTCCTGTTGTTGCTGACTTCTCTGTATTTTGCTGCATATACAGACACTGAACAGGGAATGCTGATATATCTTCATCCTAATTGTTTATGACCCTTTCACAAAGATCTCTAAATCATGACTTTTGGGTACACACAGGTTTTACTACTGCTTCTCCATAGTATGCTATTCTCCATAGTATGCCCTTCACATTTCTAAAGATTTGAAGTTGTTTTGGTAACCTTAAAGGAACTGTATCACCAGGAAATGTCAAACATTTGTCACAAGATTATTAGACATTTTTATAAAAACATCGATGTTAATAATTACTACCTTCTGCATAGCAGTGTGAAAATATAATATCTTACCTTGTGCAGGATGTTCTATAATGACATAAGCTTGCATGTCACTCTTCAAATGAAAGTACAAATTAGCAGAGGACAATAAATGCATAAATTGTACACATTTATCGCAGAGGAAATACTCATTACTGAGGATTGAGTGAGATGAAAACAATATCATCTTGTTCTAAATGATGTAGTAAAAGTACAACAATAGCTGAAGGTTAATAAATATAGAGATTTAAATAACAAATTTCCTATAATTTTTTACAGTCAAGTATTGTGTGATCTTCTTGATAGCAAAATCTAAAAGGTTTTTCTTTCAAAGCTGATTCATGTAGCTTCAGCTCTTATGTTTTCCAGCTGATTTCAAATTTTCTAGTTCACTGACTGAGCGAAATGATGCATTACTTACTATGTATTGCACCAAACAGAAAATATCACTTGTCTATCCATCGAAATATGCGATTTATCTAAGTTTTCTTGGTTTGGGTATTTATTTTCCAAGAAAAATCTGTTTGGCCAATTATTAAAATATTTTTTGATAATTTATCTCTCTAAATGATTTGCCTTAGCTTCTCTTAATGATTTACTTCAGTGACAATTTTAGAGAGCAGCATTTGTGATATAAAAATTATTAATTGGATTGGCAGAATTTCAATCCATTCTTTATCCTTCATTTTCAGAAATGAGAGAGTTTGAAAAAGGGTTTGATCACAGTTAGAGTGTAAAGCTGAGGAGAAGAGATGGAAAATTAACCTAGATATAACCCAGACAAACAACTCAGCCTCACTGACTCGGGGCTCCATACTTGAGGTCTGGCAAAAATTTTTGCTTTGAAGTTCCTAGATATAAAACAACACAAAACTAAGCAGGATAGACTGGCCATGAATAAATTCACTCTAACAAATAGATGGTTACTGATGATCAAAGGAAAAAAAGTAGCTGTTTTTACATGAAGTTTGTTATGCTTTTGTCAGTGCTATATAAAATGTATCTGTGTGAAGGATCAAGGGGTACGTTCTCCAGTACAAGGCCTTGGGCTGAAGCATAGAAGAGGGACATAAGACCATCTTCAGCAAGGGCGGTTGGCACATTGTCCTCGAAATTCAGTCCTACACTGGTTGTCCTATATAGAGACACTGCTTCAAATAAGTGAACATGCAGCATGGCAGTTCATGTAATTCAGATAACTCAGTGGGAGCAGTTATTGTAGAAAAGACCTCAGCTCTCAACAAGGTCAGAATAATGCTGATAAGGCTTGATGAGCCAGAAGTTCCTTCTGGCCCTATGGTTCTTTTCCCTATGTATTTGATGCTCAGGGATGTCACCTAAGGAGTCATCTATTATAAAAGCAATATTGCTCAGTAATACAGACTAAAATAAGAATTGCAAATCGGTTAATGGATAAGAGATCACAAAGGGTCCCAGTGATCATTTTTTCTACCAGCTAAGTTGAAAGATTTTTGTGACAAACACTTTTTTTTTTTTGTTTTCCCCTCCCTCAGCACTTCCTTTTTAACATGCACAAGTATTACACAGATGTCCTCTGTGGCTGCTCAGTACTCCTCCTTTTCCTTCAATCTCACCTTTCTTTTGAATGCTGCATGTAATCTAATGCCTGGATTTCTTCTACCACATTCAGAAAAACAAAGTACTGATTAAAAATACAGAATGCTCTACAGAAAATAGATACAGTAATCAAAATGCATTTGTTCATAACGGCTCTTCTTCCCCTTCCAAACTATAAAGGACTTGAGTCCAGCCTGAGTCACAAAGGAAAAATATTGCCTAGTCTTCTCTCTATCTGCATTAAAATGCTATTTTATTCTGCACCTGCAGCTAGCAAATAAATGGAGAGTATTAACTGACTGAATCACTAAGTCCTCAGACGTCTTTCTCTGTCAAAGACCTTCACTGGCATTTCAATTAATTGATCTGGGCAGATTGTCTGTGGCTGCTAAATACTGTCATTTCCTTAAAGCTAACACATCTTGTTCAGCAAAGATGCTGTTGTCAGCCAGGCTTGAGTAGCAGCGATGCAATCCAGGATATTTTCTACCAGTGACATCAATTTCTTGCCTGATGTTAAGCTTGATAGCTTGCTTCCTTCTGCCGTTAAAGATCTCAGTGACAGACTATCACAGTGTAAGCTCTTCCCTTCATTTACTTCAAAAGTGTCTCCTTTTACTTGTGCGCCAGTCCTGTCAAGCTGCAAGAAGTGCTTTTTTGAATAACACATTAGAGATAGTGAGGAAGTAGCTGCATTTATCTTCTTGATATTGAAACTCCTTCCTCTATTTAATCTTTTCCATTCTGTAACAATCCTTAAAATGAACATCTTTTTACATACTCTCTCTGAGCAAATAAATAAGACTCATGTTTGTGCCAAGGGAAGTATTCACATACACATTCACATACCTCATGGGAAATTCTTCAAGAAAAGCAACATAGAAACACCCAAGAATAGCCATCACTAGTGAAAGAGTCAGTAACAAAAGCACATGTCAGGTATCTTGCTGTGCCATAGATGCTTACTGGAGGATAAGCCATATTTTAAAAGCTAAATATTAAGGCTGAAAATGGGAGCACAGTCAGAGTATGGGAGAGGACTCTGCAGCTAAACAGCAGCCAGGATGTCCATAGGACTCTGGGCAACTCATCCTTCACCCATGCCACACCATCCCAGTGAGCAGCCTCAGCCACGCATCTGCTCTGCCTCAAGAGTGCAACAGATCTGAACTTGTGCTGATGGAGTGGTTTGAGGAGACTCACATGTCAAGTCCTATGTAACCACAGGTAACAGAAAAGAGAATAGGTCTCTCTTATGTGAAATTTAGGAGCTGACAATTATGGCTAAATGAAATTAAAGTATTGCCTTAATCTTTACTATTTCACAATGACTCGCTTAATCAACAACCTCTAACACCTTACCTAAAAATCAGGCCTCTCTTTTTAGCTTACAGTAGGAGCAGATTGAAATACAATCACAGCCATACTTTGTTTACAACTGGATTGCCTCATGAATGCTAAATAATTTTTGAAGTTCTGAAAATGAATGGTCTCTATTTGCCTTTCTATTAGCTGAATGCAGCATATGGGTGTCTCAAATACTGAGCTCTCCTTCTTCTTTTAAGAATTTTTTCAAGTTGCATCAGTTCTCTGATACATGGAGATGCAAAACCTTGTTTTGCATATCTTTTTCCCATGCCTGAAGATACTGGCTTTGTGGTGACTGTTGTAGATTCAGTATGGTGGCAGCAGCTTGTGGCTGTTTATTCCTAAACTCAGCCTTTGCTTTACAAAGACTTGCAGAGTGACTTCTAGGAAGGTAGTGATTTTGGGAGGCTGGAGTCAATTTAACGCAAAATTTCTCAGGCACCTGCAGTCATTCATTCCCTGGGTTTGCTTCCAGTTCTCTAGGTAAGCAGCACCTACCTTATAAGAATGTTATAAATGGCCCTGATCCTCCAATAGCTTATTTGTGGTTTTATGTCATATATTTAGCCTATATGTCTTAGATTTCTCTGGTGTAAATGAACACAAACCCTGGGTCTTTCAGTCTCACTCACTTGGAGGTGGCTCTCTATCACCCATCTTTGGCAAACTGAAGCAACCCTGCCCCTGTCCTCCTGAAACCAGATCTGCTCCTCAGAAACGTCTCAAAGCTGCCCCAATCCTTTGTGAGTTTCACTGAAAGTTCAAAGGCAAGCAAACACCACATGGCTTGGGATTTTTAAGTCTTTCCTCCCTATTTTTTTAAATTCTGCAGCTAAAAGTAAATCTCTGCTGGCATACCTTTTTTTCAGCATATCTGTTGTTCAGCTAAAACTTAGTCTTTATGAACACTTGCTTCATTAATTTAATTCTTTACCTTCCTGACAACAGGTGGAAGGAGATGCAAGTATGAGTTGTGTCTTGTCAAGGCTCACTATATATTAAAGTATTCAGTAAAATATTTTAGTTTACGTGAATTAACAGGAAGTATATGGAGCACTACTTGAGATGACCACATCTCGTACAAAATGCTACCTACTTTTAAGAATACTGCTAGAAGATAACTTCTGAGAGATTTCTAAAACTGTTTTTATCTAATGCTTTATTTTAATTGAAGTTATTCAGATTCTAATCATGCAGCCTTTAAATGCTAATATGCAATATGTTGAGAGTACAGCAGCAATATTTATCTGAGTATCCAACAGTATTTATATCTTATTTCTGGTAATGCATTTAACGTGTAAGTAAAATGTTCCATTAAGAGCTCCTGGAGCTCTTCAAAATGCAAACCTTATGTTTCATTAGCTATAGCTATATCCAGAGCATTTTCTGGAAATGGGTTACCAAATCTTAATTCTTGTCACCTATAATATAGATTAATTATTTAAAATTAAACCATTTTATCCTCAGGGTCCAACAGACAGAGCTTTGCCACTGAGCTATCTGAATCTATTCATGGAATGACTCCTAATTCCATACAGATTAAAATACATAATATGCTGACTATTTTATAGGTCTTCTAACTGATTCAGAATGCCTTCTTATATAGCACCTGATTCAGACTGGGGTGATATTGTAATGATATTCATAGTTGTGGATATGTCCCTCTGAACAAGAATTGTATTTAATATTTACTAGAGAGTAGCAATACCTATTCCATTCCAAGAAGATGCTGTAAATTTTGTTGGGAAAATAGTACTTCTAAGAATTTATTTTAAGGTTGCAATTAAGTGGCTTACAAATTTTTGCAGGATATATGTGTTTATATATACTGCTAATCACAATGATTTGGGCTATACTATTAATATTTTATCATCTTGCTGAATAATTTTATGGTTGATATAGTAAGAACAAGAACTGGAAATGATGCTTTCATGACGTGATTTTCCTTGACTTTCACAAATATGTATCCGTTCAATAGGTACAAGGGATTAGTATGGATTTGTTTATAAACCTATTTTACATATATAAGCTTCGACATTTCCAAATTCTTTCTTCAGTCTCACCAGAATACCAGTTTTTCTACATTTCCCTTTCTTAGGATCCAAACTCTATCTTCACAGCTCAGCACAAAGCAATCTCCATCCTACCTTTTCAGCTTGTTCAAAACTTATTACTGACTGAGATGTTTCTACTTTCAAAATATTCAGAACAGTGATGTGATATACAAAATTTCAGTCCTTTGTCAACAATTTTATGGCTTTATGGGCTTTGTTTGATACTTCCTACTGACAGAATTATGCTGACTGCTGAGCATGATTTTTGAAGGGGAGATCATAGGGAAGTTTAAAGTACTGGTTTGTATAATTCTCACACACTTTCTCACAGCATAGAATACTATTAGGGCAACTGCTGGTTTGTGAGAAGAAAAATAGTATGTGCATTTTTCATGAATAAAAGAAATAAGTTCTAGAAAGCTTTTACTTGAGATGACATACTATTCATTTCTCTAACAATATTTAGAAAACAGTTGTTCAAGAAAATATTTGTGAACCCTGAAAATTTCATTGACTTTGGCATGAGTTATAGTTGCCTCTTATTTGCGTTTGCAAACTATTAATATTCAGCAAACACTTGCAAATGCTAAAAAGATCAGTGCATGATCAGTACCTAAAAACCTGATGATGTAAAAGGGTTACATTCTCAAACAGCAACCAAATTCATGTCACCCAAAATACAACTCTGAGGTAACCTGCAAACATCCAGCAAGTGAAATAGAGATGTAGAGCCCAACTGTACTTAGAAGTAGTGGAAATTGAAAGGTTAACAACAATTTGAGCTTAGCAACAATGGCCCAGCATAACCTGAAGCTAAATTATGCAGCAGAAAATCTTACAGGACTCAGTTTCCAAGTGCCCACTCCTTTGCTACAAGCTGCCTGGAAGCCACTGTCATAAATGCGGCCAAAAATGAGCTGAAGAATTCAGACTGTTATGTCTTACAGAGTTCAGGGTTGGTTACATTCGGTGGCCTCACTGGCTCTAGTTAGTAAGAGAAAGCAAACAAATAAATCCTTTTAATACTGTTGAGCTGTGGGGGACGATAAACATTAGAAGTGCCTATTTAGATCTTTGGCTTAGTGTGCTCACAGAAATCTAAGGGATCCAACTGGTACTGAGAATGCCCCTGTACTTTGAAGGAAATGCTGATTTAAATAAAATATTTAGTAAGTACTATTCATAAAATTTACTCAAAGGCACAGTGAGGTACTGTTGTGTTAATAATTATAAAATAGCTAAGAACATATTAGCAAAGGGATAGTTAATCACAAACATCCACGCATTAAGCAACACCATATAAAGAATCATTTTACATATAAGGAGGAAATAGATTATATTTATTGCAAAAATATAAGTCCTAAACTCAAGCTGCGTTTCTTTCACTTGGAAACTCTATTAATTTAAAGCGAATAGGCAAATTAGTTTGTTTTTCTTTATTTCTATATGTCTTTTCATCTCAGTTGGCTAAAACCCCTTTCACTAACTCCCCCAAGTAACTATTCTATTTAAGCAATTTTTGTTATCATTTAATTGAAGTTACTTTTGGGATGGAAGGTGTTTAAAAGTGCACAAAACCAGTGAAGACTTCAGGATACAAAACATAGTAAATGCCTTTGACAACATTAAAGGACCTGAAACAGGAACAAAAATTCCTACATACTCATTTGTCCTCTAGTTGTCTTACACCAGTAAAACATGCTGTAGGATGATCTTCAATGTCAGAAACGGGTAAATTCTCAAGACTAATCTAATCCTTAGAAGACAGTAGTTACCCATTCAACCTTACAGGAAAACAGTACTTTAAACAGAGTTGTTTGTTTTCTACACAGCCACTGGGACCACCCTTTTCAGTATTTTTACAACAACTTTTTACTTAACTATTAAATTATCAAATTAAGCTTGTCAATTGCCACCAGAAAATAGAGTCAAACATGACCAAACCAGAGGGAAAGAAGTTTGCTTGCTTTCCCAGCAATATTACTTCACCTTTAGGATTTCTGGACTTGTTCCGCTAAAGAAAGATACCCACCTGGGACCATCTCATCCTGTATTCTTGCACTTCTATTCTAAGCCCATACTCTTGCAGGCCACTTACACTGAAACCAGGTCTTGAATATTATTTTGAAATTCAGGCTTAATTAAATCCCACTTCTGGTGGTTGTATTACAGTGGTGTTTTATCCAATTTGAAGTTGTATCCTCTAAGTGTGCTCCCCAGCCGTCCTGTTTTGTGAAGTGAGATTATGGCACTGTGTACAGGTATGTCAGGAAAGAGAACTGTGTAATGAGCTGATGACACTGCCAAAAGGAATAACAGACATAACAGTGATAGAGCTTAGGCTATACACATGCTAGGCATTTACCCAAGAGAAAGATTTCAAAGAGTGCCTGGATTCTATCCGTGAGATAAATTAATATGGAATTGTATGCCTGCATTATTCATATTCTGGGTAGATTGATTCTTTTGTGTTTAGAATTCATCAGGTATATTTTGTTACTTACAGTTTATAATCCACTAGCTGCAAAAAAATAGAAACTCTATGTGTAAAACTCAGGGGATGTAACCTTCCACTTAAATGAGTTTAAGCTGTAGCATCAGCACAGATGTAGGTCATTGAATGTTTTTAGGAATCAGGCCAAAACCATTACAGCCTATCTGTTGGCATGAAATTCTGGAAAGGCAGGAGCCAACATGAAAACTCCAAATCTGAAGCTGGAGAAATGAAAAATACAAACAGCTGAGAAGTAAATGACAGGTTATGAGCTGAGGTGCTGTAGCGTGATTCTCATCAGACTTTTTTGAAACAGGCAACTCAATTCAAGCACAACTTTTGATATGACCTTAAGCAAAACCAATTCCTGTAGCTAATCACAGTGGTTTGCTGCCTCACTAGCAGTTGTGGTTGGTGTATAAGAGCTTCTTCATTCATCTGTTGTTCCTGGGTTTGTGGGGGTTTTGCTGTTCTTGTTGTTGTTTGGGGTTTTTGTTTGTTTGGTTGGGTTTTTTTGTTGTTGTTTTTGTTGTTTTATTGAGGTTTTGTTTGTTGTTTTTTTGTTTCTTCTTTTTTTCTTGTCTGGTTTTAGGTGTTTGTTTTGTTCTGTTTTTTTTTTTTTTTTTTTTTTTGTTTTTTTGGGTTTTTTTTACTGTAAAGACTTCAGGTGTGTTTGAAAAAGCATCCATTAGAAAGGCAGCAGAGTGACTTTGCATTGTAAGTAGCGAAGAGAAAATCAGAGATAGAAGCAGAGTCAAACACACTCGTTTGTGAAGTGTTACCTCTTAAAATAGCTGGCTAGCACACTCAGGAAACCAAGGCAGACATCAAGTGAGATATCAGGTAAATGCTTACATATTTCATTAGGACTAGAACATGACAGAATTGTACAGCATTCTGCATGGCTATTTTTGTTCCAGTATGCTAACAAGCCTAAGCTATGGACAGCTTGTGTCTCCTGATGATATTGCTTATGTGAGTAAAAATGATCATGTTTTTAAGTGTTTGTATGATTTAATGTATTTTCCTAGGCATATTTTAAAAATATTTAAAATGGGCTTGTTAGAAACTTTTGAACATTTTTTTAAATGTCGAATGAATCTATTATTTTCTGTATGATCTTAAGATTTAGCTTTAGCTCCATAAAGATCTTCTTCCACTAACATCTTGCTGAAAAAGCCACTTAAAGGAAGTTTCTCATGCAACATATACTGATCAGTGCAGAAGAATCATGAGAAAGTCTGCTTCTTTGTATTACTTTGAAGGTGTCAATATATCCACAAAGATCTTCCAGAATAGCATTTGAGTTTTGTAAAAATCATCTGAAACTCATTGTTTTAAAAATGCAAAATTTTCACATCAAATTTTAAAAATATTGTAAGAAACTGTTGCTTCTGGTAGAACAGAAAGAGCCCATATATTCAAAATTTTTAATTGTAATGCAGGTTAAGGTTATTAAGTTTGGTTGTGTTTATTACTTATAAAAGGGAACCAATTTTACATAATACTTCTTTTTCTTTCAGATGGGTCTTCACAAATGACATAATGAAAAAAAAAAATTGGTTGTGGATTCAAGCACTCCATCACCTTCTGAAACAAGAAAACAAATGTTCTTGTGAGGACGTCATTTACCCTGTTTATTCAAAATAATAGTTTCTTTTCATATTAATAAGTAAAATGAGAAAGATTTATCAGAGGTAGAAACGTCAGCCAGAGAAAGAGCAGAGAAGGAGTCTGAAAACCAGTTTTGATGACTGGTAATTTATGTTCCCCTTATTAACTGAAGCTATGTGGCTGTCACTCTAGTGAGAAAACATTTTGAAAAGTGTAGAATAATCAGTTGTACATTCAGAGTAGATGCAGATGGACTACACTGATAATTACATGTCCCTTGTCAAACATTAGGACATATGGATGTTGATTGACCCTTGATTTTTGTTTTTATTTAAAAACAGCTTGAACTGAAATACAAAATCCCACTGTCTTGGTCATTAGACAACCATCTAAACCAAAAATGGGCTGTTGCTTCTTCCAAACATTTACTTCTGATTTGTGAACAGAAGGGAAAATAGGTGTGTTGAGTAATATCCTGGCACCCACTTCCCTTCAAGGGCAGTTTCACAGCTGGCAAACACATTACTCCCTTGCAACACTGCTTTAGCAAATGCTCCTCTTCTGTCTGTTTTGGATGAGAGATGGCATATTGACTGTGTCAGGCTTGGAATCTGCACCTTCCTGAAATCTCATCAAAACCTAGTGCCTGAACAGCTTCGAGTCAGATGACAGGAGTGACAAAAGGGCCAGCCAACTGCTTGCGGCTGCCTGACTGGCAAACCATCGCTTCATTGTCAGGGAGTAATCAATTTGATAGGCCTTGTCACACAGGAAGATAAGTGATTTGGATAGAAAAACAACCAACAGACCTAGGCTTAGAGCAAAATACTAGTTGCTTCTAAGATTGTAAATTAGCATCACATTTAGGCATCCTGCCTTATTACTTGTATGAGATTATGAGTAGAGTGCGCCCACTCCCTTCAGGCATATGTTTGCTACCTTTCTAATGTGGTTTACAGCATAAGAAATTCTAATATCAGCTCAGATGTGCCACTTGGTTCCTTCCTTTGAACGTTGCAGTGACAGGAATCTGACCCTCATTGCCTTTAGTTGCTATAACTCACCCTTGTGAAGCAAACAAGGAGAAAGTGTAGATGGCAGCCCAAGCCAAATGCTTGCTTTTTGCCTCCTCAGGGCACAGACAAGGAGAGGCAGAGGTTTGGTCCCACCGGTGGGAAACTGAAGATATCAGAAGAGAGAAGTGAAGAGCACAGCATGTTTGTCTCTTTCTTTCTGCCAAGCAAACACACACTGAGCAGCTATTGAAAGGTCTGTGTCTGTATATGTCTGTGTACAACTGAAAAAAATATGCTTGCTTTCTCACAAAGTTAGTATACTTGAGGTAAGAGAAGAGGAAATCCAGTGGCTTGTCATTCCTGGAGGATAAAGTGTTGATCCAAACAGCCAACTTCAAAATGAGTGTTGTTTACCAAAGTCTATTAAGCAGGTAGAGTATTTCACTGAAAAAAATTGCTAGAAAATAACAGATGTTTCAGTATCACTTACAGTTGAATTCAGTGTTTGTAATACAGCTAATAAGAAAGTGAAACATCAGTGAGGTGTTTGGGTGCAAATTAGAGAATCATAGAATGTCCTGAGTTGGAAGGGACTCACAAGGATCATAGAGTCTAACTCCTGTCACTGCATATGACAGCCTCTAAATTCACACCATAATAGTTAGATCCAAATTACTCAGATGCACCTGACAGGTAGTCACCAGTGCTGGATAGTGATGCTTATGGTCCCACCTAACTCTCTAAAAGCTGAAGATTCCATGAATAGAGTTTTCCAAAACCCTGACATGTAGCCACCATCCTGGCAAGAGGAGGCACAAAGACCTCTAAAGGTCTTCAGACAAGGCGTTCTGCATTCAGGGGTCAACTTTGTAAGTGTGCTCAGCAATGTAGAAATTGTTGTTTTCATCAACTCATTAATTTCTACCCCACATAACAGCAGAAAAAATAGGTCCAGGGTCCTCATCAGCTTCCCCTAAATCACATGTCTAGGCTAGCTTAACCCCTGTGAAGGGAGAGTTATTTTGTGAGACGGCTGCCTAATACATAGCTTAATGGCCAAGCCCATTACATGGTTTTTGGAGCAGGGATCTAATGCTGTGCCTCCTGTCTTGCTTTGTTACTGTTTTTTAGAAATTAGTGAGAGAGGGTTTCCCTTTTTTTTGTCCCTTTCTCCCCAGCCCAGTTCCTATATTTCTTCCCAAAAGTGAGAGGGGAATATGTGACTCTTCCCAGACTGAGGAAAAGGAACTGAGATGCTGGGATGCTTGTTTTTATCTCATTTGAGTAAAATTGCAAGGAATTAGATCAGTTGCTCACAAAAGTTCATTTCTCATAAATGGACAGTGTTTACCATGTCCAAAACTACATTTCATTTTTCAGCTTTACTAGGACTTTTCCTAGGCTATTCAAAGGCATTATTAGTGCTATATGCAGTTTTTCAGAAGGTAAATCAGTTATCAAAACATACATGTAAGTTATGAGGAGGGTAAAAGTGGGTGGATATCTGCTCATTAATTCAGTGCTGAAAGAAATAAAAATGATATAAAAGCAAATATCATATTAAAATGTTACTCTTTACCAGCTAAGAGGAAAATATTTTCATATGTGTATATTGTCTACATAAGCTCTGGTGTACTTCATTAAAACAAGTATCTTCTATAAATAAAATCTAAGCTTGTCTGAGATTCCAGCTACACAATTTCAATATTTATGAAGCTCTGACGTAGAATTAGGAGTAGACTGTCCTTGCTGAACATATAAATAATAGATTCTGAGCCAAACCTGTTTCAACAGTGTTAGTTATATTCAAAACCATTGGCTACATTCAAGCTGACCAAAAATGCATTTAATATATAACACTTAGGAAACTGTATTTCATGCTCTTGCCATATGCCTTTGCGTAGCCAAGTAAATCCAAATATCATTCGTAATAACATTATATGCTGATGCTGGTGGGGGAGGGTATTTAATTTAATAATTTAATTTTTTATTTTCCCCAGACAGGATCATGTGTTTAGTAGCAAAGCTGGTGATAGTAAGATTTTCAGACATCTAAAGATCTACAGCTTTTAAAACAGTCAGGTTTTTAGGCTTCTTTTCAAATACAAATAAACACAATTACATTATATAAATAATGAGAAAAAAAATCTGACTTTTCATTGATCTCAGGTGAAAATAAATTGTTTAGTCTGTTGGAATTTTGTGAGCTAAAGGAATTACTTAGGCTGGGAGATACTGTACAAAAACCTGTTTATCTTTAATACCCGTGATTTCAATCTGAATTTTTTTTCTGTGTAATCAGTTGCTCATACAATATAACTTTTGATGCAGACAGCCATGTCTCCCTGTTTTATTTGGTCTTTGAACGGCTGGATTGTCTCTGATTTGGTGGATGTCTCTGATATGATTCAAGGAAGTTACAGAAGGGAAGGATGCTGAGTAGTGGGTGATTGTATATCAGTTTTGAAAATAACAACTTTTTTAAAAACTTTAATTGCAGTGAAAGTATTTCTATTTGAATCACCCTTAGTAGACAACAAAATGTTGTCCATTGTTCTAATGTCTGAACTTTAAAATGGATTTTGAAAAGTTTTAGATCATGCAGTAAAGAACCACAAAGGGCATTTCAGGAAAGAAGAAAGTGAATCCCAATTCACTACCAAAGAGCACACAGGAAAGGGACTTACAAGTACAGTAAGCAGCATATAAGTGTGTTTACAAAGTGAGGCATAAGAAAAATCAGAGGCTTTTTTTAACAATAAAATCAATTAAAATCAAAATGCTGAATACTGGTTTTCAATCAGCACACTGTTTCATAAATTAATGCAGAGTAGAGACACCAGTTTCCATAAGATTTGATGACTGAATTATCTATCCTTTTGAAACAATGATTTTTATTTATTTATTTTTGGGGGGCAGGAATCTGTTGGTATGGTTTAACAGCAGGGATTCTTTTGAATGAATTGCCTATAAAGGTAGTGATCTCTGCTTCATTTTTATACAATATAGCATGTCAGAGAGAGAAAACTAGGCATAAAAAATAAATAATAAGATTAAGTTTGAGAATTGATCCCTTTTTCTGTCTAATGATGGACATAGGTATTTTACTATTAGGTAAACACTGAATTTGAACTTCTGAGATTTTGAGTTTTGGAGGTATCTTTGTTGGCCTGTCTTAGGTATCCTTTTGCTCTGCTCCATAGCATGATATATGAGGTTTGAACTTTATTTTTTTTCTTCCATTAGAATTCTGTGGCATTTTGAGATCTAATTTCTCTGATCTTTGCATAGTTTTGTCTGAAGTAATAACGGCTAAAATACATGAAGTCTTGAGTCTTAGTCTCTATGTCTGTTTTCTTTTTTACTCTAAGTCTTACTAAAGTGGAGTAACTCTTCTGATGGCCTCCTTGTTTATTTCAAATAATCTTTATTTATACTACTCTCTTTCTGTTTGATTTTAATATTAGTATTTCCTCCATGTTTATGTCTCTGTATAAGATGCATCTACTTCTAATAGTATGAGTTTCTAGTAATAAGATTTTTGTGCTCCAAACCCCTTGATTTTACTGTACTTATCTCTGTCTTTTTAATGATATAATCCACTTTAATACATTACAACTTTATGTACTTTAAAAAAGATTTATATTCCAGCATAAATCTACGTGCCCATGCAACCTAATTTTATTACTCTAGTTTATCTTGTGGTTTTTTTGCCTTGCTTTCTTGTCTCCATCCCTCCAATTAAAACTGTCTGTGGTTTGTTTCAGGAAAGAGTTATAAGAGTGATCCAGGGAAAACTCTTTATTTAGCCCTGAGATTTATTAGACAATCCCAGCAGTCATTAAGAAGAACAATTTGCTGTGTCCTTTTACAGGTTGGTCAAAACCAAAGTAATAAAAAATTCATCATCCAAACTTGTTCTTTGGTTTAGAAGACACTTAGCATTGAAAGGAGTGGAAATATATTTCAGTCCAAGAACATTCAAATACTGTTCTTGCTACAGGGGAAGTCTCAATTATATATGTACCATTTGTGCCCAGCAATGTACCTTCCTGAAGATGCCTTTTGAAGCCAGGGCTTCACAGGACCACACATCAGCCTATGAGTCCTAGTAAGTGATTAGACTCACATCTGTGTCTTTGGAGAAAGGTGAAACAAGAGGCAGCTGCTAGAAGTCAGAGAAACCAAACAAAATTAAAAATTACAAGTCTAACTCACATGAGTATTTAAACCCTGGAATTAATATGCAAGATGCTGAAAGACTCTTTTTATCAGTCACCTTTTAAACATGTAATTGTCTTCACCACAGAGAATGATATTAATATGTAGAGGAGGTAATATTAAAGAGAACAGATGAGATCAGAATTTGTGAAGCCTCTTTTATCCATGAGGAGCATTGTATTCCAGTTGAAGCATCAAGTATCCATGCCTCAGGAGTAATGTAATATCATTAATCCATTCAAGTGGCATGTGGACTAAAAAAGTCAAAATATTCTAACCTAAGTCACTCCAAAATTCTTACCAACTTAAAATGCATGAATCACCAGCATATATAAAATGCGCTCTCATCCTCATCCTGCACAGTGCTGGGTGTTTTCATGTAAACAGAAAAGGGACTAGAACCCTTCTGTAAAGTCCCCATATCCCTTTGGGTCCAGAGCCTTCTCTGGCTGCAGCCTGCCATGGAACGAGTTGCTGGAGGACTGGTCCCCTCCAGGGAAAGGTAAGACCTTCCCATCCATGTGTCCATTGAAAAAGACAGGGCTAGTATTAGACTGTTAGAGTTGGAAGAAGTATGTAATTTCTTAGAATTATTATTAGAAGCACAAGTGAGATACAAATTTTGAGTACCACAGCAACTTTTCCAGACATTTAAAAAATTATTGTCTTTATTAGGGCAACTTTTTTCTTTTTTTAAAATTATCATAAGAAATTTTGGTAGTAATCAATTTCTTTAGTAAACAAGGTTCATTACCACTGCAAAGTTTCCATCTGTCGAGATGTTTTTTAAAAGTATTTTGTCACAAACTATAAATCCCTGATAAACTTTATAATATTAAATGATATTGTGAAATACATTGCCTTTCTAGACAATATATATAAGGAACAGACTCTCATATTTTAGAGTGAAAACAGCATTCCAAATAAAGCTGTAATATTTTTCCCTTTCCTGATGAATATAATAGTAAGTACAAGCTGCACTGTCTGATTGTTGTCTTTTGTGTGCACAAGAAAAATAAGAGTTGTGAAGAAAGAAGAAAAAACAATTAGGAGAAAAACCCACTATTTATTCAAAGAGACTAAATTAAGAATTAATTCAAACGTTATTAATCTCATTTGGGAAACTCCCACTGGCTTTAGTCATTTTTGGATCCAGCTCTTAAATTAGGTAATTAATATTCTGAATCACACTGACTCTAAGTACCACTTAATTTATGTTTAGGTATTCTTCTGAATTCCAGAGCATTAGGGAAAACTGCTGTGAGCAGAAGTGCCTACAGTGCATCTAAGACAATGTGCTGTTTTACTGTCAAAGCACAAATCTCATTTGTCTGTCTGCAAACAGGTTGCCTCCAGGTAATTAAATGAAACAGTAGTTGAAGGCAAAGTGGTCTCATGTTTCACTCTTTTAAAGAATCAGAACATTTTAACCAAGTGGGTTACAGTTTCTGTCTTCCAATATTACAGAGACTATAACCACATTATTGTGATACTCAGAATAGTTTCTTCAGATTCTTGGTAACAAACATAAGAGGGAAAATAAATAATGAGTCTCTGAGGCTGCGGGTGCCTCTGGACAAGGGGGGTGGTTTCAGTTCTGTAAGTTTCATGAGGTTCATACCTTTATACTTTCCCCAAAGTACCCGGCTCTAGCAATTCTAAATGAAAACCCAAGCAATGCTATTAGTATATGTTCAGTAGCTACGAAGTCACTCTTACAGTGTCAGTGACACATTTAGATGCATTTGAAATGAAAAAATGATCCAGAAGTGCAATACTCACTGTCTGTGAAAACTGAATGTCTCCTAGTGCCTTTCTTTGAATGTTCTGTGCTAGGGTTCATATCCCAGACTCTGCTACACAGTGCCTTCACTCAGCAGTATCCTTGGAAGAGGACCATGATAATGGCAATGATAGCCTTTGCCACAAAAAAAAACATAGGAATTAGTTTGTTCAGGGCAATTAGAAAACCCCAGTGCTTAGTGACTACTGCTCTGCATTCTTAATATCACTAAGTGGTCAGCCCTACCTGTTAAATCCTACCTAAAATAAATATTGGTACATGTAGATAGATCCTAGAGGGACCTTGGCGAAGTAATAAAAAGGCTAAGTACAGAATACAGTAGTACTTGTGACTAAGTAGAGTAAGAAGTTATGGGACAGAAGGGTAGAGGAGCTGCTCTTTGCTGTGGCCATACCCACAGGAGCCAGCAAGAGAATAGGGAGTGTGCAGAGGGAAAGTACAGTGCCTGGGACAATGGAACATAATCCACCTACCAGTGAATGGACAATCTTTTAGTTTTCTACTGCTCCCTGTCACTAGCTTCTTCACTTGCCGGAAGGGATATATTATATAAATTTGTATAGACTTACAGTCAAAGCATGATATCCTTTTCCTTCTCTGTGGCTATCTGTGTGGACCTTTCTCATCTCATTTCCCAAATACTCTGTAAATCTGGGAAGTTTGTTCTTCTATTCTACAAATGTTTGGAATTTTAAATTATTTTTTTGTTCCAGAATAAAATTAATGGAAAGCTTACAAGATGCTCTTCTGCAGTCATTTTAATTGACTGAGGGTTAATAATGACATGAGCACTACAGATGGAACAAGAGAGACTACATACTATGCTGTGTGATTATAGACTTAGAAGAATCATTTTCAAGTGCCTGTGTCAAGAGATACTTAAGATAGTACTACAAAAGATAATTAGCCCAAAAAGGGAGGCTGAGAGAGGAAAATTCCAGAGAAGCCAATAGCTTAGACAGTATCTGTGACATGACATGAGTTTGTGATACTCCATTGTGTGTTTGAGACAACTAGCTACAACAGAGATTTTTCTCCTGCTTTTTGCTGACTGAGAGCATTTCCAAACAAAGCTGGTGTGGGTTCTGGTGATACTTGCCTTCCTTTTCCTACCTTTAACCCCTCCCAAGTATAACTGAAAAAATTCATGCTAACCTGTTCATGTTTGGCACACAAATATTTTTGTGCAGATTCTAGTCTTGAACACAACTTTTCTTGTACCTGTTTTCCTTGAATTAGTTTATAATTTATAAATAAGCATTTGGGACTACTCAATCCACTAATCAAAGATGTTCTCAGTGATGACAACAATTATTAATGGTCTGATGAAGAAACAGTGGGAAGGGGACTGTCCAGTGCTTCCCTGAAGTTGTATTGTGTCTGCTGATGTTCCAGGAGCAAACATCTTCAGAAAGAGTTATGCTCAAAGAGTTGTTTAGCTTTCTCTATACCTTCTGCTTTTCTGAGCCTGCTTAATCTCTTCTGACACAACTACTTGATTATACATTTAGAACTAAGTAAAACTCATCACATATCAAAACCGCTATCAATTCTAAACATTGTCTCTTACTGTTTATTTTGAAGGGGGTTTTCAGCTTTCATAGTTTTGTTAATGGCATCTATTTTTCTTCTTTTGAACTATGGCCTCTGAATTTTTGGCATTGTTGGGTATATTTACTGGGAAATTTTTTCCCTAATCCAACCACCATTAGAAAACTTATCCCATGAAATCTGTAAAAAAGAAATTGGGGATTCACTCAGCTGCGGATCTGAGAGTAGTCATCCTGCAACAACGATTCTCCCTTCCTCTATGCCCTGGGCTACCAAAAAAGAGTCCAGTTTCAGGTGGTTTTTGCTTTTTTTCTAAGTTCTTCATGGACATGGACAGTGCTTTCTGTTGAGAGACCACCTGCTGCGAGTACTCTGTTCTTCGTAAACAGTAGAAATGCCAGACAATAAACTGAGGCTCATCAGCACCCAAGGCATAACCTGGGATCTCTTCTCAACAAGAAAACACCAGCATCCTGACTGCTGAATGAACTGAATCTGTTCTTGAGCTTAAATTTAAGTCATATAAAAAAAAGGACCAAACTGCAGTTCCAGCAGCTTATGGATGAGAAACGAGAGAAAAGACAAGAGAACAAATATGTCTTTTAAACTCCAGACACAGTAAGTTGCCCATCTACTGTGCTCTTACATGTTTATACCAATGACTCCTAATCTTTGAAGATATTAAAATAACAGGATCTCAGAACATTAGTAAACATATCTCTGTTATAACCCGTTTCAAACCACAAAGCAAACCTGATGTTATCTGAAGCTGTTTTATTCTCTGTCCTTCCATGTAATGTCATATTTTAACAACTTTTGTTTCTTCAGTAATGTCTTTGGTTATACTCACGGCCACATCCCAGTAAGTTTATTACCAATTCATGGCCGAGGCTGAATTTCTATCTCTAGAGAAGCAAGGCTCTTAAATGTAATTAGCATTCAAATAGGCCAATTATTTTATACTTGTGTATGCAATAAGATTTTTCCAACATTCAAAATGAACTAAATGCTTCAGTTCTCAGCTATAAGGCAAAAAAGATTAGTGGGAGTTGTACTGTGAATATAAAAATTAAACCATCATTAGCACAGTTGAATCAATTAAATGTGCCATCCTTACAACTTTAGTGTGCATCTGTTATGCAGATGCATAAAGCATAGCCTTTTCCCACTGTTAGAATTTACTAAAATAAAAATATTCTGCTCTGGTGAGATTAAAATAGTGAACAAATTCAGAGCACTGTGAATTGCTGACTAACCAGTACTTTCCTCTATAACCTTTGGTTCTTTAATTTTTAAACTAATAGATTGCATATTTAAGAAGGGGGAGGCAACTAAGAGGATCCACTTATATAAATTACAATCAAATCCTCTCCTTTCAGTGACTTTTAATTTTTTTCCTGAAAGATTCTTGGTGTGTGTGTGCTTGGCATGTGATATTCTTGATAATTCTGGAAAACAATCCAAGAAACAGAACTCTTATTCAGTCTCACAGCACCATCATATTAGTGTTTCTGCTGTTGCTCTGACTGCAAGTACTATACTGTAATTTTATCCCATGCTTACAAAACAGATAATTTATTTTCATTCTCAGTGTACTCCTGGGTATTCTGTTTTCAACTTGTCCATCCTGGTGCTCTACCTTTTCAGAAAAAATCTGCATATGTTAAAGCAATCTGAAATATTTTATTAATATCTAAGGAATAATATCAAAGTCTTATAAAACTTCATATCTCTTTACCAGTCATGCTTTTATATATTCCTCTTTTCCAGAATAATGTCTTTTGTTTAGAATTAACATTGAATTCAGAGACACTGAAATCTGATAACTGGCCGTTTTGACAAAACCTGACTTCTTTGTTCTGTTGAAGAAGCCCCGTAATGTAACAATATTGTAACGGGTGACTAAGGATACCACTTCATTTTTGCAAACAAAATATCAATTTAGCTGAATCATCCATGCATAATACTTATAAATTTTAAGTTTTTGCAAATAATTGTAACTGCTAAACCTTCTTAGTGAGACATCATCGAATCAGCGTGCACAAAGCCATGACTATAGCCCTCCTGTAGCACTTTCCGTGAAGTGTCTCTTACTGCAATCCATTCATAGTATAGGAGTGAGCTAAGGTTATTCATAGATGTTAACTAGGTGAATGAGGACAAAGTCTGTAGATGCCAGTGCAACCCCTGGAGAGAGACATCATCCTCACAGGGTAATTCACTGAGGCTAACCTAGGTTTCTGTTCTGATAGAGTCCTCAGGAAAGTCAGCTTATTTTCCTCATGATATTAGGATATTAGAAGACAACCACAAATAGTAGCTGCACTGTGCAAAAGCAAACTACTGTGACCGACTCCTTTGATGGTTATAATGAACAAGAGACTTCAGGTTAACTGTTACTGTCTTTGCAAACTATAGTTCTCAAAATATCTAAATATATCTCAAAAGCACAAAACCATTGTAAAGAGTAATTTGAGAGTGTTATACATCGATATGCATGCACACGTTATATTAGATTTAGTAGAACAATTGTACATACACTTGTACATATTCAGGAAAATATTCCTCAGTGAAGTGCTTCTTTGTCAAAGATTGATGTATTTGTTTTGTGCAAACCATCGCCCATTTAAAGCCTCAGTGACTATTAGTTATTCCATTTGCTTAGTATAATACTATGTAATATTCATGGCTCATAAATCATTTCTCAAAGGTTAACTGTGAAATTTATCAGTATTTTTTTTTTCTTTTCCCATGTAACCCTGGTTCATTCAACTTGTTCTGAAGACATGATATTTAATGCACTGTAACACTTATCTTTCCTGTCTTGACATTAATTGGGCCTTCTGCTTTGCATGGATGTCTTTATTGTCTTGCATAATTTTGATTGTTGATTTATAAGATAGAGTGTATTCTTTATAGAGAAGAAGAGTATATTTACATGAAAGCTCCTAGCAGACCATATCCACAACTTTAATACATTTTCCCCAGTATATGTCAGGAATCAAGTGTTTAACTTCTGAAACTGAACCAGTGTATATAAAAGCAGAAATTAACACACTATTTTTTCCAGATTATAAATATGATACTAAATTCAGACCTTCCTTTTTATTTTCAATTAGTTTTGGACTAGTTACCTGAAATTGCCACTGTCCTCAAGGAATCAAAAGGGCAGCAGCTATCAGCATGGCCTCTACCTTTGGATGTGAAAGTTAACATGAATCAAAATAATTGCTACACAGCATTATGCTGCTGAATATGTACCACATATTACAGCAGAATTTCCAAGAACAGAAAATCTAGAAAACTGAGCACCTTAATTCCAGTGAGTCATAAATTCTAATGTGTGTTTTTTAAAGGAACTCAATCAAACTATTGTATAATTCAGCTAAGAAAGAGACTGCTCTAATGTGGTAATAGATTTATTCCTATAAAACCTACATTAATTTATCTATTCTTATCTAAACTGTTCTAATACCTGAAAACAGGTAGGAAACAAATACATCAATCCCTTAAAATAATGGTTTTCAGCTCTAATAATGTATTTGTACATACTTTCTCCAGTTAAAGTAAGAAATTATTATTAGACACAGCAGTGGGTATCTAGATTGTTTTGAAACATGAATAGTATGGTAAATGAGGAATGAAGGGGTCTCTCTTGGAAGTAATCTCAACTGTTTTTACAGGTATACAAATCACTGAGTGTATTTTAAAGCTAGTAGGCATAATCCTACCTAACACACCTGAAAATAAAGGCCTAAATCAATAAAATTGAATTGAGATATTTAAAAATGAGAAACAAAAAATAAAATATTTCCTCATTGTACACAAGTTCACTTTTTATGCTCCAAAATTATACCAAAGAATATCTTAAATAATTCTCTTTGCTCTTTCACACTACTAGTCCCCTGTTGCTGCAAGGCCAAGTGCAATTAACATTTTATGACAAAGGTCAGGTAACAAAAAGTTACTTTGCCACAAAATTGCATTTTGTAGGCTGTAATGCAGAGTTGTTGAACAACTTAATACTTGCAGCTTCAGCTGCTTTGCTGAAACAATTATTTAGTTATTAACATCTGTGCAATTGCCTCTCAATTTTCCTTTTGTTTAAAAGGATTTGATCTATCTTGCTGTACTGCATCTTTAAAAGTTAACTGCATAGGCTTTTTTTTTTCTTTGTCATGGACCACTGAAACTGTGCTTCAGAAATGCCAAATATTGTGATCATTACAGTCTAGTAAAGAATGTATCTTAAAGTGATATGATAACAAGGAAAGAGTTTCCTCTAGGTCTAAGAGAACCTAGTGCAATTGACAGTGTCAACAAAAAGCTTGAGAAAGAATCCATTATAATTTGGAGATAAAGCAGCTACGAATGATAAAGTTCTATATCTTCTAATGCTGACACAGATAAAGAAAAATGTTTTATTTTAAATAAACAAATACAGGCATTCAAAGTATAAAAAAATGCTGGAGGTCTCACTGCTGCGGTTTGATTTCTGAGTTCGTTCTGGGCTGTGATTTTTTTTTGCAGAGGTAAAATACAATGTGAACAAAAGAACTTTAGGAGGAGTAATTAAACAAAACAAAACAACAAATCCTATTTATTACTTGCTGAACTCTGGATCTGAGGTTCAAACTGTTCTATTGCTGCACACTGAAATGAGACAGTCTATAGCAGGGACAGTCTAAGGTCACATACAATGCAGCTCTCCTCCTGTCATGCTTCCATTAGCTAAAGCTCTCCATGTCCACACAGCCTACACAATGTTGAAACTTCTGCAACTCTTAGTATTCTAAACTTTTTACTTGGAAAGGAGCAAACAAAGAATACCAAGGAAATTTCCCATCTTCTTCAGCGTAATTAAAGTACCCAGCTTAACTATCTCTAGCTTTAAACCTATCCAAGCAGGATTTTTTTTTTTCAAACTTGATGAGGCTCATAACCCTTCTAGTAATCAAGACCGAAGAACAAATGCTACACTGCCATTTAACAGATGGTTATATAGACTGTGAAATAATAAAATATAAGTTTTCAGATAATTGTTACTTATATTTTTGATATAAGTAAGGACTAAATTCTGGTACCTGGAACAACCTAATTTTGAATCAGTTTGTGGTTTTCTTGCACACAGGAAAAGGGAGAATTTTGATCTTTTCATGCAAAATTTACTTTAAACCTGAGATATAGAATGGAAAAATTTCACCCAAAAAGGAATTACTTTTAGAAACTTATGAGTGACTTTAAAAGTAGAATAAAAGTAAGAATTCCCTCTCAGTTGTAACATGCGCTATCAGTTCTTACTGCAATACCATGTACTTACTTTTTCCTGCTATTGAAATTCTTAGTACTTAAATTGCTGGAAAGTAATGCCTCTACTGATGGATGATGTACTGTCAAGATATGTACTGTCCTTCCTGATTCCTGTGAATATTACTCTTATATGGTATGCTGATGTGAGTGAAAATTGTCAGTTTTAATAAACACTTTCATATATTTAATTATCTTCCTTGCTTCAACATGTTCTTTTAGTTTATGTATCACCTATCACAAGTTAATTTTGCTTCTGAACTTGATATAATCTGTTTTCTTGAAATTATAATTGACAAAACCAATACAAATTTTAATTTTTTTTTTAGAGCCTTTAATGCATAGTATAAATATGCACAAGTTTGAACTTGATAGCCAATAAGAAATTGTGTACCGCTAATTGTTTTCTCTGGAAAAGCTTTTTATATCAGAACTTTTTATGAGCAGGCTTGTATGTGAGCTTTTATTCACAGCAAGAACATCTCTCTGTTCCCCAAGCATAGAAGTTAACTTCATTAATTATGTCATGCAATTCAGTATCTTGCCTCAAAGAAACCGGGCAAGTTTTAGTAAGGGCTTAAAGCCAGGCGTCCCCAGCAACACAGGAGAACCTATAGTTGAGCAGAAGCAGGAGTGCTGTGCTGGGACCTCCAGCTGGAAAGTTACTGCGGATGCATTGCTGCCCAAGAAGAAGCTCATGGGGAGGACAAACAGAAGGCATCCCAGACTGCTTCAGCTAAACACACTCAGCTCCAGTGTGTTTTTGATGTGAACAGACAGCTTGTAAGTTGAGGTGGCTCTCTGCTGCCCAGATGCTTTGGAAGTTGCAGGGGCAGTCAAGGTGTGCAGTCACTTGCCACATGTTCTGGACAGCAAACTACTAATTTATCACTGCCAGGCTGCGATTCGGTTTTACAGTGTAGAAGACTTTAGTAGTCTGTGCCTTTTTTCCTAGCTGATACGCTGTAAGAGGGGAGAGGCAGAAAAGCCTGAGAGGAACTGACCCTTTCTCTTACAGTGTAGAGGCTGGAGTGCTGCAAAGCTGCTCTTCTTGCTGGGCTATGACACCAAAGGGATATGGCATTTTACCACCATATTTTTTTAAAAAGAACATTCCCTTGACTGAGCTACTCTGGTCTCTGACCTTGATCCTGTCAGTGTCAGCTCCACAACGCTAGCAGAATGAGCTTTTCCAGGGTTTTAAGACATGGACAACTAAATTTTTGAACCCAAGTGGACCTCAGTGTGAGGTAAAGATTCAATCAATACCTATTAGTTCAATAAAGACAACAGTACCAGTGGTCATTCACAAAAGCAGTAATCTGGGCACGTAAACCATATCTGGAAAACCTTTTACTTTTCATGAGTCTACAGAAAGACAACTAGTAAAGAACAGGCTTTGTGAACCATTCTCCTGGACTTGTTACCACAAATTCTATCTACAGTACATTTAACGTTATATTCATATTTCTGTTTTATTCTGTTTATTTTTTCCTCTTTCATATTACAAGTATTTAACTTTTCCTCCTACCTCTGCTGTCTCTACTAGAATAAATTCATCTTAATTTTTAAAATGATATTTTTTCATTAATCTTATGGATGTTATTTCCCCTCAGAGCTACACGTCCTTATTTTTGGACTAATGCCAGTTCTTGTTCAATTTACTGCTGTGCTACTTAGAGAATCTGTTGTTCCCTTGAGCAGCTGGTCAGTACTTGCACGTCTGATTATATTAGCACTGCCTGTTACTCTCCCAGTAATTTGGTCTCAAATATCTGGTTGTGATTTCGGTTTTCTCTTGTCCCCCATTTGGCTGCCATCAATCTACTCCCTATACCACATCACTATCTCAGTTGTCTGACCCCTTTTAAAGCCTTCATGCAGAAGGTAACCACCAGACAGTAGAGTATGGGGAGAAAATTTTACGAAACTCAGGCAAATTAAAGGTTTTCTCGGCTAGGTGCTGGTGTTGTGCCCTAATGCATGCCTTCCTGTGGGAACACTGACTGCCAAGGTGACCCTTTGTGTACCAAGGTGAGCTAGAGATCTGCTGGATCTGCACAGGGTGTGGGAGGGGAGAAAGCAGCTATTGCTGTGGCCTTCCCTTGCTACCTACCCTGTTATGGGTGGACCAGCTAGACCTATGCACTATACCCACTGCTGGGCTGTAGCCAGCATAGGAGAGTCATAAATTTACTCATTTAAGCAAGTTTGAGAGCAATAATTATTGTAGGGATTACAAAAAAAAAAAAAAAAGCTTTCCTAGGTGAGAAGTCACGCTAGTTTTCCAAGTGTGTTTTTCACACATATATGTTTTGTGCAGCATATCATTCAGTCCTGTAAGAAGCTGGCTGGCACCACTGAGAGTGGTGAGTTTTTTCCCACTTATCCTCTCTAAGGAACCTCTTCAAAATTACACGTGGAGATGGAGGAAAGCAGAAGCTGTGCTTCTGCAGTTTGTATAAGGTGTATGTGCCTAAACTCGAAGTAACTGTCAGTACAGGGCCAAACTGTACGGAAAACTGAAATAAAAGTGTAGTCAATCATCAAGCTTTGCTCTCATTTCGTTTAAAGGTCGTTTTCACTTGTGTAGTAACCAGCTGTGACAGCAGACGATTACCAGACGTAGAGGGATCTTCTGTACAATGTCAGTCCCTAAGTAGCCTTGGTTTAACTCTGTTTCTTCTACCTTTTTGCAGAAATGTGGCTATGTTAATAATTTAATGTACTTAGTTCTTCACAAAATTAGATGGTGGAATACAACAACTATCTCTCATAATTATCCATTATAATTTTCTTCATTCATTCAGATGTGCTGCTGTGAATATACTAAAGGTAGGTTTTTTTTAAAAAAACAGCATATTTATTGCATTCATATTTCTTATTGTAACCAATTTCACAGTTCCCAAGTCTTAACTCTCAGGAAAATGTGTTTATATTTGTATCCCTTGTTAATACCCATGATTTGTAGTATTACACACATTTTTAAGGTTTAAAACACCTTGCTTATGTGTTTTATTATTTTTTTGTTTATGGTGGATTTGGATTCATCAGATCTTAGAATTCTCTGCATAAACTCCCTTGCCTAAGTTCTTAAACTGCCAACACAAATGAGACATTTTTTAACATGTATACCTTTTAGAATAAGAAGTAATTCTTGTTTCTCCATTATAATGTTCAAAGTATTTATATCAAATTAATATTTCTCTATTGAAATTCTATTTCAGGATAAAAATACAACTTATTGTTTTGAAATTAAAATGGGATTTCCCTCAGTATTTCTTATTGATGGAAGATTTGAGGCAGATAGCCACTTTCAGTGGAGGTTTTCTTATTCTCAGAGACATTGCAGTGTATCAGAACGTACACTAGTTTTCTCAATTGTTAAATATTTTCTGATCAACTTTAGAAAGTTCCTACTTAGAGGAAAAGTTAATTCAGTCTTCACTACAATCTTGAGGTCTTCTTAATGACAAAAGAACTTCTTTGTACAAACAAAAAAGCTGCAATAACAACTATGGGAGAATCTAGCCAGCCAACCATATTCACCTCTCTCCACTGGCCTATGTAGATGTCTACATGCAGGCTCACACCAGATAGCAAAATATTAACTGAATTTAGGACTAAGTCATAAAACATCACTTAGTAGACAAGGAAATGTTTTTTTCTTCCATTTGTGAATTGTACAACCCTCTGTAGACAGATCTGTCCTCCATGTGAATCTTCTGTTGATATTAACCTTTGTTTGACAGACCTAGCTTTTTCCTTAATGGCCTTCTGAGTATGGAATTAAGATAAAAATCTAGGAGTCTCTATCTTTATTTTAGCTCCCGGTTAAAAAGTAGCCTGGAAGAAACCTGTTTTGTTTGCAAGGAAGACTAAGAGAAAACAAAGATTATTAGCCAGGGAAACATGAAATATTTTCAGTTTCACTGATGATAGCTTCATTTATCTGTTGAATCTATAGTGACAGCCAGGTATTCTCTGTGCTAAATTGCTACTGTGAGATATAGAAATGTCTTCTGGCTGTAACATCTTTTCTGTTTTCTTTGTAGATGGATGGCAAAAAGATTCATATGAACTGAGCATCAACCAGTGAAAATGCGACTGTTTGAGTCAAAACAGAACAGATTAAGCAATCAAATATTGCCATTAAAAAAATCTTCCATAAACATTATATACTGCATTTAAATCACTGGGTTGTCAAATTGGAACTGGAGAAAGAGCTATGAGGATGACAAAGAATGGCTTCCAGCATTTCTTGTTGGTTCATTACTGTAGTAAAATACCATATTCAGCAAAAGTTCTGGAGACGGATAATCTCCGTTAAAATAAGAAATCAATGTTTAAGTCAGGAAGATGTATGATTCTTACTAGATGATTCTTATTTGTTATAGTATAAGATTACTATAACTGTTCACTGAAGCATTATTTTCCCAAATGAAGAAGATCAGCACAGTGAGGACAAAAGGAAGATAGAATACCTAACTTTCTTTACCTATATGTGTATATATATATATATATACATACACACATATGCATACACATGTGTACATATGTCTACGCATTTATAGCTTTATAATTTCAGAAGGCAGAAACTAATAGTCCTTGCACCTTGGCTTGGAAGATATTATTTTAGCCACAACAAAGTGTAGTCTGTCCTTGACTGGTCCCACCTGTCATGTTTAGTTTGGTCTGAACCAAGCTGATCTGTTCTCTTTATCATCTGCTAAAGTTTTTAAAATTTTTCCTCATGTATTTTGTCCAGTCACAGACTTTTTCAGAGCTACTTTCAATTTGCCAGTTAAATTTTCCAGAGAGAAAAATAAAGAGCAGTGTAGTGAAGGAGAGAAAGACTGTATTAAGCAAACAATATGTAGTGTCCCACTAGTCCTGTTCCTTATGGGTGGGTTACTGGATGTGCACCTCGCCTCTGTGGCACAGCAGTCTCCCCAGGCTGAAAAGCAAGCAGGGAGAAAACACGGCAGTACTCGCACTCCCTTTTGTACAACTTTTTGCTAGCACTCTGTACCAGTGGGGTGTATTTGCAAGGGGACGACTGATCGGTGGCTCACCCAGGCCTCCTTTCAGCCTCCTTGGGAGAGCCCAGCCCATGGATGCACATCATGAGGGTGGCCTGGCAGTTTCAGTGTCTGCAGACACAGGGCCAATGGCACCAGGGCTCTGCTTGGCCGAAGCCTGTCCTGGCTGTCTCTGCAGTGGCAGGGAAGTCCATGCTACATGAGGTGGCTGCACGAACTGCTGAGAACTGCTGCATGGAGAACGGCAGATGGGTGCAGGTGTAAACACGCTCTGTGAAGTGGGTGTTGGGAGCAGCAGGTCTCTTTAATTAACTTAAACAAACTCAAATTCGCTTTTTATGGGTGTTTGGCAACATTTACAAATAATGACATGTTAATTAAGGATGCGTTACAAGGAAAATTGGCCAGAAGCAGAAATGTATCAAACCGTAATACCCCATTAGTTCCTCTAGGATTAATTATTTTTTTTTTCTTTTTTTTTACCCCTTAATGCTATGGGCCACAAATTATGTTTATTCATCTCAGACACATAATGCAGTGTTTATTAAGAATTAAATGAAGGTTGTTCTTCAAAAGACTTTTCATTTTTTTCAGTAAAATTGGGTGATTGATTATGACTGAAATAAACAGAAATGGTCAGACTGCTAAGCTTGTGTAAATGGAATAAAGAACTGGGCTCAGGTTTTCCCTCCTAGAAAGGCATGGTTTGTCACACATAAGGAAACATGCTTGTTCTTTTTCTGCTAGAGGAATGTCTTCTTAGGCCAGCATTCTTGGACTAATCAACTCTCACATGTGGCAAATCTCAACGAAAGGAGCTGAGCTGATGATATCCTGGCTGATAGCAATGTGGTATTGGTCAAAACTCAATAACTTTTAAGTTTCTAATATTTTTTCATCCCCTTCCCTTCCCTTCCCTTCCCTTTCCCTTCCCTTCCCTTCCCTTCCCTTCCCTTCCCTTCCCTTCCCTTCCCTTCCCTTCCCTTCCCTTCCCTTCCCTTCCCTTCCCTTCCCTTCCCTTCCCTTCCCTTCCCTTCCCTTCCCTTCCCTTCCCTTCCCTTCCCTTCCCTTCCCTTCCCTTCCCTTTCTCTCTGCCCTGAAGAGATTATTTGATGTTTTGTATTTGCTACTTTGTATTTGCTGTATTTTTAATAAATAACTTGGCAGGAAACATGAAAGAAGACTTATAGTCATGGTTCATCGGGAGATGTTCCTCATGATTCATCCACTTTGTGTGAGACATGTTAGTGAATATTTTGAAACTCCAACTGAACGGTTTATGCAGAGAAAAAAAAAAAAAAAAAGACTGTACTTACAGCCATTACACTGTTCAAGGAAATGACAGTGTAATGAAGAGCTGAGATTCTCCAAGCAATTATTCCCTTATCAAAAGTATTGTTCAGGATTTTTTATTTCCTTGAAGTTCTTAAATTGCCAATAAAATGCATGTGTATGTGTGTGTGTGAAAATGTACACATACATACACCAAAGCTTATTTATTTTGATCCATACATCTCGCATACATATATATGTATTTATTGATACATACATACAAAAAATACATTTTAACAAAATTTACCCTAGCCGACAAAAAAGAAGGTAGAAAAGCACATGTAGCCAGCACATAGTAAAATATGTAAAAAATGACATAACAGTGTATATGTTCTGCTCTGTTACTCATCATCCTAATCTATTCTCATAGAGGATATGAATTATTCATTTTTAAGCACAATAGGAAAACATTAGTACTATTTAATGGCCAAGTGGGATTTTCTAATGAAAGAGTTGTGAGTCAGGTTCATTATAATGAGGAACATTTTTACAAGAACAGGTATTAAATGTGAGAAGTAGTCATAAATTCTTGTTCAGAGTGTGGCATCCTGGGTCATGCAAACAGATGCATTTTGGTTATTGCTAGAGAAAATGAAAAATGGATCACAGAGCTTTCTTTTTCTGAAATAAAAATCATTGTGTAAAATAGCTTCCAACTAGTAAACCATACTGGCTATATGCCTAATAACAGAGTAAATTATCAGCATGATAACAAACACACTGGAAAAAAAAAAAAGGGAAAACTATTTGGAAAATCGGATTAAATATAAGGATTCAAGGCAGCAAAGGTCAGTGACAAAAAACCATTAGATCACAGTATTCCTCCCCTGCCTAATGCTCACTCTAATTATACGTTGATATTATTCCAAGTTAAGAAATGCACTGGGAATGGAAGCAAATAATCTCCTGTGTAATAAAGTTGTCCCTTTCCAGGTTGTCTGTGCCAACTGAGTTATCCATGGTGGTACATAGTCTGAATGACATGACTAAACTCACGGTGATGAACACTGAATTACAAGATCAGTATAATTTCATTCTCATTCAGCTAAGCATTAATTCAGGGTGATTATACAGTCAGTACTTGCCAGTTTAAGAATTGCCTGATTTTAGCTGTCTTTTAAAAACAGTATTGTAGATATGAAAGCTGTATCCCTTAACATTAGTGAAAATATTAGGTACAAGTCTCCTTCCCTGGCTTTCTTGCTCCTTTGAGTCTGTAGTACAGCTGTCGATCTTATCCAGCAGTTCCTCTACAGGCATCAGTCTCAAGACTCCTGCCTCCCCCCAAGAGGCAGCAAAGAGGCCTGTGGGAAGGGAAGATGCCACAGGTGGAGAGCTGTGAGGATGCCATGTGTTTGGCTAACTTGTGAGCACACCTGAGGACAGTGGGGTGGGAGATGAGGGAGCAGGAGGTCAACACTCACAAAAGCTCTAAGAGAGAGCTGACCTGTGGCCATACAGACTTAGCCGGTATAGGCAGTCAGTGTGCATGGCTTTGAAGATGACATCAAAATCAATTCTAATTATTAGGATTAATATGGCCTACTCTATTCTCCACTTTATATGGACTGTAATATTTATCAGGCAGTGACACTTCCACAGAAAATCTATTACCTTGTATCTAAGAGAAAAAAGACAAAAAGTCTAATTCTCATTCTTTTTTTAATCTGGAAAAATCATTTCCCACTCATCATTTCAGTGAACACAGTGTTATTTCAACCCAGAGGCAGTCTTCTGTCATTTGCTTGACCTATTGCCTTGCATAAACCCTAATTCTTATGATCAGGTGTTGTATAATACTAGTTAAGTACAATGCTAATCAATATATGGACCTTATCTGATTAATGAAGGGAAATCATACGGTATATGGAATATTTTTCCACTCAAAATGTGTCTTCTGGGACAAGAAATAAAACTTTTGCCTTGAAATACAGTAACTACAAAATAGGTGCTAAATGTGACCTGGAGAACTAGTACTGCAAATGATCATTATGGAAAAAGAAATGGTCTTAGTGAAACAGATGGATATAGGTTTAGCAATAATAACACCATCTGCAAATAGGCATCCAACAGTCATAGCAATTAAGTCTCAGGATTTCAACTCAGGGAGAAAAATTAGCTGTGGCTGCTCTGAGGAAGACATTTTCTTGATAAAGTCATTAGTCTGTGTTTTGAAATTTAATAGATCATAATGTAAAGTGTCCAGCTAACTAAACTTGTTACTCATTGTGAAGGACAGAGACCAACTTCCCTACTAGTTCCCAGAATGTTTTTTGATTCTCACTACTAAATTACTTCATTTCAACAGAATTTACTGAAGATGCCTGTACATCTTCCCTGTGCAGACACTGAAATTTTATTTTTAAAGCTGTTAAATCTAGAACAAAGCAGTTTAAAATATACACATCCACACCAGAATTATAAAGAGTTTTTCCAGGTTAGTTTTTTGGAATTAACTTCCATCCCTAAACCAGAAATTTTTAAATGTGTGTTAATGTTTTAGGTGTATGGCAAATATTCTAAATTGAGTGGAAGTCTTCGAAAACCCTTGTACATGCTTATATTTAAAACAACACACATATCGCCATATAACCTAAAGCATCTATTAAGTTCAAAAATCATTGAACCATTTGTTTCTTCCAAGTCACAAAATTACATCCATCACATAATGCCCTGTAGTAGTCATACATCTGATTACGAGACTGGATTCTTTCTAATTTTGCTTGCAATTGCTAATTCATTGTCACAGATCAAAGTATTTCTAAGTGGATTTTAAAGACATAAATTTAGTCTTATCATTATATACTTACCATAAAGTATCAGTCAAAATGTTTCCAACATTTTTTAATTGTCATTGTACTGTCTGTATTTGCTTAAGTACATTCGGAGGTATGCTTGTGAGAATGTGATGGCTCCATAGGGAAGTCTGCTCATCACTAGATTTTCTTTGTTCACTCTGAGAAAAAAGGAATATTTTCCTTAGGTATTCATGTAAACATGTAAGCATGTCCTGTGTGCTTAAGTGCTTTCTGAATTCAGAGTCTGAGACAGACGTATGCATGAAGAAATGTAATATAAAATATAGCTGCTGGATCATAACATGCAGAACTACAACCTGCAGTTCAAGTTCTTCTACAGGCCACTTGCAACCTCCCTTCCTGCAAAGTTTCTTTGCTCATTTTCAAACAGTGAAGTTTTGTGTTCATCCAGAACTTTCCCCTCTTCATGTGAAACCTCCCTAACTCATGGGATGTCACACAGTGGGGAAAGTTCTGGATGAACACAAAACTTCACTGTTTGATATGAGTGTATCAATAAGTGTATCTTACACAGTGCCATCTCACTGCTGTCTGCACTGTCCATCTTTGCCATCTTTGTGGGTGAGATGGCACTTTTTACTGTCATATGGTATTCTAAAAAACTGTATTTGGTTAAGTGTTTTTTATTTCGGCAAGTGGTGTAAGATACACTTTAATAAAATAATAAAGAAAGGTTTACACATTACTAAAAAACGGTTGTTAAAATGGCCTCAGATTGATTCTCTGGTTACATAAATTTTAATGTGTGCTCTGTGGTTTGGGAAACAGTTTTCCACTCCACAGTAAACAGATTTTTACTATGAAGAAGAATCATTTGGATGTACAAATACAGACTGAAAATAGTTTGAGAAGTAAATGTGATTGGGCAACTTCTTCAGAATGGCTCATGATACCTCAGTTCCTGCATTGCCTCTACTATGACTGATATGCTAAATAAGGATGAATTTTTAATTGTTTTATGACATTTTACCATTAGAATTTTACAATGCTTACTTTTCCTTTTAAAAAGGAACATAATTTGTAGTTGATAATGTTTATAGTCTTCACATACTCAAATAATTACATGCTTTTCTCTGAAATCTCCTGGTTACAACAAAACTAATATCATCCCAGAGTGGTTTAAAGCCAGTTACTGAAACATAGATCGTGCCCATAGATTGGTAGAAATTCATGCTCAAGTGAGAAGTTCTGGCACAGAGATGAACAAAATCACTTTTGCAACACAAGGACTAGACATGTTTTCCTTTCTCACTGAAAGACCTTGTTTTTTCCTTCTGGCTTATCAACAACGACTAGTCCTCTTAAACTTTCAAAAACAACAAAAAATAGTAAATTAAATAGTTTAAAAAATACCACTATAGGAAAAAGATTATCTACGTGCAGCAGCTTCAAAAAACTGTTCAGCAATTCCTGTAGCTATGTGCACACAACCCTTCTGCAGCTCATCTGTCCAGTAAAACTCACCTGAAGGATAATTCTACCTAGCCACCCTAAGCTCACTAGTAAAACATACAGATATAAATATCACAATTTTTCTCTCTTTCTACTTTTCTGATTAGGAAAACAGCAAACAAACAATCAAACTGTAATAAAAGAAGGAGAAAGGAACAACAAAAGGCTGGGAGACACAAAAGCAATGTTGAAAGCCTTTGAATTTATCTTTCCCTGACAACTTATCTTGATTTTCATTGTGAGGGTGGAGACCTGTAAAGAAAGGAAATGAGCTGTCAAAACTAATGCTAGAGGAACCAAGGAGTGAAAGCAGGCATGGAGGGCTGAATTAAAAAGTCTGAAACATCTGGAGGTTTCCTCAACTGAAAGACTTGCCCTAAAATAACCAGCTATTTTATGAGTATAAGCAGTGTAGGAAGCTAACTGGATTTTAATGAATATTCAGGTTACTCATGTAACAGAAATTATCAATATGAAGCAGCTGAAACTGGAAATTCCTTTTTTTATCTCTTTACCATTTTTGAAGGAGTTTATAAATTCCTTTACAAGATGTTTTAAAATATTGCCTTCTTGAGTGTCCTTTTTCAGTATTAGGGAGGGCTAAAATAATGTGTTTTCTGTCTAATAATTTTGTATAACCCTGTCATACCGAAAACAGTCTCGTGCAATAGCTTCATTTGTGCTATTATTTATGTGAGAGATTTATAAATTTTGTATTTCTAACCTTTCTATGGAACCCCACAAAAGGGGAAAGGTTATACGCATTCCCAGACTCTAGTCAGAATTTACCTGGAACTATAGATTTCAATATTGGTTTATTTTTAGGGCTTATCTCCTCACTTTATTTTAAGTTAATTTTATTAGCCCAAAATAAATTAAACAAAAGAGTAAGCCACAATGTGTGATTAAATTGGCTTCTGAAAATGTTACACCTCAGAAATAATTTTCTGCAGTTGGCTTAAGTGGTATCAGAACTGGGGTCTGAAACCATAAAAAAGTAAAGAATGGAAGAGTCAAATTGTATCAGAGAATATGTCTGTATTTCCTGTTATTAATAATTAATAGATCTGTAGAGGTCAGATGATGGACAATACACAAAGAGGGAGGGTTTAAATTTGTTGCTTTAGAACACTGCAATAATTCCCAGTAGAAGTTATTTTGCCTTTATAGATGATTTTCTCTGCTGACCTGGTGCAAGAAGAGGTAAGGATCTGGACATGGATCTCTGATTTAAAAAAAAAAAATATTCAAGATCTTTATCAGAGTGAAAATTATAATTCATTAGAAAACTGGTGAGACAGTGTGAGATATTAAGCATTTACCTGCAGGAATCTGATATTCATTTCAGAAGAGAATAAGGACATCTATCCTCAAATTATTTTGGACCAATAGGTTTTTAAAACATGTGCTGAGCACCACCCCATTATGCATTCCCTGTCTGGCCATAGGACACAAGCTTTCCAGCTGTGTTGACACAGAGCTGGGAATCAGAAACATGGTCCTGTCCCTGCTGCTCTACCAAGTGTGCTGCCAAGGACTTGGAACCACTTCTGCTCATTGCGCAGCCTAACCTAGACTCCTGTTTGGGCTATGAATATAGTTTTTGTTTTGAAAAAGAGGGCTCAGGTGGGGAAGAAGAGGAATTATTGCAGACCTATTGTTTTGCTAAAACTTGAGGGCAAGGACCAACAGCTGTGAAGTCTTCTCAAGGCAGTAGCATGGGTACAACTCTCCTTCACACTGCTCACTTTCAATGCTGTGCCTTGCATCTCCTTCATGCCCTGGCCAACCTCCTCTCATGGCAAGGGTTTTGTGATTAAACACCAGAGAAGGTTGCTCAGACCCCAAAGAGTTTTGAACAAATCATGAAGTATGGACAGGTGAATCTCACGTGCAGGAAAAATTATTTAGTTCTTAGAATCTTTAGGCTATTTTCCTTAGAGTTACTGGACTCATATTTTCAGTAATAAGTAATTAAATTTTGATACTTCAAAATTTGAGTATATAACTGCAGGCACGTATTGTATGATAAGTTATTCAAATTTAGCAGTGAAATAATAGTTTGATGATGTTTTTTGTTTCTCTCACATAAAAAAAATAATGTTTAGAGTCTTCTCTCTTCCACAAGCTATGTATTTCAGAGCCAGTGGTAGACTACCCTCTACTAAGTGTAAGCCATATTCCTTGAAACTAACAAAGGAAAGACTACTGTGAATCATAATTCTGAGCTGCAGTTGTTTAATTTAACAAATGGAAATAAATTATTTCAGAAATATCAGATGTCACATTACATTTGTTTCAATATCTTAATTTCCATTAAACTTCATTGACTTCAGATCATATTAATGGTATTTTCCCTCTGGGCAGGCTGTCATTCCAATAATTGGAAGACAGACTTTTTTGTATTAATTTTAATCTAGTTTAAAAATATGGTCTGAAAAGTAAAGGTATGAAAGAGGGTGAGAGACAAAAAAAAGAATGCAGTGTATTTGGATTAAAGCCTTGATTTTGAATAACAAGTATTATAACTACTAGAGAATTCAAATCAGTTTGGCTTTTAGCCTGTACACCAATGTTTATGCCCTTTCTGGAGAAACAAAAGCCAAAATTAACAGCAAAGACCCCCACTTCTTACATGCTATTTATTTCACTGTGTTGTATACACATTTGTTCATGCTGGAATGATGGTCAGACATGCTTTACCCAATATATTTCCTTGAGAAGCAGCACCCATTAAAGTGTATGTTTTTAAGAGCTGTAAGTGACTCAAGGTGTAGCTGATTTTCTAAAGATTTTTTTTCTCCTGATGAAGCCCTAGGATGTCCTCTCATTTTTCCGGTCTGTGTTCTTCATTGGTCACTTGCTTATCTGGGATCTCATAAAAATTTGCTTACAGTCAGCAACAGGGCTGGTCTTCTAGGCCATGCAGTCAGTCATCCATCTCTGTGTGTAACAGAATAGTGAAAAGACAGGATTATATCACTTTCACAGAACACCATTCATTGCCATTCTTATTTTCTGAATAATAAAATACATCCTAATTCTCCCAGGTCTGGTCAGCCTGTGCCTGGAGTTTAAGCTCACGAGTACTGTGCAGCATTGTCCTCTCTGCTCTCCACAATCTGCCTCTGAGCACCAAAGTACCCTCACCTCCCTTCCTCGTGCTGTGCCCTGCCAGCTTTCTCACTGAACTATTATTAATAAACTTCCCTTCTTGAAGTTGGAAGAGCTATTTTTATTCTTACTGAATAAAAATCTTGCAGTCTGTCATTTTCAGTTTCTGCATGTTTTCACTCCTAATCTCTCATAAACTATACAACCCTGGTCTGAGGTTAAAATGCATATAACTATTTGTTCCCATAGGATCCATCGAATGAGGCTTTCCTCATATGTGACAGTCAACAGTTTGATCTCCACAGTCTGCTCTATGAAACCAAAAAGACAAAAAAAAAAAAGGACAAAAAAAAAAAGACCTTGGGAAAAAAATGTCATATAGCCTTGAATTATACTGACTATCTTTATCCTAGCTATGCTACTTTGGCCTCATCAGCAACACCTTCCAGAACTGTTCAGACTTTGACACAAGCAATGAATCAGAGGCTTTGCCAAGCACGTTTCCCAAGCAGAGCTTTCAAATAAAGCAACACAACCTTCACAGGGTGGGCCACTAGGCAGTTGTCGGTCACTCACCACTCTTCTCAGTAAGCTAAGTATTCCCAGCAGAGCACTGCTTTTAACTTCACTTTTCCTGTTCACTGTCCTGCCAAAAGAGGAGCTATTCTAAACTTCCACAAGAGTCTGGGAAAAGGAAGTGGCCGCTTGCCTGCAGGAAAGGGCCAAATTAGGGAATTCTCCAAAGGACTGTGGAGATCACATCCATTCCATAGAGTAAGCATGTTTGGTGCCAGAGTGAGTAGTCTCTGAGGAACTGTATTCCCACTACCAAGTGCATGTGATTCACAGGCTTTAATTCCCACACACTATAAACACCTTGTGACACTATACTTTTCATAGGGAAAGCCACTGGAGTTAAGTGCTGCCATGGTTTATCACTTTGCAATGCTTCTGTCCCACAATAGATCTATTGCTGTCTCAGAAAACAAGAAGTATTTATTTTTATGGATTCAATGCTTAAGCAGAAGGACAAATAACATAGTTGTTTATATGAATAGAGCATGGTATATTGTCTTACCAGCAGCACTCTGCATAAGAGCCAGGGCTAGATTAAATCAGCCAGGACAGCCTCCATCGAAGTCATTAGAATTATACTGAATGTGAATCCAAACAGGTCCTAGAAGTAGTAGCAAATATGTACATACTTTACAATCTGTTACTGGACTACAAAGGTATAACAGTTTCTATACCAGATGCAAAACATATAAGTAAACAAAATGGCTCTAGAAATATCTGGTGAAAATGGTACTGATTAGTAATGATTACTGTCATGATATTTAAGCCTGTCCAGAGAAGAAAGCTTCCCCTATTTTCAGCTGTAAATTTCTTATGCAGACAAAAACCCCAAACCAATCAACTGAACAATAAAATCAGGCAAACTGAAAAAGTGGGAATGAACTGTTCCACTGCCTTTTTAAGGAAAACTTCCAAGCTGGCTGTAATTGCAGTAATTCCTCTCTTTTTAGTGCTGTGAATCAGAAATCTTCACTGAAGAGGGAAAAAAACACTGGTCGCTATCAGCAGGACATAGAAGCTGCAGGACTTTGGTGTCTGTCCAGAGTTGGCAATACCCTGGAATCCTGAATTATTATAAAGCTATGATAGAAAATATTTGTTCTCTAAAAGACAACACACCATTCAGCCTAGAATTTTAATTTTCTACTACTGCTTTGGACTACATTAATTGTTCATGAAACCAAATATTGTCATTGGTTTGCATGATGCATGTGGCATACAATCAACACCTGTCAAATGATACCACAGTTTTGGTCCTTTATGACACAAACTTACAGACATTGAAGTGAAAATGTCCATATAGCACTTCAATACTTCTTCTTTCACTTCCTCTGCAGCAACAAAAAAACATTAAAGCAGAATATGTTGCTTTTCGCTATTCCATATATTCTTGCTAATAGTAATGGCAATTAAATAAGTACTGGCATAAAAGGCAAGAGGAATAATTAATATTAAGATGGGAAAATGTTGCTTAATGTTTATGAGCTATTTAACACTGGTCTCAGTAATACACTACTATTATTTCTGTGTAAAACCGATACTAAGTAATTTAATGCCCATTATATTTCCTGTGAAAATTGTCTTAATCTAATAATGCCAAGTGAAAAATACACCATGGTGTCTGCACTTAGTAGTTCAGAGTACTCACACATATTATATGCTTGGTGGATTTTAATTATGACTCAGAAATGGACCTTAGAGTAATAAAACGTTATTCTTCTGAATAGGAAACTGTACTATTCCCTCCACCCTTTTCATTCCTTCCTCCTCCTTTTTTTTTTTTCTAATTGATTTTTTATTCTCATGACTCAAATGGTAAGTGACAGAAACTTTTCCTATCTCTGAAACAAATTACTTCAAAGAAGATTTAAATGGTTTAAGAAGTCCTGGGCTACACCTCTCTCCCATTCAGGCTTATCAGTGTATAAGCTTATTAAAGTCTGAATGAAAGACTTACCAGCTTGAATTAAAATCCTTTTGTGAGATGTTTGAGAATCTTTTCTCTCCCTTTTCTACCAAATACTCTCTGTTTTTTTCTACTGGGACAACAATTATAATGAATCTGTTACATATCTCAATGGCAGGGCATCCAATGCATTTAATGAATGAAATTACTTTCCTAATGAAGTGGTGTATATTACAATATACTCAGTTACAGCAGAATAGTTTATCCAAATGTGGAAAGAAAAAAAAAAAAAAGAAAAAAAAAAAAAGACTCTGACATTTCTGTAGGCTTTTCTTCATTAAAGCTTTACATAAAGAGAAAGCTAATCCAGGTCTTTAAAGGTCATCAGTGCTGAAATACCTTAGCTTCAAGAGTGAAATTCAGACCATGGTGTTCGGTGCCTGAGCTTCCAATGTCACCTTGACCAGGAGCCCACAGCAGTGTGAGGAAAGCACCCCAGCTGCTGGCCCATACATTCTCTTTGGGACTGCTCCTGGCCCAACAATTTTGTATAACTTCTACAAAAGACCAGGTGGCTTATACCTCTGAGCCCAGTCCAGAGCCTGGCTCAGACGATTTCCCATTAGTAGAAAGTTTTAGGTCCCAGTGTTTGATTCTGTGGTTATTTATGAATTTTACACTAAATCATAATAGCCAGAAATTCTAAGCAAAAGTATACAGAACTGCCACAGAATTTTCAGTCTGGGCAAGAAGGTAAGACTTGATGCCTCCTGGATTCATGGAGATGACAATTTTGTCTTTGTCCTGTAAGTTGCTACCTGAACTGACAAACTCATTTTCAAAAGTATAAAATTTGGTCTACCCTTGCAGACTAAATAAGTCTGAAAATAAGAACTCACTGCAACATGTTCTTCACAGCAAATTAGAGACACTAGATGGAAGTGCCTTATGTTTATACAGAAAAGTTATATCTTTCAGCAATGACGTCATTTGAAATATACAAATTTAGGAATAAAATTAATTCTCAGATGAGAGAGCAAAAGTGGTTGTCTGTATATTTTCTACACAATGTGATTTTCTTTCCCCTAATAATTAATTTGCTTTTGATGAATCACAACTTCCTACCTCACCAGTGACTACAGCTTGCTAGGGTATATTTTAAATGCAGGGCCTCATTCTAACAATCTGTTCAGGTCAAATAATCTCACACATTAAATGCATCATTGTTCTATAACATATATTGATCACTTGTCCATCTGAATTTCTCAGATATGTCTGTTTGGGCAAAAGCATGGTAGGGAAGTCACTTAATACCTAACAGAAGACCATTTTCTTTGGTTTCACTCAGCATGTCCCAGACATATTCCCACACAGAGACACTTTCTCAGTATGTGAGGGATGATTGGCCCCCTAAAGTAGTTGTTTTTCGGTTGTGTTTGTTTGTTTGTTTTTTGTGTTTGTTTGGTTTAGTTTGGTTTGCTTTGTTGTTTGGTGGGCTTTTTTTGTTCGTTTGTTTCTTTTCCCCCATGTGACTACTCCTAATCTTTTATCAATGCCCTCACCTATTACTGAGCTGGATTTTCAGAAGATGATCCAATTCTTCTCTGCTCTGACTCTCCTTGCAGTTCTCCGTGCCCAGGGGCTTACCTCAAATTCCACCTGGAAGGGATGGCTACAAGCTGTGTTCCCACTGCAGCTATACTCCACCTTGAGCCAAAAGGTGAAACACCCATAGTCAAAATCTGGAATTTAAAAGTCGTTGTTGAACTTCCCAAACAACACAAGTGGTTGTTGCTCATTTACTTTCATTAGTGATCTAGGAATTCTAATGTTTAGCTGGAGACTAGCTCGATGCTGAATTTTTCTTATCACAAAGTTTATTATTTATTGAATAAAAAAAAAAATTTCTGTTAATTCCCTCTTATAAATTAATTTAGCTACCTTCAGCCCTAAACTTCCACTCATTCCTCACTTCTTTGTGTTTGCTGCATGACTGCCTATCTGTGGCTATTGTTCTCAGCAGACCCAGGCTTTTGTTTCTGTTCCCTGTCTGGATGAGTGATCAAATACTCCTGACACACGTGCTTTTATATTCAGGGCATATTGTCAATGTGTGCTCACTCAAGTGACTTCAAAATTCTCCTTACTTAAACATTTGTGCTTATAAAATTAAACCATGACCACAGGAAGAAAACACAATAAATACAAGAGAAGGATTGGGATACGTTTATTTTAAAGACTAATATTCATAGCCACGTATTTTTCATTGTTTGACTGGTACCTCTATGCAAAGAACATAGGACAAATAGGATACAGACTGACAAGGGGAAAAAAAAATCAAAAATTATGGACCTAAAGAGAAAATTTAAGAGCATTAAATGTTTTATATACTGTAAAATAAACATTTTACTGCAAAATAAAATCTCTGAGGCACATATTTGGACAGGAAGCAAAACCACAGCCAGACTGTTGGGCTACCCCCAGTCTATCCTGATTTTCTGTGTGTTTAATTCTGCAGTTCTAAGGTTGCATCTCATACGGTTGTGCACAGGTAAATACAACCTTAACAGAAATTACAAAAAAAAATCCTTAATGCAACTTAAAGAACAATTTAAAGGGAGTGTTAGTGTTTGCATTGAAATAACACCAGCTGCTCAGTTGCAAAGAGCCAGTATGAGCTGCAGAAAGGACATTGCTCACAAGACTTCAGGTTCAAGCAAGAGTAGAGGTACCCAGACCTATCAAACAGTAGTAAAGTGTTCTTTTTTATTAGATCTTGTACAGTAAGGGGCTGGCAAACACTTGATAGTTTCAGATACATACCAAAAATCTCTACTCTGAAGAGATTTAAATATTTGAACTCAAAAATAAGCTCCTGTGGAGCAACATTCATAGAGAGAAACAACATGTTTTATTAGAGCAAATAATATAGTTAGAGAATGACAAGCTTTCAGGCTTTTTCAGGTCTTACACAGACACAACACTCTTCAAGCTTAAAGCGTATGAAGAACAATTGCTCTGACTTTAAATTTAGTTATGCTAATTTGGTCTTGCAGTGCTTAAGTCAACATTTGGCAATTTGTGAATTGGCAGGTGAGCACCAGCAAGATTCTGATCAGAAGCTTTGTATACACGCATTTTTCAGGGAAGTGGGATTATTCATAGTGGAGCAGTCCATGAGAACCCACAGGAACGTCTCTGGTAGCTGAAACGAAGACCACAATTTCATGTGGTAAACTAGTGGTACAGGACCTGCTCAGTCTTGCGCCACACTTCTCAGCTTGAATTAAGGAATTAAGGTACTTACCTTTTAAAAAGGCCTTGCACTCTCTGCAATACAGTTTTAACTTTTTTTCTTTTTTTTTTTTTTTTTTTTTTTTACAATATCTGTAGATGTTTCTTTCTCAAAAAATCATGGACAGACTGATTTATCTGGGCTTGAGATGTTGGCAAACATTTACTGTTTATTTCATTCTTATATAAAGTTTCTGCTGTTGAGATCTAACTGCATAACGGAGTTTAAAAATGTTCATAAATATATGTATTTCCTCTGTTAAGACATATAGACAATGGAAGTTTCTTATCCATGGAAATATTACAAGAAAAGGAACTTGCTTCATGAAGAAGAAGGAATTCAAGAACAAAACTGAGATGACATTCGGAAAAGGGTGTTATGGAAACACAATCTGCACTTTCTTCCAGAACAGCTACAGTTTACTGCAAAAATTCACCAACACTTCTCATCCTGGTAGAGAAGCAGAAACAAAATGGAAGAACTGAAGAGTTTCAGTCATCTCCAGTTTTCAAAATTCTTTATAAATGTCATATTTTTCTTCAGTGTATAGGTAGTATACAAGAGATGGATAAAAAATAATTGACTTACATGAGATTACACATTGAGTAAATATGCAAGTGGTATGTAATATTCTTCAGCTCCCAGTGTCTGTTCCACTGACATATGGGTCACTGAAATCAATACCCTGACTGAGATGTGGTCCCCCTGTGACTAAGAATGAATCAAGCTGTCTGTATAAACACATATATGTACACACATTCCTGTATCTTGTAAATTACCTATATTTAAAGAAAAAAAATGACCACTTACATTTCTCAACATATTCTTTCTCTTTGGAGTGAGTTCCTGAAACATATATGGTGAGGTTTATTATCAAATATTACAAATACTGTTTAGCTGACTAAACCAAAAGTTTGCTTTTTAAAATGCTTCTTTATTAGAAATCAGTCCATTACAATTTGGGTTTGCATAGAAGCAAAAGCCTTACACCTGATGTATGTTCCTTAGAATACTTTAAATTACCACATATCTGGTTATCACTGGGGTCAGAAAAGTCTCCTGATCGGTCCTGTCTCTGACATGGTCTCTGTCAAGTTCTGTATCCTTGTTGTTGTGGAGTAGCTGTAGAACTTCTTTTCTATATCTGAGGGAAATAATGTTTCAGCATCTCTTAAGCATTTTAAATGCTTTGTAAAAATATAATAATGAAAAGGCCAAGACAATTGCATGGCTGTAAAATACTACAAAAATGAAAATTAAAGGCAAAAAATGTGAGAAGGTTGTAGTGTGCTTATATTCATTAATTCAACCTGTAAATTTAATAAACCAGCACTCTATCCCTTAAGACAGGTGTCCTCCAAAGAATAAGACACAATGAATATCGGCTCAGTTCTAAGGAGGGTGGCAGAAACCACGGAGTCACTTTTCCTGCCACACATATATAGTAAGCCGATGTCTGTTCTCTCTGTGTGAAAAAGGCAAAATGTTATGTAGAAATTCTCTTTCTTAAAAGATAAGTGTGCTATATTTGATCAGAGCATTTGTAACTTTTAAAATCTGTCTACTATTGCATGAGCTTGTCTTAGCAGTGGGAAGGCTATGTTAAAACCACAAGAGTAAACATCTTTGCTGAGCAACTCAGGAAGGATTGAGGGAATCATGAAATGTTCCTCTAATTAAGGAACATTTTTATTGATCAAATCTAATTAGAGAGGTCCAACTTGTGGTCCGCCACAAGAGTATACAGTAGGCTACCTGGATGGCAAGGTGGTTTCTCCTTCTGGAGGTGTGGAGGGGGTTTTGGTAGATAAAGACTTTGTTGATGAATTAGTCTGGCTCAAAGGAATCTCAAGGCCGCTTTGGGAAGCTGAAAACAGAGCCTGCTTTGGGAAAGAGGGGCGTTCCACAATCACCGGGGTCCTGGTGTGGCGTGAATCATTGGACGTATCATCAGTGAGACTCCAGCACATGGACAGCCCACGATACTCATTTAGCGAATCCATGCTTGGAGCGTGGACGCGTGATTAGAATATAGTTACGTATATAAGGAGACTTGTTTCTGTAATAAATGGCTTTAGCGTGATTCACGTTGAATCGACTTGTTTTGCTGAGTCCTTATCTCGTTCCTACATGGAGGCAATGCCCTTGGTACCCGAGTTATTCTACCTTTACATCTTTGCCTGGTAAGCCAATGACTTTCCCAGCAGTTTAAAAAAGGCTGTCTTTCCTTATGGGTCCACAGGAGCATTTGAATCTTGTTGGTGGCCAACATTCATCTGCAAATTCAGTTACCGTGTTCTTCATACCTCTTCTATGTCCCATGATAATAAAACTAAGCTTAGCATTAGCCCCTGTGGCATTTTGCCACTCACTTCATACAAGTTCTGTGATTATGAGCTTTTATTATCCCTTTGTTTACATACCATAAAAATTATATCACACTTGTTAAAGCTGAGTTAGACTCCCAAAGAAGTACAGCTTTTGTGAGGCTACTGAATTCAGCATTCAGGTGGATGAAGTAAATACCCTCTCACCCACCCAGCTGCTATTTTAACAATTTGAATGTCAGATGTGCCCCCTTAATACTGTCACCGAAGGTAGTTCATTAGGTTATTCCTGTGCAAGGCTCTCAAACAGAGAGGAGACAAAAGCTAGCAGCATCTAATTAGAAAGGGTTCTGTCCTGTGGGCACAGAGCATGTGTCAGGTTGGGAAGTCAGGCTCCTTTAGGGTGTCATGGGTCTTCCCTGCATGGCAGTGCTAGCCTGGTTGATGGCCAGCAGCAAGTCATCTGATTCCCATGTGTCTTCATTTCCCTCTCTCCAAACAGGCAGGATTGCTTCAGCACATACTGGTGAAACCTCTGGCAAAGAGTTCTCTCGTTGAATCTTAAAAAAAACAAACAAACAAAAAAAAGAAGCCATCATTTCACTGGCAATGCAAGTCTCTTGAGGCCCTCCAGAGGTCCCCATATTTCTGCTAAGGGGCTGGTGACTCAAGAAAAACACTGTGTGCTGCCCCCCCGTGAGAGCTGGGATGCCGAATTGTCCTCATCAGTGTTCAAAGTGTTTTTTAATGACTGTCTTTGGCATTTTCATATGATCTGTTAATTTGGATGTAGCATTGTACTAAGGAGCTATCAGATAGATGAGTCCCCAAGAGTTTTTAGTTTATGATGAATTTTCAGAAATTAAAATCTTGAAATACAGGTTACCTAAAAAAAATAGTAATATCACCTTTAAGTTTTGCAATGAAAAAGGAAACTATAAATTTATGGAATTAATACAGAATGCTATTATGTATCAATATCTTTTAGGAATTGCAGTTACAGTGACAACAAATGGAGCAGTTCAGGTCATGAAATTGTTTGATGCTGGTGTTGCTAAATATCTGACTGTTTTACACTGATTGTTATAATTTTAAACAAAGTAAATAGTTTTGCAGGCAGTAAAAGCAAGGGAATAATGTTTAGCTGAAAGGAAGAATGGATGCCCTACTGCACTAACTGCTGCAGCCACATGACATACAAAAATATTTAGTTTAAGAAAGAGTTTGGGACATATTTCAGTTTTTGTGATACTAAACAGAATTTGTGATTATTTTTATTCTACAGTCTGTCAGAAACATAGCAGCAGATTCTTCTCCATTCCAGTGGGCAAATGGCTTATAAAATATTTGGATGCTCAAAAACTAGAGATCAAATTTCCAGCATTTATAAATTTTACCAAGCACCATTATCTGAAAATATTGTGAAAGATGTAGACAGATGGTACTCTCTTTAATTCTTGGCTCACTAGCTGAAGGTTTATGAAAATGAATGTTAGCCAGGCTCAGTTATTTCTGTTAGGCATTACCCCTCTTTCCCTGGTCAAGTTCAAGAGTGCTTTGAAGGAGAACTGACTAAATTGTGTGCACTGATGTGGCCCAATACACAGAGGAAAAAGTAATAATACCTATCACAAGAAAACCAACATGGGAGATTTTACTTTTTATTAATAAACTGCATTATTGCTTTGTTCTGACGTTCTTATGGTGTTATTATGGTTGGCATATTGAAAGTGCACATGGAGCCAGACTGAATGAAAGTCTTCTCAACTTGGAACATGTCCCTCTTTGATTTTCCTGAAGAAAAAAAAAGAAGTTTCTTTATCCAAACTAATAATTTCTTCATATTTTGTTTTTAAAAAACAGGAGCATGTTTGTCAAAACATAATTTATTTGATACTTTTGAAAATTTTGTATTTTTTTTCAAAACACTGCATGCAAATCTGACAAGTTAGAAACAGTGAGAATTTTGTCATTAATGCAATAAATGAAATTCTGAACCTGTGGAAATTCACAGTTAAAGTAGTTTATACTATTTCAGCTAGAAAAGAAGCATATCCTACATTTGGTATAACAGTATAGCATATTAGAAAGCTAACAGTAGACTGGCTAGCTTTGATGATGTGTTGTAGAACTATGTTTGCACTGCAAATGTTTGAGAAATCAGTCCTAATATTTTCATCTACTTCCTAGCTTTTATTTCTGGTACATTATGTTCTGGTTATTGATTTGGATTGTTGCTGCACACTGGCAATTCATAGCTGAAATAAATTTTAAAAAATAATTTGGCTTTGATCAGCCTTGCATAATATCTTTGATGGGAGTAAAGGTAAACTTTTGTGCATCTTTTTTACATTCTGTTACACAGCACTGCACAATGTATATGTAGATCAGCATATATTATACAAACATGCTACCTTTGGACTTTTACTCTTTTAAATAAGTGTCTTTTAAGTGTTTTAAGTAGCGATGTTCCCGCTGACTTACTAGGTGTCTTCTGGGTCTTTGCTACTTAGATATGCAGTTCAAAATGTTCACTGTACTCCATTTTTTACTTAAAAAAATTGGAAAAATTAGAAATAGCATTGCTCAGATTATTTCCAAAATTGTAGATATGAGAAATGTTGTTTTACCTAGCTTGAGGTCAGTTCCCTGGTGTAAACAGAGGTTAACGGCTCTATAATATGTGCTAGCTCTAATCAGCTCTGGACATCACCTTAACACGAGCTGGGGATTGCTCCACAGAAACCCATTCACCTAACCCATGCTCAGCACAGCCAGGTCAGGATGCAGGTTCACTCTGTCCTTGTAAACAACCCTTGGGGGCTGCCAAGGCATGCAAAAGATGGAGAAGTAAGGTTATAGGATCTCTTGGCATACAGTTTCCATTTCTTTCCTCAACACTAAAGTAATGTCAGTATATTACAAAATGCCCTTTGATGGAGATTATTTAGTGATTGCTGTGACAGCTATCCAAAACTAAAAGATTAGTAGTTAAGCTAGGCAGATGAAATCGTGAAGAGTATTCAGTAATTCAGTACTTGTATTTTGAATTAATTCTTGTTTGTTTGTTTGTTTGTTTGTTTGTTTTTTCCTCTGCACCTTTGTAGAGTTGTATTTTCCCCTTAAGTAAGTGAAAATAACAAACCCTCCAGCCTTCATTTGGGAAATCAACTAAAAACCAATTAGACAAAACCACAGAGAGAGAACAGGAGTCCCCTTTCAATTATTTGTTGAGTGATTTGATAAGAACCAAAACTTAAGTAACAGCTACATTGCACAGAGGAAAAAAATCCCAACCTTATGATCCCCTTTGAAGTAAGTCACTGAACCACGCTAGTTGTTCTAAGACCATCAATATTCAGAAATCAGTGGTAGTGAAGTGGCAAGAAGAGTCCACTTAGGCAAAGGGGAAGATACGTATCACTGTGCCTGCTCTCCTGTTTTTCTCTTAAAATACAGCAGTTTTGGGAATGCGTATGAAGCACAGCCTTGGCAAAGCTGGCTGACAATTGCTATTTGGGGGTAACATGAACATGCACAGTGGATGCAGATGGCATTTGCAGAACTGTGGAGTCAACACAAAAGAGGAGTCAGCTTGAAGGGAAGTATGAAAGAAACCTGAACATCTGTAACTGTGGGGAGAAAGAAGAGGGTACCAGAGCAGCAGTGAAAACCTGTCATCTAAACTCCCCCCACCAGCAGCACGTCTCTACCTTGGCCAGACAAAGCTGTCTCCTGGCCAGAAGCTGAGGTGGGTCTGTGCCTGGTGAGGGGACAGATATCATGGGGAGCAGTAAGTATGCCCCACATCCCAGTGTGCACATTCCAGTTTGCAGACAATTTATTAACATATCAAGTGTTTAGTATTGTGGTGTGTCTGATGTATTACTGGTAGTGATCCTGCACTTACAGTTCACTGACTGTCAGTTATTCGTCATTGTCAAATCAATAAACTGCCTTGATCTGAAGTCAATCTGATGATATTCTAGCAATCTCATCCATGATTTCCAGACTCTAAAGTCATTGGTAAAAAGGTTGAATTGCCATTGAAAAAGAGTTTGTTGCCCAGGACTTCTACCTTCCAACCGAATAAATCAGATCATTCACTTAGAGCAATGTTATCACTCCTGCTGCTTCTTTCCACCACTGCATCTTGAATTACTTGCTGACTGTAGCCCTGTTTGTGAGGCAAAGCTAGAGGTGACCTAAAGAGCTGATACTCAGGGGATGTTATGATAGAAGGTGGGAAAGACTTGTTCAGTTCTCCTATGCAGATGAAGGAATTCAGCTTCAGTCTCTCACTTCCAACAGTGTGTTTAATGCTCAGATATTTTAGAAAAGAAGAGCTTATTCATATATATTTGATAGCTTCCTAGCATAAATTATTTCATCTTGCCCTAGAGGGTAGAGTAGAGTTTTCAGTGTGTTAGGAGGGAAGGCTGCCTGGTCACCCTTTTTCTCATATGTGAGTTAGACCACTATGGAGAATATAGCTTCTCTTGGAAGCTTTGGGTTCACAGACTGTGTATTGAAAACCTTCTTCCCCTTTGCACAATGAATTAAGAGAAAAAGCATTTGAAAATTAGAAATCTTCCAGAACCATTTATAGGGAAGACAGATTTTATCTTCCTCAGAAAGCTCCTGGCAAATGTGAATTTAATTCAAATGTCTTTTGAAGCACATTCTGATTATCCTTGAGTGCTCCTTTATTTCTTGTTAGCAACTGTGTTATTGGCAGATGTTCAGCAAACTGTCCATCCTTATTATTCATCTGTTCCTTCTGGAGTTCTTCTTTTCACAATAAAGAGCAAACATTAGTTAAAAAAGTATGAGACCAGCAACTTCTCAAAAATGTAATAGATGAGAAGATAACGTAATCAGTCCAGAATAAGTTTTTCAGGTATTTAGAATTTAAAAAGATGAAAAAACACTGGGAACGTAGAAACAAGCTCACAGAAATACTAAATGGTTGTCAATCCAAATATTCTAGCACCCTGAGAGTTCTTGGATTTTGGGAACTTTTCCAGAAAAAAAAAGTAGGTGAGTTTCTTGTAAACAGATAATGAAATGCATCCTAGGCCTTTCTGAACCTACTCGTGTGTTCACATATTTTTTTCTTTGTGACCTTGAAGCTGAAAACACATTTAACAAAGAAGAAACCAGCAATTCCCACAAGATCAATAGAATCCAGGTGTGAAAAACAACAGCTATTGAGAAACACGTAATGTTGTCAGGAGACTTGTCAACTGTTTTCCTCATCACTCTTGAAAACCTAGCTATTTTCTTTTAGTTCTGTTCTGTCTCCATTAGAATAAAATGAATGCAAAAGTGAGATGCAAAAGATATACTGAAATTGTACCTAATTTTGAATGTTAGTTCCTCTGTTTCTTCATTTGAATTTGAACACATTTCTGAAGAGATCTACTCTAGTCTTCCATATTTTGATAGCTCTCTTGAGGGTCTCAGAGACTGTTAATTGAAACATTTCACCCAGCTTACCTGGTGAAACAACATTATCTCAACATTTTGACGTAAGTGATCTATTTAATCAAAGTGAAGTTGATGAAATTAATCCAGTGACTCAGTGAATGCATCTATTAGAAAGTGCTTTCAATTTGACAGGAAAAATTAATCTTGCTTTGGATGAAATTAAACAAAAAAAAAAAGGGAGGAAGGATAGTTTCTTGTTGATTTTAATGAACAGAAATGTTCAGGCATTAAGAAAAAAGATCTTTAAAAAATTAATTTATGTGCTTTGTAGTTTCTCACATATAACAACTAAAGGTATTGAGACCCTTGAGAGGAGGTATTGGGATAACGAGAGAAGAGGGCAGAAAGTTTCTGAAGTGGATTAGCCACTGGGAGCAGAAACTGCTTCCATCAGCAACAGCTCTGTCCTCAAGAGTTTCAGCTGTATCTCTCACATTCACTGCCAAATTAACACCCAACTTGAGGGTGTAGAAACCTCTGTGGAGGCAGCAAGTGTGATATGATATTGTATGATACGATATATGATATGATATGATGATGATATGATATGATATGATATGATGCATTATTTTTCCCCAAAAGAATCAATTACTCTTCTGATTAAAAGGTAAAACTAAAAACTTTGTCGTGTATTCTTGTTTTCACATATGCGGGCAACCTGTGCAGGGTTTTTTGCAGAGTAATGAGGGGAGAGTTTCTTTAATTTTCAGCACTGAGTGATCTAAAATCTTCTGATTCTGAAGATGCAACCTTCCTTTCTGAAGAGTTTAGGAATTATGTGCCAGTCGGAAAGGTCCCAGGGAGGTACCCCCCAAAAGGAGATGGACCTCCTGCCCTCTCGGACAGAGGCAGAAGTCCTGAGACGGACCCACCCTTGTTGCTGTCAGGCAGAGGTAGGGGACCTAAAAGACGACGAGGGCTGGAAGCGTATTCCGGTTCGGCGTCACGGGCAGCCCCCCTCCCTGCCTGCTTTGTCTCCCCAGGTGCCTCTCCGTAATAGTTTTGAGGCCCTGGATCTTGAAGAAGAGGTAGGGGAGGAGGTGGTGCCAAGCCTGCCTACAAGATCACATAGGAAGAGGTGGTTGACTTCACAACTTAAGATTGCCTCTGATAAGAAAGAAAGAAGGGTGATTGTAATAGGAAATTCCCTTCTGAAAGGAACAGAGGGCCCAATATGCAGAGTTGACCCTCATCTTAGGGAAGTTTGTAGTCTACCTGGAGCCCAGATCAAGGATATCGCTAGAGAGCTCCCCAAACTGGTGCGCCCGACAGACTACTACCTGCTGCTGGTCTTCCAGACGAATGGGGAGGAAGATCCTTCCCGTAGTCTGAGGGGAATGAAGAGCGATTTCAAGGTCTTGGGAAGGATGGTGAAAGACTCAGGGGCTCAAGTGATCTTCTCTTCACTCCTTCCATCTTCAAGGGACGATGTGGGATGGAATAGGAAAATTCAGTCTCTAAATGGTTGGCTCCAAGACTGGTGCTACAGGCAGGGCTTTGGATTTTTTGATAATGGTTGGTTTTATAAGACACCAGTCTGGACAGTGTCACGCGGGAAAGGTTTATCTCACAGGGGCAAAAGGATGCTGGGGCAGGAATAAGCTGGGGTCATTTGGAGAGCTTTAAACTAGGCTCGAAGGGGGATGGGGTTGTATCTAGGCTTGTCCCAGTGGGGCAGCATTCTAAAACTGATGAGGACCGGGTGGCCTCCTATGCCCCTAGGGAGAAATTGGTGTGCTCTGCTTGCTCCCTGAAATGCCTGTACACCAATGCGCACAGCATGGGGAATAAGCAGGAGGAGTTAGAATCCTGTGTTCAGTCGGGAGATTATGATCTGGTGGCAATTACAGAAACATGGTGGGACAGTTCACATGACTGGAATGTGGTCATGGATGGCTATGCCCTTTTCAGGAAAGACCGGCCAGCCAGGCGTGGTGGTGGAGTTGCTCTCTATGTGAGAGAGCAACTACAATGTACTAAATTCTGCCCAGGAGTGGATGACGAGCGAGTTGAGAGTGTATGGGTCAGGATCAAGGGGCAGGCTGGCAGGGGTGACACTGTTGTGGGTGTCTATTACAGGCCACCAGATCAGGCTGAGGAAGTTGATGAGGTCTTCTATGAGCAGCTGAGAGTGGCCTCACAGTCTCAGGCCCTGGTTGTTGTAGGTGATTTTAACTTCCCTGATGTTTGCTGGAAGGACCATTCAGCCAGCCAGCCACAGTCCAGGAGGTTCCTCCAGTGCATTGATGATAACTTCCTCATGCAGATGGTGGAAGAGCCAACTAGGAGAGATGCACTGCTGGATCTCATCCTCACTAACAAGGAGGGTCTGGTCGAAGCAGTAAAGGTTAAGGGCTGCCTGGGTTGCAGTGACCACGAGATGGTGGAGTTCAGCATCTTGTGTGGCAGGAACAGAATAGCAAGTAGAATTGCAACCCTGGACTTTAGCAGGGCTAACTTTGGCCTTTTCAAGCAATTGCTGGGGGAAATCCCATGGGCAAGACTGCTTGAAGGTAAAGGGTCCCAAGATAGCTGGATTGCATTCAGGGATTGCTTCTTCCACGCTCAGGATCAGAGCATCCCCACACGTAGGAAGTCAAGGAAGGGAGCCAGGAGGCCTGCGTAGTTGAATAGGGATCTGTTGGATATGCTCAAGCAGAGAGGAGAGTTTACAGGTCACGGAAGCAGGGGCTGGCCACTTGGGAAGAATATAAGGCTGCTGTTAGAGGATGTAGGAAGACAGCTAGGATAGCGAAGTCCTCCTTAGAATTACAGTTGGCGAGAGGGGTCAAGAACAGCAAAAAGAACTTTTTCAAATACATAGCATATAAAACTAACACCAGAGGCAATGTAGGCCCACTGATGAATGGGGTGGGTGCCCTGGTGGCGGAAGATACAGAGAAGGCAGAATTACTGAATGCCTTCTTTGTCTCTGTCTACTCTGCCGGAGGCTGTCCTGGGGAACCCTGTACCCCTGAGACCCCGGATGAAGCCAGGTCAATGGAGGAGCTTGCTTTAGTCGATGAGGACTGGGTTAGGGAGTAATTAAATAGTCTGGACATCCATAAATCCATGGGTCCAGATGGGATGCATCCGTGGGTGCTGAGGGAGCTGGCTGGGGTCATTGCTGGACTGCTCTCCAACATCTTTGCCAAGTCTTGGGAAACGGGGGAGGTGCCCGAGGATTGGAGGAAAGCAAATGTCACTCCAGTCTTCAAAAAGGGCAAGAAGGAGGAGCCGGATAATTATAGACCGGTCAGCCTCACCTCTGTCCCTGGGAAAGTAATGGAACAGCTTATCCTTGGTGCCATCTCAAGGCATATCAAGGATAAGAGGGTTATTAGGGGCAGTCAGCATGGCTTTACTAAGGGTGTCATGCTTGAACAACCTCAAAGCCTTTTATGAGAACGTAACAAGGTGGATGGATGATGGCAGAGCGGTGGATGTGGTCTACCTTGACTTCAGTAGAGTGTTTGACACAGTCTCCTATAGCATCCTAGTTGCTAAGTTGAGGAGGTGTGGTCTAGACAATAGAGTAGTGAGGTGGGTTGCAAACTGGCTTAAGGAGAGAAGCCAGAGAGTGGTAGTCAATGGTGCAGAGTCTAGCTGGAGGCCAGTATCTAATGGAGTGCCTCAGGGGTCAGTACTGGGGCCAATATTATTCAATATATTCATTAACGATTTGGACGAGGGAATTGAGTGTACTATCAGCAAGTTTGCTGATGACACGAAGCTGGGAGGAGTGGCTGACACGCCAGAAGGCTATGCTGCCATCCAGCGGGACCTGGACAGGCTGGAGAGTTGGGCAGGGAATAACCTAATGAAATTTAACAAGGGAAAGTGTAGAGTCCTGCATCTGGGCAGGAACAACCCCAGGTTCCAGTATAGGTTGGGAAATTACATATTAGAGAGCAGTGTAGGGGAAAGGGACCTGGGGGTCCTGGTGGACAACAGGATGACCATGAGCCAGCACTGTGCCCTTGTGGCCAGGAAGGCCAATGGCATCCTGGGGTATATTACGAGGGGGGTGGTTAGTAGATCGAGAGAGGTCCTCCTTCCCCTCTACTCCGCCCTGGTGAGACCACATCTGGAATATTGTGTCCAGTTCTGGGCCCCTCAGTTCAAGAAGGACAGGGAACTGCTGGAGAGGGTCCAGCGTAGGGCAACGAAGATGATTAAGGGAGTGGAGCACCTCCCTTATGAAGAAAGGCTGAGGGAGCTGGGTCTCTTTAGTTTGGAGGAGACTAAGGGGGGACCTTATTATTGTTTATAAATATATAAAGGGTGAGTGATATGAGGATGGGGCCAGGCTCTTCTCGGTGGCAAACAATGATAGGACAAGGGGTAATAGGATCAAGCTGGAACACAAGAGGTTCCACTTAAACTTGAGAAAAAACTTCTTCTCAGTGAGGGTGACAGAGCACTGGAACAGGCTGCCCAGGGAGGTTGTGGAGTCTCCTTCTCTGGAAACATTCAAAACCCACCTGGACATGTTCCTGTGTGACCTCACTTAGTCATTCCTGCTCCAGCAGGGGGATTGGACTAGGTGATCTCTTGAGGTCCCTTCCAATCCCAAACATACTGTGATATTGTGATACTAGACCAATCATTAATTCCCAGTGTTATGGCAAGAAAATTTAGAATTACATGGTATATTGGTAATTATTAGCAAATATACAATTGGTAAAGAGGTTCACTGAATTTTGATCAAAATTTCAGTAATTCCAAAATAAGGAGGTTCTCCACCAGTTTCTTGTAACATTTCAAAAAAGGAATTTAATAATGTAAAGCTTTTCAAATCTATCCAGTACAATCCCTTATGGAAATTGACTTCTGTGGACAGTGATTCCCCTGGATCTAAAGCAGTATTTCACAATGCCATTTAACATCGCCTTTTTATTGCATTCATTAAATCCAGTTTTGTGTCAGTTCACACAAATAGGACTTATTATCATACACCAACTCTAGCAAATGTAGTAACTGGAAGAAATACTTGACAGAAGTGCCTGTGTAAATAGCAGCACAAGAGAAAGATGTTTATTGTAATATTTTATTTTCATTATTTTTTCTAAATTACAAACTGTTAAATTTAAAACAAAACAAAACAACAATAGCATCAAAACCAAACCACAACACAACTAACAGATAAATTCAGGTGCAGGGAAAGAGTATAAAATATATGAAGATCCCTTTAAAACATTTTTTTAATCAGCATTTTAAATATCAGCTTTCTAGCAGTATTTGAGATTTCCCTGGATTCCTCATCCCATTTCTGCAGATGAGTTAATATATGTCTCACATTATGAACAAACAAACAAATAAACAACTTCCATTGACAATGGTTCTCAATTTTGTATATTATTAAGTGTTGGTGAAACATACACTTAAAGTGGACATCTTGTACAATGGCTACTTTCCATGATGTTAATATTAAACTGTTTACCATATTTGTGGAGAATTAAAAACAAGAAGGGTTTGGCCATGAATTGTTATTGTTACAATCACAAATGTAATTTAAAGTTCCTCTGAAAAATTGTTTTGGCATTGAAAATATTACCTGAAAAAAAAAAAAGAAAAAAGGCAAGAATAACAGTGTGAAAACAAAGATGTATTGATCAGCAATTCTCTTTGTAAAACATGTTAGTAGATGATAAAAGCAAGGCTTCACTTCAATAAAGATAACTGTGCTTACTAGGAAGCATTTTATTGAAAAGAAACAAGAAACGTGCCAGAGGGACCAGTTCATATTAGCGTAATACTTTCCAAGTCTTCCAATTCCTGCCGGCATTATTTAAAATATACTGAATCCTCAACATGGATTGCTTTTTGAATGCATTGCAACTACTAGGCCATCAGTTGAGCTCAAAATATCAATTCTGCGATGATATGTTCAATTTGATGTACTTGGTGTAATTTCTCCCAAATCTTCTGCTAAAATACTCTGAGAAAAATTAAGACAAAATGGAAGTGTCTTGACATTTCTTGAGAAACCTGTGTTCTTCCCCCTTCCTGCTATTTTAAACCATTCACCAGTTCCATCAGCTAGTATATTGTTGGTTTTGATCCATATCAGCTTGTGAAATGCACCCACTTAATACATTTAGAGAACTGACTGTCAACACTCTCCACCTCTGGTACATGACTGTCAAGTATGATATAGTGCTCTGATTATTTGTCAGGTAGGTAGGACATAAACTATATGGGTATAGTGCCACCTAAAGCCATGGGGAGTTCAGAGGTGTTATGCTGTCATCACCTTCAGCCTCTGGAAAAGTTAAAGATACTAAAGCTTTCAATGATTAACAGAAAATGTCAATGAAAAATGCTCTAGAAATAATGGGAATTTTTTTAAAAAATAACTAGTGCTGAATATACTTTTCTTGCTTTTACAGATATGTACCTATTTTAAAGCATAACATTTTGAAATATTTTTAATACAGTTGAGTATATGTAGGTGAATAATTCCCACTGCTCTAGAGGAATAACTAAATATTTTGCTAAGCCAAATAAGAGTTAGAGGACTCTACAGACAGAAATCTCAGCGCAATATCAAGAGAGAAGACAGAAATGGCCACAGGTTGTTGCCATAGAAGACATACAATGTTAGGTTTTTCCTAAATATTTTTGGATATAGGATGGCTTTTAGGACAACATTCTCTTGTCATCTAGTTAAATTTAATAGTGTTTACTATAATTCACTCTGTAAAAATTCATCCTGAAGATATTTTACCTGTTTGATGCCATCAGAAAATTCCTACTTTTCCCACCTTTGATTCATTATTCCTTTGGTTTCCCTCACAGTGTTATTTTCCTATTCAATTCTTTCACCACATCTCTTGTGTTTTATGTCATCTTTATGAATAATTTTCTACTATTCATCTTTGCACTGTTTGTCTTTGCAGTAGATTCTCACAGCACCATGTATCTAACCATGACCTTTAAGCCTTTGCAGTTTCACACAAATAATTCTATGAAACTGTTTTAATCAAACAGAATATTATGTCTTTACATGGTATAGAGCCGTGACATATCCTGCTGCCTAAACCTGATCCTATAACGAGTGTTCCTACACGCTTCTTTTTCTAATACTGATGTTCTCTTAACCCATCTACCACAAGAAACATTAGGTTTCTTGTTAATCAGTTTACTCAAGTTTCTTGCCAGTGTCATGGTTTGTGAGTTTTATTTCCAACAGATTTCAGAATTGGACAGTATGTGACATTTCATTGCAGTATACCTAAGCACAGTATGTACCAGTATGATCCCAGACTAGAGGAAGCATCAGCTGGTCATATTCCTGTCACCAAAATACCTAATAAGTTATGAAAAATAGCAAGAGATGACCTGTCTCATACCAGTCAACTGCCTTACCTGTCTCCCCGTAAGCTGAGAGCTTTGGAAGGGATCAAGCTATGACAGCTGGCAAAAATATTTTATTGTTGTCTGCTTGCATAGAAATCTGTATATATATAGCTAAAGAATTACTAATTTCATGAGAAGACAAAAGTAATTAGTTCAATTAATTTTTTATTTACGCCACAGCCAAGCTTTACTACTTGGTATCCAAGTTGTGGTTGAAATCCTGACTCCAAGCAAAGCAGAAGTGCGTGGTAGCAGACTGAGTTTCCTGTAGCTGTCAAGTGCAGGAACTTGCTCCCTTTCTCTGCATTAATTGTTCACATTCAAATAGGTAAAAATACCTGTCTGTACCCTGTGTATAAGAACTAACACATGGAACTTAGCAGAAACATGCATGCCAGTTTAAATGGTTAAACTGGAATCACAGGCCTGGGAAAGGCTGCAAACTGGTGCTCAAAATCACCTGAAAAAGGGATGCTAAACCTCCCCCAGGAAATCTGTTTCAGTAATTACCTATGCTTCATCCTTGCTGGTACATCTTAGATATTTACAAATTTGTTCTTGCTTTATTCTTTATACTATTCAACCCTCAGTTCCTTTATCCTCTCCTCATGTCATCAGACTTTCTAGACTTGTGAGAATTGCTTTCCATTTGATTTTCCAGCTGGTTTGCATCTGTCTTGAAGGGTTGCAGATAGACAAGGTATTCCAGCTGAGATCTTTGCAAAGCTTTATAATGAAGGTATTATTTACTGTCCTATAGGGGTACTCCTATATGTAGATCTCTCTATCAGATTTGCTTATTGCTACAGTACAATATTGCTGATTTATTTTTAAATATCATCTAAGTGAAGATGTCTTCTGCTGTTTAGTCTATTATTTCCAATCCCACATGGACAACTGTTTCTGTTGAAGCCTATTATCTTGTACTTGTTGAATTCTGTCTAAATAGTCTCCAGTTTGACAAGGTAATTTTAAACTAGAAATTGTATTTCAGCATCCCCTCTTAGCTTGGGAGTGTCCACAAATGTAATTAGCACAATCTCTGTTTTTTCATCCTATTTATTAATAAAATATTAACTTCTGCAGAATCTCACTTGTACATCCTTGCATTCTGGCACATAGATACTTATTCTCTTAGGAAGTTTTCTCCAGTCATTGGATTCATGCTGCAGTGATTCCATCTAAACAACATTTCCACAGATTGCTCGAGATTTACCAGCTGTAATTTGATTTTTACTGCTCCAGAGTAATCATTACTCATTTAATTGCTTTTCTTCTAGATGTTTGGAGTTCACGTGTTTATTTGAGTATTTTTCTAGAGGTCAAAATTAATCTGATTAAATCTGTGACTCCCAGACTCTTACTCTTTTTTCTTCCTGAAGACAGTTTCACTCTTCAGTTTTCTTCACTGTTTCTGAATATTCATAGACAATGCTATGATCACTGATTTCATTACTCAGTCTCTTTCATAACCTGGAATGTGCTTCAACACATCCATCATGTTTGATGTAAAACAAATACCTCGATCTCTTAATTTTATTTTGCTATTTGAAGAACATTAGCTGTTCAAATATATCTTTTTACATTAATATTTCAGTTTTAGTTTAGTCAATCACACCTCCGATATAACAGTTAAATCATCATTTTAACCCTGTAACCAGACTACCTACAATTTTACTTATACTTCCTTTGATATCTTAGCTCATCTTAACACCACCTGGTTCTGTGTGATAACAATTCTAAACCACCACACTTATATGGGTAATACTCACATACAGGGACAGTATTATTCCTATCATTCCTTTTGCACTATGCTTTCTTATTAGTAATACAACAGCTTAAAATGCTTTACAGATATCTGATTTTCATGTAAATTGCCTACAATATTGTTTGCTCACAGGATGCAATTCTCATCCTCTGATTGACAGAAGGCCAGTAGCAAATCTCATTTCAATTTGTCCACTATTTAGGTACTTGGCACAATCAGACTGCTGGCTGAGAATGTCTTCTGCATCCATATTTTGGGGACAGGTAATGATGACAGACATATTCACATACAGCCTCTCACCCAGGAGGATCCAGAAAATATTGCAGAGCACATAGTTTGGAAAGTATTTGCATATTAGGATTGTTTTATCTACTGCAATAAAATGAACTCTGTCAACTGTTTTAGAATCTTTCTCTAGGAATAAATAACATAATATATAGAGAAACAAAAGAATTCTATGGTTTGGTTTTCAAAACCATGGAAAATTTGAAGCATCTGGTGTCATGTCAAGGATATTCTCAGAATACTAAGTTAATTTTATAACTTTTTCTTTCCTTGAATGAATCAAAGGTGGTATGGCTGCCATTGAGAGGCAATGAAACTGAAGTACTGAAACACTAGTCACAAGTTATTCTGGAATACCATATTCAAGTTATTTAGGAATAAGACGTGGAGTTGTCTGAGTACTGCCCTGACTGTAGAGGGAGACATCATCAGAGAATCCACAGGTATGAAATAGTCATGAAGAGAAATCTGTCCCTCGGGACTTGGCACTTTCTGGGGCATCCTTGCAAAGAGTGAGTGATTACTAAATAGAAGAGGCATCATACAAAAGCAGCTGTCATTTCCAGATAGGTTTTATTTTCACTAAATAACTTTTGTCCCCTGAACAGCAGCAATAACACCACAGCCTCTTCTCTCCTACCCAAAAGAAAATCCAGCCACTGAGATGATAAAAGCAATCTTAGTACCCTGTAGGATTCAGTAATCTACTGGAGGAAAAATAAAAAAGTAACTAAACAAACAAGCAGTTATTATGTCCTGAGAAAGGTAATGGCAAGAATATGAAGACCTTAGTTCTCAGAGAAAAGGTCTGAGGACCATTAAACTTGACTTGAAAGATGGAGTTGGGTTTGTCAATCTACCCTAGGTAATGTCACAAGAACACTGATAGTAGAAGTTAGCTGAAATAATCAGAAATTTCATGGAAAGAGAAATCTGTTCAATAACACAACACTTCCTACCACATTAAAACAAACAAACAAACAAATAACAACAACAAAAACCCAAAACAAAGAAACAAACAACAAATAAACAAACAAACACACACCAAAAAAACCAACAAAAACAAAACAAAACAAACCCCAAAACAATATGTCAGTAATATTTGTTGACCCTTCTGATGAGCCAGGTACAGAGATATTGATATCAGAGTTTCCTTTTAGATGAAACTGTAAGAAGATTATTTTGAATGCTTTTGCACAGAACAATAAAGATAGACTTTCTTAAAATGTAATTTTCTCCTGAAGCTTAAAATATTGGGAAGGCTTCCAGAAGTTCTGCATGACCTAGACACCATAAGAAAGCAACAAGAGATTTTAAAGATGAAGAACTACATACTGTTTCCTTTGGATGTAGATACGTTCTCCATGTGGGATGGAGGGTAGCATGAGGCACTGATCACACCCTTGGTGCTGTGGTGGTGACTAGTCCTAATTATTTCAGAAAAATTACCACATATTTTATCTAGAAGCAGAAAGGGGAGAGTAATCATATGCCAGATGCAAATGTAATTGGATCTTAAACACAGAATAGGCAAACAAATTGTGTTTTACTCCACATTTAACCTATGGCATTTATAGGTCTTTCTGTTACCAAAGTGTAGCACCTCCTATTGTGATTACTATTGCCACAGAGGGGTTTTCTCAATGTGTCTCCAGGCACCACACTCTGTATGATAACGTTTTTAGATTGTGCTCTTTCATTTGTTCTGCTGATGGAGAAACTCCAGCTGGTTCCTGCTGAGGGTTTTCTTTAAATAAGTGGCTGCTTTGTTGGGGAAAATAAAACAAAAACAAAAACAAAAAACCCAACAAAAAACAAAACCCCAACAACCATTTAGAGAGATATATTTTTATAAGCCAGTTTAGCAGAGCAGAAGGCAGGGTGAGAGAAGATGACCAAACAACTTTTCAGAATTCACTATGGGTCATGCACGGAGTTATAATTTGCCTTAACACAAATTGTAACTTCCAAGCATTGTATTATAAGTTTTCCTGAACAGGAGAAATAAAAGCAGAATGATGTTTTATTCAGGGTAATTTTCTACCCTTCTAAGTTTATGTTTCATGAGGGTAATATAATGAAATGTTTCTGAAGTATTTCTACAAATGGAAAAAAAGCAGCAAAAAATATGGGAAAGAAAGGCACATGACTACTGGTGGAATAAAAAATACAGAAAAAAAAAAAGGAAAGTGATGAATTCTTTACAAGACTGGAGGAATCAGGAATATAATTTTGTGGATATGACTACTTACCTTGAATGCTTGCAGTCCTTTAGTAATGTAAGAATTAAAAAGTGTTGTGTATTGTCAGGTAGTGGGATGTTTTGTGAATGCTTACCACTTCCATAGCAGGGGAGATGGAACAGCTCTGTTCATCAACTTCTGACTTATTCTGAATAAGTTAGATCATCATGAAGGTAGAGACAACATGACTAGTGGAGTCCTTAATATGGAGTAGTGCCAGCTGGGGAATACAGTCAATGAGGAGCAAAGCAGAGAATGAAACTTTGGTGATATGATGCTGCAGTTCATGAGGGGTTTCTGGAAAAAAACTGCATGTGTTCTCATGCTTAAACCTTCCATTTGTCTATACATTTTTACAAGACAAACGCGCTTCAAAGAAACAGATTTTTTTTTTCCAGAATGTTACGAGGTTTCCCTTTCTAGTACCAATGGTTGAAAGGTTATCTCCAGTTTTTAAGTCTTCCATAGGCAATCAATTTTCAGAATTCAACTTCAAGATATTAAAAGGGGACCTGTCATATACTTTCATAACTTATATTCCTCTTATAACTGGAGCTATGACCTACCATATATAAGCCTGAAGGCAAAGCTCTTTCCTCAGTCCATGGTTAAACTAAGAATTATCTGGCATACCTTATGCATGTGAAAATTATTTTAATAGGAAACTTTGAAGTCTCTGAGCAAGAGGACCATCCTCCATGAAAAATAAGATTATGATTAAGATATTTGCATTAGGAACTGTTATACTTTAATTTAAATAATTTTGTATATTTCCTGAAGTTATATTAAAGTTTTTATAGACCTGGACACACTTATTTAGTTTTACTACAGCACTGAACTTTAGCTAAGACTTCAGAGTATTTGGAAAGTAAACGTATTATGTATACAATTTAGAATAGGTACAAAATTAATCCATATTGGACACTTACCATTCCTTTGCTGCTGTGGAAATGTGAACCACTTGTTTTTGACTGTCATTCTGGCATTGTTAGGTTGGAATACATGACATTTTGAAAGAACGGTATTCATGAGAGGTTGAGGGTTTTTTTTTTATTTTGTTTGTTTTTCCTGAGATAATATTGAAAAGCCCTGAGGCATTTCATAATGTATATGCCAGTGATACTAATGGAATTGCTAATGACTTAGTGGATATAGTGTTTCTGAAGGTAGACTTGCTTAAAAGCAAAGGCTGTGACTGACTTACTGAGCACTGAGTGGGGCAATACATGAACTGAGTGAATAAACACTTCTGAGCAAAATAATTTCCTTCCACTTCCACAAAATAAAGCCAAAAGCCTATTAAAATGTAAAGACTGGCATCTTTAAGGGATCTGAGGCTATAGAGAGCATTGTTGTGATTTTTGTTTTCTCAGACAGAGCATGAGAAAAAAAAATTGACACTCACACACACGTTTTGTAGTGGAGGATGCTGAACAAAGGACACAATGTTCACTCGCTCTGCCTAAGTGCAAAATGGGAAAGGTAGCAGCTCACAGATTAAATGAAATGAAGCATCGAGCCCTACAGACTGTGAGGTGGGTTGTGCTGTGAAAAAATAGCTGGAATGGCCCACATTTTCAGTTCCTTGAAGTGTCCCTCTGTTCAGCACACTGCTGGTACCACTCCTGGTTCTGCTGAAGTGCCCTGTGACGGGTACCCACATGCCCTGAAATTGTGATGTTTGGGTACAAAATCTGCCACCACCAAACACCATTAATCTGTGCAAAAGACCCTGTAAAAGCTGAGTGGTGTGATAGCCATCTGGGAAGCACAGGCAGAAATAAACATTCTGGGAATTCACAGTAGAAAAATTCATAATTAAAGAGGAAGAACGTGACGTATCAGATTTTACCAGGAACTTTTGCTAATAAACTCTCACTTCTCAACTTCTCTAGCAAAGATAAGGATGACTCAGAAAGACTCTTACAACTTAGTCTCATTCTCTCTTATTTTCACCAGAAGGAAATGTATTTGTTATTTCTTGAGTTTCTTTTAATTTGTCTAGTAGTGAGCCTGGACCACATATATGTATATTTCTGTGTCTGTCTAGAAGCACGGGAGGAATTACGTGCATTTAAAAGGTAAAAAGCAGTGTATAATAAGCATGAAAACTCAGATATTTAATAAATGTCTGGATGTTTTCCAATCTAAATGCAATATTTTTTAGCATTTTCTGGCTCTCTCATCCTCTTTCTAGTAGATTTTTGTGGTGTCTTTTTTTAAAAAAGCCATAGATGGCTGTATGCACAATGTAAGTTGTATATACTTAAAAACTACTCTTATATTAAAATGTTATATTAGTTTTAGTTAGCATAATTATGCAAATTATATTTTCCCATCTGCAAAATATGGCTTTTTACCAAGGATGTCTTTAACACATAATTCCAAACAATCAAAACCAAAAAATTTGGGAAAAGCATTGGGAAGAACATTGTTTCTAGCAAGAGAATATAAACAATTGTAGAAGTTCCTATCCATCCCTATCCTTGCAAATATTTATCTATCTTTCCTTGATTTAAGTTCGAGCATATCCACCTTTTGACCTCAGCACTGAACTGGGTTGCTCATGCCAGCTATGCAGGGTGGTTTTGTAACTCTATACAGCCTTACCCTACCAAAGGCATGTGTGTGTTTGTGTGTGTGTATATAGTTATATAAATAGCTTTCCTATTTTATCCTTAAGCTCTTTAAAGCCTGATCAGGATAATGTGGCATACTGCAATTTTTCTCTAGAAATCTTTTAGATGACCATGGAGCTGAAACATGCAGACAAAAGAAGAGCTGGAAGTGCAGAAACAATACACAAGACAAACATGTCTTGGAAATGGATATTGATTCCATTAAAGAAATATGCTGCAAGTGAAAGCCAAAGGTTTTTCTTTCTGTTGCATGTTTATTATTATGAATAAGCTTTCCGGAAAAAGAAGAAAACAAAACAAAACAACAATAACAACAAAAGCCCCCAAACAAAACCAACCAACCAGCCAAAAAAACAAACAACCAACAAAAACCCCACAGTTAAGCCTCAAGACAGAACTGTGTGTCTGCTGCTCTTGTCGTGATTGTGATGGATGTGAGCTGGTAGCAGCAGAGCAGAGATGCACAACTGAATGAGTCCTAGCAGATTATTGGCGTGTATGTGCAGCCGTGTATTTTTCTACGACCCTTAAAACTGCTCTGAAGATGAAGCAACCTAGTATGGGCAGAGAACAGACCATTCTCCAACTGCTTTCCAGGTATCTTTGAAGCTGAGGAGGATCCAGAGCCCAGTGGCAGGTTGAGTGGAGAGGTTCAGCTCAGAGTGGGACAGCTAAGACAGGGCACAGGTCACACGTCCTTCCCACACCTCTGTGCCTGCCTCTCTGGCACCAGTGCAGGCATCTCCAGGTGTCTGGCTGAGACATCAGGACTCATCTGCTGCAAACCAAATAAAAGGCATTTCATTTGCTCATGGGCTTTTCCTTTGCTGACAGCCTCAGGGAAGCATGAGAGCCACCTCTCAGCTCAAGGATGATGGCTTCTCAATGTACAAGCACAGAGTATTATCTCAAAATTTTATATGAAGGTGAAAAAAAAAAGATAGATTACACATTAGAAAACACTTTTATAACTACGTGCATGCTTATGTGTAAATATAAGTATATACACATATATATATGTACACAGATACAGTATTTCACATCTCTGCCTTAAGTGGAAAGAACAAAGAAAGCCTCTAATACATCAGCCAGCTGAATGAGACTATATAACAACCCAAATTACTTTTCACAGCTTTCTTCTCATTGGCTCAGTACACCCCACTGGATGTAGTCACTACCAACATACCTGATCAGATACTTCTTCCTGTGGCAAAATTAATTGGATCTTATCAGTCATGTTTCTCTTCCAAAACAGCATGTTACATTATCACGTCTTAGTGTCTGTTTTGTTGCCTGCATGTATCTGTTGTGACAATTCAAAGGAATATAAACAACGATGAAGTAATATTTTCTTAACAAATAACGAAAGAAATTTCTGCCTTTTTTTAATTAAGATCAATAAAGAACAATATAAAGTAAAGCTTACAGCAAATTGAAAGGTGCTTTAAAGTCAACAGGATACTGGATCATTATTGCAATCTTATTAGAAGGAAAACCAAGGAATTAACAACAAAACCCATAAATATTTTAAGAAAATATTTATAGTTTATATTTTCCAAGCATTTTATCCACATTTAAAAGCAGGCAGGAAGATACACCTAAACCCAGGAGCTCTGTATGTATGCTACATGTAAAGACCCAGATGTTTGCTCCCTCAAAAGACATTTGGGGAAAAAAATTGGGATTCTTTAATAGAGGAGAAAACCAGGTGCTGGAGCCTTCAGGTGAAGTTTCGGCTGTTGTCTTCCAGCTCTGGAGCTGGGGCAGCTCTCGTTCCTGCTTGCCAAGGGACAGGGCCTGACATGCAGAAAAGGTCTATGCAAATGGATACTATATCTAATAACAAAGTAATTTCAGACTCTGATGCCCAGGTGTTATAATAAAATAAATTATAAAACCAAGATAAAGTAAAAATTAACCCGCTTTCTCCACCTCTTTGCTGATAATTGGAGATATTAGCATTTAATTGGGACTATTAGCACTTAATTAGCTTCATGTTCAGGTTATGCCTCCCAGGAAAACTGCTGATACACCCTCTCACTTCCTCATTTATTCCCCAATGAAGTTCAGAGCAAATTGGGAGGGTTTGTACTAAGGTGAATGCAGGACTCTGCCTTGCATGTTCCCTCCTTCTTCCTTTCATTCTCTACTTTCTTCCTCAGTAGGCCAGTGAACCTTACCCTCCTTTCTGAACTTATTTTACTGTATGGGAAGTGAACTTTCTCAAATTAGAGGCCCCTGTGTGAATAATTTCTCAGCATGATGCTGAAAATATGTCATCATTGAAGAGTTACCTTCCAAGAATAACAAATATTTGTAAAGATTTGTAAACAGGCCTTGAGTTGCATAAATAGACAAAGATATTTTCCCTTCCTCCTACAAAACAAACCTCTGATGTTTATTAGGCTTTGTTTGCTTTCTTCTTTCCTATCTTTCTTATTTTAAAATAATGTCAGTTAGATTTACTTAATACTGGTATAACAACAAAGAGTGCTACTAATACAGGAATCATCCCTTGGTTCATTTCCAGCCGCTCTATGGCAGAAAAAAAACAAAACAACAAGAACAATAACAATTAACAAACAAACAAAAAAAACAAAAGCCAAACCAAACCAAACAAACAAAACCAGCAAATACTGAAACCCTCACTGAAGTCAACAAATGGATCGTGCACTGATGAAATGATCCATAACATGCTAAAATCTGCTTCAGGCTGGTCTTGTGAGCTAGAAGGAAAACAATCTACATTTCATTTACAATATTTTCCAGTCAATGGATATTAACAATAAATAGCAATTTTTTCCAGTCATAGCAAAGAAATGCACAGAAAAAACAAGCTTGGCAAGGTGGGTGTTATGTTAAGAAAACCTTGAAAAGAAGCTCTTGGACCTTTATTCTGTATTTTACATAGTGTTCCTCTCAGGATACTTATCGGATTATAGTTTTTCTCCAGTTGCGAAAAATGCAGATGCAGGTGAGGACTGAGCTGCATCTTTACTAATACATGTCATAATGTCTGCTAGTTATAATGATATACTATTAGATAAAAGCCAACCTGTTAAGGCTCATTTGAGCACTTACGCCTACAGCTGGCACCGAGGAGCGTCATGTATCCTACCATGTGTTGAAGCTCCGTCATGTGCTGAAATGACCTGCTGAACCCCAATGAGGTGAAGTGGCTGAGGGCAGACATGAGACCCCAGCAAGGCCAGAGCCCCTCCTGCCTGCACTGGCAGCACCTGCAAGGCAGAGGCACTACTCACCCACTTCCTGCCCCCACTGCTCCCCAGTACACCTAACTGTTATGGAAAGTGATGAAAATCCCTCTGCTTTACTATAATAATAATTAATTGTACTAAAATCTTGTAAGTAATCAGAGAGAACACAGGATTTAGCATTTCTTTTTAAAGTTCTTGATATATGTTAAAACATTCAGGAGGCAAGGTACAATTTGCTGTATGAAGTGTATTTTGTTCATTGGGGTGTAATTCTTATAGATGCCAAAGTATACATAAAATCATGGAATCATAGAATCATTTTGGTTGGAAAAGATCTTTAAGATCATCGAGTCCAACCATTAACCTGACACTGTCAAGTTTACCTCTAAAACATGTTCCTAGGAACTTCATCTACGCATCTTTTAAATGATCACTTTACCACTTCCCTGGGCAGCCTGTTCCAGTGCTTGACAACACTTTCTGTGAAGAAGTTTTTCCTAATATTCAATCTAAATCTTGCCTGGCACAACTTGAGGCCATTTCCTCTTGTCTTATCTCTTGCTATTTGGAAAAAACCAACACCCTCCATGCTACAACCTCCTTTCAGAGTGCTCAGGTCTCCCCACAGCCTCCTTTTCTCCAGGTATAGCAGCCCCAGTTCCTTCAGCCGCTCCTCAGAAGACTTGTTCTCTAAACTCCTCACCAGCTTCGTTGTCCTTCTCTGAACTCACTCCAGCACCTCAATGTCTTTCTTGTAGTGAGGAGATCAAAAGTGAACATAATATTTGAGGTCCGGCCTCACCAGTGCTGAGTACAATGGCACAATTACTCCCCTAGTCCTGCTGGTCACACTTTCTGATAGAATCCAGGATGCTGTTGGCTGTCTTGGCCACCTGGGCACACTGCTGACTCATATTCGGCTGGCTATCAATCAATACCCCCAGTTCCTTTTCTACCAGGTAGCTTTCTAGCCACTCTTCCCCAATGTCTGACCTGGAATTTATTTCAAGCCAGTTTGCCTTCACAGTGAAAAAAGAAAATCTCTGCCTTTCACATGCTTCTAATGGTGTTTTTCATCTCTCAATATTTTTTAGCACAGTGGAATGTGGCAATGGAGGAGTGTTGTGTGTCTGCTGAGAGGCAAGAATACTAAAGAAGAGGAAAAAACCTCTAAAAAAGTTGTAGCTCTTATTTATGAATCATAATGGTAAGACCATTCCCCCAGAAATCCCCAGAAGAGTCCATCAGTGATATTTCCTCATCTAGAAGTCCAGTAGAACAAAAGAACATTGTTTTGTGGTAAAGTGAAATTACTGGTTTTTTTTGTGTGTATGTGTTGGACTCTTCACTGTACAACTACCACAAAGCATTTCAGGTATTAAATAAGAGAATAATATAAAGGCATAAGAAGTACCAGTTGAGCTTTCAAGAAATCATTGTTCAAGGAAGTAATAGAACTGTCTGCAAATATAGCAGTGCTTTTCTTTAGCATATCTCTTTTTTATTTAGAAGACCTGTTTACTCCAGTCTGAAATTGTTCTCTCTCTTCGGTATTAAAAAAACCCCTCACAAAACACAAACTCTCAGCAATGTAACTTTCAGTAAGTTAACAGAAGTTGCAGATTACTCGTGTAGGGGGAGGAAAAATGTTGTAAAAATCACATAAAAATTCTGCCATTTTTATAGTTTTTCTGATAAAAAATAACATTTTAAAACAGTATATCAAGCATAGCAGTACTTTGAGGGTGAATATAGACATTTAGACATGGCAGCATGCATTTAAGGGTCCTATTTCAGTGTTGTGATGCTGCTTGACATTTTCCATCACCCAAGCTAACTTCTTCACAATCAATGTATATTTCTCACTCTTACAGTATAATCTGTTGTACTGGTATGCTCTGAAACTGAGAAGGTAAGATGTAAGGACTTAGGTGTTAGAAGAGTAATTTTTTTCAGTCAGAAAACCATTCTTGGTAAGGATGTATGAATATATTGACTAAGCTGTGGTTGGATGATGCCGAAGCACCTGTTTTGTTAGAGGTAGTTGATGAGGACAAATAAAACTAAGACAGGTCACCCAGAAAATTAAGGAACTGGTTTTTATATTTTTTTTTATCCCAAATGTCTGTGGTTGAAAGTGACTTGCAGTATTTGTGGTGGGAGAAAATACAGTAGAAGAGGACAAAGTTGAAAGTGCTACACATATAGTAAGCTTCACATACAGTATTGTCTGTTTAACATCAACGTGTACATGTATGTATGTGATATGCAAATATAGCACGTTATTTACATAATGCACTTGATGACCTGAAGTATTCCTTAATGTATCTACAGATGCCAAATCAAGACAGATCCTAGAAATCTATTTCATTTCTGTTACTATGAGTTATTGATATTTCAACTGTAATTCATTACTAACATTAGCATGCTTGTAACCTTCCAAAATTAGGAAAAAAAATAATATGTGAACCCATTCTAAGGAATTTCTTTTCTCCTTTATCCAGGACCAAGTCTGCAGTGACAATATCTGCTTGTGCTTTCTATAGTACTGCCAGAATGACAGCAATTTCAGAGGATACTTATAGCATCAGGCTGTAGAGATCCTAAAATAAGAAATCCTTCTCTGTTGTGAAAATTTCCAATCCGTATACACAGAGAAAAATAGGTGAATATTATCCCCATTTTAGAGTAGTAGTGAACATCATCCATGCAGATGTGAATCAGATACCTGTTCCCTTTCACTTTACATGCCTGCAGCTTCTGGGTGATTCAATACATCTGGTTACTGATTTGCTGAAGTTTTGAGCAGTCTTAAATGGCCTCAAAACACTGAAAGAAAATTAAAAAAAACCCACGCTGAAGTATTTCAAATCACTGCCCAAACCCACAAGTAATCTATCAGGAAATAGTGGCTTAAAAATTGTCCCTCCATAATCACATGGATGGGATTTGGATCTCAGAGTGAGTTTCTGCAGTTATAAATCATGCTGAGAGTCGTGTTTCAATGAAAGGCTATAGGACACTAAATGAAGGCCAAGCAGTGGCACAGGTCAAAGTGGAGTTCAGGAATATCAGTGTTAATGTCTTTGAAGCAGACATTTCTTTCCTCCACTGTCATGACACAGATATGTTTCCTCCACTGTCACAATGCAGCAAGTCTATGGGCTGCCTGCTCCAGGGACAGACCACAGCAATGAACTGAAAAGGGGTTTTTATATGTGAAAATCCCTACCAGCGCTAAACCAAACAAGGTAATATTGAGTCAAAAGCACTATGTACAAAACCTTCCCACTCTTTAGAAGAGAGAGCCAGTATTCCCTCACATGATCTCCTCAATAATTAATCTTAAAATCCTGTCTTTTGCTCCAAGGCTGTGGTTAACCCTTTATGTACTAGGAATGAAACCACTTTCATTTGCATCCCAGTTTTTCTGGAGCTTTCTTGGATTTAAAGGAAAATATGTTTTGAAGAAAGCTTCCACAAGGTGATTAGTAGCCATAATTAGGAGCACTAAGTGTATAATACAGGAGAACATGTTTATTAGTCTTGTTTGATTGTATAGTGTCAGTTTTCCTAAAAATGTATCCAGTGTGCTTCCTTTGGCTTCAAAATACACAAGTAATTATGCATTAACATAATTATGTAGTAAAGTGAGAGATTTAGTTAAAAAACTCTAGAAGTTAGCACATTTCTTTAAGCACAAGAAACTCACTATTAATGTCTTAAAACTGTTATAAATGGCACATTGTATTTCACCATTCTGCAATTCTAACTTGCATCAGTGGCAAGGTGCAAGTGATATTTTCCTTCTGCACTAGCCTTTCAACTGCACTTTCTAAGGCTCTTTTTCAAATAATGTGAATTCTTTTAGGTACATTTCAGTTTTACATATAGCTAACTAAACAACACTTAGCTGGAGCAAATAGTAGTAATGTCTGTGCACGGTCTCCTGCAGAGTAAGAGTTGAGGTGCTGTCTCACTTCAGAATTCATCTTTCCTGAGAGGCAGCTGCCAGGGTGGGAGGTGTATTTCACCTCTTGCGAGGCAGAAGGGTAATTTGAAGGTACTGAGCAGTCTGAGCAAAATGGTGGGTGGCAGATGCTGTGGTCTCCTGCAGGCTGTTTTCCCAGTGAGGAGGAAGAACTCTCTCAAGCCTGGAGATGGTGCACGATTGCCACCTACAAACATGAAATTGCAGCCGCCTGGATAAATGGCAGTAGCATATGCTGTATTTCAATATCAGACTGCAGTATTGGAAATCTACAGTCATCACATGCCCATAGCAAAATCAACCTGGTAGCTAGAAAAGTAGCCTGGTGGTGATCCAGAGGAAGCTTTTGCATGGAAACAAACACACTTCCTAAGTGTGAAGAGAGAAAGAGGACTCCTTTCCAGAGGAGGAAAGATTGAGAATAATAAGTTTTTTAAGGCAAATGTATACTCCCTACCTGCCTAGGAGCACTAAAAGATAAGCTGTTGGAAATTCCATCCGCATCACTTGGTTTTGTGGGAAGCTAAGGTTGATTGTTATTACTGAGTATCTATCAACCTTTCTTGAAAGTGTGGCTGATCTGCACCATCACAAAGCCACCCTTAGTTCTCCAATTAGTGAAACTCTTCTGTAATAGCCAGAAGATGTATGTTCCACATACTATGCTGCAGAGCATGTTTCTGTATTTGTTAGTGCTGAGGTAACATGATTTAATTTATTTTTTCCCTCTCTGATGCAGGCTGGGTAGCTTGTGGAAAGGATAATAGGGTTAAAACATGATAGGTATACTCAGGGAAGCTAGAAAAGATGTGAATGGACTTTATTGACTTCAGTGGAATAATGATAGTTACTTCACTAGATAATTTGTTCTCCATCTGATTGCTCTCAGAAGATTATATACAGCCTCGTTAACCTTTTCCTGCCAAACTGTGGAATTTGTTACTTGGAAACAATCAGTCATTCACAGTAAGACAAAAATAACATTTTAATTCCTGTGACCAATAACAATATTACTGTGTAAATAAGTAAAAACAAACAAACAAACAAAAACCCCAGAAAAAAACAAACCAAACAAAAAATCCAAGCAAGCAAACAAATGAAAACCAACCAACCAACCAACCAAAAAAAGCCATGAGACATTATCCTTTCAATACTTTTCAATACTTTGTGAACTAAAAAGTATACTTTAGTGTGAATTCTTTGAAGATGAAATATTGTCAGTACCATTTACTGTAAAGAAACTACACTGAACTAAATTTTGGGTCTATTTCATTTTCTGATGTAAAATGGAAGTAATAGTGCTGGTCTTTAAGAGTATATGAATGTAGAATGTTAATAGTAAATAAAAGCTCCAGATGCTGCCATATGTAGAACCAAAACCAAAGCACAAGTGCCTGCAGTGTTGTTTTTTAATAGAAAACAAAAATTCAGGTTGTGTTTTGAGTATGAAGCAAGTGTATTGACCTAAATCTGTGCCATCTATCTGTTTGATGCCAAACTGAATTTTGAATTACTCTTTCTACCAAAGTTTGCCATACTTTTGAATGCTAAATTTCCCTGCAGAAAAATTAAGCTGGCTGTGCCTTCTTTCATCTCATCCATATGTTGCAAAATCTTTGCCAAATAAGCTCTATAGCTTTTCATGGTAGGATATCTTCTTTCCTGTTGTCCTTGTTGAGCGATGAAACAGCCCTCAGAGTTGGAATTTGGATACCACCAGTATCTGGGTTGACACACAGAGGAATTATCTCCATGAGCTGGAGAGTTAGCTGTTGTGCACTTGCAGGAGCAAAACACCCTTGATCATGGAAAATACACAGGGAAAATCATTGCAGCAGTACATGAAACACATGACAGCAATAGTTATCTTACTTTTATCTACACTGCTGTGAAATTTTCAGAGATTTGGATTCTGAGGAAAGCCAAGCTGCCCACAGAGGTTGTGCAGTCTCCATCCTTGGAAGCAGTTCAAGACCCAACCAGATAAAGTCCTGCACAACCTGGTCTGATCTCAGAGCTGACCCTGCTTTGAGCAAGAGGTTGGAACACAGACCTCTCGACGTCCCTTTTAGCCTGAGCTATCTGTTGCCTCTGTGATTCTGGGATATATCTTTATCCATGTTCATGGTATTTTCTTTGTAACAGTAACAGGATTTTCAAATGGTCAAAACAGCCCATTGGTTATCATTTTCCTGTCATTTCTGGCATGAAATCATACATAACTTCAGAGACTATTGTGCTTTATTTTGGTATTAAGCCCTACTTTATGCAGAAAAGCTAAGAATATGTTCACAGTGGAACAGACCAGTCAAGAATCATAATAATCCTTAGTTTATAATAATAATAATAATAATAATAATAATAATAATAATAATAATAATATTAATAATAATAATAATAATAATAATAATAGTAAAGAAGAGTAAGAATAAGAATAAGAACAAGAACAAGAACAAGAACAAGAACAAGAACAAGAACAAGAACAAGAACAAGAACAAGAATAAGAATAAGAATAAGAATAAGAATAAGAATAAGAATAAGAATAAGAATAAGAATAAGAATAAGAATGCCTTAGTTTTAACTGCTGTTTTCAGGTAATTATTGCAGCCTACTCTGGGGTCTATGGAGAAGCTATTTCTACTGAGGTGAAGTTGTGCTCTGAATCAGAAAGAGGAGATTCAAGGCTGAAGAACTGAGAAGTCCTAAGGTCTAGGACACAAAGAAAATGATCTTAAATATTTTTCAGTTCTGGAAGATTTTGAAACATTTTTGATTTATTCCTACAAAGAATAACAAAAAGATTCCTACCATGATAAGGACTGAATTGGAGTACACTTATGTAATTTGACAGGATTTTTAGGTTGGGAATGTTGTGGATTAGCAGAATATGGTCCTGCAAGAGTACTACAGACTGTGTCATCCCCAGCGCATCCCAAGCAACTTGATCCCACAGCTGCTTCAGTTCTGGAAGGGCTTCTCTCATCTGCTGCCTGCACTGAAAGTCTTATCATTAATAGCATCTCCTATATGTTGTGGACAGAAATAAAAGAGAACTTATGAGAAATATTCACCAGTGACAAGTATTCACCAGAAGGTTAACTTCTGCTATTTATTCTCCAAAGTCAAAGAATAAAATTACCTGTCAGTATCTTGTTTTATTTGGAGGGGCACCTTATTTACTCCTACAGAAGTGAGCCAAAGCTTAGCTAGTTAGCATGAGTTTGTCAATGGCTCTCTCCTTTCACTACAACTTCCTCGAGTCTCCATAAGAAAAAAAGTGCTACATGGGTTTCAGAGAGAACATGAAGCACAAGAAATTTATATGGAGTTAGATAAAAGGACTGGTCACCTACCTTTATGAACTCCCTGTCTTTTCAAAGTCTTCATATTTTCTTTTTTTTTTTTTTTTTTTTTTCTGTAATTGCCCTGCTACAATCTGATATCCTTTGATGATAACAGCATTTTTGGTGTAGTCACACTATGTGATAATTGAGTGAATACAATTTCTTCTGAGCATTCTGCAACCACAGGAATAGAAGTGGAATGAAACATATATGGTGGCAAGACTTCTGAGAGGAGACAAAAATTGTTCACAACTAAAACTTCAAGAAGCTCTTAGTAAGGAGACATCCCAATTTGTTTAAGTACTATTTATTTTAAAAGAAATATATATAAAGTACGATAATGACAAAGCTAAAATGCAAAGCTTTGCAATTTGCATTGACAGTGCCCAAAGGGCAAAATGAATGAACCTCAGAAGAAATGAATTTAGAAGTATTTGCAATGTTGAATCGAATGTAGGGCACATTGGCTAATGTGTATGGTGAGGAAATGGGAATTAAGAGTCTAGGTTCTTTTTCCCAGCAATACATCTTTCCCAAGTCATTTAAATAAAGATTTTGCCAGTGTTATTCTTGCAGGATTATACTTCACACCTCTCAGTGGTTTAGTAGGTCCAGTAAAATTGTCTTTGGATTGTAGAATTTTCAAAACCAGTACAAGTGGCAAAAACTAACCTTGAAAGTATTGGGGTGTCAATTTAAATTGACGTGGTAGTGTGAGGTTTTAATCAGATGTTACTGATGAAAATAAGTTTAAACTAAATATTATTATTTAAATAAATAGTGGAAATAACTCAGATATTATCCTATTATATTAACACAAATACTTTCATCTTCCTGGTCTCAACCCGCTCCTTTTAACACATGCAAGAATTAAACAAAATGTTCTATATATTTCACTTTGAGTAATGGAAATTCCAAGGCTTTTGTGAGACTCCTCTTACAAATAGCACTGTAACCTGTAAAGAAATTTTCCTTTCTGAGAGTTTTTAGAGAAACTGTTAGGTGCTTTCACAAGAGAAAGCTGAACACTTTCCTGGAAAGCTTTTAGGCATCAGATCAGAATAAAAGACATAATTGGCTCCTTGTAGATAAATTTATTGCTCATTTACTAGTTCTTCATTATGTTTACAAAATAATTTCTGCTTCTTTTCATGCATATTATTTTATTATTTTTAATTGATAAATTGGGTAATTTCTTTCTATTTTTTCAATGTCAATCTTATTTGTGTTGTTTGTTCATCCTTCTCTCCCTTCTCGTGACTTGTTCACAATTGCCAGCATTCCTTGTCTTCATCAAGCAGAAGATTCATTTTTCTGCACTGTTTCTGTATTTCAGAACCCAGGTTGTTGTTTTTCTTTTTTTCTGGCTTTCTTCACAAGAGAGTGGAGCAGTGATTGCTGGTCACTGGAGTAGAGTACTTTGGGCTACTTTGCTCTGTTGGCTGCGTGAAGGGCTCATTTGGTACCAATGGCTAGTAGCCACTTATCTTAATCTATAGCTGCTCCAAGAGAGTATGTGTTGAAATTTTTCTATCAGTGGCATTTTCTTAATTAATTTTGAAAAATCTAAGACCCTATCCAAGAAAACAAGCAATCGTGTAGGTCAAAATGAGAAATAGACATAGAACTACTTACATACCTGTGCTGTCATTGTATGCAAATGTTCTCCCATGTCACTGGTGACAGTCCTTCGGTTTTCTTCCAAGAGAAACCTAAACTGTGAGATGAAGCCAGAAGCCCTGCTGCCAGATTTCTTGCTCGCTGTCCACAGTACTAGTCAGAAGGAAATATGTTGAGGCCAGAGTTTCCTGCAGAAAGCCAGAAAAAGCAAAAGGAGAGCCCAGCTGTGTATCTGAGTTTCCTCATACGTCGGAGAAGTAAATGTTCCCATAAAGCAAATCTTTAAGAAAACTGCTTGGTCAGACATACTTTTATTGCATCCTCCTTCAGATCTACTATCCATGTGGATAGAACTGCAATGCCAGATGAACAAGTGAAAATCCTGCTAAAGTTCGACCACCTGAATGCAAATTCTGATATTTCTTGTCTCTCACATAGTTCAATGCACATAAGTAAAGTCTATGTTCCGAAACATAAAAATGCTTGTCAGAAGGAATGTCATAGCCAGTTGGCACTCAGGACACAGCTCTTATATTTTCTTTGCAGTAGGAAGGGACTTTCATTGCTTGACACTAAGAGGGCTCATTTCTTCGGCTCTGCCACTGGTAGTTTAGACAGAAGGAGTAAATCATGAAAGAAAGTGGAAGTGTTCATTAGCATAATTTCTGCCATCTTGTCAAGACATAAAATTACATTTTTCATTTCAAGCCTGATGTTACTGCATAACACTGAAGAAGTAGCTTCACAAGCCCTGAAACAATATAAACCTAGCTTGCCAAGGTTTCATATCCTGAGGCAGACAACAGTGTCTGATGTCTAGTAAATATGAGGACTGGTAAAAGTTTGCTGTTATATTAACCATAATACTTAAATGAATGAGCTTTGCTTTGATTTACCTGACTGTCAGAAAAATTCCTGACTTACACGTATTGACCAGGACAAATTAGTTTGCCTAGTTTGTTTTTCTTTCTGCAATATTAAGCTGATATCTCTTTGATGTTTTGGGGATAGGATCTAGTGCATTGCAGTGTTCACGCCTTTGAATTCAGCCTAAGCAGAATTAGTCCTGGTACTGTTTCTGGAGCCAACAGTAAATGTAAGGTAGCAATTGCCATAGTTGTCTTTTAAATCCTTTGCTACAGTTGTCCCTCTAAAATCCTTTTCTTCTTAATTAAGCAGTTTGAAAATGCAAGGAATATGCCGTAGTAATATACTACATTTTGATCCCCGAGAGTGGACTTTGCTTTCAGGCTACATGGGATCATTTTGAGTCAGCCTGAATCTCATAAGAAGGTTGGATTGAAAGGGGTTTCTTTGTGGTAAATTAATAGTGTGAAAACTATTATCCAAACTTGAAACTAAATCCAAACTTTCTAGCCAGCCACAATATGAAGTTAGAAAATAGGAATACAACCAAAGCAAGTCAACCATGTTCTCATTAAACTCAATGGACATTTTGTCATTGGCCTCGATAGGTGTGGGGTCTGCCCCAAGCTCTTCACTTCTCCCACTAGAAAAAGGAAACTGAAATTGGTGTTGCCATTTTCCCTCTCCTCATTTCCTCATTTTCCTCTCTCTCTCAAATCTAGTTCTCCAGGGACTTTCTGAACAAAGTAGCAAGTGCGAGTGAAAGGCTGCACAAAGGCCATGATAAGGCACAAGTAGCAATGCTTAAGTTTTGCTGGCTATTCACTGCACCAAATGTGCTTTTCTTACAGCTTACAAAACTTTACTTAATCCTGATATAGATCCAGGTAGTTTACAAGCAAACAATATCATTCTCTGACTGGTTGCTTGAGTGAGTAATTTTCACCTTGGTGCTAAAAATAGGAAGTTATTTTAATACCACTGAAAGCACTGGAGGGCAGCATGATCTAGTGAGGTGTGTGCTGGCACAGCCAACCTGCCATCTGCCTGGCTTCCAAGAGGGAGTCCCATCTTTATCTGGCAGCTCTGCTGTACCTCCTTGAAAGGCTGAGACTACGTGACTATGCCCTGTCTCTTCTGGGGGGACCCATTAGCAGCTGGGTGATGAGGCACAGTAAATAAACTATAATGTAACGTTAACAAAGTCTGACAGTCTAAAAAGTTTGATTTACTATGAACGTGCTATGAATAGGTGGATACTTGTTTGTCTGCAGGACCATCTGAACTCTGAGAACAAGCAGAGAAGTCTCTGTGGTACCTGGGTCTATGACTGTGCCTGGTAAGAAAAGCAAAACTTGTCCATTATTTCCCAAGCATCCCTCTTCCTGATAGTAGAGTATGAAGAGTGCTGCAAATCATTATTGTCTGCTGTATGTTTTCTAATTGTTTTATTGTTTACAACTTATTATTTCTTATCTTGCACAGAAGCAAGCAAGCAAACTAATCAACCATACAACATCAGCTAACCTGGAAAGCAAACAAAATGTCTGCAAACACAGGGGAAACAATACACAAACACAACACTTCCCAGAAGGTTCTTATGTAAATTATTGATTTTTTTTTTATTTTTTTTTTAACATCAGAGGGTACTGCTATTCTTATTGGCCTTTTACTTCAGAAAATTTTGCCTTGTAGCACATTATTGGAACGTCTATATGATAGATATAAATGGTGGAAACTTGCTAGATTTTCAATCAACCAAATTGTCTTATGCTGAGATTTTAATTCCGTAATTGTAAGTAGTCATTCACAAGCATGGTCTTTACAAATGACTTTTATCTGAAAAAAATACTCTAAAGGGGTTGCAATCTTATAGTATTATAAGTATTAAGTATTTTAAGAATAGCTGTTGAATTCACATATGAATGCTATATGTACCAGGAACCTGGTTTACATGGCATAAAACAAGGGTAAGTAGAATGTCAATCTCTGTCTTGTATGGAGGATAATCCCTGTGAGTGGAAGCAGTGATGAAGGCTGCACTGCCAGAAGTGTGGCCTATGTTCCGTAAGGTGCTGAGAAAGGTTAGAGTGAGGTTGTTGCCAGCAGAGACAGACAGATGTCCAGCAGCGTTAAGTTGGGGATTTTTGGCATTGTCAAGTTTATTGGCTGATCTCATATTTCTGAATAATACCTGTGAAACCACCAAATGAGAAAAGAGGTACAGCAAACACTAATTAAATGTGTGCTCTCTTTCTTTCAGGCTAATTAGCACATATAGAGGTCAAGTCCTAGAGAATAAAATGTTCAGCTTGGAAAGTGCAAGAAAATATACAATTAAAAAAAACCAATCTGATCATGCTGCATTTTCATTGAAAAGTGTATGTGCTTCCACTTACTGCAGGTTGATGTTTTAGCCTTCTTTCTTTTTCAGCCCACCTAAAATCTCCAAGTAAAACTCATATAGTCACAGAGCTTCTTCAGTTTCATAAAGAAATGCAAGAGATCATGCAAGGTTTGCATGCCACTTGACCAAATTCACTTGTAAGTCCAGGCAACCTTAGAAAGCCATTCAGGCAGTTTGAGAATGTAGTGCTTCTTGCCTCTAAATTGCATAGAAGATCAGCTTCTTTCAGAGAGCAGACCAGGACCTGGGATTCAGACAATCTGACTAGTATTCAGAGGACACCATTAAAATGCTGTCTTGAGCCACTTCAGTTATCAAGGTCTCAATGTCTTTTTCTAAAGCCATTTCAGATGTGTGCAATGTGACAGTTAAAAAAATTGTTATTATAATTCTATTTTATTTTCCAAATTTCAAGCTACAGAGCAAATTCTAATCTGGCAAAAGTAAATGCAGCTGCAGTATTTTTAAGCTTGAATTTCCGTAACCTCTGTATGCACAATTTTACAGTCTGTATTGACAGACTTCAACTCATCCTCATTATTTTTCATGTCACATATTAACAGGTAAGTTAATACCTCCACACTAGTCGTCTTCATCATTTTTGGCTCTTTACATCTATCAGCTTACTTAATGCAAGCCCTAGCTTAATTTCCTACTTGTACTAAGTTGTGCACCCTTGCTTAATTTTACTTGCATTTAACTATTTTATGATTATTTCAGTGTAGGCAATAAAAAGTGTTATATATTCTCCAAGTGAATTACTCTGAGATACCCTAAAGTACAAGTTTTAAAAAGAAAGTTTTTTTAGAAATACTGATTACCAAGAATGTCCATCATTTTTTTCTGAGGACGCACATGTATTTAAATTTAGCCAACATGCTGAAGAACTTTATGTTAAAATAACCAACAGTAAGCAAAACTTAGGTCTCCATGAAGTTCTAGAAGCTGTCTTTTGTAGCAGAGTAGGGCTAACTGGGTGGCCCAATCAAACAGATTTTAAAATCCCAAGACAAAGTACACATGCAGTCAGAATAGTCCCATACACTCCTCTTTAAGAGGGTGATCTTGAAGGACATATATTTATGTCGGGGCTTAAAGCATAATGAAGAAAAAACAAAGGAACCTGATCTTCCTCTACTACTTCATGTTGTACCATACCAAAATTTGAGTGTCCCATTTCCTTTTCCTGGTAGTCTTGTGACAGTCAGGAAAGCATTTTGAAAGTGACCAGTTTATGTAGGAACATATATCCATGAGTCTGTACTTGTAAGATTCAAAGAGTTCACTTTTTGAAAAGAATACTTTAGCCCTAGCCCTGGGGTCTTTATCTTCCTTCTTTTTCTTCTTCCTTTTGTTTTCCTGTGTGACTTCCTTCCTATGTTCTCTATTCTCTCAGAGAAGCCCAAAGAATTACAAGGTTCAGCCTCTCAAAAAATATCCCAAGAAAAGCTGCAAAATGAAATTACTGTTTTAGCAGCCAGAGCAGCCATATTTCTAGACATGTATTATTTCAATATATAAACTGTCTGAATAGCAGAACAGCTTAGCTCCGCTTCTTCACTTCAAGTCCGAACATGGAGCACCAGCTAACAGGTATTACTGAGTTTGGCCCTGATTGTGGAGGTTTGTAAAACCTTTTTCACAATGGACATTTTCCCATAGCAGTGGGTGACTTAACTGGAAAGTCACTCCAAAGAGCTCACCAAAACTATTAAGGCAGCCACTGCCATGACATAAGGCTAGATTCAGACTGTACTTTCATGATGAATGTTGCAAGGGAACTCTGTGTTTGGCCAGAGTGAAATATCAGTAAATAACTCACATGATACTTTGATATTTCTGTTTCCACACGAAACTAAAAAATCCAAAACTCCAAAATACATATTTTTTCTAGACCTCAGAAGTTTTTGTGTGTCCTGGTTCAACCCCAGCTGGCAAACAAGCATGACAAAGTCCATGACTCACTCCACCCCCTTCTGCCCCACTTTTTGATGGAGTACACCTACTTGAAAACCTGTTTTTTTCTTGTGAAATGTTCATAGTAATTTTGTTTGGAAAAAATGTAAATAATTACTTCTCATTTACAATTATTTTAAAAAGCATTTGAATTGAAATGGAAATTAATCATTTTGATTGACCCAAACCCAATTTACATCAGTTTGGAAATTTGTTTTCTGATAGTCTTTACTTTGCAATGCACTGTGAGTAGTGTTTAGCTACATGTTTACCTTACTATGCCATATTCTTCTACCCATTATTTTTGTTTTAGGTCTTTTAATGACCTCAAAATGCCATGTGCATGCTTTGAAATAACATAATATTTATATTTACGTTAGTGAGAACAAAGGCAGGACTGCTTGGAAAACCATGGAGATATCATTGTTTGCAAAACACTTCAATTTCTTCATAGCAAAACCAATTATTTGTGTCCTTCAATAGAAAAGGAAGGCTCAGCTACATATGTTGTGCACTTGATGCATTCTGAGGTTTGGTAATTTACTGAATTTTAAGAAGGGCAATCAGAGTGGGAAAGCAACAATTCATAAGCAATTGTCATTTAAGCAAGAGGCATAAAATTTTTGATTAGGCAATTCAGGCATTGTCTAAACTGAAGCTGCAATTAGGTAACCTTCACTTACTTAATATATCATCATTAATTTTAATCAGGCATGTTTGTAATTTTTGGAATTAGAAATAAGCTAATTAAATTCTAATTCAAAATTCACATCTCTATCTTGACGCAGTCTGCTGCAGCAGTGCTTTAGTGAAAATATGTGTTTCTCTTGACATCCTGTTGATGAACTGACCCTATCTGCAAAACTGTGGCTAGTATACATAGATTAATAATGCCACGTTTTACAATCCAGTCTTAAACTAACAAGCAGGTTGCTATAATTTTTTTTTTCATAGAAAAATAAAAAGTTTACATTGAATTTGATTTCATAATTTACAATAATTCTTTTAATGGTATTTTAGTTGGGTTACTAATAAGTTTTATCCACATTTATTTAACTGATACTGAAAATTATTAATGTAAGTTTTCTGAATAATTCTTTATGAACACTTATCTTCCAGGTTCTCATTTTAATGAGATATCATCTACATGATGTATTTCAGTTTCCAAGTTGAATAAACAATTTTTTCTAATACAAATACTTGCTCTTACTGACCAGAGGCTGTTATCTGTCATTTTAAGCATTACCAAATATCTGTCTGGTTCTGGTCTTGTAGCAAGTAAATAATTTACTTAAACACCTAAAAAAAAAAAAAAAAAACAGAAACTGAGTCTAAGAAAAATAAACAGTTACACAAAATTTCAGTCTTATATTACAATACACTTCACTGCAGGAATTATGTTGTGTTCTACAATTTCTAATGTAACCACATCAAAGATATGGAAACAATAAATGTATTTATGTTCTAGCTGTAGGAAGGGGATGACATTTAAAAAATTGTTTTAAGAGTATTTAGTCCATGATCACTCTAATGCAGAGGGGACAATTCCATATTTAATTCTTCGGTGTTTGACCAATCAATATTTTAAGACACATTAAGCATAGCACATGTAATAGAAAAAATTGGTATCAAATCTACCCTGAGAGAGATTTTGGCTATGACATAATAAATTACGAATTTAATGTGATGATGTGCTGGGGGTATAGGGGTGGGAGCTGGCAGTTTGTTTTTAAGGGTTAGACCAGAATAGTTCAGTACATACACAGTGGAATATTTAAAAGTCAACCTTAGGCCTCTGCTTGAAATTTTTATTGCAGTGCTTTGTAACTAGCTGTTTTGCTCTGGGACCTTGTTAACTGCATCTCTCAGATGGCTTTAAGCTTAATGATTTGAAACTGCCCTTCTTTTGGCACAGTAGGAAAGACATGTAAATCTTTGTTAGAGTTAATAGTTTAGATAATTACAGAAGTTTTCAGACTTGCTCTTTAATTTGACAGGCAATTTAGAGGACCAAGAAAATGTGTCACTTGTGAACCCTATCAAGAAAATGCTTTTTCTCTCTGCTTCACTACTCTCTGCTCTGCTAATTCAACTGCAGAATGAGAACAGAAACATCGTTGCAATATCAAATTTACTGGCAAGCAGTTCTTTTGCTCAGTGGATATTTCAGCTTTTAGCAGGAGTACAAGACCCTCATGGAGACAGGACCATGTTATCCTATGATAAGCACTCAATTGATATGGCTTTTTGGCTCCATCAGGAAAATAGGTTATCCCAAGTTTTAATACATTTGAATGTAGAAAATTCTAGGCATAAGTAAATATCTGATAAATGAAAAGATATTAAGACCTTTATTTAAGAGATGTAATTTCACAGATTCATACGAAAAAGAATAACAGATTTTTAGCAATTGCTAGAAAGAGGAAAACTCATTTAATGAAGACTATTAGTGATAAACTTAATTAAAATTTAAGAATCACAATTATAGTCTTGCTGCAGTTTATGAAGCTTAATCTCAGCCATTGATTCCTAACTGAGTCCTAATGGATTGTAAACTTGTCATTTCCTGCTTATTAGGAAATGTACTCAATATATCTGGCTAAAAGGAAAATATGATTATAAACTATAGCTATATCAATATTTAAGGTAAGGTTTATTAACATTTTATACTCTGTAGACACTGAAACTGACATTAATGACCAAACCACAGAAAGTTACCTAGTCGTTGTTGGTTACCCAGTAAGTAAATGTGCTAAACAGCCTTTGTGGGTCATAGAACTGGGTGTCTGCTTTATTGATTTTTGTGCTTGGGTTAATTTAGAATTCTTTAGACAATAGACACAGCCTTTAGATAAACCACAGGTACAATGGCAGGACTTGTATTATAACAGCAGTGCTCCAATTGCCATATCACATGCTTGCACCACCGGGTCACTCTTTTTGCAGTGTACTAGAGAGGGGCCTTGTCTAAGCATCCAGCTCGTGAGCAACATCATATACATGAGAAGGCCATTACAGCACGTGCTGTGAATGTCTGTAACCAAAGCAATCTAACAGAGTGTTGAGAGTCGAAAGCCTTGAGAAATGCAGACTGTGAAACACAACAGGAGGCTGTTTCTGTGTGCTCCGTGTGTGCATTTCACCAGGCAAAGGCAGGGAAGGGCAGTCACACACAGAGCTCTGCCCTCTGGAGAAGATGCTCCTGTCGGCCTCAGTGCCGTGCACCAGCCTGGCCAGGTACAACAAATAATCATTTTCATTGTTAAAGTAAAACATTTAAACTACTTCTGTCTCTGAATATTTGATAGATTCATACATTACAGAAGAAAGTACTCGCACCAGCTAGTAGACTAACAATTTTGCAACCTTCCAGTGACTCCTGGTAACAGACATTTCTCTCCTACCTGGGAATACATCTCACAGATGGGTACCCCACCTGTTTGTTCATTATTGTAGCAAAACATGAAACAGAGATTTGAATATTAACTGTGAATGGATCATAATTATATATATATATATATATATATATATATTTAATCCAAAATGCAGCAGCTGAGTCCATACTTACGTATCCTTTAAATCTACCTAGGCACAAAGGCTACCAGTGACAGCTGTGTATTGGCAACAATAAACAAAATATCCATATTTAATGCAATGAGAGGACAGTTCCAATAGTAAATTTCATCATTACTAAGATAAAAAAAAAAACAAACCAAACCAAAAAAAAAAAGAAAAAAAAAAAAACAACCAACCAAACAAAGAAATTTCTTTTCCTGGATAATCATGAACTATTTTGCTGGGCTGCAGCAGAATAGCGTCTGAAGCAGTCAACCCCTTCACCCAACCTACATAGCCTAAAGCTGATTTCATTCACTGTGACTTGCAGGAAAACAAAAAAAGAATGTCACTTAACAATAATGGGTATCTGAAGTTACTTAAGCCCTTAATGTTGTTTTTCTTCTCATATGTATGAAATTAGTATCCATTTGTTTTCATGAGAAGGCAGTGCTATGCAAATCAAGCTTTTGAAAATGTCAGCAGGTTGTATAATAGCAAGCTGAAATGGAAAAAAATGCTTTGTGTAGGGGGAAGTCACAATACTACTCCTGTTGTTGTTATTAATATTATTACTATTATTATTATTGAGATACTGGATCCTTTGAAACGAGATAAATTCAGACACTAGAAAGATTTTTTTGGAGAATGTGAATGTCTGTGTCATGTTTGCCTCAGGATCTTTTCAAAATATGAATCAATAGGGTGCTTTTTCATTTCTGCAGTGCATTTAAAATAGTTTTTTCTAGAGGATCTAAAACCTACTCATTTTACATTGAAAAAACAAACAAAAAGAAGCAGAAGAATAACGGAGTCCAGCCAATTTTAAATCTCACTGGAATCCTGCACATTTAAACAGCTCCCTGTTTACTGTATGGTCTGTGATGATGAAAATAAATGTAACTGCAGACCAAGATCTTATTAACCACAGCATATGCAACTGCAGATATAACCCCTGAAGTAAGTGCTCACACAGCACTGTGCACAGCTGTCAGGAGATATAAACATGAGCATAAACTGAGAGCTTGTGGCATGGCAGAATCTTGATAGCAGAAGCTGTTGTCAGTCAGCTGTGATTCCTTCATAAGCTCAGCTCTCGCACGTTGGAGAGCCCAGGTGGCTCTTGCTGTAGCTCCTGGGTGCTCCTAGAGAGCCCTCAGGAGAGTGATGGTTCTCCCTGCACAAAAACATGCTTTGATATATTGGGAAAGGCAGTGTTCGAGTGGCATATTCTTTCCATTATCCTCCTGGTGCACCACACACCACAATCTATAGAATATAAAAATGGTTTGAATAGTGAGCTTAGGCTCAGAGAGGAAAATCCGACTCCCCAGGTTCTTATTCAGTAATTAACTGGAAGCAATAACTTTATTTTTTTTTCTTAAATTAGACTGTTTGTCACACTTTTATTAGAAGGTATGACAGTTTCTTTTTCACCCAAAATCTTTAAATCCAAAGTTTCCATAAAACTGTTCTCTAGTTTTTGAAATTTATGCATGATGCATAATGAAATTCGGCAGTTTGTCACAATATGAGACAAACTGGCTGATATTAATGTGTCCTTTGACTTTTATGAAAGCACATCGCACAGAAACACTTCTGCCCTGGAGGAAAAAGTAAGACTACCAGCAGGCCTTTCCTGTCTAAAATTATGTGAGTCAGTAGAGCGTATGTAGTATTCCCAGAAAGTACTGGCAGCAGCAGATTTGGCTTCCAGGAACTGTACTGCGTAGAGTACAGGGCTCCAAGTTTTCTGATATTGCAAAGCTATTCCATAAAGTTAAAGGTGGAATTTCTTTATAAAGAAATCATATAAAGCTGAACAGAGTTTAAAATATATAAAAGACACATACAGTTGAAGGGAAAATGGTCTTCACTGATGAGGAACTTTTGAGCAATGATATCTTCTAAGAAGGAATGACCTAGAAAGTTAAAATCCCCCAAATCATTACACAGAGCCACCATTTCAGGAAAAGGAATAATTTAGCCCAGCTCATCTCAACTAAAAGCACTCCATATATCAGTTTCTTTGAAAAAAGAATAATTGTTGCTGGCTAATGACAGCTTCGGCTATTCTTGACAGTACTGAGTATAACCATACCTACTTCTGTTAGTATCTTCCACAAGGTTCGGGACTTTCAACTTTCCGCCATGGACAAGACTAAACAAGTCACATCAGTCAGGGCATTGAGACACTGAAATCACAGCATGAGTGAAAGTCAGGCTTAAATAAATGTGTCCACAGGATGGTTGTTTCAACGCATCCCTTCAGAATCAGGGTGTATATTTGCTATAATGAGTATATTCAGGGCTTTGCTTACTTTTAGTCAGCTACTATCTTAATGAATTTTAGTCAGCTACTATCACAATTTGACTATTGTGTCTTCAGCACCATAAGCTAGTGCTCCACCCAAAATTCCTGACTGTATCCCTGATTTCATACTGTTTAGTTTAATCCTGCTTCTCTTCATTTCTCAGTATGCTCCTGTCACTGAATGGCATCCTCACACTCTTATGCATCTCTTTAATTCAGATCACAAGAAAATATTGTTCACCCTTTAAAATTATTGAATAGCTAAACACTAGCAAATCTTCCATTAGGATGAGTAAGAGCAGGATATCTTAGGTAGCATGCATGCACTCTGTATACATGTATTTTCCAGACTACCCACAAGGTAGTCTGCCTAATGATGTGTAAATGCATCTGTCTGGATTATATTGCAACGGTGACCATGAGTGACAGTTTTAAACTGTATCTTATTCTTCCTTCAATATAAGTATGTTTTTCTTCTCTGTTTTCTTAAATTAACAAAGGCTGGTGAAAAAAAAAAAAAAGCTGTTAAAAAATAACTTTGGGTAGCATTACTTAGAGATTCATTACTATTCTGTGTCATTCGTCACTATTTCTGAATGTCACCCGTTGCTTAGTCATATAGGATACAGTTTAGGACACCAAGCATTTGGAACTGGTTCATTTACACAACATGTTTTTCTTTCACTAATGACTATTTTGCATATATCTGTCCTTCCTAACACAATTAGCTCCCAAATAAACTTCATTTATACCATCATGACGTCTCTGGGTCATATCTGGCCTCGGTCCCCTGAACAGAATAAATTAAAATTGCAGGGAAAGGTTTATAATTTATTTGTTCTCCCTCCTTTGTTCATCTTTTTTGACCAATGTGACAATGATCGTTTAAAGTCCATTGATTCTGACTGTAATCAGAAGGAAAGAATACGAAATACTGAAAGTGTGAAATTCACAATAGAATTAAACTATATACGCCCTAAAAGTAGTTTTTATCCTAGAAGAGAAAAAAAGCCCAAATACTGTCTAATACCGTCTTCATGTTTTCTTTTCACTCTTTACATTAATATTTTGCCATGAAAAAAATCTAAATACTATAATTATTCCCTCCATTTTAAAAATAATACATTGTGGAAAATATATTGATTGCAGTCTACAAGATTCTAAATTTACTGACTACATGTAGAAAATCTAATAACATGGTCTGGACACCACTGCTGCCATTACAGTTTTATTCAGATTCTGGTACTTGCTTACCATAAATTCAAGGATTACTAGAGAAAATAGCTAGGATCAGTGTGAATTCTGTTTTCACTCGAGTATGATTACATTCAATTTATCCTCCCTGTGTGCTGGAGAGTGGAATGAACTAACATCAGCGGCACTGCAAATCACACCTTTGTTTTCTTTGCCTTATTTTGGTTCTTGTCAGATGAGAGAAAGGCCCTTCCTTCTGGGAGAGGCCTGAGTTGTTGAAGAGACCACACCAGACCTGTCTGGGACCAGGCTGAACTACCAACAGCAGCCACAATCTTTAACAAGGCTGTTGCTCACACAACTCCCCTTGTCCTTTCATCTGAGCAAACCAGTAGGAATGCGTCATTAGACAAAGACAGATGGAAAGTTTCACCATTTTAGTAGGTGCTTTCTATGAAACCATTGAAAATACACTGCACACTTGATTCAACCCTCTGCTGTTCTGTTGAGAAGCATTGCAAAGTTCTGCAGTCTAGATCTCTGTTTCCAATTAGATTTGACATGGGCACTAACAACAACACTGGCCAAGGGATCAGAGCCAAAGCTGAGGTTCAGAGCCTCTTGTAGTGATTTAAGCCAGGCCCTGACCCCAGGGCTTTAAGTTTAGTAATTTCTAACTTCCTTCTTATATTCAGTCATTTCTTGGAGATTCTCTGGACGACACAGGTGGCTAGAGAAGCTGAATAAACACATTTTTAAATCAGTTGTTTTCTAATATAGCCAACACTTTCAGAGCAAATTCTTCTTTTCCTTTATTCTGACAAATTCCTGACTATTATAGAAAGAATAAATCAACCCCCTAAAAAGCAAATCATAAGACAAGTATCTCAGTGTGTGTGGTAGTTTTGAGTGCATTTTATGTAACTATTTATTGCATTCCTATGCTGTTCTTTCTTTGTAGACGCTGAATAAAATACAAAAAGCCTTTATTGTCAAGATGTTAAAATGAAATAAGTTTTTAGTGCTACTGCTAGTAAAAGGAACCAGATTTTAGTTTTCCGAGACCAATGTCTCTCAAAAACTTAGTCAGCCATGACTAGGAAACAAGGTCATTATTTCTGCTCTTCTACTTCTGATTTTCAATGGCGCTATTACTTTCAAGCTGCAGGAAGCAAATGTGCATACTTTGTTTTTACTGTTGAATGGTTTGAAGGCACAAATAATCTCCCCTGCATACTTAGTGGGAAGATTTTACAATTTTCTTTGACTGAAAAGAGGACAAAGGTGAATTTGAAATACATCTATTCTACTGGTATTTTTACAAAACCATTATTTGACAAATTTGAAACATGTTCATTAGCAAAATGTTTTCATTCTTACAAATGAAAATGAGAAGTTCGTACAAAAATCCAGAATTTAAATGAGGAGATTTCTACAAGAAAATAGAAATACAGAGAAATTTTATGTTCCAACATGAAAACTGCATATTTTCTTTAAAGCAATTAATTTATAACATCTAACATTGCATCTAGATCAAAACAGAAACGTTAAACTAGAATTTAGTCTTGAATCATAGGGCAGAATGTGAATATTCATGGAATTATTTATGTGTCATTCAGATTTATTTTACCACACATGAAATACTTCAGGCATTCATCTGACTTCAGTCACATAAAATTGAGACATTTAGTCAAGGTTAGTCATTTCATCTCCTTTACTATTCAACAGAGTGGCATCAAAAGCACATTGAAAAGAGACAACCTACTTTCTATTTTCAAACACCAGAGTTTCCTTTATGGATGTCTGAGGGTCTGAATCAGGGCCAAAGTTAAAATGATCATTTTTTGTTTTCTTCTTTTATTTGCTTGTGTAACTCATTTAATTAGATAATATTACATTCCAAATGGATATGTAAAATTAACTTTCATTTCCATGAGTATTAGGGTTTCAAACATTTCTAGGTATAGCCAGGGTGCAATTACCTCATGTATGAACATTCAGGAGGTCTACAGCTACATAGTCCAAAATTGTGATGTTGCCAAAATATCTTTCCATCCATTTTTCCAAAATCCTGTTTTTACTGTATTCAGCCACTATATAAATGCATAAGGAAATCATATTATAATAAAGTTACTCAGATGAACTCCTCCAAGGTGGCATGGATGCCAGCTTACAAATTCTGCAGCAGCTGGCAGGATGCTGCACCTCAAAGCCTGAGATCCAAATTGGTGTCAACAATGCTGTGTGACTTTCGAAACACCAATGACAAGAAAAGGCCATATGTAGAATTATAAATGCTGGAAAACTCAAGAATAACTAAGAAATCAAGATTAAGTTCACGCTTCTATGGTCCCATTGCAAATAAGGAAAAGAGATCGTGTTATGCAAATGCATTCTACTGCATTAGATTCTGAAATGTTTGGACAGCATTTTCTTTCCTCCTCTACTATTTTATTTTTAATTTTCACATGATTATCCTCTCAGATTTGTGCTGAAATTCACTGGAAAAGGAAAAATAAAATATGATGAGAAAGCCCTTGCTTGCTAGACTTCAAGAGAAACCTTGAAGCCCATGTATTTGTTTTACAATCACTAAACATTTAGAAATAGAAACTCCTCTTAAAAGTGAGTTGAACATTCAAATCTGTCTGTTTGTCAGTAACTGTTTCTCTTTAACATTAGGTTGATATCCAAAGTCTCAACAGAGCTTTTAACAAGACTTCTGTGCTGCTCAGCAATTGTAACATACTTTGCAAAGTACATCTATCAGGTAGAGCTACTGTAGTGCTACACTCCCGACAGAAAGGTGTCCTCAGTGACTTGGACCTGAAAGCCGGGCAATATAGGGCAGGAGAGGTGCCAGTGAAACCCTTCACTTGCTGTATCTGAGTTGTTGCTCATCATGCCCCTAACATATACCCTTGCAGCCCATCTCTGAAGAGTGTGCATCACACCCTCAAAACAAGTCATATGTGCCTTAGCAAAGTAAAAGATCTTCTGGATGGTAATTCACTTACATTTGTTCTTCAGTTGAACACTGAGCTTTCTGCTTGAAATAAATGACCAGTATGTTTTCAACCACCATGGTTCTATCCACATTCCATTCTCTCTAATTCACAGATTTCTATGCATTGCTATGCATCTGCCCAGGCACTTTTTTCCCCAGAGCATGCTCTCTTCTCCTCTCTCAGCAGACAAGAGAGCCCTGCTCCGTGGGTACTCATGCAGCCTGCACATCTCTGCACATCTCTGTACATCTCTGCCTCGCCATGACTGGATCTCACCTGCGCCTTTAATGTCTTACATCGAAATCCAAGAAAACCAGGACACTTTATACCACAACTGCAGTCTAATTGTAGCTCTGCCTCATGCCCTGAAGCAATCCCCAGGTCGCTTCAGATTACAATCATATTCCTGCCAAGCTGATTCAGCTAATCAATCCCCAGCACAGCAATAGCTAATGCACTGGCTACGCTCATGTATGCAACTCAGTCCCTGTGCCTGTTGCCAGCTCTAGAAAAGAAGGGTCTGTACTTTGATTAATTTCCCGAATTTGTAGCACCAACTTAAATCTCTTGGAAATGTGCAAGGCAACCTAAAAGTGAATTGAGAAGGTGTTTTCTGTTTGTAATCTGTTGCTGACACATTCCTCAGTATGGAGGGTGGCAGGACTTAAACATTTCAAATGAAAGTGTCAAGCTTTTGTGAGCTGGAGAGGTCAAACAAGTAGCTCATGTTACTACAAAGGAAATGAAAGGGCTGATTTCTCCGGCATGCTTGTCCTGTGATTTCAGTCAGAATTGTGAGTAGTCGTTCAATATATCTGAAAAAATATTAAGCCCTTCAAAAGAGCACAAGCTCCTTTCTGATCCTACTGCTGATGTATCTTCACTTTCTTTCCTTGCCCTCAACCAGGCAAAAGCGATCTTCTCACCCCTGCCTGCTGGAGCAGGCAGAGCATCAAGCCTTCAAAACCTGCATGTGACCAACAGGAAATCTGACACAAGGTTAGTCCCCTGACAGCTCCTGCCCCATTGAAGTGCACTATGCAGAAGGAAATGGAAGAGAGGAGAGAACCACATGCAGGACTCTGTTTCACTGAGCTCTGCTGCTTTATCTCACATCACAGCCTTGGTATCACAGGAGCTGCTCCCCAAGCTTTTGGCCTCTTGACAAATCCTATTCAGTAATGTACGTTAAATGAGTGCAGCTTCCTGATAGTAAGAACCTTTTCTAGGAATTAGAGCTGAGGCTATCAAAGTTGTAATTCTTCACTTTGAGAAATTTGATAAGAATAATTTTTTGGTCAGGTCTGGTCAGAGCTGATTTGTAGACATGAGTCCTGCAGGCAAAAATCTGTTTAGAAAATCTAACTCACCAGCAATGAAACCTGAGGCTACATGAAAGCTAAATCTAGTCTTGTATGCTAATAATATGGTATGTGACGTGCAGGTTGTTTTTGTTTAGTTCTCTTAAATTTAACACCCATTTAGATGCATTTTTATATTTCTGCAATAATTTAAAAAAACTAAAACCGGGCCCCAGTAATCTGCCTTGTGTTAGTTTTTTGGTTTTTTGAGGTTTTGTTTTTTGTTTTTGGTTTTTTTTTGTTTGTTTGTTTTTATTCCTAACACTGTTCTCCCTTTACAGGTAAAAGATTTGTAAGTGAGGAAAATAGAAAAAAAATATAGTCTTGTAAGCAGAGATCAAAGTGCAAGAGTTCTGAATTTAGGCAGGTCACTTTCTTCTCTATACCTCACTTTCCTCATCTGTAAAATAACACTGACCTCCCCGGTGAAGCATTTTGAAATCCGAAGGAAAGAAAGCTCTAACAGTAATGATAGTCATCAGCTTGGTTTAATGTTGAGTCAAACAATGGTTAATCTGTCATATGGGATTTTTTTAGCAGGATAATATTTTCTCCTACTGGAGTAGATAGAGGGTGTACTGTGAACTGCAATCAGAATAGAATTAGGCAAAATATACAAGTTCAGCTAAATACCTCCTGAGTTTCCATATCTTACTCCAGAGCTGAAATTCAAAATGTCATTATTTAGTATGCAGCTACAAAAAAAGTATTAAAGGAAACGTTCTGTCAACTACAGCCACCCTGTTGCTATGACTAATTTGCACTTTCATAATTTGTTTGGCTTTTTTTTTTTTCAGTGTTTCTTCTCCAAAATGTCTTCAGAAGTCACATGTGATTTTAGAAGAATGCTGGGAGTTTTGAATACAAGAAGTCCCTGGAAAGAGGTACTTTCAAAAGTGCAGAGGCCATGTTAACTGAGATGTTGCTGTTTTTCCGTGCCACCCCAACTACTGTGCATGAGTTCCCACATAGACATGGATCAACAACCAGATTTGTTGAAACAGATATGTAGTTATTAATACAAGGTAGTTGTATAAAAAATATGAAAATAAACATACAATACAATAGAGGCAATGAGTTCCTGCAGCTTAACAAGTCACACAGGTTTGGTGACCTAACTAAAGGCAAAAGATCTATGTGAAACTGGCTCTGACTACTGAATGTACAGTCATGGCATTGTAATACTGAGAAAATAAAACAAAACAAAACAAAACAAAACAAAAACCCAGAACAACAAAAACCCAACACTGTTTGAATCTGAACATACAGTCATGTATAATTTGAGGACATCAGTCTCCACTGTGCATACACTGTTAAGAGAATACTTATGTGGATATTAACTCCTCTTTCTCATTGCTTTAGACATCATAGTCCCATAGAAAAAGTCATACCAACATGTGTTTAGTAAGTCTGATTATTGCTGTGATCTATAAGCATGCTTCTGTGGTGTACATCATGTAATTTTAAACTTCTGCAGTCATGATGGCAGTGTCACCCTGACTCTGAGAAGAGGCGAGACAGACTCCAAACAGTTGTAAAAGGCAGCATGGACTTTTAAACCTATGGAGAAGAGTGATTACAGGGAAAAACCTTGATTGTCCAGTACAAGCTAACTAATCTGAAGGGTGAAATAAGACAAGAAAATGAGAAAAGAAGATGAAGCTTTATTTGATATTTATACTACTATCTGTGCTTAGCAAAAAGGTCTTGCTGTTCTAGGATGATACACTAAATAACAACATTTCATTTCGTTTCATGCACTTGTCCTTTGTCTCAAGGACAAGGGCTTCTTCCTAAGTAATAATGTCATTGTCGCAGATCAACTGTTTTCTCTGCCAGCTTCTTAATTTTTTCCCTTGTAGCTTTTGACAGGATGAATAGACAGAAATGTATCTATCAATTTAATCTTTCCTGTGAAGTCTTGATAACTCTGTTACAAAGCTGATACAAAACAAGATATGAAAGACAGTCTTTTTATTTCTGCCAGAAAAAGGTGACTGTACAGCAAAGTATAGGGGTTTTTTGCACCATGAAATCACCCTTACCAGGGTCTGGTGGCTAGTTTTTGCCTGTGTAACTTATAAATAAGCTGTATTAGACATTTCTAAAGCTTACTTCTGGTCTTGCGCTTCAAGCCAACAAAGAGAGAAAATATTTACTCCTCTCATGATTTTCAACAAGTGTTGTTTTCTTTTATAATTTGAGTAGTGCTTCATTCTATGTGTTGTTTCAGTTGACTTATTTCAGAAGTTTCACAGCTGAGGCAATTCTACTGAGTAGCACATTTTGCTAAAATAAGTGACTGCTAATATATATAATCTTAGAAATGAGTCTAGAAATAGTCTGAAAAGGCAGAAGTAATTTAAGTGCTTCTGAGTCTGAAGCTTTTCAAAAACTCCTAGGGAGTTAGATGAATGTGTTTGGCGTACAGAGATCCCCCTTGTACATCTAGGGATCCCCCCTCTACCCAAGCACCATCCAAGCCCCCATCTTCCACCTCCCTCCGTGCCTAAGCATCGTCCTCTGCTCTGCTGCCGCTCTGGTTTACATGCTAATACTGCACAGTTTTAGGTCAGAAGAGCCCTAAGGATGGTTCAATGGCTGACCAGCCAGCTTCCTCTGTCCCTCACGTTTTCAGGACACGGTCTAAGGTACAGGTTATTCAGAAGAATCCTTTCCTTACCAGCCCAGCATTTCTCGCTGTACAACCTAAACGAAATAGGCATAAAACCACTGGGTATTTGGGTTTATGCCACAACATCCAGGCTTGTCCATACAGCTTGAAGGATTTGCTTGGAGACCTCTGTCAGTCAAGAGAGTTGTGCCTTTATGTGAAGACCACTGACATCAGCATCCTGCAGCCACATTTTTCAGGATCCATCATGTTGCCTTCCTTGTAGCCTCAGTCCCAGGCATCTGCCACCTCCCTGGGGACTGGCCAAGGCCAGGCTGGGATGTAAGGCCATGAGTGGGCCTGGCTCAGCAGAACCCATGGCCAGGCAGGGAAGATGTATGGGGACCTTAGAGACCAGAACTGCTGTGCTATTGCTGGGATAGGGACTGATGGCTCCAGGGGCCTGACATGGCGCCTTGGGCTATGAGCAGATAAGGAAAGCTCTAGGGGGCAGACAGGGGCAGCAATACCTGCACATACCCTCAAAGTCCCAACATCAGCTTGCTACAAGTTTGTCTCAGAGTTAAAGACTCCTGAAAGAAGAGACCTGTGTACAGCAGCTCACATTGGAATATGGGCGCAATAAGCGTTACTATTTTTAAGGCTAGTGTGGTATCAGCTCTGGAGGAAACCCGGAATCAGTCCTAGTCACCACTTTTCACTCCCAGGCAGTTGGGACTTCACCTCCAAAAGTAGTACCACGTAGAAGATCCCACCAATGAAGGCTCTCTGAAACATGGCATGACTGCCACTGCCCACTGTGGTCCTACTTTGACATTCTCAAGGTGAGGTTTGTCAGGCCTTTGAGATGGCCAGGCACAGAGAGGGGAGCTCAGCATTTGGATCCAGACTCCAAGTGTGTCTGATGTTGGGGATGAAGCATCTGAAAAGGGTTTGGGCATGGGTTTCTGGCTTTGGTCCATCCTTCCTCCAAATATGTAACAGTTTCAATGAACAAAAATCCAGGAGGCACATTCTTGTATTTTTCCATCTTGACATATTAGGAAAACATTTATACAATCATAAATGCTACTACATTTTTTCATAGGGCATAGCATCCTGTAGACCTATTAGCAAAAGACAGACACCTCTGTAAAGTTTAAGTAAAGAAGAAAGATGAAATGTTCTCCTTTTCTCTGCTTATTTCCAGTGGTTCAGCTGGAAATTTATCTAGTGGCAGGAAAATACAATAACGTGAGAATGATCCAGCTGTTTCATAAACCCATTCGTGGTAAGTTTATAGCTTACACTGTAGGTGGTCTTAACTTTATCACCTAGAGTCTTGTTCGTTCCCTCTGTCAATGTGTACATGCCTGGAAGCATGCCTTTCAAGTCACATTCTGTGCAGCTGCCAGATGAGACCAAGATCTACACTAGGTTTACATGGCATTATATATTTTTCTTGAAGCAGCTGAAAATGTTCACCTCCTACCACTCAGAAATGAAACAAGGAATTTGGCTTTGTCTTCTCAGTCTTTAAGAGATTATATCATAGAAATGTTTATGAAAATTATTCTATATAACATCCGTAGTTCTTTACTTAAGAAAAACTTAGGTTTGATTTACTACTTACCTTTCTAAAAAACAATTAGAAATAACTGTAAAATGGTGGGAATGCTGTATGGAAGTCACAGCGATAAAGGAACTGCACCATACCTCACAGCAGCAATAAGTGATATAGTTCGTCATTCGTGCTGAAAAAACATCTTTGGATTTCTGCTTGCTCTCACTCTTTCTCTCAATGCAGAAAAAAAGAGAAACACATAACAAATGCATTTGTCATCCCCCATAAAACCAGAAATGGAAGGTTAAGATGATTTAATTTTGCTCACATTCCATCTGATACTAGCCAATGGATACAGCTTTGCTAAAAGAAATCGTAATAAGAAATGCACTAGAAGAAAGACAACAGAGAGAGCTACTCACAGATTTCTTTAACACTTTTCATTGCCTATGAGATATACAAATAAGAAAGAAAAAACTGAAAAATTGCATAGAGTTTCTTAGGAGAAAGAAAAGATGGATGGAATATGACTTAATCGGACTTTAATATTATGGAAATATCAGGAGGCAGAGAACTGTACATCTTTGAGGTTGCTGCACTGCCATGCCATACCAAAAGCAAGTCTACCTGTACTAGAAGAGAGATGTCTGATGATAAATGTTACCAAAAATATTGTAAAAGAGAGAGAATTGAGGTAGGTTACCTCACCACTACATGTTAAAAAACTTGGTCTGCCTATGTGTGGTCTGAGTAGTACAAACACATTGGAACTAATTGCTAAGGTATGTGATATGTTATTTTTTGTTGCAACCTTAGAATTAAACATCCCCTCCCTCTCTCCTTTCCTCTCTTCCTTCCTGCTTTCCCTAAAGTTCCAGAAGACTTCTCCTACTAAAATTCTAATTTATCAGTGATCAAGATGGATACTTCGTACTGAAATACCTTGCCCTCAAAAATAGGTCACAAGAAAAAAAGAAAAAAAAAAGGCCTACTCCTCTTTTTCAAACTATGTGACTCATTAACCTCTGTCACTAGTTGTGGTTTTGGCATTATGGATTTGTACGCCAACTTGAAAGTCAGTCATTCACTTAGATCCACAATTCAGCAGCTCCACTTGTTCCATGTGAGCTCTTGATTACCACTCTCAAAATCTTTCTCACTCCAAAAAGCAAGGCACTGCCCATGTAGTTATTGATACTTGGCACAAACTTGGAAAAAACCTCAACAGAGTTATACCTCAAACACAACAAAATTAACATCTTCCTCATCTTCTCTAACTGTTGGGATGGAGGACTAGCTTCAGATAAAAAAAAAAAAAACAAAACCAAACCAAAACAAACAAACAAAACCAACAACAACAACAAAAACACCAAAGCCAGTCAGGCTTCAGATATGCTCTTGTCTTTGAAATCAAACTCCTTTGCCTATTACCCTCTTTATGCTAATTCCATAGATATATTGCTCAAAGTTGTCCTGAAGTTATTAGTTTCAGTAGCTATGTTCCCACTTTTTTTTCTGACACTTGCAAATTCCTACTATAGCACACAAGCCCATACTCCTCTCTCTTAAGACCAACCCAAGCAAGCAAACTTCACTTTATAATCTTTATCCTAAGACACAAGAAATCTGTTCTTCTTTGGCATGAGCATATATCTGCTTGAGAAAATATTCACTGTAACTTGGACAACATTTTCCTTTGCCTGCAGATACATTAACTTCTTTAAACAAGTTCTTCAATCACATCAGCAGATCTTGACCACCCGAATAGGGACAGAACTACTTCCCTATGGTAACTAGGTAATTTGCTCTCCTAGTTTCTTCAGGTCGCACTTTGTTTCAGACTTCGCCTTCAGCCATAAGGGTAGTGCTTTTAGAAAGATCTATACCAATCCCTTCCTGCAAGCCAAGTTGTCTCCTGTCTCATCTCCTCCTTGTACCCCATGTGTCAGTGGGCAAATCAAAAAGTTAAATAATTACAAAATTTCTATAGCATAAGGCCAGTGACTGAGATTATTATAAATAATCAGATTATCTGATCATACATTTTTCCTTAACTCAGAGGAGGATGAAGTGGTAAGAGACATAAAATTTTATACCTTTTCTGTCTACATCACCGTATCTTCGTGTTCTTATCTTTTGTTTTGTTTCTTATCTGTTCTTTCTCTTGGTTTGAAAAACGACTTGTAAATATTTGGAAGAGCTATGGAGCAGATGGTTCACAGATCAGTGTTATCCTGTGTGGTCCCTTTCCTTTCTCCAAAAAAAAGGATCAGCTCTGCAACTAGCCATTAATTAAATCCAGAAGCAGAACAGGATTATCTATAACCCTTAAACATGGTTCAGAGATGGGGCTTACTGAACGATGTTCCAAATTCAAGAAAGACAAATATTTAAACAAAGAACAGATTACGGAGTCTTTAGAAATTTCTGAGAATATATAGAGAAATATATTAGAGTAAATATCTCTTAATACCAGTCTCTCTTTAATTTTGGTATTGTGTGCAAAACAAGAAAATGGATTCTTATTGCAGTGACTTGGCATCAGGTACATAATGTTTGATCAACTTTCTCTGACAAATTCCACATTCACTTCAGCATATATAGACTAGATGCAAATTACTTTAACCTGCCTTGCAATATATCAAGGCTGAAATTTTGTGGACAGATATTGTAGTGGCTTTATTCCTTAACAGAAGAATAATGTAGAGGAAGTTCTCTCTCAACGTAATAATCATGTTTAGTCCAGAGCTACTGTATTGTGGAGGTTGCCTAAGTAATTGCCAGTGAATTCACTGAGGGAAATGAAGAGTCATAAAAAGGGACTATTCAACAGAAAGTGAAACTTATTTAATTTATGCTATGGAAATTACTTGGCAACTTCTTCATTATTTGTTTAATATTGGTAGCATTTTCCTCAGATATGGTTTAACACGTGAAGCTTTCAATTTAGTAAAGTGGAATGGAGAGGGAGGTATTAAGCAATGTAAGGCTATGCCATAGCTTGATAGAAATATATTGTACCAGAAGGGGTCATTCCCTCTTGTCCTCTGTGCTGAGGGAGCACACATAAATCTAGAGTATTTTAAAAAAATCTATATTGTCTTTAAAAACTTAAGGGAGGAGATCACATAATCCCTTTAGCTGACAGATTTCTATACCAACATGAATTTATGGGTTCAGAAGGTTTCCCTAATATCTGATCTAAAATTCTACCTTGTGGGGGGAATTAAAAAATAAAAAGGAGAATGTAGTCTTCCTTGTAACAAACTTTTATGTTTTCAAAAACAGTCATCAATCATCCCCTTTTTAGATTAAATAAGCTACATAACATTAATAAGCTACATTAAAACATTTGAGCATTCTATTACTTTCCTCTGGACTATAACCCTGTGCTGTAGAAGAGTTGCAGAAACCCAGCACAATGTTCCAATTTAGACATCACCAGAACTTAGTAAATAGATAAAATATCATCCTTTGTTTTGCAAGAAACAATTTTGTTAGTATATCACATCACAACATTTGTGTTATTTAAAATAGCATCACGTTGTAGATCATTATTGGTCTATTGTCCAATATCACTCCCACATTTTTCTTTTTAAACTGCTGCCTAATCAGTTTTTTTTTTTGGATTTTGCCTTTAGGCACCTGATTTTTGCTTTCTGGACAGATGTTTTACACTTAAGTTTTCTTAATTTCATCAGGTTGATCTTGAAAATTTTTCGAGTTTAACAAGAAAAAAACCTAAACATTTAAACCTTGCCTCCAGACTGTCACTCTTTCTGGGCTGGTATAATTTTGCAAATTTGATAAGCACGTTTGTTTATCAATTCCCAAGCTCCCAGTGAAAATATTAAACAGAACCTGGGTCTGGGAAGACCAAGTTTGGGTCTCTCCTCAGTGTCGAGCACATCACTAATAGCTGTTGTCTGAAAATGCTTTTTAACCACTTCTTGTTTCAGATCACATTGGTTTTATCTGTGTCGCACTTCCTTATCCGGTTTGTGAAAACAGTTTGTGGACAGTAGGATCAACTGTTCCCTCCTTATTTATGCTGCAAAAAACAAAATTGATTTACTTTGGCTTGATTTGGTTCAACAACTCCATTTTGGGTGGATGTTTTAATTTGTTGCTTCACTTTCTCAGTGTTTACAACGCGCCTATTTAATAATGTCTTCCAGCAATTTTCTGACTATTTAAGCGAAGATGGTTGATGGAGAATTCGTCTGGTTTTCCCATATTCCTTTACTATGACAAGGTATTTTTTGTCTTCCCTTTTGTCTTTCATGGTTTTCCAAAAATTATCGTTGTTTCTTCTGCTCAGTTTAGACTATTTCTTCATATATCCTAGGATGAATTTCTCAGGTCTTGCTGACATGCATTGATGTCATTCACATAAATACTGTTTGTTCTTGCCCTGCTGGTCCCTGTTGGTGCCTGGCTTTGGGAGAACACGTCATTATCACCTTTAGTTTTCTAGATTTCTTCCCCAAAGTTGATTAGCATTTTGAGTTCCCATTAAGGACACAAAAAGTTTGAATTATTAAAGATACCTCCCAAGATCAGGCCCTGTTATAATTTCTGGTTTTCAATTATATAATGTGGGCATCTTCCTACAAGCATTTGAATATCACTAGCTTCTATTGACACTCTTGGGAGGGGAGTGCTACCCATGCCATAGGTATTCTCTTTGTGAAATTACATCCAATGCTATTCTTAAAAAAAAAAAATCCCACTATATTTTGGATCATCTGCTTAGAAGAATGTTTATTGCTTGATCTTATTGATAATTTGGCTGATTGCTTTGTTTACCATAGCTTTTATGGCTTTCAAAAGTTATTAAATTGTCACTCTACCATGTTCAATCCCACTTAGTCATACTTGGCTTATCTCTGTTAACTTGTTTGATGTCTTTGATTCTAAATCTTCACTGGCATGATGGCAGTATATCCGTTTTCAAATTATCACATTAATATCTCCCATTCCACAGATTTATTTAATGCAAGTAATTTACTGTAGTCAAGGGTCTGAATGTTTTTGTGCAGCTGTACATTCATCTGTCTGCCACAAAATTTTTATTACAAACCAAGGAAAACAAGCAAACAAAAATATTTGTTTTACCAGGGATTCTTCCATGAAGGGTTGTTGCAATTCAAAAAAGCACCAGGTAAATTTAAGCTACGCTCTCATGCTAATCATGTATTACTGCCTCAAAAATGATATCAATAATATAAATTAGACCACTGGAAATATCCTGATAAAAAAGCAAAACATGATGAAAATAGATTTTGTTTTAAATTTTACTCAAAAATATGTATTAAACAAGTTTCCTCCCTTGAATCTCTACCTCTGCCATTTGTTATTGAAAGAGGACTTTTCTATATTGTTTAATCTCCTGAACATTTATCACAGGGTCACAATTCAGAGGATATTAGGTCCTTGTTTAAATTTTTGACATCCCTCTAAAAAGACATATATTTTCACTGCATATGCTCACAATTAGGTACCTTTTTCTATTTATCTTCCAAAGCACAGTCGGTGATATCTTTGTATGTGATTATTTGGACAGATATTACCTGTACAAGTTTTAAAATCAGTATCTGCATGGATTATGACTCTTGTCATAAGCCACTTTTCTGTAACTTTACAATTAGAAAACAAAACAAAACAACAAAAAACAACAACAAAAACAACAAAAAAAACCCCACAAACCACCAACAAAAACCCCAATTTTTATTGCTTAATGAACCAGTGAAGAAACACTTTAAAAAAAAAAAAAAAAGGCTGACCATCCAACATCTCTTTGTATAGATAACTACTCTATTTTTTCCAGAAGAATGAAAGAGAGAGAAATTAATTTGTGAAAGACTAAGATGTTTGTAAAAGACACAAGGAGTCAGTGGCAAGTAAGAGTCACATACATAGCTTCACTCTGCTACTGCAGAGTGATATGTTTGTAAGTTTGTTTGTAAGTTACTGATAAGTTTGTAAGTTATACATAAAATTTTTAAATCAGTCTTGCATCATCAAGAATTCACAAAACTTGTAAAATACTTTCTCAAAACAAAAAGGAAACACTGTCACTTATTCATCCTGTTTTCTCAATGTCAAATTGTTAGTACAGTGCATGGGAGCCTGTTAATTGATCCACTGAATTCTCAGCTTCATATAATGACAGACCCTTTCTTGTGGCTTTTCCAATCCTCATTTTGCACCATTTCATGTGATGGAATACTTTCAAACAATATTTTTTGTACGTGTGTTCTACAGAAAGGTGTTTTGGTGGCTGGCATGACCTCCCATGGATTAGAGCTACGTGGAGTTTCTATGATTTATTAATCAGGTGTGAATTCTGTAGGAAACAGAGCACCAACCCTTAGTCTTGAAGAGATCCACATACTATCAAAGTTTCTGGATCCAATACAGTGAACTACCCTCACATGAGGCTGCTCTTAAAATGCTCTATAAATGACACCTTCCATTAGACTCTCCAGAGTACTTCAAGTTTGCTCATGTCGTGATTAGATTTTGAATGCCAGCCAGGTTTAATATTATTTATTTTGCCTGGCTTGATTCCTAGGACTAAGTCCACAGTGTCCTTTGATGTTGTTAGTTTGTCAAATAAGCATATGCTGTCCACAAATGATATTCCTCTTTCTCCAAGGACATTACTTTAATGATATCTGTGACTGTTAGCTGCCCTTATTATACTTCCTGCTGATTTTCATACCACTCAATTAGAGATACTTATTAGATTTTCTGTAAACATCTCTGATTTCAGGAATGCTCCATGTCTACTCAAGGTAGTTCCTTGCCTCACATATGTTTCTAGATGTTCCTCCCTCTCTATCTCTTCTAAGAGAGTTCTTATATTCTTTCATCCTGAAAACTGAAGCAATGTGGAGTCTTTCATCCCCATATCATGAATATATGCATGCAAAGAACATCCCCTGAGGTTTGAAACAGGGCTCTGCCTTCACATATCTACAGCACTTTGCAGGAATGTAGCAAGTCACAGACAATCTCTGGAAGTCTTCATCTAGGTGGATTAGATCAGCTGGTGCTCAGGAACAGAAACAAAAGAAAAGAAGAAACAATGAAAACCAAACAACCCATAAAATATCAACATTAACTTTTTTACTCAAAACACTTTGCCTATACAATCTTAGTCTGTCCACGAGAAGATTAAGGTTCCCCAAACAGATTTCTTTTTTTTTTTTTTTTATAAGTCATTTTAGCAATATACAGATAAATTTATATACATGCATAAAACAACAGGTAAGGTAAAACAATTTTTTTTAAAGTTGAGTACAATCAAAATATTGGTCTTTATAGTTTTTGCAGAAAAACTACAACTTTTTGTGAAAAAGGACATTTTCCCTAAAATTTTGTGTGTCATCAGGTGAACACTCAATAATTACTCTCTGTTGACAAAAAAAAGGCACTGAGAACATAGACAAAGGAAATAAGAACAAACTGAAAAAGATCACAGCATATCACAGAGAGCAATGACAACAGATACCAAGTCCCTGTCCAATGCAGTATTCATGGGGCCAGTCTGTCTGCTTGGCTCTTTGCCTTACAGTTAATCTAACATTACTTTTGAAGTCCAGTATTGCAACAAAATGTGTGAAAATAACATTCCAATTATATTTCTTTTAACTTCACATTTTGAAGTGTGTTCTGTTTAATCAAATAAGAAAAATGAAAAGCATTTAATATTCCTCTATAACTTACATTTCACCAATATTCTTAAAGGCAGAATGCAGTTTATTTCCTATAAATGCCCCAGGTTTATACAAATGCAGCTCATAGCTGGAAATTGTATTGTTTTGTTCCTCTGATAGAGCTAGTGAACTTAACAATTATTTTTTTCACAGATATTTATAAGTATATAATTGGTTTTGTGTTTCATTTAATGATGTATATATAAAATAAATGTACCAGCATCATGTTAGAGGTAACTAAGCAAGAACTTCACTAAATAAAGCATGTATTTTTTCCTGTTTACTCATAATTAAGAAATATCTGTAAGGTTCACTCAAGCTTTCTGCAATCATCTGTTTTTCTTTTTTTGCTTGTAAGTATTTAAGACTGGACGCCATATTTTCCCTCTATTTTAAAAGTTCATTTTGTTGTTCAAAGGGGTGAACATGAAGAAAACACAGAGCTAAACCTGAAGAAATGGCAGATACTTTCAAAAGCTCTCCGTGTTTGTTTGAAAACTCCTATCGAAAGTAAATGGCATCCACGGTGTTAACTGAGGCATGTTAACACTTCTTTCTTCTTAAATGTGTGACTTACAGCCTAGCACATCTAGAAAATCCCCATTGTATACAGACTTCCGTATGGAGAGTCCAACACAAATTATCCAGAAATACTTCACTTATATTAGAGCAGTGATCTTGGCAATTTTTCTTCTCTCAGTCTTTTTTTGTACAGAACTAATTTCAAGAGGTAGCCAAACTACACCTATCTAATTTCTTAACATAAACATGACTGTAGTAAGTTTTCCACAGCTACTAAAAGGGCTTTTGGTGGGTTATGTTAACTGAAGTCTGTAGTCAGATAAAGCTATAATGGACTTAATATACAAATGTATATGTATTTGACCAGATATCAGCAGTAAATTCTGTTTTAATGTTATTATAGTTACAATTATAACATGGCCAAATTAATTTTAAATTAGTTACATTGTTTGCTCAATTAATGTGCAATGAGATCTCTCTTTGAATCTGAGTATAGAAAATCATAATGTAAAAAACAAAAGCAAAGTTAAGAATCTAAAGATGTTACATTTTACAGAGTTGAGGAGTATTTTACTGAAGAACCACCTACTTCTCTCTACAGGGTTTCTTGAGTGGCCTTTAGTACTTAAACAAGTACTTAGCTTTCCAGTAAGGAAAGGTTTTATTCCAGGTGTCTCTGTCTTTTGAAATAGCCCTACCTGTTGCCTGCAGACCCCGTGTAAAACTTACAATGTTGCTCCTGATTGTTTTTTTTTCATTTGTGTTTGTTTTGTTTTGTTTGTTTTGCTTTTTTTTTTCCTTGTATCTTTGTTTCTTATATCGTGAAATATATGGTTTGCACATGGTTATCTGGAAAAAAATGTAAAAGTAACATGTATGTCTGACATTTTCAAGCATAGAAATTTTCCACCAGATTTGTCATCCATTAGGAATACTGAATATATTAACTGTTTACCTTCTATACTCTTCCGAGCTCCCACGAGCCACCTTAGCTGTTACAGAAGCTTCTGGGAAGCAGACTAGAGTTCTCCAGGGAAAGGATTTGGATACAGTCACTGTATCAGACAGACATAGGTGTCTGCCCCCACTGCTGATGTACATGAAAGTTCATATAAGCCGAAGCAGTAGTGGTTCTCCCAAACACCTTCGACACTGAAAGTCTCCTTGGCTCAATTCAGACCTCTTCTCCAAATTACTGTGAGACTCGTGGTCCCTCTCACATTGATTGCATTTCAGCCTTTGAATATGCTCTTGGCCTTCGAGCACTAGCCATGTCCACTAGGCTTGCATGAGCAGAATCATAGCATGGGAAACTGGAAATGTTAGTGTGTCTTAAACCTGGTCACCGCTAGAGTTTATTATATTAATGAATAATGACACTTGGTTCTTTCTCTCATTCTTCCTGTTTTTATTTTAAAGTACTCTATAAAGATATTTCATTTTAAAATATTCCATGAAAATTTGCCAGTTCTTATAATTCTGTTCTAACATTCAGCTTATTGGAGTGAAGTGTACGGAAATATAAGAAAGTAGTGTAAAATACAGCTGAAGAAATGGGATGCTTCGACTGCTATTTCAGTAATTCGTATTAGTGCTTCCTTGTCAAGTGTTGTCTGATAATAAAAATTCAGAATTTTTCATTACAGGAAACATTGAAATGAACATTTACAAAAAAAGGACTCATCCTAAAAACTGATAGCTTTTTATTACCATATAATGAAAGAGCCTCTTTCACAGGAAATGCATCTAGTTCTCTACTAGACCAAAATAAAAACCAGAGTAAAGATATTCAATATATGACCTGAACCCAGTTGCTCTGATCTGTCCAGTATACTGGTGACACAGATGCTGGCTTTTATAGCACAGGATCAAAAGAACTCTAAAAACCGGTAATATGTGAGGTAACATATGATGTTTGCTTATAGATGGGGACATAAAATATTTTGTCAGTAATGTATGTCATGCTGTTGACAGATTATTCAAGTTCTTATCTGTTTTAAATACCGCTTAAATTTGAGGATATGAAGTTTTCATAATTTCTCTGCTTCAGTCCACAGGGCCATTATTCAATTTAAAAAATGGTAAGTGATGGCATAATAGAAACTAGAGTACATATACAGAATTTTAAAATAAGGCTCTGGAAAACCACTGAAATGTGTGACAGTAAAAAATGCTTTGGTTGTCTTCTCTGACCTCTCACTTTTTACAGCATATGAGTGAATCAATGCATGCAGTGTTACAACTACAAGTTTCATATGTAGGGTACTTTCTTCCCTTCTTTCTGTTTCTTCCATTTTTGTTTACACCTGCCTCAGATGTCGACATTTTTATTTTTGTAAAATATACTTTGAATTGTCACCCATGCATCCCTTTTACATCCATAGGACAGGTAGCTAATTAGCATGTAGACTGCCTCTCCTGTATCTAAACTGCATGCTAGACTGAATGCCACAGGAGACTCCTTGTTCTATCACTGATCTTTGAGGTGTGATCTGTTGGCACCTCTGACATATACCTTACACAAGACCTCCTCATAATGCAACGTGTTTGCCCACCTTAGCCTTTTAGGATGTTTTTTGTGACCTAGACTCATATATGCATGCTGCTATTCATTGGGATGGAATAAGGTTGTGGAGAGAAAAGCAGGAACAGATGTTTGAGTATTTCTCTATCTTACCTTCCTTTGTACCTCTGGGCCATTTTTCCTTCCTCACACTCCTTTCCTCCATGTGCTTTTTAGAGTGGAACATAACTTGGCCTTGACTGGTCTGTGCTGGATTTCTATAAAATGATTGTCAATACTGCCCTTTTTCTCTGCACTGATCATGCCATCAGTCTCATTATGGGAAGACTTAGCATAGAACATTGGTCTAAGAGATTTTGTGAACATGTCTGTTCTCCACAGTTTCTCAACCAGGCTGTCATATGAAGCAGAGAGAGGAAGCTTTCTCACGGGCTGGAGGAAGTGTGACAACCACTGGCTTATGCATATCAGTTACCCAGCCAGGAGCTGAAATCCTTTGGGGGCCAAGGATCCAGCCGTCACTTCCCGGAGTCCATTATCACATCACGGATGAGGTCCATGAATGACTCTGGGCTATACAGCATCCAGGGTTAAACATCTAAATCTCAGCCATACTGCTACTCAGTAAATCCACAGTTTTAAATTAGGTATCTAGGCTACAGAGGAATTCATAGACAGATAATCAGTAAGAAATGATGAAAAAATAAAATATCAGGGTCTTGTAATTAAACTGGTTCAAGAGGGCAGGAACAATTCTTCCTGACTAGAATTTTCAATCTGAAATACTGTCCTGGAGGCATATGTGGTCCTCAGACTCTACACAGCACAGCCCAATGAACCATTTATTGTAAGCAGCTTCTCCAGTGGTTAACACACTCAGCATTGAAAAAAAAAAAAAAAAAAAAAGGTTTAATTTATTCCTCTGACAAAAGAGAATTAAAGCTCTTTTACTATGATTGAAATAATTGAATATGAATTGGGCCATGAAGAGAGAACAAAAGGCCTGCACAACGATTAGAGCATTTATGTAGGTGTCAGGGCATGTTTAAATATTTTATAATAATTACCCACTGGACCTGAGCATCAGTTCTCCCAGGTGACTGACCTTATCTTCCTGTTCTCTGTGAGCAGCCTAGTCTGTTTCAATATCTTCTGAATCTAGCTGGCTATATATGCTAAAGACGGGGAAAAATATGAAAAGTATCAGAAGACATGGGTTTCTTGAAACATCCTGCATGTTCAATGGTCATGCAGCATTACTTCCATTATTTCTTCCTTATTGGTCTCCTTAAACGTATCAGCAAATGTCTTTCCGTGCTCCTTTTTTGTTTTCCAACCTCTCTTCTTGTAGAGAAAAGAGGCTGTAGCATCTTGTAACATTCATATGCTCAAAAACATATAGCTCAAGACAGAAATAAGCAAATTTTATTAAGAGAGTTGTTTTTGTAACAAGATCTGTCATACATTTACAATCGGAAACATCCATAATTTATCTGAGCCTTAGGTAGTTCCTTGAAGGCTCAAGTGTCCCTCAGATGTGCACCTGATAGATGGATAGATACAGATCTTGACATTTTTGCAAATGTTACCCTATTGTGCTTTAAGAAGTTCTCTCCTTCACTGGTTGTTTGCACAGGGCTAGAGCTCTAACAGGGAGGTTTGGGATGGGGGAGAGAGACTCGATATTTCACAGAAACCTATATTCACAGATTGGCCTGATGCAAAAATTATTTGCTTGAAGAATGGGTTAAATGCCACAGTTAATTTCATAAGCCGGTGGGGTTCAGCTGACCACGAGGTTCAGCAGAGATTAGGAAGCTCAGAGGGAAACGTACAGCGACAGCGTGATTCCCAGCGGGTCCCGATCCCCGCAGCCCCAGCAGCCATTGCGAGAGAGCGGCTGACGTGGCAGGGGGCGACCACACCCCCACCCCTTGCCTTGAAAAAGCCTTTGGGACTAGTCGCTGCCCACCAGGTGCAGAGAGGAGCAACCAGCTTGTGCAGCTGCTGAGTCCCACCTGCACTGTGCTGCAGCAGCGGGGGTGGTAGCTTGTGCAGCAGGGTGCAGAAAGCACTTGTTGCTTGTCAGCCCCTCTAACTTATTGCCAGCATCCCAGACTGCTGACGACCATGGTCACCTCCAGAAGGAGAGCTTGTCTCAAACAGACTGTGGCTACGCAGACTGAGGTTCTGTCCCAAACGGTGTCTGTTCAGGTCTCCGGCTGCAGGGAGTGCCAGAGCCTGCTGCTGCCGGGGGAGAGAGGCCAGCACTCCACCTGTGTGAGGTGTGAGCAGGTGCAAGATCTGCTTGACATGGTTGTGAAACTTAAGGAGGAGGTTGAGATGCTGAGGACCATCAGCTAATACGAAAGGGAGATCGACTGGTGGAGTAACACCCTGATGTGCCAGTCGGAAAAGCCCCAGGGAGGTACCCCCCAAAAGGAGATGGACCTCCTGCCCTCTCGGACAGAGGCGGAAGTCCTGAGACGGACCCACCCTTGTTGCTGTCAGGCAGAGGTAGGGGACCTAAAAGACGACGAGGGATGGAAGCGTATTCCGGTTCGGCGTCACGGGCAGCCCCCCTCCCTGCCTGCTTTGTCTCCCCAGGTGCCCCTCCGTAATAGTTTTGAGGCCCTGGATCTTGAAGAAGAGGTAGGGGAGGAGGTGGTGCCAAGCCTGCCTACAAGATCACATAGGAAGAGGTGGTTGACTTCACAACTTTAAACTGCCTCTGATAAGAAAGAAAGAAGGGTGATTGTAATAGGAAATTCCCTTCTGAAAGGAACAGAGGGCCCAATATGCAGAGTTGACCCTCATCTTAGGGAAGTTTGTAGTCTACCTGGAGCCCAGATCAAGGATATCGCTAGAGAGCTTCCTAAATTGGTGTGCCCGACAGACTACTACCCGCTGCTGGTCTTCCAGACGGATGGGGAGGAAGCTGCTTCCTGTACTCTGAGGGGAATGAAGAATGATTTCAAGGTCTTGGGAAGGATGGTGAAAGACTCAGGGGCTCAAGTGATCTTCTCTTCACTCCTTGCATCTTCAAGTGACGATGTGGGATGGAATAGGAAAATTCAGTCTCTAAATGGTTGGCTCCAAGACTGGTGCTACAGGCAGGGCTTTGGATTTTTTGATAATGGTTGGTTTTATAAGACTCCAGTCCGGACAGTGTCACGCAGGAAAGGTTTATCTCGCAGGAGCAAAAGGATGCTGGGGCAGGAATTAGCTGGGCTCATCTGGAGAGCTTTAAACTAGGCTCAAAGGGGGATGGGGTTGTAGCTGGGCTTGTCCCAGTGGGGCAGCATTCTAAAACTGATGAGGACCGGGTGGCCTCCTATGCCCCTAGGGAGAAATTGGTGTGCTCTGCTGGCTCCCTGAAATGCCTGTACACCAATGCGTGCAGCATGGGGAATAAGCAGGAGGAGTTAGAATCCTGTGTTCGGTCGGGAGATTATGATCTGGTGGCAATTACAGAAACATGGTGAGACAGTTCACATGACTGGAATGTGGTCATGGATGGCTATGCCTTTTTCAGGAAAGACAGGCCAGCCAGGCGTGGTGGGGGAGTTGCTCTCTATGTGAGAGAGCAACTACAATGTACTAAATTCTGCCCAGGAGCAGATGAGGAGCGAGTTGAGAGTGTATGGGTCAGGATCAAGGGGCAGGCTGGCAGGGGTGACACTGTTGTGGGTGTTTATTACAGGCCACCAGATCAGGCTGAGGAAGTTGATGAGGCCTTCTATGGGCAGCTGAGAGTGGCCTCACAGTCTCAGGCCCTGGTTGTTGTGGGGGATTTTAACTTCCCTGATGTTTGTTGGAAGGACCATTCAGCCAGCCAGCCACAGTCCAGGAAGTTCCTCCAGTGCACTGACGATAACTTTCTCATGCAAATGGTGGAGGAGCCGACCAGGAGAAGAGCGCTGCTCGATCTCATCCTCACTAACAAGGAGGGTCTGGTCGAAGCAGTAAATGCTGAGGGCTGCCTGGGTTGCAGTGACCACGAGATGGTGGAGTTCAGCATCTTGGGTGGCAGGAACAGAATAGCAAGTAGAATTGCAACCCTGGACTTTAGCAGGGCTAACTTTGGCCTTTTCAAGCAATTGCTGGGGGAAATCCCATGCGCAAGACTGCTTGAAGGAAAAGGGGCCCAAGATAGCTGGATTGCATTCAGAGATTGCTTCTTCCACACTCAGGATCAGAGCATCCCCACATGAAGGAAGTCAAGGAAGGGAGCCAGGAGGCCTGCGTGGTTGAATAGGGATCTGTTGGATATGCTCAAGCAGAAGAGGAGAGTTTACAGGTCATGGAAGCAGGGGCTGGCCACTTGGGAGGAAGATAAGGCTGCTGTTAGAGGATGTAGGAATGCAGCTAGGACAGCCAAGGCCTCCTTAGAATTACAGCTGGTGAGAGGGGTCAAGGACAGCAAAAAGAACTTTTTCAAATACATAGCAGATAAAACTAATACCAGAGGCAATGTAGGCCCACTGATGAATGGGGTGGGTGCCCTGGTGGCAGAAGATACAGAGAAGGCAGAATTACTGAATGACTTCTTTGTCTCTGTCTACTCTGCTGGGGAGCCCTGTACCCCTGAGACCCCGGATCAAGCCAGGTCAATGGAGAAGTTTGCTTTAGTCGATGAGGACTGGGTTAGGGAGCAATTAAATAGTCTGGATATCCATAAATCCACGGGTCCAGATGGGATGCATCTGCGGGTGCTGAGGGAGCTGGCTGAAGTCATTGATGGACCGCTCCATCATCTTTGCCAAGTCTTGGGAAACGGGAGAGGTGCCCGAGGATTGGAGGAAAGCAAATGTCACTCCAGTGAGAAGAAGGAGGACCCAGGTAATTATAGACCAGTCAGCCTCACCTCTGTCCCTGGGAAAGTAATGGAACAGCTTATCCTTGGTGCCATCTCAAGGCATATCAAGGATAAGAGGGTTATTAGGGGCAGTCAGCATGGCTTTACCAAGGGTAAGTCATGCTTGACCAACCTCATAGCCTTTTATGAGAATGTAACAAGGTGGATGGATGATGGCAGAGCGGTGGATGTGGTCTACCTTGACTTCAGTAAAGCCTTTGACACAGTCTCCCACAGCATCCTCACAGCTAAGTTGAGGAGGTGTGGTCTAGACAATAGAGTAGTGAGGTGGGTTGCAAACTGGCTTAAGGAGAGAAGCCAGAGAGTGGTAGTCAATGGTGCGGAGTCTAGTTGGAGGCCAGTATCTAGTGGAGTGCCTCAGGGGTCAGTACTGGGGCCAATATTATTCAATATATTCATTAACGATTTAGACGAGGGAATAGAGTGTACTATCAGCAAATTTGCTGATGACACTAAGCTGGAAGGAGTGTCTGACAGGCCAGAAGGCTGTGCTGCCATCCAGCGGGACCTGGACAGGCTGGAGAGTTGGGTGGGGAATAACCTGATGAAATTTAACAAGGGAAAGTGTAGAGTCCTGCATCTGGGCAGGAACAACCCCAGGTTCCAGTATAGGTTCAGAAACTACATATTAGAGAGCAGTGTAGGGGAAAGAGACCTGGGGGTCCTGGTGGACAACAGGATGACCATGACCCAGCACTGTGCCCTTGTGGCCAAGAAGGCCAATGGCATCCTGGGGTGTATTACAAGGGGGGTGGTTAGTAGATTGAGAGAGGTCCTCCTTCCCCTCTACTCCCATCTGGAGTATTGTGTTCAGTTCTGGGCCCCTCAGTTCAAGAAGGACAGGGAACTGCTGGAGAGGGTCCAGCATAAGGCAACGAAGATGATTAAGGGAGTGGAGCACCTCCCTTATGAAGAAAGGCTGAGGGAGCTGGGTCTCTTTAGTTTGGAGAAGAGGAGGCTAAGGTGGGACCTTATTAATGCTTATAAATATATAAAGGGTGAGTGCCACGAGGATGGAGCCAGGCTCTTCTTGGTGGCAAACAATGACAGGACAAGGGGTAATGGGATCAAGCTGGAACACAAGAGATTCCACTTAAATTTGAGAAGAAACTTCTTCTCATTGAGGGTGACAGAGCACTGGAACAGGCTGCCCAGGGAGGTTGTGGAGTATCCTTCTCTGGAGACATTCAAAACCCACCTGGACATGTTCCTGTGCAACCTCACCTAGGCGTTCCTGCTCCACAGGGGGATTGGACTAGATGATCTTTTGAGGTCCCTTCCAATTCCAAACATACTGTGATACTGTGATACTGTGATACTGTGAAATAAGTAATATGAATTTACTCCTGTCATGTTGTATATACCAGTGGTAGGGAGACCTAAGTTAGAGACGAGAACCCATATTATTTGTGAAATGGATTCATATCATTCAACAGAAAGTTCATCTGACAAGCCAGTGGCATCCTCTAAGTAGATAAATACACCAAAATATATTAGCATCTCCAGTGAAGATTTAACACATCGGTAAGGTGATAATTCTCCTCCTTTTAAAACATAACTGGCAAATTGCAGTTCATTAGTTTACTGACTCTGTTTCATAAATCAGAGGCAAGCAGTAAAAAGCAATAAAGATATTTAATTTTTAACAAATATGTTTCATATGTCTTTCTACTCTAAGGTTAACTACAGTTAAACAAATTTGACTTGTGAAATGTGACAAATCTCAAAAACTGCATCAAGAAACAACACAGAAAAACAGGCCACTATTTCTACATTAAAAATCAAGGCTGAAGGCAGAGTTTCCACATTTTGAATGTCACTGTGTTGCTAATAGCTCTGTAGGCTGCAACTTCACAGCATACTGCACTGTTTCATAGTTACTGCCTCTAGCTGAATTCCGTCTTGTTTTTTATTCATCTCAGTTCCCTAGCACTCAAATAAATAACACCATTAATCCAGAGTATTTTTATTTCAGATATGAAAATGTAGAGATGGGTGCTTTTAGTCCAGTATTTACCTTTTAATAGTATTTTTCAAGAGAACAAAATTTAAGGAAAAGTTTAATAACTTGAGATAATGCATAACGCAGTGCTTACATACCACCATATCCTAACGCATTTGGAGGACAAACCTACAGGATTAGAAGGAAAGAATTTTAGCTGCTACCATTACTATAAGCTGTGTATTATTCACCAAGACAGGTTAGCCAAGCTCAGTCCTGCACTTAGCAGGTACAACTCTGTGAGAGTTATGTGTTAAATATCTCACAACACATGGCTGGTGTTAAGCAATCCAAAGTGAATATTACTTACTTTTCCTTCAGAAAATGAAAAAAAAAAAAATCAAGAAAACTGAGAACTGAAAATCATATGCAGTACAATTTAATCATTAAATCAAAGTCCAAGGCAAATTACTTCTAATGTTGATTCTGACACTGGCTTGTTTGACATTCTTTTATTTGTTTCCTGGCCTGTAAAACATAGATGACATTTTACTTAGATACTAATATCCTTAGATATAAAAAGCTGCAGAATGTAAAAAACAGCACAGTTATATTCAACATGTATGTCTTTTTTTGTAGTATTTCTTTTTTTTTTTTTTCTGTGGTACATACACACACACAAATTTATTACCCAGACTATAAATTCTTATATACATTCACACAGAGCACACCAAAACAGCCAGATTAACTTTGAAGGTTGGGAAAGAAACTAATTCATTTTAGCTTGAAGTGAAAAATACATTTTACATCACAAATATATTGACTTAAAATGGAGAAATGAAAATTGAGTTATAAATTTGAAAACTGCCATAATTTTCATTTAATACATAAATAATTTTCATTAATATGTTTGTGAGCTATTTCTCAGTTTTTTACATAAAAACACCATAGCAAAACCATTCCTATGGGAACAGTTATTGGTTATCTCTCAGTGTTCAACTAACTCTGTATCTTGACAGAGTACTCTTACATTATTCATATGTGCTAAATCTTCCCATTTTTCTGTGAAGTGTATGTGTGGAAACAGAGGACATAACATTTCATTTTTTAGAAGCGTAGTAAATAATCACTGAGAAAGTAGGAGAGGATTTACAAAAATGTGTAAAAAAACTTAAGAGCATGAAGTGGTAGCTGTATTCACATATATTCAACTGCTAGTACCAGCTTTCAACAACTCAATAGTATGTAAAATCACAAGTGATAAATGAGTCTTCAGATTTTGACTCCATCCCACCTCATTGCTTTGCCACAGGGCAGTGATGGCAGCTTGCATAGGGCAGAGATGCTGCTGCTCCCCGCGTTGCAGCCATCAGGAGCCAGGTGGAGGCAGATCCTGGCTCAGTACCGAGCCATAATTACTCCTTCTTTGCCAGAAGTGGCCATTAGACTAAACGTTTCAGACACACCAGAGGGAACTGCCAAAAAAGCTGTCAGATATCAACCAGGAGACCATCAGCTTGTGGCCTGGCTTAATCTGTGCTAGGAGAGAAATGAAACAACCAAATCTGAGAAGTCTGGTGAGGTAAGGGACCTGGGGTGAGGTTCTTCGCCTTCATCAGCTCTGAGTTCAAAGTTCTCATTAGTCTTCCAAAGTGGAGTTGCCTAATTTATGAAATGGAAGTGAAATCCTTGTAACTGTTATGACATGAACCTCTGAATGTAAGCAGCTTCCTACATTCTTTACATGCTTTATTTCTGATAATTTATGTGGTGATATTGAGGCAAGTGTTATGCATGCTAATGTAAGAAATTGATTTATTAATTCTGGTCTTACTGAGACATATAAACAGACCACACACTGAATTGCAAAACATGAACTGTTGGATGATGTTCTGATAAGTCATAAGGCTTTGTAATACAAAATTTTGTGCATCCTCACATGTGTGGATTTTTTTTTTTAAGTTTTATAAAGCTTTAACAAAATAAGAAGTACAAAATAAAAATTATATTCAAACTGGTTGAGCATTTTTGTACAGGTAGCATTACCTGTCCTGTAGAACTGTGGCAGCTTCTCTTCTCTGAAATACAATTCAACTTTTTAGGTTGGTTTACTGTTGGAATCTTCCAATTTTTCTTCTACTTTCATAGTCAGTTCAAACATACAACCAGAAAACTTGGCACTTAGAGATCAAACATGCTCTTCACTCCATATGGCCCCAAGGATTCTTCTGGGGAAAAAAAAAAAAGTAGGTTTCAAAATCTAACAAGTCTTCAGAATGAGGCAGTACAGCTTCAGGTGATGGCTGGGACACTGGAGAGATGTTTAGGGGACATTGGTTTTCAGCTGCAGCTGGGAGATTCTTGGACAAACACCGAGAGATCAAGAGGGAGATAGGCTTATGGCTCCCTAGATTCAGATGATAGTTGTCAATAACTTCCCTCAGGTAACAATCATACCTAGAGAGGGTAGAGTGCTGGTAGGCTCCACATTATTGGAAATCCATTAATCAAGCATTTTGAGAGTTTTAGCTGGCCTTTGGCTCACCTGAGATTATCAAATCCAGCACAAATCTGTTCCTTTGCCAGCACTGAAATAAATATTAAATTATTCCAAATATTATAATCTTCTACGAATTCTCTCTTTTCCCTTATTTTTAGAAAGATCTGTTAGGAAAATATCACCAGAGGTAGAGTGAGAATACATACAAGAATATATGTCTGGAACTAAGAACTAGAGAAATCTGCACAAATGTAATACAGAACGTTATACCTTCCTTACCTTCCTTTCTTGCCATCTTCTGGTGGCTTTCCTTCTACTGCACACTGACCCTGGTATTTTGGAAAACCTTTCAGTTACTGATCAAAATAAAACAGTCCAGTTTGCTGACATTAGTGTCATATTCCTAAAAAACAAGCTAAAAATACTATCATATCTGCATTTTAAATTCCTCACTTGTAAGACTTGAGTGCGGTTCATTTTAGGCATTGCATTTCAGTTTTAGAAATTCAATTTCTGGACTCATTGTAAAATAATAACATACGAGCAATATGTTTAATGGAGGATAGAACGCCTTTGTGTATGAAGCGTGTCCAGAATTGTTTTTGCGAGCTACGTTGCTCAAATGATGCTCTATCTAATACAGACAAGGCCTGAGAGTGTTAGTTGTTTATGCTATTGAAATATCTTACAGTTTGCTGTCTTCATTTTTGAATATTCTGCTGATGGCGAGGGCATGTGGAGTCTAAATCACCTCTGAGAACACTGCCTTCATTGCTCTACCATGTTTTAATGTGGATGTAAAATTACCATTTTGGTAACTACTGAACTTTTCCTTTTGATAATCTCTGTTGCCCTCTCAGTGTTTCTTTCCCTGAAGTACCTTCTCGCTCATTTCATTTTATCTTAATACTCTGGGTGGAAAGCTGTTTCCAATTCTCGAGTGGCCACATAACAGCACCATTTAATATAAGGCCGCATGTCCAGAGCAGACTTAAGCACAACACTGTTGACTGTTGGAGAGCTGGCAGCAATCACAAGGAAGCAGCAAGCAGGTCAGAGTTCTCTTATTTTGTGGCTAATATGCCATGAGTGATCACCACAAGGCTTGAGTGGAGCATTCAGAGCATATGTGCTTGTCTCACGTGCCTGCCATGACATTGCTCACTTCCTCAGAAACATTAAGTCAGAGCAAAGCTTGTTCCATATGGGGAAAGTCATGAACAGAATAATTCTGAGCAGTTTTCATTAAAATAGTGTCAGAAACAGAAAAACTGAGAAATTTATGCACCTCTAAGTGAATATTAGATTTATCAGAGTTACCTGAGCAACATGGAAGTGTGAAAGTTAAGTAAAATGTTGTTGTTGTGTTTTTTTTTCTTCAATGAAAATGAGAATTTGTCCTTAGAGAGTTAAAGACAGTAAGTATTTTGAGAAAGGGCAATTTATGTATAGTCATATGGTTGATCCATTATAGACAAGGTGCTTTAGGAAAGAAGTGGAAGCAAATAGGACAGAATAAGCAAATAGTAGGAACACTCCTGGATAATGAAAAAAAAAAAAAAAAAAGAGAGGAAGCAAAAATCCAGTAGGATAGAAAGGAAGATGGAAGGAGATGGAACATTAAATAGTTCAAATCAAGGCGGATAACATACATTATTTGTGTTTTTTCTTCTTTGGATCTGGCTATACACAGGACCTTAAACTCTCCCTTTCATCACTACACAGCACTGCCAAACACATAATTGTGTTTGCATTGTTACAATTTGGGAGTTGAGATCAATTAAACTAACCTCATATATCACATACTGTGCTTTGTCTGATCTTGTCAACCTCAAAAGTGACCTCATGGAACCATAAATATTATTTAGTAAGCTCTTAAGGTTTGCCTGCCTGGTCTTCCTCCTGAAGAATTGCCACGACAAAGCTCTGGGGAAAAAAAAAAAAAATAAATAAATAGATAGATAGATAGATAAATAAATAAATAAATAAAAGTTTAATTCTTATTTAATATGATTAAAAATAAATGCAGGTTTTCAACTGTTGCTGACTGCAGTTGAGGAACATATTGCATGAATAATCTGGGGAAAAGTGCATGAAGTCACTGAAACTTTCATACAGGAAATGAAGCAGAATGAAGAAAAATGGAAAACACTGTGATGCCCAGGTTTTAGATGCAAGTACAATGATTTAAGACTTCTAATAAGGGGATTGATCAAAACAGAATAAATAACAAAAAGTGGTTTGACTGCTAATACCAGGCAGTCCTGAGTCACATCTTCCCAAAACACCAGAAAAACAGATGACCTTACCTCTGACTTAGGTCTAGTGTTCATCTGTGGCACAGAAATATCTAACACAAGAAGTATAGGTATTTAGGCTTTTATGAAATAGAAATTTCTGCAACATCAGAAAGAAAAGAAAAACTGTTTCAGAAACTACATTACCATACTGAAGAAGAAAATTTTCTCACTATTTTTGATTCTGTTTGACTTCACACTTCTACAATGAAAAGATCTTGAGGCTTCAAAAGTGATTTTTTCTAGGAAGACAAACTGTGTACACAAAGAACTGGCATTCATTACTTTGAGTTACTTCTACCTAAAAAGAGCATAAGAAATGAGACAGTGTGCAGTTTCTGCAATATATAGTATCTATACTTCAGAAAGCCAGAAAAGAATGTGCTAATTATGCACGCATCTAGTCCTTTCAGAACTGATAGCAGTGAATAATGTTGTGGGAAAAGTCATACAAAATGATGTACAAGCTATGAAATACATTCTCATATATAAGAAAAAAAATAGTGTCATGTATGCAGGAAAAAAAGGAGCTTCACAATATACCACTGACTTCAATCCTCTGTTCAATGAGCTTGCACTGATACACATCACGAAGGGCCACTGATTACAACCCTAACAAATATACAGTGTAAAAGCCACCTAACTGATGTAAGTCTCTGCTGGAAATAGTCAACCATTACTCCAGAATAAAGCAGAATCATCCACTTGATCTGGATACGCAAGAACAGATGTTTCCTAATTAGAGTCTAATAAAAACTCATCAGCATTATGTATCTATTAGATTTGCAACAGAAGACAAATCCCTCTTTGATATCTCTTAATATTATCAGCCAAGTACATTAGCAATTAGAGCACAGAAAATTTTCAGAAGACTTGATGGTAAAAATAAAATACTGTTTCATAATGGTAGTAAAAAGAGAAAGCTTTATGATTTCTTACTGAATGTTTCACTTGGACCACAGACACCTACAAGAAACATTAGAAACAGAGACAGTGATTTCTGAGTAAACATATGAAATATTAAAATATATTAAACAGAACAACTCCAACTCATCAACATACATCATCAAAGGAAAAGCTTTTTTTTAAAAAAAAAAATAAAAATAAAAATAAAAATAAAAATAAAAATAAAAATAAAAATAAAAATAAAAATAAAAATAAAAATAAAAATAAAAATAAAAATAAAAATAAAAATAAAAATAAAAATAAAAATAAAAATAAATCTTGACCCAACCTGGAAGCAGGTTGTTTTAAGAAACAAAAGTTTATGCATGTTGAACAGTGTGATGATGATTGTGTGGAACTGTAAGTAAACAAGTGTTCACTGGTGGATTAGAAGAATATCTTCTGTATAGACATGCCTGAGAGCCAGGTGGAGTTCTTATTTGTGCTACTAAGGGTATACATTATGTACTTAAATATCTGTTTTTTTTTCCTCTTTCTATGTTGCATGCATTGGACTTGCACTTCTGAAAACTATTTTAATATATCGTTTGACACTTGTGTATAATGAGAGGAATATAATCCTAGGGACCCAGAGATATTTTAGTGTGATTTGGTCACTGCTGTTGCCTCTTTCCTTGAAGCCCACGTCCCAGAAATCACCATCATCATCTGCTTCTGGACAGAACCTTAATGTCTACCTAAGGTGCAGTTTACAGGCAGTGTTGTTGAATAATGGTAGGTATGATCTGAATTAATAAATTGTCAGATTGAATCTATGATTGTGTATTCCTGACAGATTCATAATCCATAATGAATTTAATATCCAACATACATTTTAAAATTAATCACTGACAGTCAGATTTGAATAACCTGCTGTGCAGTTTGCGATGTATATTAATACTTGTGGCATATCTACAGACTAATGCTTAAGTTAAACATTTTCTCACCAAAATCTCAATACCTACACTACAGAAAGCAATATTTTAAATCTAGCATACCCGTTTGTCTTTTTGGTCTGTTTTTTAAGAGACAACACCAACAGAGAAATTCCACTTAAATGAAATACCATTGTAATGATAAAAAGCACATTCTTATATTTAATATCCACATTTTTAAGAATGAAATGTATTTTTTAGTGTTCATTACATGCAACACATAAAGTAACTTCATATTTTCTTAATAAAAATGTCAGCTAAGTCAACATTACACAGATGAAATAAAAGTAACAGACACCTCTGAGCAAAATTCTCAGTCTTTCTCTCAGACTGCTTCAAAGTTCTTCCCTTTAAGGAAAGGTTTTAAGATGTTTTAGCTGTTGTTCTAGTTCTGAGCAGCTGGTAATTTCTCATTAGTTTGGTTTTGCATTCTACTTAAGATGACAAAAGATGAAGGCTGTCTAAAGGGAGATGAGACTTTTCAAAGCAATATGACACCCACTGCAAATACTGCATTCCTGCATTTCCCTCAAAAATCTGGTGATCAGAAATCAGAAGGATTGAAGACTATGGACATATTCAGATTTTCCACTATTCTTGCTCTATCAATCAGTTTTTACCACTTGCACAGATCTCTGTTTCAAAACTTTGTAAGGCTGCACTGCAGTCAGTCACTCTTGAGGAGGATCACAAAAAACCAAACCAAACCAAAAACAAAACCACACACAAAACCCACAAAGTATTTACACCACAGCTAGAGTGGAGAAGTGAAGAGCAATGTTCTTTACCAGTCGTGCCCTGCAGGTCTCCATCATTCACAGAAAATGCAGCTACTCAAGCTGCTATCAAGAACTCAAGCCAGGAAGAACAAGCACATGTTTTCAGTCTCCCAGTGGTGTGAGGTTTGTTGTGTGAGATGGCCTCAGCCTTACCTGTATGAACTCCCATTCAGTGACCCTTACCTGTGCCCAAGCACCAGAGCAGGTGTTTAGTATCACAGACAAGCAGATCATGCAAAAGCTATTAACCATCCTTTCCAAGTACACTGGGAAGGTGCTGGTACTACTTCAGCAATGCTCACAGATTTCTGGTTGCAGTTGTGTTGCAGCAGCATAAGATGCTACTGCCTGTGCCTGCACCCTTGTTGCACCCCAGTTCTTGTAACTAGTTGTCCTGGCATTCTCATATCCAGCAGCAAAACTGCATGTAGCAATTACCCTACACCATTTTGTTAAAGCGGTCTGGGTGACTGTGAGTGCTTTCAAGATGGAGATTGATGCTTGCTTTTGATTGTTGGGTTTTTTTGTGTGTGTCTGTTTTGCTTTTCCACTGAGCTAATTTGACAGTAACAGATTACAGAAGGGAACGTGTGTGATAATGCTGGCAGATCTGACAGAGCAATAATCCCCAGTGGGGAAGTGGTGATAATTTGCCTAGGCAGGTGGCACTTTATCTTCTCAAACAAAACCTTAGACACTTTAGGGTAGTGCACGGCTCCTGTCTTTTACTAGTCATGCTGCTTGCAGTTTGACATGTTTATTTCTGTCAAGCCTTCCTCTTGCCCCCTCCCCTCAAGAAACCCCAGTAGTATAGCAACTTGTAATGGTCATGCATTATAATTTTATGTTTTGTAACAATTTTAGGAAGAATTAAACTTTTGAGTCTCTTTACTGCTAATCTTTGGTTTTCATATCCATTACAAGCTATTCACAAACAATTCATCAACTTTCTTTAATTAAAAAATCAAACCAGACAATAAAGCTGGATAACTGTTCAATTTTCGTTTTGATAGTTAACTTGCCTATTATTTCACATTCAAAATATTGCTTTTAGAACATAGTGTATAGAAATTAGTGATTTTTAATGTAAGAGATCTTAAATCTGTGCTCTTAGCATGTGGAAAAGAATGTGAGGTCAAGAAGCTGGCTGGGTGTTAAAAGTAATGAATGTTCTGGCTGTCTGGGATTCTTGGTGCTTCATGATTTGAAGCAGCACACTCTTTAAATGCTGCTCGAGCATTACAGAGGCCTGCCCTCCTCTTCCCCCTAGCTCTTAGCACAAACTGCTTCACTGACTTCCATATCTGTAATTTGGCCCTGAGCCATCTAAAGACGGGTGAACTCATCTTGGAAACAAATAGAAGTGAGAGGGAATGAAGTCCATGTGAGGATGTTTACATTCTCTGGAGGTCCCGGTATTCAGCCCTCACCTGCTTGCTTGAGGAGGTGACAATACTAAAAAGCAAGAATTACAAGCTACACCTAGGCTTTTAGGGCTGTCACTTCTGCATTGCGGTCCCTACTATGTCTATTGAAAATATGCCTTAACTTCTCATATCTAATACTGAAATGATATCAGAGGCATAGGAGATCAAGCCAGAGCCATTGTCAGGGGGTTGCTTTCCAGTTTAGATTTGGCTGTGTAGGAATTTTGTTAGGAATTTTTTTTTTGACATGAAGGTCTGATATCAAGCTGTACTGCAGACAGCATGAATCAATACGATGGTCAAACCACAGACGACATCACCCACCCACTCATGCTCCTCAAAGAAGAAAGGAGCATTTAAATAGGAGGGGAAAATTTTTCTTGATGTGTCAAGTGTGTCAGTTTTCTGTGCGAAGAGAGATTTGAGGCTTCATAAGGTAAATCAGTCCAAGAAATAACAAAGAGCTCTTATCCACCTTTGAGTGAACAGAAAAAGCAGGCAATCTTGAAGCATAGTTTTGATTCAAGTGAATCAATTTATCAATTTGTAGTTAATCACATGCTTAATTTGAAAGGTTGAAATGCAAATAATTGCTTAATGTTACTTGAATGTTTTAAAATATATTAATCAAAATTGCTGTCTTGGATAAGAGTGTCATCTGATACTTCACTCATGCCCACATGCATTTCCCTACTGACAGTCATTTACACTTTGATCATCTTTGAGAAGGCTCTGATTGGCATGATTGCATGCACTAGTGAAAGAGCATAAATGACAAGTTCCTCTACCTGTCCTTAACAGACTCTTGTAATAAAAAGCTTCTGAAATATGAGAATTTCCTCTTCCTAAATCTGGTAGGCTTGCATAATAGCTAGAAGAGAGTGATGTGTTTGACAGGAAAACTTCTCCCTCTATTCACTATGTGGTGGTGAAAGTGGACAGTGACATTGCACAGGTCCTTCATGTTCGGGGTGTCAGGAAAGCATCTGAAAAGCCACCTGGTATGATCTCACCTGTGCCTCATCGTGAGCTGTACTGATGTGAACCCTTCTGAACTCACTTTTATCAAAAAGAATTACTTAGCAGTTGCTCGATAAATCACCCATTGGAAGGATATCCCCAGTGGCTGTGTAACATCCTGATAGAAACTGTGCTCCCGATTTGAGGGTTTTTTCAGTTACATCACACAGAGATGTTTGAAACTCCATTATTAAGGTGTTACAGTTACCTCAGTTTAGATTTGAAGTAATTCAACATCAGTCTTCTGGTGAAGCTAAATTTTGTGTTGTGTATGGTTAAGTGAAGTAGTTTGAGTTAACACTTCCTTTTAGACTGCCTTCAAATGTCTTAAAGCAATTTAATATGTTATAATGACCTAGAAATGGCAAGCTGAAATGAAGAATATGAAGGGCTGTGTGCAAGTGTGTGGGTTAAAAAGGTTTCTATTTGTTTTGTTTTGTTTTGTTTTGGTTTGGTTTGGTTTGGTTTGGTTTGGTTTCCTCTCCTTTTTGGATAAGTAAATATATTTAATTTATTAAGTGTATTGCATGTGACTATTTTATAACTATTTAATAGTTAGAGCAAGGTCCAGACTCGCCAGAAAACTCAGAGATGGTTATGGTATTGTTTTTAATTTAAAATTTTTAATTCATTGGCATAGTATTTAAATTGCTTCTTCCTCTTATTTAGAGAGTTGCGATGCATCTTGGGGGAAAAATCACAGTCATATGGTTCTACCTTCCTGCTTCATAAAATGTACTATCTTGCCAAAAGATATTTATATTACATGAAAAATCATTCCTTTTGTAAGTTGATAGCAGCTGCTGACTTCCTTTTGATAGATCAGTAATGGTTTCAAAAACAAAACATGAGTGAAGGATATGTTATCCAATAATCTATTTGGAAAAACATGTTTCCTCAACCAAAAGCTAAGCACCACATGTCAAAAAAAGTTAATGATACAGCAATATACTTCTCTTTTCTACTTCTTAGTGACTTTTCTAATTTTATTATTTAGTAGTTTGTTTTGTTTTGTTTTCAAGACTAAATTCTTAGTATCTAGTTGGTTTAATGTCTGGTCTATCCCTTGTCACCAGCTGTGCCATGTCTTCAATAGCTCTCAGTGAACACTAAACTTCCGTGTTTTTACCTATGCTGAAAGTTGTGGCCCTTTAATTTGTGTTTTCTCAAATTTTAAGCACAGCATTAGTCTTGGCATCAATCAAAGAAAAAAGTGAAGCTGTGTAAGGGTGTACCTTACTCCACAGTCTATTATTTCCCCCCTCTGGAGTTAGTGTGGTGGTTTGATAGCTACAGTGAAATCAAAGGATGAAAACATGTGAAACTGTGCATAAAATTACAGCTTGATTTTTTTTTTTTTTTTCATCTTTCCAAATATGACATCTCTGAACTTCACTAACTGTAGTGTGAAGTTGAAGACTGGGCTGGTAAGACTGATACCATAGAAATATGCTCATTAAGATCAATTTTTGGTGGTTTATATCTGAAATCGAAGTAGTTTTGGTGTTGGGGGGTGAAATGTAGAAAGTATGTGAAGTCGTTATTGTGGACCACTGAAGGAGGAAGGTCTAATAGTCAAGGAAGCTGTTTGAAAGATTCTTTCAATCTGATAGTCATAGACTTCATATTGAAGAGGGTTTTTTTGTCGTTTTTAAACTGTATGAAGCTACAAAACAGCCAAACAGCTTGTGTTTGAATATGACACACAAACTGTAGAACTCAATTGGTTGCACAGAATTTCACTTACATTTCTGTTTCCTGGAACTGGAAGAAAACCAACAAATGAAGAATTACAGATGTTACTGAAGCTAATACTAATATACCCAGGCTTACCAGATCTGTCCTTGTCCAGCTCAGTATATGTGGAGTTTTTCTTTAGTTAGTTAGTTTGTTTATTTAATCTGAGAGCGGACTAAGAAGATTGCATTCTTTACTCTATTTTCTGTTTGCGCTGAAAATAGGTCTCACAAATGAGCTGCTTTTTTTTTTTTTTTTTGTCCTAGCCTTGGAAATAATAAGGCAAGTTTTATTTGTGATAGTTGTAATTCATGTATTCTCAGTTTATTGATATACTGTGTAGTGTATGTTTTTAAGTAAAAATAGTGAGTTTAATTTATAAAGAAATCATAGCTAATGGACTAAAACAAGAACGTCTCTGCCTTTGTAGTTTGCATTTTCGCATTATACTCCAAATGATCTTGAATTTCATTTAAATAAAAAAACAAACAAACAAACAAACTGGAATATTACCTAATGTAGTATGAACAGCACTCAGAAAATGAGTTATCCACTCATTTATGGCCAGAATACAGAGAATACAGCATTTGAATTCTCCAGAGGCTAGTAGCAACTTTGAAATCAGTATCCTTGACAGTAAAGTTGATGACCTTATATTAAATGTCGTGCCTTGGGCAGCGCTTGGACAGCTTCTAAGTCTCAGTCTTTTATGTATGGCTACAGCTGAAACTGTCCCTGTAGATATGCTGCAGTCACCACCTGCTCTGCCAAACTGGAAATTTTATGTACAGCTGGATTTCCAGATAGTTCAAAAATACATCCCAATTTATGTTTGGATGCAACTCTGTTTCTGTGAGAAACAAAATTGGAACAGCTATGGATTTTATAGTGAAAAATTCACCCAGCTCCTTTATTCTAGATCTCATCTGTTCTCTGCTGCCAGCTAAAGCAAAAGTACTTTGGGGCAAGTACTTTGTTTCGTGTGCAAAGCGTAATATTAATATTTGAGGAAAAACAAACATGGAATCTGATCATCCTAATCAGTATTAGCACAATTCAGTTCTTATTTGATATTACCTATACATAAAGAGAAGATATTGTCGGGTGAAGGGTGCAGGTGGTAGAGCCACATACTATTAACATCACCAGAGCTCTACAATTTCTAGTCATATGACTCTCTGTCTTACCATTGCAAAGTTTTCTGGGTTTTGTTTTGTGATTGTTTCTTTTTTGTTGTTTGTGGAGTTTTTTTATTTGTTTGTTTTCTGCAGGTTTGAAAAACCATTGCTGGGAAGACCAAAAAGTCCCTATGTGCAGTAAAGCTTGCTTTCTATATTTAATATCTACATTGTGCATTCTCAGGGAAAACGCTGAGAAGTGACTTGAAATCATATTTTCAACCTCAAACTAAATAAACTTTTCATGTACTAAGAAAAAGTGTGGTCCTGGTAAGATAACAATGTCACTGTGCATGAATGTGGCAACCTCCACCATCAGAGATCTTGCTGCTGGTTAAGAATGTGATGGCAGCTGCACCATGATGGAGACTGGAAAAACTTGGGAATGAAATAGCTAAGTACCTTTTTTGAGGTCATGCCTGACTTTATAATTTTGGGCACATTTCCCTTGTGCCCTTTTATTTGTGGCTGTGGTACATTTACTTATTATAGAATGTATTTACAAACAAGGATGCTTGGCAGAGTGTATGGCACTGGGCAGTTCTGTTATATGCCAGCTCAGAGAGACGTCCAATTACATTACTTCAGATGAGCTCATGCAAAAGAACTATACAAGGCATGTGTGAATGATATTGCTTGAACCAGAGCTAACCTGATGAAAAGCTGTGTTTGTTTCTGGCTAAATGGAGGCCTATTATAGTAAAAACTAAAATTATTATGTGGTAGTCTTCAAAGCAGATGCAAGCTGTATAACTGGAATTGCAATAGCAGAGTAAACAAAAAACAATCTGTGTATGTAGTAAACAAGCAGCACCTCCCTTTCTTTCTGTAATTTGAAGTAATGACTCCAGTTTGACCTCTTTAGTTATAGTTAAGCACAAGAACACATATTCTTCAGAATTCAGAACATACTGTTTTGTTCCAACAAAGAATTTAAGTCATGGCATTTCTCAGACTTTTTTAGCTCCAACAGGAGTATGGAAGTTTAGATTGTGCATCTTGCTATTCCTGTGCCTACCTATAGTGTGAAAAATGTTATGTTTGTCTTTTTAATTAATCTTTTAAACCATTTTTATTGCTTCTCATTGTATGATGGTATCTGTCAGGTTTGGGGTGGTTTTTTGTTGTGTTTTTGTTTCATGTCTGTGGACTTAGATAATTGAAAAATACGGTGTCCTACAATTAAATAATTTTACAGAATAAATGTTTGCAATTGTCATTAGGAAGTGCATCATCTTTCACATACATGTATATCTAGGACAGCTTTATTTAACGTTTTTGATTGACAGCCATCTGTCACCACACAATGAAGGAGTGCTGCTGGTTCTGAGAGGAATATGAGGTTTAGGATAGGGATTTGAAGGGTGCATGTCAAGCAGCAATGCTTGCTCCTAGTGTGATGTTAAACTTTACAGAAACCTTACAGAAATTTACAGATTGAAATATCTTTTTTTTTTTTTTTTCCCCCTAGAAAGCTCTCCAGTAGTAATCTGGAATAATTAATCTTCACCAACAAACTTTGGACTCCAGTAGTCAAAGAAGCATTAAAATACAATAATACTGTGCTTGTATGCATACATGTATGGGGATATATGTGGTGAAAACCAACAAACCTATTCCAAAGAGACAGGTAGAACACTTGCCTGTGTCTAACCTTAAAGCTTTGTCATCTGGTAGAGCTAACAGGCAAAGTTCATACTGAAAGTAAGCGCTTGCATTGAGAAACACAAACAGTTATCCAAAGCATAACTTGTCCCAATGAGCTGACAGCCATGTCCAGGTTGTGAAGAAGAAATGTTAGAACATATGGATTAAGCAATCCCTTCAGAAAAATCCCCCACGGAAAGACTAAGGTGAGCTTCTGAAAAACGTGTCATATACAGCAGTACTTACGTACAAAATACCCTAGTGAGCTCTGCTAGTTTCCTCCAAAAGAAATACTGCATATCAAATGCTATATCCAAATTGGTCAAAAGTTGTCAGCAGCTGCTCAGGTAGGTAAATCCAAGCAACTGCTCGGGAGTTTTTAAAACGTGCATTTAAACTTTAATAAATCTGCTAGTCAAATAAATTAATATAAAATTAAAATAATGAAATAGAAAGTCTCAGAGGTTTGTGCTGATCATACAGTAAGTCCTGCAAGTACTACCATCAGTTTGTTCAGTGAGATGGTTGGACCCACAAAGCATTTTTGGCCACGTGATTTTGGACACCAAATCTGTCCCAGGGTCAGGCTCCCTTCCTGTCTCCCACTGTTCCACACCAAGGTTTAGACAAGGGGGGAAATACGTACTTCTGGGAGAAACATAAAGGTGTCTCATCATTTCAGAGGTCTAGGACCACTTAGGAAGAACACCACATCTTGGAAGAATACTTTTTTTACTCCACCATCCCTCACCAATTTAATGCTTAACATGGTTTCTACTGCTGTGTTCTGCTAGTGTTTTCAAATTTACTTCTTCAGTCTTCCTCAGAAAAGGTTTTTACCTCCTTCCATTCTCTGGAATTTATGCTGTATTTGAATGCATTTGTTTCTCCTGATGATGATGATCTCATTTTCTGTTTATTCTTATGTTATTTGCCTTCACCTTTTTAAATACAAAAAGTACATTTTTAACCTCCTTATTCAGTACATGTTTAACTTTCATAATCCTTCCATGTTAATTCCCACTCTCTTTTCTTTTTTTTGACCACTTGAAATAGCCTATGATGGCTCTTAATTTTGTCTTCTCCTTATGCTAAGAATGACATGATCTATATGGACTAGAAACCTTGCATCCCAGTTTTATCTTATGATAGCTCTCTGCAGAAAATTGTGTTGACCTTTTTTGCTTACATATCACAAGCTCACATAACTTTATACTGACAGCCTACATTGGTCATGGATCTTGTCGTGGAAGACCTGGAAATATCCACAAGGCTCCATATATTTTTAAAGAGGATGATGATAGAAACACTATTTGACAATGTTAAATATAATGTCAGCCTGTTTTGAATTTCTTTATATGAGCAGAGCTCTATTAATCCATTGTTATTGCATTTAGTACTGTGGTTTTGACTTTTAGAGCAAGTCATTTCTTATTCTTATATGTCCATGTATCTTGTCTGCGGTATGTTCCCATTTTGTATTGCTTCCATAGGAATGACTTGTAACATATTTATTTCTAGAATAAGAGAAAATACCATAGAAATGCCAAATGCCCTTTTTCCCGCAACGTTTATGTTACAACTTGGAAGAGTAAGTTCATTACTTATTAGGAAGGAGAAAGCAAAGAAATGTGTCTTGGTGAATGAATTATTCACACAGTGCAAGACAATATCTGCTTTTACCCAAAAAACGTTTAGAAAGCTGATTGCTGTTTTGTTTCTGTCTTGCTTGATGATAAAAGTTATCTGTGACCTGCTAGCTAGTCGTGTAGGGTCAGAATCAAATGTGAGATTTTGTTGGATTTCAGAATAGCAGCCCTGAAAATCACCCTCTCAGATGCTGCCCATCTCTGTTCATGCCCTGGTTTGAAGGCTGATCAAGCTGTTCCTTTTTGTTTATGTGCCCTCCCCAGTTGCTATAGTTGGGATAACACTGAAAAGCTTTCACATTCAGAATAGCTGGAGTTTCAAAAACAGGCATTGTCCAGACAGGCCAGTCCTGTACTTAAGAGCACATCTTAAAATGTATATTTGGGATCAGGACAAAAAATAATTGCATTGTTTGCTATCACTGACATCTGTGAGATAGTGGTCACGAAAGTCTTAGAGACAGACATAGACCCCAGTGTCTAACACCTCCTAGGAGTGTGTATGAATCAGAAGACTATTAAGAGTATTTTCCTTTTGTTGAAACTGTTTTGTTGCAGCAAAGATTAGTTGCACTGCCTAGAAAGAGATAACATAACTCTCTATCAAAGTGAACTCTCTTCATGAGTTCTGATCCCTGCTTTAAAGAGTATATGTGTTTCAGTTTTATAAATAAAAAAAAGAAAATTGGAGTCAGAAAGATCCTCTTTGTTCTTCCTAATTCACAGAATGTTACTGTTAACTGAGAAAACACCAAATGGATGTGGAACTATAACTGTGCAAAAGGTAAATCATCATGCAGCTTCTAAACTTTACTATTAAGAAACGTATGTCTTATACATCTTTCCTCTTTTAAGCAGAAGAAGTAGTTAATCATAACTACTGAAACAAATTCTGTTCATATGGTTTTTCAATACAGAAACATTTAGTCAACATTTATTATCTAAACATTGACAAGATCTTGGACAAAACAAGGCCACACCCTTCTGGCTACTGCCATAAAAAGCAACAAAAATGTTTCTACAAAGATAGGAGCAACAAAAGGAGAGCTCAGGAGAATCTCCATCCTTTAGTGGATACAGGGGGAACCATAGTGACAAAGGATGAGAAAAAGGCTGCCTTCTTTGCCTCAGTCTTTAGTAGTAAGACCAGTTCTGCTCTGGGTACACAGCACCCTAAGCTAGAAGACAGGGGTGGGGAGCAGAATGAAGACACCATAATCCAAGGGGAAACAGCTAATGACTTGCTACACCACTTAGACAAGTCTTTGGGGCCAGTTGGGATCCAGCCAAGGGTTCTGAAGAAGCTGGTGGACGTGTTCACCAAGCCACTTTCAATTATTTATCAGCAATCCTGGCTAACCTGGGAGGTCCCAGATGACTGGAAATTGGCAAATGTGGTGCCCACCTACAAGAAGAGCCAGAAGGAGCATCTGGAAAATTACAGGCCTTCCAGTCTGACCTTGGTGCTGGATAAGATTATGAAGCAGATATCATCAGTGCCATCATGCAGGGCAACTAGGTGATGAGGCCCAGTCAGCATAGATTTATGAAAAGCAGGTCCTGCTTGACCAACCTCATCTCCTTCTATGACAAGGTGACCTGCTTAGCTGATGAGAGAAAGGCTGTGGATGCGTCTACCTAGCCTTTAGTAAAGCCTTTCACACTGTTGAAAGGGTTGTCAGGCATTGGAACAGGCTACCCGATGAAGTGGTTGAGTTACCATCCCTGGAGATGTTTAAAAGACACGTAGATGAGGTATTTAGGGGTGTGGTTTAGAGGCGAATTTGTCAGTGCTAGGCTAATGGTTGGACTCAATAGTCTTAAGTGTCTTTTCCAACCAAAACAATTATATTATGGATTCTACTAAGAGAAAGCTAAACTCCTTTTGAGTGGCGAAGCATGAGTACTGTATTGGCCATCACCTGTGCCAGTAGGTACTTCACTAGTGAGTTCAATTTCCTGTATTAACTGTAGCACCTCTAAAATTAAATTAAAAGAAAAAATACAATCATTTAGTTCTTCTGAGCAGTCACCATAACTTATTTTCATAACAGAAGATGAACTGTCAACATGACCAACAGTGGATTTGTCAGTCCTTGTGTAACAGCTGAGACTGAATTTTCTTTAGCCAGATTATGTCTCTCCTTCCTACATTGCATAATGTTTCTTTACTAGAAATAGGGTTTTAACAGGAATAAGACGGAAGTAAGAGGAAGGGTTCTGTTTGTTTTCTTGGTAGTGTCTATTAGGTTCAGCACTGAAGATTTATCTACGAGCTACATTCTGTCAGAAATCCTCAGAGAAGAATGGGGTGAGATCAGAGACAGAAAATGACACTGTCTGATTAAGTGGAATGTGAGGAACTCTGCTATAGAGGAGGATGTATTGGAAAAGTTCTGTTGTTTTGCCTGTTATTAAAGCCACTCTTGATTCTGTGGGCTAACCTGTATTGAAACTGGTTTTCCAGATAAGTGTTCTGAGCAAATGACAGAAACCAGAGAACGGGACTGAGTTTATTCAGAAATTGTGTACTGCATTTTTGGACTGTACTCCTTTGAATGCATTCAAGAACAAATGGACTGTTTCATCTATTACAAATGAATACTTATTATAAATGGAAAAAGCTTAAGTACAGAAAGATAGGAACCATCTGCACAAGCACTATTTCGGGAGAAGTATTTTAATCATTATGCATCCGGGTAGATGAAGGTGCTGTAATATCACTACAGTGGTGAAGAGTGGTAATATCACTTTAATTAAAAGTTGCAGACTAACATATTTTTTACTTATAATTTAAAATTCTTGTGCATATTTTATTTCTTGGTCCAAAAGGTGGGAAAAAAAGGTTCGTTCTTAACATTTGAACTCTCAAAAATTAATATAGTAAGTGTACAAAAACATGTTAGAGAGAATTCTAGAAACATCAGAATCAGAAATGTCAGAAAACATTAGAGTCTCAGCTATGCTATCGAACCTTGAACCCAGTGCTCTCTGAACACTGAATTTGCTATTCCTGAATTTACAAATACCCTTCCATCAGGCGTGCTTCATTCCCAGTGTGAGAAAAGAACAAACAAACCAACGTTCTTTTTAAGCAGAAAGATAATTTGGTTTCTCTGACTTGTTTATTTCTTGCTAACTGTGAATCTGACAATATCAAGAGTAATTAAGGTTCTAGTATATAGCCTTAGCAGCAAGAGATTTGATGTAGACTAGGGTCACTTTTCATACAGTTTAACAAACAGCAATTGACTTCAAGCTGTTCTAAATCTTACTGAGACAGTGATTTTGTTTGGCAACCTAGTGCAGAGCAGGCCATATTTCTGAGATGTGAAAGGCAGAAGCGACAAGGATACTGCGGCTACTGAATTATTTTAGCCTATTCATTACTTGCTCAGGTGTTACAATCAAGTACAAAGGAATAGCGAGCTTATGAATGATGGAAACAATGACACCAACAGGGAGTGCAATAATTGCATGGAGGTTTGTCATCACCAGGGAGAGAATAAAGAAAAAAACAGGGGGAACAGAACAGCAAATGAAATAGGCAAGATGAAAAAAATAATAAAATTAAAAAATGAACATTCTTATGGTCGTGGAGAAGGACAGAAAAAGGTAAAATACTTTTAAGAGATGAAAGAGGTAAACATAGTGGACAATTAACACTATCTCTCCTTTTCCCTTCTAATTCTAGACACTACCTCTCTGACTTCTGTGTGTTCTGTGACTATTTCACACTGTTTGTTCTACTACCTCCACCTTTTTTGCTACTTCTTTATTTTTAAGTGCATGAAATGCCCCTTAGTGCATGAACCATTTTTGCCTATAGCAACATCTGAAAGAAGTGTGCAATGCAGCAAATTAAAATCAAAACTAACTTAAGCACTGCCCCCCCTTTGCTTATTTTTTCTTGGCTTTGTGATTACAAAACATCATATACTCTGCAGACAAAAAAAAAAAAAAAAAGATGTTATAATGATATGGGCAATATACAGAATAGCAAATTCTGTTGAAACTTGAGGCACGAGATGAAATAATAATGAATACAATTCTGCAGATAGTGGAAATAGGTACACTCAAATTATCCACTGAAGATAAATAAGAATTAACAATCAGAGTGTTCTAATTCTGTCACAAGAGGAAAAGGGTGAGATAAATATTTTAAGTATATTAACTATTTTAAATAATTAGTAGTCATTAAAGGAGTCAAGTTCGTTTTAAAGGTCTTGTATAGATCTACAGTTCCTTTAAGGCAAAAATATTTTGGAAGAAAAAGCTTCAAATTCCCAAATATTTCACAATTTTGCCACGTACAATTTGTTTTATTAACAATAGAGTATAAATAAAACAACACCACAACCACCGCATATGTATTGTTTGGGTTGAAAAAAAAAAAAAAGTTTATTTACATTGGAAAGGCAGAAAATACCTGAATAGGTATCAGCTGCTCCAGACAGGCTCCTTCATGGTGTGTGGAATGTGAGGCAGTTTATTTCTTTGGACCAAGAATCTTCAGGAGCCTGGCTGGAGCAGAAGGATGTGAATGTACTATCACATTGAAAACAAGTACAATATTTTGTGATATTACCTCAGAATGCTATGTTCAAAAAAACCCTTGAGAACCAGCATGTATAAATGTTCTTTAACTGCTGCAAGTCAATGTGAGGTGCCTTAATACTGGCAGAGATTAAGAGACCTCATGTAACTATCTCGCTTGTTCTTCTGTGAAGATGAAAACCTCTATACATAAGATTTTCTTCATTATAAATGTCGTAGGATAGATTCTGCAATCATTACTCATGCTGAACAGTAGATTACCATGTGAACAGGTTCACTGAATTCAATAGCTGCATTGAAACATGGTTTGTGATGGGAATGCCTTTCAGTAAGTGATCCAAAATTAAGTCAAGGCTCCACAGGATGAGATCCAAGGATGGCTTAAAGGAATGAGATAATTACCTGCAAGTATATTGGTGGAAAAAAGCAAATCAACCCTTTGCTGTTGTTAACTCTGGAAAGCACATAATTCAGAAATCTCCGACTTGTCTGATGTGTATGCTTGTATAAACTGGATCAGTGAGCTGTTAAAAGTTTAAGATGGAGGTGATGTGGGTCAGCAGTGTAGTTTGATCCCACCCACACCTGAAATTGCAGAACTGTCTTACAGCCTCATTCAGCATCTCACTTTCCTACAACACAAAAAAAAAAAAAAAAAAAAAAAAAAGTTTGTAAAATTAAAGAAACTCACAAACAGAACACTTCAAAAAATTAACATTATCATTCTGATGGCTGCTTGAAATATTCAATGAAAATTATGTGCATTGACAAGGCAGGATATTCTTCTTCAAAATGCTTTTTAACACAATTTGATTTGAAGTCAGTCTAACAGTGAATAAATTAAGGAACACATTTTGTTAAGAAAATATGCCATTGTCATAAGACATGCAGCTGCACTCTGTTGATGGACCCTCAAATCAGCACAAAATATGTGGATGAGATTTGAGAATTAATAGCAATAACCCCTGCTTTTGCACAAACGCCTTTATTTGACTTCTGTCTTATGAAATTGCATCATTGATAAAAGATGTTTTTTCTGTACTTGAAGAAGACATCAACCAAAAATGTGTGGAGAGGTGGACTTGTCTAAGGTAATTTTTAAGATTTTGCACGAAGCAAAGTTTCTGAACTGGAATCATGCTATGTCAGTTCAGCGTAGCACTGATATGGAGCTTTCAGAGTGCTGCAACAGAGGGGTTGTGGAGTCTCCTACTCTGGAGATATTCAAACCCTGTGTGGACTCATTCCTGTGCAACCTGCTCTAGGTGAACCTGCTTTAGCAGGAGGGTTGGACTATATGATCTCCAGAGGTCCCTTCCAACCCCAACCATCCTGTGATCCTATGATTAGTGAAGTGCAACACCCATACTAGGTTCAAACAGGGGTTTTAGTTTTGGAGTAAGACCTGGAACTTGAAATCTGTGTATGTAAACCCAAAATGTGGTGCTAGCACAAAATGTAGCAAATAATAAAATGTCAAGTGTGTAACAGCTATTTCTCAGCTCATGTAGAAAGTTGGGGCAAGATGTTGCATAAAAAGTCCCTGTTATCCTCCTAGGAAATTAGCTCTTGTATTGTCTGTCACTAATTTTCAAATAAGCTACAAAATGAAAGCTAATCAGTGTCTGCCAATGATGAGTATAATTTTGAAGAGCAATTACAATCAGTGACTGTTTTCTTCAAGATATTAGTTTGCAAATAGTTGTGGTCTGGCACGCATTCAGGGTAATGATGGTGGCTGCTTGATGGATGTCATGAGTCCGGCCCCGCCAACAGCAAGCTGCAGCAAAGCTTTCCCATCACCGCAGGGTTCAGCAGCACGACAGGACGATTCTGTAGAGCCCAAGATGCACTTTTACCACCTGAAATGTCTGTGTGGGTGTGTGTCTCATGATTCATTGCTTTACCCATCACTGTGCCTAATTTGGAGTTACTTTTGCTTCTACATGTTCTTCCCCCTTACCTTTTCATAAATTAAAGGCTGCAAGCAGAAGCTCCAGAAACCACCTAAATTAAGCCCATGTCCTATTGCTATCAGTGCATGAGCACTCCCTCTTTGCTGTTACAGTCTGAATAAAGATTTTTGAACTTTTGTTATATTTGGATTTCTTTGATCAACTGTAATATTATATATATGCAACACATATTACATGAAACAAGTATTCCCACTTATCAGGCAACAGTTGGAGTTCACTAGTATTTGACTGTTTTGTTTGCTTGGGTTTGTTTTGTTTTATTTTCTTGATCTTTTGAAATTTTACACTGTCCTCTAAGATGTCTTTTTTCCTGTCAGAGTGACCCTAGACTGCGTCAATATCCAACAGAACCAGACTTACAGAAGCTGAATTGTGACAGAATGGTGTGGTTCTGGGGAAGAAAAGGATGTGATAATAGAGGTAAACCAATAGAAATTTTACATTTATAAATATTGCTCATTTTTAAAGTTTTTATGAAAGGACAATGTAGGGGGAAAGTGCTACATAAATGGATGTAATCTATAGATCACACATTATTAAGAAAATTAATATCAGCAGTTATGAATCTGCAAAATAATGTTGTCTGACTGTTTAATAACAAATCAACAGTTCAGCTATGGCAGAGGGATGCTATTGATCATGTGCAAAATGCCTGTGAATATAGAAGGACTAAAGAAGCTACAACAATTTTCTGGGTGTACTTTGGGTGTTTTTGTTGTTTGTTTTTAATATGTAGTATCTCATCCCACATACTGAGAAAACAGATACATCATTGCGTAGCAGCATTTGGAGCTGAGAACTCATGCAGCAGAAGCAGACTGAGATTTCACAGCAAATGACACAGGACTTGTGCTGTTTGACAACAGCAACCTCAACAAAGTGCCTTCTGCCAGACCCAGACTTCAAAGATCTGTGTTTGAAGGCTGTTGTAGCAGCGTGTTTCAGTAGAAATTAATGTGAAATGTGTTGCCATGTCAGTGTGACCAGCTGTCTCCCCGAAGTGACTCAGAGAGGTTTTCAGGTTGTGTTCCAGAGTGTTTTTGTTGCAAAGCTTTTCACTCTTGCCCCACGACTGAGCCATGATACTAGGCATGTGTGTGAGTTTACTAGCCTGTTCTTCCAAGGCTGGCTGAAGTTTTTTCAGCACTTTAAATGACTATTTTTCAGCGAGTGGGTGTCTAAAGCTGCAAGAAAAGTGAGACCACAGAGACAAAAATCACCCAAATCTGCAGTCAATTTTGGAAAGTTGTTTACATGTATCTTGCCAGCCCCCTGAATGCAGAGGTGATAAGTTAAGGCCAGCTTGTACACAGCCTAGATCAGCCTCTAGGTGCTCCTAAACATGCATACTTGTATGCAAGGGAGAATACTATCCAGCTCAAGATTTCTGAATATCTGAAAATCTTACTTCAGATAGTCAGAAAATAGTTTTTTTTTAAGATTGCCATCTGTATTTTTAAGGGTCCACCTGCTGACCCTCCTATGTCACAGACGTGCAAAGGATTTCAAGCTCAGGTGTCGTGTAGTCACACTGCCTTCAGATCCAAAGCTTATTCACTGCAAGACAATTGCCAGCTGTGTCTCGCACAATGCTCAGCTGGGATTTAGTGTGGTCATCCAGAAAATTAAGAATGCATACTTAAACAAAATCTTTCCAAGGCTGTTGGCTTGGGACTCTCTTCTTGGAAACCATGCTTTATTTTTATTTCACTGTGATGTAGCTCCAAATGCTCAGTAAGGATTCACATCCCATGTTGTGAAATATAGATCTGTGTGTGAATACCATCATCAATTGTCCTGATGAAAGCCATCAAATCCCATTGTATAAATGAGAGAATTTAAGTGGTGTATGGCAAAGGACATATGTTGAATGAGGAAGCCAAAATAAAAATATCAGTTTCTGATCATGTAATAAGTGCTAGTGATTTTAGGCAGTGCTTATAACAGGAATTTGTGATATAGTAGAAAATGTACGTGGAATAATGAAAAAAGCTATTGAAATACTTAAAGATTGTGGCATAGCAGCTTCTCACAAGGAAACTGAGTTTAATGTGTGTTGTTTGCTTTAATTCTGACACTTAAAAATTCCTCAATTTTTTTTTAATTAAGTTTTATAAAACATCAAAGTAAAAAAAAACACAAACAATTAAACATGTTCTTATTTTGTTTGCCTGCTATGTTTTTCTATTTCTGCTGAAACATGCTCAAATAATATATGCAGACATGTGTGTGAGTGAGATGAGTGTTCAAAATTCTCTTCTAGCTGACCTGATCTCAGAAATCGTTGAATTGCACCAGTGCCTTCATTATTCTCCTGGGTTTCAGAAACATCAAATACACATGATCTCTCTCATTTGCTTTCCTTTGGCTACCACCTTCATTCTTCTGAAGGCAAAAAGAAATCCTATACAGACTTCAGCTCAAGGTGCAGGCGATGTTTCCATATTATGGGCTCCGGTCTCATTTTGGAAGCACAGAGAGAATTCCTGCATTTACAAAAATGGTTGATATCTACAGTATCTTTAATTTTACTGAAGGCCGATGTGAGTTCTTGGGCAAAATTCAGGGTACTTTCATCTGCCTTGTATCCAAGAGTAAACAAATTTCATGGATAATTTTGCAAAACAAAGGTGTGGAGGAAAGATTAATATTGTCCCCTCCTGAATTGCACACAATTTTTTTTATAGCTTAGCCACAAGTTTCTACTAAAATTATACCTTTAAGGTGTAACAGATACTCCTGTATACTGTGCTTGTTATGTTTATTTTCTGTTATTTTGGCAATGGAACAAAAAATGTTTATGTGTGACACTGCAATACTAATTTGCAGAGCTCAAACACTGTTTTAAAGGTAAGAAGACATTGTTATTACACATAACAAATGAAAAAAATTGTGCCAAAGGGAAGAGATGACCTGACAAGAAATACTGATGAAAAAATATGTGATAAGGCTAGTAGATCTCTTGTGCACTGCCACGACCCCTCCACTGCATCTGTCCAGAAATCACTGAAGAACAACAGGATAAGGTGGAATATTCTGTCTCTTTCCCTAAAACACAGAGTGAAAAGGCAATAAATAGACACTGTTGATAAGTGAAATAAACAGATGCTAGACATCATATTTTTTTACGCATTCTGGAAGGAAAAATACATTTTAGAAGGGATTATGAAGAGTATAAACATATTAATTTGCAAGTATTTAAAAAGACCAACCTTCCCAGTCATGTACTGCATAATCAAAGGAAGAACAGATGCATGTTTGAAAACATGAGGAAGATGGAGGCTGTTGTCATGGGATGATCACAGGTAGGAATTAATCTCAGAGTGAATAAAAGATGAGAAGCAGTGAAGGGCCTTGATTATTATTTTTGCACAGAATCAACTGAATATTTTAGATTCAATTGAATACCCTCCATTGTTAGACAGAAAGGAATTGTCTCTAGAATGACATTTCCAGAACCATATCCAACAGCTACTGTTGAGGGGTAAGGTGACAATGAAAGGGACCTTCCAGAGGTTGGTGGTTTTGCCCTCCTGTTGGCACAACAGAAGAGTTGTGCCATTCCCATCATTGCAATGTCCTTCTGTCCTTTGTAAAGAAATTAATTCATTGATACAAAAAATTAGATACAATCCTTCTTGGAAAGCTTAGGCAAGGGAGAAGTCACAGACTTACTATAAATTCAGTGCAATAGTCACAGGATCACAGAATCACAGAATCACAGAATCGACTGGGTTGGAAAAGACCTCAGAGGTCATCGAGTCCAACCCTTGGTCCAACTCTAGTCCGTTTACTAGATCATGGCACTAAGTGCCATGTCCAATCTCAGTTTAAAAACCTTCAGGGACGGCGAGTCCACTACATCCCTGGGCAGCCATTCCAATGCCTGATCACTCTCTCTGTAAAGAATTTCTTTCTAATATCCAGCCAAAATTTCCTCTGGTAGAGTTTAAGCCCATGCCCCCTTGTCCTGTTGCTAACTGCCTGGGAGAAGAGACCAATCCCCACCTGGCTATAACTTCCTTTCAGGTAGTTATAGAGAGTGATGAGGTCACCTCTAAGCCTCCTCTTCTCTAGACTAAACAACCCCAGCTCCCTCAGCCTCTCCCCATAGGTCTTATGTTCAAGTCCCTTCACCAGTCGTGTTGCTCTTCTCTGGACCCGCTCCAGCACTTCAATGTCTTTCCTGAACTGAGGGGCCCAGAACTGAACACGATACTCCAGGTGTGGCCCCACCAATGCAGAGTACCGGGCAAGGATCACTTCCCTTGTCCTGCTGACCACGCTGTTTTTGATACAGGACAGGATACCATTGGCCTTCTTGGCCACCTGGGCACACTAATGGCTCATGTTGAGCTTCCTGTCAATTAGTACCCCCAGGTCCCTTTCTGTCTGACTGCTCTCCAGCCACTCTGCACCCAGCCTGTAGCGCTGCAGGGGGTTGTTGTGACCAAAGTGCAGCACCCGGCATTTGGCCTTATTGAACTTCATCCCATTGGAATCAGCCCATTTTTCCAGTCTATCCAGATCCCTCTGCAGAGCCCTCCTGCCTTCCAGCAGGTCGACAATCCCTCCCAACTTGGTGTCATCAGCAAATTTGCTGATGATGGTCTCAATCCCCTCATCTAAATCGTCAATAAAGATGTTAAACAGGACTGGACCCAACACTGACCCCTGGGGAACACCACTAGTGACTGGCCGCCAGCTAGATGCAGCCCCATTCACCAGCACTCTCTGGGCCTGGCCCTCCAGCCAGTTCTTAACCCAGCGTAGAGTACACTTGTCCAAGCCATGGGCTACCAGCTTTTGCAAGAGTATATTATGGGATATAGTTCTTTGTGTGACTTAAGTCAAGTCAGATGGTCAAAATCTTTGACACTGGGTCCTGCATCCTAATTATTCCCACCTGCATATTACATTTTCTGTGTTTGAAGCTGGAACAAGGGAAGAGCTAATCGGAAAGAAGATTGTAGATTATTACTACAGCACAATAAAACTTACTGTTTCCTTTCAAAAGAAAGTGAACAGTGGTTCACATACAACAGTTTGAAATAGAAATGTTATTTCAAACAACAACAACAAAAACACCAAAAGCTACAAAAGCGCCAAAAACCACAACAACAAAAACAAAACCCTGGATGATTAAAGGGCTGAACTTGCACTATTTTTTTTTTTTTTAATATAAATTAGTAAACTGGGAAATTTGAAACATATTCATGTTTCTTTATTCCATTGTAGATCTTATCAGAACAGACTTGATCCCTAAAGATTTATCACCACAGAAACTAACCAATCTGTTTTAAATATTCTTAATTATTTTAAAACCTTAAGAGAAAAGTGTGTTTCATCAAGCCCAATGTTGCATCTGAAATATCTAAGAAAGAGTAAGCACAAGGAAAAGGAAATGTTACACATCCTCTGTCCCCTTCTCCCAGTCTACAGGTATTTTTCAGGGGCTCTTCTGGCACTGATACGATTGGCTAGTAGGGCACTGTGTACCTCTTTTCCAAGCACATGTTTAGTTTCTCCTTGAGATCTACTAAACATATTGCAGCCTCAGAAGTGAGTTCCTAATTTACAGCATGATAACCTGGTGTAATACTGCAAATCAGCTCAGGAGAAACTTCTCTATAAAATCCTCTCCTCGTATTTCTGCATTGCTCTCCTCAGAAACGTGCTCACCCTTCCTTCACCAAGGGCTTATGGTAACAACTCCCTTGATCTATGAATTTTTTCAGGATATCAGCTTTCTCACAGTTTCTTTCAAAAATGATGGTAACTTTAAGGGGAAAATACATCCAAATACGTGTATCATTGCAGTAGCCTTCTCCTTGTTTCCTAGCACTAATCCAAGTTTCAATCCTCTCCCAGTCTTCAGCACATCTGTCTTTTGCCTTTCCTTATGCACAGCTGTGAGAATTGAACTACTATGCTCAAATTACTCTTGCAAAATACTTTCCAGTGAAGTCATATCTTTCCTCTTATGCAGTCAGCCACTGATCTTCTTCAGCTTAACCTTCTGCCCCATGCCATTTTCGTATAGTATCTCACATTATCTCAAAAACTAATGATACACAATGCCACATAAGCATGAAACTAAGCTTTATTGATATTGAACTGAGAAAAGACAATATCCTCGTGATTAGGCACAATGTCTCATTCATCTCGGGCATGGAAGACACAGATAAACTTGAGTGTGGATTTTCTACAATCTAGCTACATATGCTTATTCTTTCCCTAAAAATTTCTGGCAACAGTAAATAGCAAAGCTGAATTCAGAAATGACATAACATTGTAGCTGAAAGTTCAGAGGCAATATTTTTATTTTGTTTTATCTTTAGGATTATAATTAAAAAAATAATAATTAGGATAATTGGCAAGTAGATGCCCATGTCCTTCTTCAAGATTGTTCAAGAACAGTAACTCCTAAGATATGCATGGACTTTCATAGAACCCTTTATTATATTTTTTGAAAAAAAAATCATTAAAATGTTTATAATTGCCTCTGAAGTTATTTGTTTTAGGCATATGTATCTTTAACTGTCAGACTGAGATAGTAAAAAAATGTCTATGTGGACAACATCTTAGCTTTTTCTTCAAAATGCAGGTCAAACCTCTGTGTCCGTATTTAATAATATACATCTTGGTTTTGATGCTAAACTAGGGATTATCTCAACATGGTCTCCAAAATGTGGCTTATTGTGTTTGAAAAGACAATTTACTGTTGCTGACAAAAAAAAAAAAAGGAAGGGGGGGGCAGGAGTGCAGGGTTAGGTTCATAATTTTATTGTGTGATAGTGTAACTACATATATGGTGCAGAATAGTGAAAGAATGAGCCCACCAAAATACCACAAAAATGCAGTAACATTTAGATTTCTGGACTAAACCATTCAAGACCTAAGATGTTTCAAAGACAAAATATAACATTTTTACAGGGTGAAAAAAAAAAAAAAGCATACTTGTCTTGAAAATGACTAGTTTGATTTTCTGATCAACAGAAAACACATAAAGGAAATGTAAACAGATGTTATTTTGCAACAGTTACATTATGGATGTCTATGTGTGAAAGATATATATGAAATATATGGAAAACCAGATTTGTCATGGAGAAATGAATCAAAATTGCAACTGTGTTAAAAGTAAATCTTGATTTTTAACATATTTTTTCATATAAATTGATACATCCACCTTGCTTTCTACAGATACATGGACAAGACATAAGATAAATGATCCATACACAATAAAGAGATGTATTTTATATTTTCATTTCACTGCAATATTGTATAGCATTATTTTCTGAGTCAGATGATAGCCAAATCCTTTGACTAGATCTCTTTTGGCCCACTGTCAAAAGTATTGGCAAGTCTTATGCATATACTTACATATACATCACCCTCAAATTCATTGTAATTTTATTCAGGGCATATGTTCTGCAGAAACATGAAAAATGAATAAAACCATCTAAAAATATGCTATAACTTTATGGGGAGGGTGCACATAAAGGAGATGAGGAATACATAACACTGAAATTCAAGAGGTAGAAGAGAGTAGGATGCTAACAGCATTTTACATGAAGAAAAATAATTAATTTTCTGGCAGAAAGCAGGAAAAATGTACATAAGTTTCAACTGAGAACAAATGACTGAATAATGCAAGTATTGAAATACGCCTGAAGATTCAGAACCCTGAGAAATATGTATTCTTTATCTCTACTTTCCCCTCTTCCACTTTCTTTTGCCTTCTCCTATGTCACAAATGAATCTCAACTATCACTGTACAGAAGAAGGAGAAACTAGAGATATGAGACAGAATTATTTACTTGTTAGGGCCATAGCTGAGTAGTTAAGCCATTGCTTCTCAGGTTCTTATTAAGACACAGAGTCATAAATCAAAATGGTTCATAGTCGTAGCCTGTCAGGGTTATGGGGAAACTATTAGAGTCCAAGGCTGACTTGGTATATACTGATGGAAAGGTCTTCCCAAGGCTTAGCCTGAAAGATTTTCAAAGGTGCTGCTTTACAAGTGGTCTTGGGATAAAAGGTGTTTTAAAATCATATCTGAAAAGAATTTAGAAGCAGACGAAGCACTTTGTAAAAGTGTGAATTATGTCTCGTCTTCCTGTGTATTTCAGCCACTCCAAACTTCTTTTACCCTCCCTACAAAAATTGATCAATCATACCTTAAAATTCTAAATCCTTTCTAAAAAGCAAATAAACATCTGTAGAAACATGTCATTGTTGGATGCGGTCATAGAATTTTATTTCTTTAGTAAAGGTGGCAAAACTAAACCATGCATAGAGCCAAACATAGAAAGTTGATTTTGTTCTTTTATATTTCCTTACTTTAGTGTTTACTTTCAGATCAATCCCTCATTATTTTTAAGTAGTCCATAAAAGGGAATAGAAGCCAGGTTCAGGGCCAACAGCATCAATGGGGTAAAACAGAGCCAGAAAATCTGGACCGTAAAGAAGCTGGACAGGTATATTCGTAAATCTTACCAGACACCACCATATCACCCAGGAACCCAGCGAGTTCTATTCAGTTTCACATTGTCAGGAGACCTACAGATGACATTGGTGTTCAGGGCAGATGTGCTGTCAGAGATATCAAAAGGCAAGGGCTGGTTTCATTGAAGCTTTTTCTAGATTTCATTGATTCAGATACGTTAAACCACTTTTTCTTTTGTTAAATTATCTTGGCATTTTCTAATGAAGAGTTGATTTCTTAAAGAATCTATACCTCATGTATTATGCACAGTGATCTAGTTCTTTTGCTTCTTCCTGTAATAACTGCTTAGAAGTCTAAAGCTTAGAAGTCACTTGATATTTTTTACTGCATTATGTTTTACAAGGAGATTTTATCAGTATTTCTGGAAAATTATTTCTAAGTGTGAAAGAGTAGTTTAACAAACTCTTGTTGGAGTAGACAACCTACACACTCTAATAATCAGCATGCTTGTGGTTTTGTTGCTGTAGATACCTATTCAACAGCAAACTTCTAACAGAAATCAGATCTTAATTTTGCAGAAAAGGTGGAAAACAGAACAGGGCTTTAGAAACACAAAGGTATTTACTGGCGTCGAACATACAGGGCTTAAAGTGGAATGGAAGAAACACAACTTCCAGATAAATTCTGACCCTTTTTAACTGGAAATGCCATGTAGTGTTAATAATGCACAATTATTTCTAAATGCCTATCTGCTTGATGGCAATTGTAAGTTTACCACTTAGTTGTTCAATGTGATGCCTGGTTGGTTTAATTTCTACTTGACGTTGTAAATCAGTTCCCCGAGGAACTATTTCTTGTTAGAAATTTATCAGTTCTTATACTGGGCTTTCTTCTAATTTGCTTTGTGAGCTTGGACAGGTCACTAGTTTTCTCAAGAGGTTAGTCTATATAGCAAACTGACAACATAGTGCACAGATACACAGCTTTTTCTGAAAGATTTTGTTCAGATATGAAAGGTGTATGGCTGGTAGTCCAGTGCTCTTCTGTGTGGACTGATTTACTTCTGGAGAGTTAGTATGTAGGAATATCCCAGACTCATTTGATTCTTAATCCAGACAAGTGGGTTGATAACGCACACTTGGCTGCCTCAGAGGGTCCAGAGACAGAGCTACGCTGTGGAACAGGGGGAACAATAGACATGTTATTTAACTTGTCCTTTAGGAGTACTTGGTACTCATTCCACAGCAAATGGCATATTTTTCATTTGGGGATGTTCACAACTGATTTGGGCCAAGTTTCTCTAATGTACTCAGATTACGTCCCTCCTGTATCATTTTTCCTCTGTGCTGTAACCTTCAGGTTCCTGCATCCCTGACAGTATACTGTTGCCTCTAGAAATAAGGTAGCAATTTTTATCTATTCCTATCTATACCTGAGAACACAGTGTCTTTTGAGGATGATACTGTCTTATCTTTGCTAGCTCTATAATCAACAGTGTTGTAGTTTCTTAGTGCTTTTGATTTATAGAAGAAATGTGATAATGGAATAATCCTTTTGAATTTTGATTGTCTGATTTTATGTTTTGTTTTTCTCACATTTCCTTGAGACTCAAATGTATTTCAATGTGGAACTTAAAACCAAAAAATACTAATATCTGTGAGGCTATCTATTCATCTGTCTCCTTTGGAAAATTTCATCTTATGCTCTTTTATACTAAGTCAATAAAAATTTCATAAACCATAAAAGATACAGGTGTGGGCTATGGGCACAACATAATCAATTGTTCTGTAGAAGGTTGGACTAAGAACTGGGTTGAAAGTTTGCTGGTCAAACAAATGGTCTGTAAATTTCTGTAAATCTTTCTTTAAAAAAAACACCAGTTACTGAATTAAGGCAAATGTCTTACTGAAGCTTTTTTTAATCCAGATAAAAGTCTAAGTACTTCATATTAAAAATATCAAAATAGCATGTTTGTATTGTTTGGATATTTGTTCCCATTCCCTCTGTTTTTTGGTGTTGCTTTTTTTTGTTTTTGTTTTTTTTTTGCTGAAATTCAACTAAAATTACTACTTGCAGTTATCCTGAACATGTCATTTTCTGTTTAAAAACAAACACGTTATAACAACAAAATATCTGAGGGGAAAAGAAAACAACAACAACAACAACAACAACAACCAAATGAAAAGCACACCCCATTCAAGTATACTTCTGGATGTACTGAAAAGCATATCGAGACCATGACCCCAGTCCAGCCAAGCACTGAAGTACATGCTCATCTCTATCTTGGGTCCTTTTTCCATTTGCTTTACTGAGTGGTAGATTTAATACTAGCCCAGGCAATCCCATAATCTAGAAATAGTAGCACTACAAACTCCTAGGAAGATCATAAGTAAGTGGAAAAAAATGCTGTTGGTCACTCTTGGATCAATGAAGACTCCCCTAGGAGTACAAATTAGTACCTTTACAAAGTCTGTATTTACTGATGTCTGACTCATATTAATTCTATCCTGTTTTTCTTCTTTCATGGACGGTTTCATGAGAATCTGATGTGACTGAGAGAAACAACTTTTGCTTTGCATCAAGTTTCAGCAGAGCACTGGTTCCCTGTTATTACAGGAGTGACCCTGTGGAAGTCTTATACTTTCTTTGTCCCAGGCTAACCATAAACCAGGTGAAATAATTTAATATTTTCCTTCTCAAACATCTTGATTAAACCTTGGGGATATTAGTATCTGTATTCAAAGCCAGAGTAGAGATCATATCTTTCTGAATGAGGACTGTTTCTCCTCCCTATTTGCTTCTTTCTGCAGTGCTCAGAAAGCAGAAACACCTGATTTTCAGAAAAAGAGCTAAGGTCCCTAAAAGTAAATCTCAGACATACATTATGAAACTTATTATCATTACTATTATGTATTTTTTAATTGTAAAATATTAATTTTATTTAATTTCTAATAGATACTCACTTCTGTCCCCTGAGGTGCTTCTTCCCCATTGAAATTAGAGCCACTCCCAGTAGCATGGTGGTAAAATCTTTTTTGAAAACAAAGAACCAGATCTTGGGATATTGTGAGTGTAAAACAGAGAAAGGGGACTATAAGCAAAAAATAAGCCTGTCTTAAGAAGTCTGTCATGAAACATTTTCACGTATTACCATCTTTTATTAAAGCTGTGTTCGGAAAAAAACTTGTATACATTCTTTGCGTGTACTGCAAATTTATATAACCAATTATACCAATGGTCAGTCAGAGGAAGCTTTTTTTCATGTAGTAGCATAGCTTTAAATTATGTGCACCATCTCACCAACAGAAGTGTGATTCATACTGGAAAAGCGGAGTTAGCAGAAGGAGAAGACTAAGAGCACATCTAAACTACCAGCTACTCTTAGTGGTCGGGTTTTTTTGTAGCGGAAGATGCCAGAGGGCTCTGGAAGAGTCCTTTTCCTTTATGACTATTGCATAAGTGATGTACAGATATACATGTTCTTATTTGGTTTTAAATGTATAAGCAAATCCCACATGGTATGCTCTTTTTCTTTAGCAAATGAAAAATTGGTGAGCAGAGTAGATCAGACAAGGAGCAATAAGTGAAGGGCCAGGCCAGCTGGCAGGGATAACCTTTGATGTGAGATAGAACTTAATTAAATCTACTGGGCTTCTGTAAGCTTCTTTCACCAAAAGTGTGTGGAAAGTGTTCAAAATCTTGAAAAACTGCCCATTTCTGTGTGTGCCTACATTTGAAGAGGAAATCTGCTTTTTTTTTGGGGGGGTTTTGGGCAGAATTCTAAAACTAAAAGCTGTCTGGAGCAAAGGTTTGTTAATCTTCTTAAATAAGTACTGTGTATAGAAACATGTGCCACAAGTATATATGTAAAATATATACATACAGACATGTGAAATATGTAGTGAGAAAAATAAATTTGCCTAAATTATTATGTATAGTAACCTGTATTTCCTTATGTTTATACAAAATCCTGCAGCTTACTTATGCAGATTGTGGTGATTTATTGCTGGACTGTGGCTTATTGAGGAAGATCCAACCTTTTATTAGTTTTTCTCAGGGATGTTATATATATTTTAAACTTAGAAGAGAGGTAAGGCAATGTCATATAAGAGATACAATCTGTGCAGAGATTGATTAATGGCTATGCGGCTAATGCTCATTTCACCTAGTCTTTAGCATGCTGTATTGCAATTATTCTGAGAGTCAAGTGGGTACAGTAGAAACAGCCAGCTCTTTCCCAGCACGTCCTGAGGGAAGTTTCTCTAGAGAGACCTTATCAAACAGCATAGGAGCTCTTACTGCATTGCAACACGGGTGGGGTTTGTATTGTTCGGTAGAACAGTCTGAACAGCTTGATAAATCCTGTCTCTTTGAATAAAAACCTGTAATACAGCCTAATGAGGAGTTACACACAACTGAGAAAAAAAAAAAAAAAAAAAAAGAGAAAAGAAAGCATACAAATAGAGCAGGAAAATACGTGTCCTGGAAAAAGATGTCTCAGAGAAAATTACGTAGGGATTCACAGTGGATAGATAACTCAATTGGAGCTACCATTGTAATCCTGGGTTAAAAAAGCATAATACAATCCTTAGATAGTACAGAGACTGAATAGAAGGAAAGAAGAAATTTTGCTTCTCTACTGGAATGTCATGTAGGATTTTTGTCTAACTTTTATAAAATGGTTGTTGAAAATGTGAAGACATGCCAAGGAGAGATGTGAAAATGAGTTGAGGGTATAGAAGGTCCCTTTCAGGGAGATACTTGGAGTTAAGTTTGTTTAAATTATCAAAAAGAAGTCTGAGAAGTGAGTTGAATGCTTCATCTAAGTACCTTTAAAGGGATAAAACACTTTAAAGTGAAGGGCTCTCTAATCCAAGAGAAAGAGGCACAGCAATGACCAGTAGCTGCAGACAACACCCAGGGCAGCTGAAGCTTGAAAGGAGCTGCATCACTTTAAACAGTAAGTATGGTTAATCACTGGACAAATGGCAAAGTGGAGTAGATTTGTCATGACCTGAGGTCTTCATATCCAAAACAGGAGCTTCTCTGTGTAACGTGAAAAAAGCAGGAGATGAACTGACAGAATTTGAGTGATCTGAGACCTTGCCCAGAGCATCCTCTGCATAAGTCAGAACTCCATAAAGCTTATTTCAGAAAACTAGAGCAGCAAACATTGGGGGGAAACTACAGTGTGCAGCTCTGCTCTGGCCACCTTCACATAAACCAAGCCCTAAACACCACTGTGGGTTTAGTAACCTTGGCAAGACCTTGACATAGGAAAGGTGGAAGAGGGATGAGCTGGGAATAGTGAGGGTATAGGTACCTGCTTTTGCCATAAGGCTGAGGCACCCTGGGCAGAAAGAGGAGACAAACCATGGTGTGAAATGCAGAGAGAACAACCTGAAATGGAGCAGGGGCACTGCCAGCCCTGGGTAGTGCCTGTGCCAGCAGCCTGGTGAGACTCTGGGCCCCTGTTATGTGCCAGTTTGTTTCTATGAATCACTGTCACACACATGCTCACATATGTGTATATAAACCCCATTCACTAAAAGAGCGAAAAATCTATTTATTATTCATAGAAAGTATAATTTCAGAGTCATTCTTCCTATCTCTAGTCATAGTCTCTTTAAGGTTTAGGTTTTTTCCTAATGAGCTAGTCACAACTTTCACAAAAAATAATTTCTAAGCAGATATTCTAAATGTTTTTGCATGTCTGTCCTGAGCTAATTTTACCTAAATATACACAAAGATTCATACAGTTCATTTAACTTGACTATGCAAACTTTTTTCTTCATTTTTGCCTTACTGTGTTATATGAATCCTTGAAGGATTTCTGCTTAACAAAACATTTTGTGTTGGAGTATTCATATTTAAAGAATTTAAAACAAATACCCGAAGCCTCTGGCATGGTGGTGCCATCCCCTGCCTTCATTTTGGAAAGCAGAATATGTAAAGAATTAATGTGAGATTTACCGTACTCCAAGCAGATTTCTTCTGCTGATGAGTAATCTATACTCGAAGATGTACTTTTCTGGCAAACATAACTGTTTATTGGAAGGAAGGGAAAAACCTCCTTGTTCTAGATGGACTTCTTTTCCTCTGAAAATCTCATTAGAGATGGGACCCAAACTCTAGCATTCAAAGTTTAGTCACAGATAACTTTTTTCAACAATTTTTCCCAACAATTTTTCTAGTTTCTTATAGCTTGCTCTTTTTTTTTTTTTTTCCTATGACTTGTATAAAATATATAGAGAGGGTCCCACACAGTCCCAGGTTTTATTTCTTCTTAGAGAAAATTCCACTAACTATAAGTTATCAACAACCTCTGTTGATGAGACTGGTACACATGTCCTACAGGTTAAGAATATGATTAAGCCACTCTTTGACATTCAGATGCTACCACCTTGTTTTGGTACTTTTAAACCCTGAAAATACATTCTTGGATTACATCTGCTCTGAAAAAAAAAAGATTTTACCACAAGTACTTGTGTATGTCATTATATAGAAGGTGCTTTCATGGCTTCATGGACTTACTGCAGCTTGGAAAATCCTGCTAGGCACTCTGGATTAACATTTTAGCTATGCTACTGAATCTTTGATGCTATTTTTACTCACGCTACCTAAATGCAAATGTAACTACTTCTGCTTTTAGATTGAAAGCTCATTTCACATGTGTCAATGCACAGCTTTCAGAAAGTAACACCACATTTTGTTTTTTTCTCACTTCATTTGGATTTGAACTGAAAAACTGGAAGCAGATATAATTTATCCATTTACAAACACTAATCACCCATGCATTAGGGTTTTCTTCTTTTTTAAAAAAAAAAAATTACTCTCAGTGAGAAAATTATTTCAATTCTTCAGCTTCAAAATAAAATTAATAATTCCTATAGTGAGTGTTATAAAAATATTAGTTTGACATTTATTTCTCCTATCCCATGAAAGAAGAGCAACTTCAAAGATCTATAAATCTTAATCCTTACAATATTATCCACCACATTTCCTTGTACTTGTGTCAAAATAAGATACAGCTGTAACTTGGTGGAGTTAATCCAACAACAGAACAAAAAGTCATTTTCAAAGACACCTTTTCTGCTCACCCTTTATTGCCTACTTGCTGTTTAATGGCGACAGCAAAGTCAGGTAAGAAACATACCTCATAGCCAACATCGGTGTCAGACAAGCGGGTTGAAGTATGGAGGCAGGGCTGGAATCTCGAAGTAGTTCCTTCTAGAAAGTGGTGGAGCAATGGAAGGGAGATGCTAAAACAGTCATTAGCCTCACGAGAGGGTGGCAGGTGTCAGAGGAAAAAGGGTGCTTAAGAGAATCTCATGGGCCCCATGGGGGAGTGTGATCCATATCTGTAAGAAATAGAAGTTTAGTGCAGGTAACAGCCTGGCAGCTGTGGCTTCTGCTCCTGGTGGCACATTGAAGGTATCTTGGGTTCTGACACACGACCTCAACAAAAGGGTGAGAAAACTTTTCCTACCTACTGGAAACATTTTAACATGTCATCATGTCTTACGAATGTGAGAGGGTGAGCAGCCCTGAAGGAATTTGACGGGAACTAACACAGATTGTCTGGAGGAGTGCTTTCTCTCTCTCTTTGGCTGAAGGGACAGAACTATCAGGGGAAATGGTTGGCTTGCTCTTTTCAGAAAAATAAATTTTATAGGCAAGTGCAGGCTAACAGTCAGGTAAGAGGCATTGCCTTACTTGGTACTAGGATAGTTTTACAGTAGAATAGGTTTACTAGAGTATTTAGAGTAGTTCCACAGTTCCTTGGACAGGGCCAGCTTGAGTATGCCTGAAGGAGGATTAGTACACCACATTAGGGACAGCAACCACATTTTCAAACTGGAAAAAAACACCTTTTGGAGCTGCAGCCCTAACTAAGCAATTAGGCTCCAAGAATAAGTCAATGACTACCTTGTCTGTTATCCTGGGGATGAAGATTTATGTGCTGATATAGCATATAGCATAGTGTGCTGACCCTAAGTAGTTACAGCAAGTCCATAAACATATTTTTCCCATTGCAGAGAGGTAAGAAGAACGCAGCTCTGATGGGGTTCACTCAGTGCAGAAGAATTTACATCTGACCAGAGACAATAGTAAAGAACTGTCTTCATTGTGTCCTGTGTCCTTTCCTGGAGAAGAAATACAGGGACAGCTTAAAGATTTTCTTCTTAAAGTGTGAGGCAAAGGAACATTTTCTCAGAAAGTATCTGCAAGCAGCATTCATTCAGCCAAAGTACAGTTAGAGCTGTAGTAGCGGTATTTCATTTTCAGGGTAAAGGCTGAGTTTGTAAAATCCTTACTTTTGAAGCACTGAGAGCTCTTTTCAAACATCTGTGTATATTAGACCATTATTTCTTAACATCCTTAGAGGACATGCCCTGTTTAACCAGGATGGTTATTCAGCATGTTGGTGAATGAGTTTATTCATCAGGGTGACAAATTTTCAAGTCAGGGTACGAAATCAGCCTAGTGTCTAACAGAAACCCCTCCCAGAGATCTCTGGAGGGATGAAGGTTCAGGAGAGACAACAGATGATGTCTTTGCTTTCTGCAACAAAAGAACTGAATAAGCACAACCAGCAGTCACGCTTCAGACATATTCCAGTTATCTGTATGTATTAGTGCATTTAGGGGTAAAAAAACCAAACACATATGTCGTGAAACTGGGGGGACTATATGCTTGCTAAAAAGTGTTTATTTTCTAGGTCAGTCAATTGTGCTTAACCATGATTTGTGATTTAATATTTTGCAGACATGAAACAGCTGAAGTAGACACTGTCCATTTATGAAACTTCACATGGATGGCAAAGACATGATCCTGTGTACAGTGATGACCTTACTAACATAACTCTACAGGAGTGCCTGGATGAAACGTTGAGGCAAGAGGAGCAGAGACCTGCCCACCAGTAAAGGCTGCAGCTAAGGGACTGCCCAGCTGATGGGAGAGCGAACAGGCATACCCAGCCTGTGCTGCAGGATCAGCCACAGCTTTTATGTCCAGCTTGAACTACAGAACATAAAGGGGGTCTAGGATTTCACACCAAAAAGCTGTGACTAAGCCATTACTAGAAAACGGGATATTAGTCAGAGCTAGCTGTCTCCTTACCAAGAAAACAGAAGGGAAGGCTTCATTATTTGAGAAAAGCTTACCCTACTCTCTTACCTCTTTTTTGCTCATTTCTCTCCCTTCAATACCATGGTTTTTGTGAACTATTTGACTCTTCTTTGACATTTTCTACTTAGGAGTAAGAGTTCACTGTGCGTCCAGGCAGTGTTGATATCGCTGGAGGTTTATTAATGGTCTCTAAACTGAACCTGAAGAAAGTTTTTTCATATTTGAGCTAGTGATGAAACTGTATCACGGAGAGTAATTAGTTTGTGCGGATTAGAGGGAAATAAGTTTGGCTGCTGCCTCAGTCCTTTGGGATTTTCATTTTGTGATGGGGCTCATAGCTTAGATTATATCAGCTTTTGTTCCTGTTCCATTGCAGCTGAATAATCGTTGTAAAGTTCTCATTAGTGATACCTCTGTAAAGACTAGCTAGATCTTGAGGGAAGCTGTGGGTTATTTTTATCTTTTGCTATTTTTTTTTTTTTTTCCTCCTGAAAAGGTCATCCTTTTCAGGTTGTTAAAAAAATTGACTGGAAACCAGCTGGTAGACCTGAAGACTGGCGACTGTCTAGGGATGAGTCTATATTACTGAGACTTGATTAATAATAGACACCTTGAAAATACAACCTTCCCCACCTTTCTTAAACTTCTGGTAACACGTTTAGAAATATACTAGTTTATTTCTCCAAGCAAGTCTCTGACATCTGTCAAAAGTGGCATATTCCTGGCTCCATAATAAAAAGACAGTATCCTAATAAAAATTGGAAGATACCTATATTACAAACACATAAGTTGCTTCACAGAGTGATTAGTTCCTCCCTACAAGTTTATGTAACTACATTAGGTGCAGAATCTGTTATTATTTGCTTAATCTGACATTAGCATGATGGGAAAGTTAAGATCATTTTCAAACAGTATAATCTTTTGTCCTTTTCTTTGCTTTTCTGCTCAAAAGATGAAACATGAGAAACACTGTCTTTTTGGAGTAATATTCATTGCTTTCACCTGCCTGCAGTCCTTACTGTAGTTGTCTTTATAGAAGGAATACTTCCTTTCACTGATAAAGAGGGCATTTCAGAAAAGTGTGGGGTGAGCTGATGAAAGAATTGCAGCAAGCGCAGAGTACTTTACACTCTCTGAAAAGTGGTATGATGTTGTATTTCCACTTATCTTGCTGAGCAAATAATGAAAGTCACTCACTTTTCTCTGCAATACCTTTTAACAGGCTCTCCTAGCTGTGTAGTTCAAGTGCAATAGTATACAGGACAGTAAAGATCTTTTTTCCATTGGAAAAGGGGACCCTGTGTTATAAAATAAAAGTGTTCTTTTTGTCAAGATCTGGAAAAAAAAAAAAAAAGTTGTCTTCAGAAAGGTGTATTTTCTGTATTAATCTGGTCCTCATATTGTCAGTCAGTGACTAGTTCTACATCTGAAAAGCATACATGTAGCTTTCCTGGGAATTGAAGATACTCAGATACACTTCCTTTCAAAAAGAAATATTAAAAAGAGATCCTCACATCTTCCAGAGAAGCCATTATCAGTCAGGTAAATGTGCATTTATACAACGTTGATTAGTGCTAATAGAAAAAGCGAAAAGAAACTTGACATGAGATAAACCGTGAACCTGATACTGTGTCAGATTTAAGAAGAAACTAACCAAAGGACGGTTAACTACTTTTGAATAACCTGTTTCTGAACTAAAGGTCCTTATTTTTCCCTTGTGTTTTGTGCTTTATCAAAAGTATCAGTCTTGATTTAACTCAAAGGGAGAGGGTGGTGGGAAGAGCTGAAATCTCAGGCTCTTATGGGAAGGAAAAATAATCTTTAACATTTTCCTAACTTCCTTTAACATTTTTCCTAACTGTCCCATTTTCACAGACATTTTTCTGCAGCAAACCCCTTTTATTCCTGCATATTGCAGTGATTTGTCATCAGTCAGCAACCTGTCATTTTTCTATAGTTTAGCCTACAGGAGCCAGAGATGCCATAGTCATCTGATATTTATTTACGAGCAAGTAGAAGGTGAGCAGTTGGTTGTGGATCATTCATACAAATAATGTAATTGATCTTTACTTGATTGACAAAGACTACGAAGACTAAGTAGGATACCTGTGTATGTACTTCACCCACCAAGAAGACAAAAGCATGTAAATCAAGGGAAAAGTTGTTTCTATACAGAGCACTTCTAAGCCAAAAGACAAAGCCTGTGACTTTTAGAGTGAAGGCTATGTCACTTTCTGTCAGGAACAATAAGATTGGTATTGTAATAACAAAATCTTCATTGTGCTACAAACTTAGCTTAGGCAAAGTGGAGCGAGAGAGTACAAGGTAATATCTCTTAGATCATCAGTAGTGACCCAGCTGTATTATCTACAAAATGAAGACAAAATATTAGCCAAGAGTTTAGTAAAGAAAATCTATTATCATTACTCCTTTCTCTCTTCTGCATATTTTCTCTGTTGTCTTAGAGTGAGAAGGTAGTGGAAGGAAAGGAGAGCATGAAACAGGTCAGAATTCTCCAGTAAGGATTTTTGCCATGCAGGAATATATAATTATTGTATGTCATTGTCTTTGAGACATAAATTATAATTGCATATTAATCAACAGAATGTGAATTGTCCCTTGATAGATAACTTTGACTAAAATTACAAGATTTGATTTGGATCAGAAACAAAATTTCTTGGCATGAGTGTCAAGTAACTATAAAAATAATCTGCATTTAATTTTCTCTGGCAGCCTTCTTTGTGCAAGAATTGAGCCTGCACTTCCATTTTGTGGTGGCCCATAGCAAGAAATGCAAATCAATTGCCCAGTGCTCTGCCTCAGACATGCAGTGCTGGAATGTCATGTGGTCAGATCCAGCCTGAAAACATGACAGAAAGGTCATAGTAACTCTAATTTAGCAAGGTTATTTTAGCCAGCAAAGTATAAGGTCTTGCAAAGCCCTCTTCTTTCAAGTATAGTTTTTTGTAAGTTGCGTGGTATTTAAAAAATCGTCTTTCATTATCTTATCAAAGTCTGCAATGATTTACTGTGTTAGACACAATGAAAATATTGATTATATGAAAATACAACAAAAAATCAGATTATGCTGAATATTAGTTTTCTAATATGCAGGTGACACTTATCTGTCATGCACTGAGTATGCTACACAGTCCTTTCAGAGAGAGACTGACAAAAAGCATTTGTACCAGGAATTATCATGGTTGTGCCTTTTGAAATCCACATCACAGAAAACCACTAACACAAGTGTGAATTCATGAGTTTCTTCCCTTGATGGTTACAGTTCTAGTAGATTTCCATTCATCTTTGTTTTTCTATAGAGGTCCACAGTGGTCAGCCCAGACATTTTCCCTTCTGTGCTCTCAGGCATGACATGCTCTTTACTGGGTCTCAGTAAATTAGGAGCAACTTTGAGAGAAATCTCCAGACCTCAATCTTCCACTTCCTATTAGACATAGAGACTGTTCAAACATCATGACTGAAGGGATGGATGAGACAGGCCTTGCCCTTGAAAAAAGAGATGGCAACAGAAGAGAAATGAAGAGGTAGGAGGAGTGCATTTTGTTTTAGAAGATAATAACTTTTTAATTTACTTTAATAAAAGATACTTCATATGTCATAACTTCTCAACTGATAATACTTCAGTGAGATGTAAGAAGATCTGTGTGCTTTTTGCCATAAAAAAATGTACTCTGGGTTTTTTTTAACTAAACTGCTCTTATTTTTCCTTATTAACTGTTATGTAGTTACTGAATGGGACACTACATCCAAAGTATGTTTATAAAAATATGGCTGTATTGGAGAAATGCAGTGTACTCATTCCCCCCCTGCCACATGAGGGTACAGCATTACTCCTGCATTTGTCATTGATTAGTAAGAATAACAGTGATACTGATGAAAGTGAAAAATATATTGACATGGTATCAATATGTTGTTATTAGGGTGTTAAAATTGCACAGAAAAGGCAAGAAAGAATTAAAATCCAAATAAATAATTTATTTTTTAGACTTATAAATTGATGAACTTAATGCCATCACTGGTGGAAGGCAGTAGTATTAGGTACTATTAGTTACCAAGACAGTTTTCATTCAGAATGAACAGCACAAAAAATGCCCCATGTATTAAAATTATGCATGGGTGAAGTTAAAGCAGCACTGCATGGCACAAGTAAGTCAGAAATTGTATTGTCATTAACTAAAATGTATCTTTAATATTTCTATGTGGTAACGCTTCATCATTTCTAACTATATGTATCAATTAGGGTAAAATTTACAGGCACCTTCTCCATCTCATTGCATAAAGAGTGACAAAATACAGCGGCATTCTAAAAAGCATCACCTGCTGTTTAGTTTTGTTTGCTTGATTCACAGCACAATGAAGTTTCAGTCCAGCTATTAAATAGAGCAGAGGGAATTCTAGGGAAAGTGGCTCGGAAACAAGATGTTATCTGGCCTTGAATCTTTGCTGAACAATGACACAAAAATCAACAGTCTCCACTATAAATCAAATGTTTTGTGGTTCACAAAAACAAGGAATAAATAAGCATTCTAATTTCCTGCTCTTTTTAGTATAACAAGCTACTTTCTATCCATAATGAAATATGGAACAAAATGGTAGCACTATGGCCTTCCAATAAACTTGTAAGGTTGGAGAATAAAAACAACCAAACAAACAAAACAGTATACCGCAACAATTGATTGTTACACAGTGATTTTCCTACTAGTAGAAGGAGCAACAATCTTTAGGGCAAAAACTGCTATCCTCTAGTGACCAAAAAAACCAAGGAAACATAAAGTGGTTCTATAAGAATGTCAGAGGAGAAGGAATTAGGAGGAATCAGGAGATTTGGGCAAATCAAGCAGAGATTAGTTTTCTGAAAGTCAAATAGACACTTGAAAATTTTATCCTGAGTAAAAAGAACAAACACTCACTTATCTAAGACCAAAACATGTGGGAATATTGAGGAATCTAAGACAAGAAAATGAGAGTGAATGTCTGTTCTTTATATTTACATAGATGTATTTGCTAAGTAGACAACCAAACAAGAGGATACATGTTGTTCCACTATTAGGTGCTTCTGAATTGGAGGAAAAGTATATTCCCGGAGTGCTTGTAAAGCTGTGGCATGGGAAAAAGTTTTGAAACAGTTTGAAAGTCTGATTCTCTAGGGAAGCCATGCTTCACAATCCCCTCTGCATCCATTCAGATCAAGGAAAATGTAAGAACATACGGACCTAGTACCATGAGATTCAAAAGAGCAGCTCTGCGGGTATCCACCTGGCATATACACTGTGTTTGTTATATAAGAAAATTAAATGAAAATAAATCATTTAAATAACATTATTAAAGTTTTGAACTAAAAATCAGAGTTACTAATTTCTCTATGATTTTCCTATTAAGTTCCTGGTTGCTCTGTAGATGTGGTTGCTTCTGTTTTTACTCTATATTTGCCAATGCAGAAAAGACCTTAAGAGCACAGTGTAAAGGACACAGACTAAACCATCTGTTAAGAGGGAAGAGTAAAATTAATTAGGATGCATTATAGGCATTCTTGATGTTTTTATCTAGGTAGGAACATTCTCTACAAGAGACATGGTAAATGGCACATGTCTAATTTGGTCTGAGCTCCTGAGTGAAGTCCACATTTATTTTTATTGACAGATACAGAGGCCCCAAAGAATTTTCAACCTCCTTGTACTTTCTGTGTGGAAGTGCAGACTTTTAGAAATGTACTTTTGCACTATTCTGGTAGGGTTCTTCAGAGAATGTGTATAATCTCCATTGTAAACTCTAGGGTCAGTAGTACCTTTGGAGATATGTGCATGGGGTCACGTACAACAAGAAAACAGGTCAAAGGCCCTCAAAGGCAGATATACAAAGAAAAGCTGAGGACTTGGTGAATTTAAGGACAATGGAAGGTAAAGGAGTTAGTCCTTAGCACTAGACTGCCAAATGAAAATATTGGCTTGATTTGTTACACTGTGTTACACAAATGTGAAACTGAGACACTAAATGACTTATCCTAGGGCCTATTGGGAATTCACACCCATTAGGGATTTCAAGCTCTGTCTTCCCCACCTGGGCTCAAAGACAGCTTACTCACTCTTCAGCTGGATATCCCATGTGAGTCTTCCTTGAAGTAAGACAAGTCACCCAATATCAAAGCATTTAAATATAAATTAGCGTTGCTTCTTCACTTTTTTTGAATATTTTCTCATTGTACTACTCTCTACAACTTATCCTATGGATCTAATCTATCCTAAATCTACAGTCACAGTTAGTTCTATGACTGTAACAAGTCACTTAAGCAAGAATAAGTTTGAATGGACAATTCATTGTTTCACAGAGATTAATTTCTACAAACATGCAGATTTTTCCATGGATGAAACTGAAGCTGCACCATAAACTCACAGTGTATTGTTTCTAGCTTTCAGAGTAACTTTCAAATAATACTACTTTTATTAGAAATGAAAGTAATGAAATCTCACAAGAAAGGCCCAATTTCCCTGAAGTGTTGGCTGAATTTGGAGTTTTGATCATAAGACGGGCCAATTACCTTATCAGATGAAAATCATGTAACTGCATGGTTTGTTTTGTGACAGTTTTTCACAGGTTTTTCTCTTTATTTTCCTTTTTTTTTATCAGTGAGCTACTGATTTATTCCATTCAGAAATTAACTCAAGGAGTTAAATCCTGGCTTGGTTGAAGACAGTGAGACTTTTATTCCTGAAACAAATATCACAATGAATCAACCCTTCCTCCCTAATTAATTGCATTAACATTTGGGGGAAAAAAAAAAAAAAAAAAGAAAAAAAAAAAAAAGGCAAGTTTTGCCTCTGTCTGCCCAAGCAAACCAGAAAGTTACGTGTTTAAATATGGTTGTTCCTATGAAGTACTGCTGAACTATTTTGGAATCTTTCCCATCAAAGCAGCTGTGTCCTTTCAACTGAAATCTGACTAAGGATCCTGCTTTTCATTCACATTGCAAGAACTGTGGAATGTAAAGCCATTAAAAGGAATTCTCAACATTGCATGGGCAGACTTAACATTTTTTAAATGTTAAGGCATTAGCTTTTTGGTAAAAACATCATATTTAAAAATGAAGTTCATCTATAAAGTATTTTGATAGTTGATGATAAAACCAGCCCTTTAGTCTTAACTAATATCTCTTAATAATTCACATGTATTCTTCTGCCACTGCTTTATTGTCTGTTTTGCTTTGTCATTTCTTTTAATGAGAATGACATAAAATATTATATAAAAATGAGATCTATCTATCTATATCTATATCTATATCTATATCTATATCTATATCTATATCTATATCTATATCTATATCTATATCTATATCTATATCTATATCTATATCTATCTATATCTATATCTATATCTATATCATATATCTATATCTATATCTATATCTATATCTATATCTATATCTATATCTATATCTATATCTATATCTATATCTATATCTATATCTACATCTATATCTATATCTATATCTATATCTATATCTATATCTATATCTATATCTATATCTATATCTATATCTATATTATCTATATCTATCTATTTATCTCCTTGTTCTGATAAAGACGAAAACATTACATAGTACTTGAAAATCACTAGTAAAACTTTACCAGGAAGTGCTGGTTTATAGAAACAGCAAAAATCTAACAAAACTTCAAGGACATTTGGAATTTTTGAAGCATCTTAGGTTTTTGTCATCAGATAATGAAGCCTGGATCTCTTGGGATCACCAGAGAAAAAGGTATATGCTGCATACTGGTAGTTCCAGTTCATGTATGAACTTCAGTGCTTATTCTAGTTAGACTCTGCTGGGTTACTCACTAAAAGAGGATGATTTTACAAATCAAATCACAAATTACTGGACCCAGCAGAACTGCAGGGTTAAGTACTATGACCAAGGTTAAGATAAGAAGCCAGGCTGAGTGATCACATAAGGCCTTCCTATTACTAACTTTCAATAAATCAACATTTTTCTTACGAACTTCTTATTCCAAAGAAAGACAAGTAGGCAATGCTGTGAGAATATGAAGCTGATGTGCTAATAAAGTAGCTTATCCTTCAATGATACTTAAGAATTTGGTGTTCCAGCAAGAATAACTAGATGCAAAATTGTCCATATCCTTTATTCATTATCCTATTCAAATGAAATTAAATATCCTTACTGACTAAAGTGAGACAGAACAAAACATAAATATGCTTTTCTCTTTAGTGATGGAAAAATAAAATACCATATTGATAATACAGAAATGACTAAAAGAATAGCCCATTGAGGTACTATAAACTAGAAAGTTCTTCTGCCAGAGGACTGACTCAAGGAAATTAGAAAAACAGTCAAAATACTATTGGTTCCTATTTCATTACTTTGCTTCATACATATCAATTAAAAACATTAGCCCTTTGGTCTGGCTGACTCACTTGAAAAGCAGTGGCTATCTCACATCTGATTTATTAACACCTGAAAAACTGCCATCCATGAGGTTGTAAGTACAGATGTGAGTTCATTACTTCTTAATTACAAAGAGAGAACATAAAAAAACCCACCACCACCAAAAAACCCTCTTAGAAATTCTGGTTTTCTGCTGTTCATCAATTCCAATAAATTTATTTATTGTTATTCTCAAATGTAGCTGTGCTGCAATAGATATTCAAGAAGATTAAGTATTTTTCATTTATATTTTACAAAACCTTGTTTTTGCATTTCTGTTTAACTCATTTGTTTATCTTTCTCAGAAATAAAGAAGAGATATATAACATTAATTCCAAAGAATGGTTATTTTGCTTTTTTATGAGTCTGTATTTTGTCAAAATGAATACATAGGTGGGTATCTTACTTTTAAAGTAGTTCTATAATGGTTTTCCTTTATTAGTCTATAATGTACATGTCAGCAGTTTTCACATGTGATTGCCTTGTATCTCCTGATGCAAAGACTAAATTCTAGCTTGTTTCTCATCTAGATAACTATGGACTGAGAAAATGGAAAAAGCAATTGTTACTTTTAGAGACGTTCTTTGCAAAATGAGTTAGTGCTATTGTCAATGCTGGTTTTGGAAAACTAGCTACTAGAGCTGTCAAAAAATCTTCATTTGTAACACTGTCTTTAAACAGATCTTTTTTTAAGGGTAGGGATCACTCCAGATACCTCAGATAGGTTGTTTAGGCCATTTAAAATGTCATATTTTCTTAAATGTTATATTCAAATACTCAACCACTACTCCAGCAGGTCATGTGTCTCATGAAGATCTTATGTTTGTCATATCTGTTTTCCTGAAAAATGTCCTAATTATCTCAAGTATCATCAATATCCGGCACCAGAAAACTGCCTCAAGGGGTGGCGTTTGCTTAGCAGTGAAGTTTGTACAGACTTTATGTTTTCACTTTTCCAGTAAAATTTCTCTGAATCAATGTAGGAAAACAGGAAAAAGTACAGATACAAGTAATAAGATTACCACAGTCTTACAGTGTGGGAATGGTCCTATGTTAAGGATAATTCACTTGAAACTTGTGCTTTGAAAAAAAATGTTAACTGAAGGGAGATCTAAGAAATTATATAGATGAGAATGGTATGGAAAATATAGGTAAAAATTATTATTGAGTTCTAAAACGCAGTGTGTGATTGGGTACCAGAGAGAAAACAAAAGGGATTTATTTTTTTTCCCCACAAGTTAAAGTATTTTTACAGAAAGGTTTTAGACACCACAAGTGTGAGTAAGATCAAAAGAATTACTTAAATTGACAGGGGGTAGATTCAGCTGTGGCTATTATCTATGATGATTTGAATTCAAATTCTAGGTCAGGAAACTTCTGGAACAGTGATCCCTGGAAAGCCAAAATAAGCCAAAGATCTTGTATTATTTGTTCTTGTACTCTGATCATACGCTACGAGACACTCCCAAACAGATGGCTCGCTACACCTATGGTCTGACCTGGTTTTCTTGGTGGAATGACCCGTCAACCAGGAAGCAAGCCAAGAGGTAAATTTTGATCCACATAGGAAATCAGTTGGTGTTCATGGTGGAGAGGGCACTAATCATCTGGGTTGAGTAAAAAAAAAGTTCTCCCTCGCTTGCCATGTGTAGTCTACCTGATAGTGTGTGACAGTTGGTGAGCACACATGACACAATTCTCCATATACTTTCTTTCAAACCTATCTGGCAAATTTACCTACCGAGTGTAAACTGCTGAGAAGGTCTGCTCTATTGCAATAGCGTTATGTCATTTGCTGTTATTTCTCTTAGGAGTTAGTCTACATTATCCCTTCTTGTTTATGTATTTCCACTTGTGTCAAATCATTGTTTGAAGTGATAAATACATCTGATCTCAAAACTGAGCATGGACTCATCCTCTTGAACATTGCTTTGCCTCTTACTTTCCATACCAGAGCTGAAGCTGTAAATGATCTGGCTCAATTCTGTTTCCTGACAGACTGAAGCTGGAGTGGCAATGCCACTAGCCACTAACCATATGCAAGACTGAAAGCAGTAATAATCCACAGCAAAATATGTAAAAGTCAGTAACAAATATCTTCATGGTATGGTCTGCATCAATTTCTAACTATTGACATTGAAAATTAAATTTTGAAGAACAAATTTGAAGAACTAAATTTCAAGAAAATTAGGGGGGAAATAGTACAGACACAGATTCTCTGCACTGTTATTCCTATATATTAGGGATTTTGTTTTCTAGTCAACTATTTTTGTGAACATAGTTACAGAGAGCTGTGAAGAATTGTTCTTCTCTAAAATACAGATATGAGGAACCCTTGCCAATGACTCCAAGTGATTAATACTCATGGGACTGTTTCATAAGCAAATGCAAAATATGATCTATTTTGCTGGTTTACCACAACAGATTTTTCAAAGTTGTCTTTCATATCTTAGCCTTCTGTCTTTGTAGAAAAAGGAAACTCATTCCAAATGCTGTAAGGTTAGATCTTCTCAGCTGTTCTATACTGGCAAGTATGATTAGTCTTATTTTTCATATAGCCATTTGATAAGTGGCCTTACTGCTCTTGTCCATTGATTTGGGGATTATAAAAATCAGTTATTTAGAGTGCAAATGTTTAAAAAATGCATAGCATGCTTTATTCTTTAAATATTTCAATTCATGTGTACTATACTTATAAAACAATATTGAGTTTTAAATATTTGGACCCAGACTGAGTAAGAGGTTGAAGGTTAAATGTTAAAATCATTGTAGTAAATGGACAAAAATTCCCATGAATTTCAGAGAAAGAGTTTTGACCTAAAACATTCACTAACTTTGGGCAATATTTATTAGGGGTCTATGAGTCAGGCAAGATAGGCCAAATGAGTCATCTCATCTATGCTTCCCACATGAATCACAGGGGAGACTGGCTTTTAATATGATTGATCTGACATGGAGAGTTTCCTAGATAAGAATGAGGATGCCAGTCTAGAAATGCCTCCTTCTCTCTTCTAATAATGCAGAGTTTCTAGACAACAACTTTAAACTAGATCTTTAGATGTCAAAATTCAGAAGAAATGAACTCTGAAGGAATAAATGCCACTCAATGTTATATATAGTTCTCATGGAATCAAATCTTTCTTTATGCATATTTACTTCTTGAATTTTAGGTTGAAGGGGAAGGGGGGTTGGCTTTTATTTTTCATTCATTAAAGAACCAACAATAGTACCATCTAGAAAGCACTAGTTGCTAAGTGACTTGAAGGAAAACTACTGTGAGTATATGTGTATAGAGCCATGAGGCACCTTCAGACAAAAAAAACACCACTTCTTTCTCTGAAAGCTTATGGGTATTTGAGTCAAAAAGGCAAGAAGTTGAGACTGCAGAAGATAGAAGACAGAACACACGGCATAGATGAGGAAGGTTACAGCAAAGAAAGCCTGAGTGTTGATTTACAACATACCTATTATTTCAAGTGACTCAGGCAGAAGATTTCACATGCCTGCCCTACAAAAATGCAGATAGTCTGCTTCTCACAGAATGTGACAAACCACCTTTCATTTACTAGATCTAGAAAACGTGCAGAAGCAGAAATTCCTGCTATCCTAAGGCTCTGAGGTTGTTTATGCAACAAAATTTGCTGTGACACCAAGTTGGGAGGGAGTGTCGACCTGCTGGAAGGCAGGAGGGCTCTGCAGAGGGATCTGGGTAGACTGGAAAAATGGGCTGATTCCAGTGGGATGAAGTTCAATAAGGCCAAGTGCCGGGTGCTGCACTTTGGTCACAACAACCCCCTGCAGCGCTACAGGCTGGGCGCAGAGTGGCTGGAGAGCAAGTCAGGCAGAAAGGGACCTGGGGGTACTAATTGACAGGAAGCTCAACATGAGCCAACAGTGTGCCCAGGTGGCCAAGAAGGCCAACGGTATCCTGTCCTGTATCAAAAATAGAATGGTCAGCAGGACAAGGGAAGTGATCCTTCCCCTGTACTCTGCATTGGTGAGGCCACACCTGGAGTATTGTGTTCAGTTCTGGGCCCCTCAGTTCAGGAAAGACATTGAAGTGCTGGAGCGGGTCCAGAGAAGAGCAACACGACTGGTGAATGGACTTGAACATAAGACCTATGGAGAGAGGCTGAGGGAGCTGGGGTTGTTTAGTCTAGAGAAGAGGAGGCTTAGAGGTGACCTCATCACTCTCTATAACTACCTGAAGGGAAGTTATAACCAGGTGGGGATCGGTCTCTTCTCCCAGGCAGTTAGCAATAGGACAAGGGGGCATGGGCTTAAACTCTGCCAGGGGAAATTTAGGCTGGATATTAGAAAGAAATTCTTTACAGAGAGAGTGGTCAGGCATTGGAATGGCCTGCCCAGGGAGGTGGTGGACTCGCCGTCCCTGGAGGTTTTTAAACTGAGATTGGACATGGCACTTAGTGCCATGATCTAGTAAACAGACTAGAGTTGGACCAAGGGTTGGACTTGATGATCCCTGAGGTCTTTTCCAACCCAGTCGATTCTGTGATTCTGTGATTTTGTGAAAATGCTCCTGCTTACTTTTCCTTATAGGTAAAAAGAAGAAAACTAATAATAATTTATTTGGAGCTGAATTCAATCCAAGTAGCTTAAAAAACTATGCCAGCTGACAGTATATAGTTGGAACATTAGTTTGAAGTGTTTCCTCTTGGGTTTGTAATGGTGGAATGTCTTCTAGGACATTTTCCTTCCCAGAAAGTGACAGACTCCAAGTGTCAATCAATAGGAAGCTGAGTCTAAGGAAGGACCAAAAAAAAAAAAAAGCTGAGCACTGACTAAGGGAAAGGAAGATCCTGCCCCGAGCTCAACGTTCCTCGGAGAGTTTCCCCATGTCACAGTAATTACCAACCTTGCACCTGACTGTGTGGTTGCCTCTGGTGAAGACAAATAAAACAGAGGAGCCTGAGCCCAGGAGTTGCTTTCATTTAAGTGAGGTGAAGGGAGCTGGACACAGGGCCCACAGCAAAGGTACCCTGCAGCTCCTCTCAGAGCTTCTGTCTGTCATCACTGTGTGGCCAGACACTTGTGTGATGACTGTTTTAAGATATACAGACACTGAGATTTCTCTATTGCTGCTCCAAAGACAGTGATTAAAACCCTGGTGACAAACAGAAGATGATTGCTTTCTTGATTATGGTAATAGGAAACTTGAAATGTAAAAGCTTCAATTTGCTCTGAGGTTGCTGATGTTGATTTACATCACTTGTTACCACACTGGATGGACTGTAATCACCTTAAAAAGAGACAGAGATCATTATCCCTGTATGTAAATCTTATAAAACTTAGGAAGCAGTATAGAAAATGGGAAAACCAAAATTAACCTCTAAAATGAAGAAAGGAAAATGAATGTTCTGTATAATTTGCAGAATGAGATTCTGCATTTTTATTGGAAATATATTTTTCAGGTCCTTTTTCCTAGAGACTACATAGTTGTTATAGAAAAAGCTAAAGTAGATGAGTAGCTTCTCAGTACTTTTTTTCTGCATAATGGATAGTGTTTATAGTGTTTTTTATGAAGATTACAATTAGTTTTATGAAGAGCCATTGTTCTGTTGATATTAAAAAGGAAAAATAAGCTGTCTAATCTCATCCTGTGTAAGGAAATTACTTTTACTTTGCTAAACTGCATGCATGTACAATGTGTTTAATTCATATTCCATTTGGATTAGATGCAACCAGCTGCCAGAGGAGTAGCAATGATCGAGAGACTAATAGAATAGAGAGGATAATACTCTTTAATGTCTTTCTTATAGATTCCACAAATCCTCTTGATACCTTCCTGTGAGAAGTGTACATGATGCATCAGGCTCTAGCAGAAATTGCTGTACAAACTGAGTGTTGGCCTGTGCCTGACTTCTGGACTGCAGGAAAGCTGTACTTCACTTCCCTGCTTGAAAAATAGTTATCATGTTTATAATCTTAGATGGGTTGCAAGGACTTGGTCACTATTAATAAACAGTTCAACCTCTACTGTTCTGGTCATGGAAATTAATGTAAATAAGATGTTCCCCAAAATCCTGATAAAGACAGATACATTTTGCTTTTGATGTTCTATGATATTGTAAGAGCATGGTAGAAGTTATATATAATTCTATGCCTCTTTTTAGCCGTATTTCAGCAGAATCTTTGTAAAATACACGAGTTCTGTGTTAGTCCTTATCCAACACTTTAGTATATCCACAAACAAACTAGTGTGTTTCTTTAGACATGATGACTCCATCATTGCAGAATCACAGAATGGTTAAGGTTGGATGGGACCCCCAAAGTTCATCTTTTCCAACCCCCTTGCTCAAGCAGGGTCACCTAGAGCTGGTTGCCCATGGCCATGTCCAGACAACTTTTTAATATCCCCAGGGATGGAGACTCCACAATTTCTATGGGCAACCTGTGCCTGTGCTCAGTCATCTTCACAGTAAAAAAGTGTCTCCTGATGGTGAGATGGAGCCTCCTGTCTTTCAGTTGTGCCCATTGCCTCTTTTTCTGTCACTGAGCACGACTGGAAAGCACACCCTTTTCAGCTATTTGTATACATTAATGAGATCCCTCTGAGCCTTCTTATTGAGGCTGAAAAGTCACAGCTCTCTCACCCTTTCCTTATAGGAAATATGCCCCAATCCCTTAATCATCCTCGTTGCCTTCCATTGGACTCTATCTGGTAGCTCCATATGTTTCTCGTGCTGAGGAGCCCAGACCTGAACACATCACTCCAGGTGTGGCTCCACCAGTACTGACTAAAGAGGAAGGATCACCTCCCTCCATGTGGTAGCAACACTCATCCTAATGCAGCCCAGGGTTCCATTAGCTTGCTTTGCCACTTAACACAAAGCTAATCAAGAGCCTCACTTCGAGCTGTTTGATCAACCCTTGATAAATGCTTGGATTGTGTTGGTTTTACTTTTATTCCTTTATTTCTATTTCAGGGAAGAGAAATTATGGCATTGCAAATGACTTAAAGCAGGGATTTGAATTATGTTAAGATTCCTGGGATGAGAGTGGATGTAACACAAGTCATTTTCCTGCCCCTTCTGTGTTTCTTTCCTCTATTTCACATCAGGAGTGATGCACTAAATAGGCAAAGAAGTGCTTTTTGAAAGTCTTCAGTTATTGTTTGCTGCTGGATGCATGTAGATAAATGAAATGCAAAGCAGATAAGGCACATTCACAAACTCCGTCACTCTTCTGCAGCTCTGTGCATTGCAATGATGTCTCAGTCACTGTCCTATTGTTTGTGGAAGTTAAAAGCCACTATAAACTCACATGGTAGAAGACTTCAGCTAGTATAAAAATGAGATGTTAATTGGTAGTCAAGATTCATTGGAAGAGTAACTACATGTTTTTACATACCTCCCATTCCTTTTCTATGATAAAAGCTGGCTATTATCTTATTCCCTTAATGCAATAAAATTATAAGTAATTTGTACTGGCAACTCACATATAAGTTTTAACAAGGTAATTCGTTAAGGAATATTTTAAGAAATATTAGAGCTCTAAAGGTGCAAACGAACAATGAGAAACAAAGCTTTTGGCTTTTTTCTCAAGTAAGGCTATTATGCTTTGTTATAAAGGAATTGCCATCAAATGATGTACTATGTTTTCATTCTACTGCTCACTATAATTATGATCACAATTAAACCTCAAAAATTATTACTGTCAGTTTAGGATGTATAAAGCTGAAAAGACAGCTTTCACTGCAATTAATTTTATTATTTTTAAAGACTGGGTAATCATAGCCAGCTGCAGTTGATCAATCTGGAAATCTCACACATTTAGGAACATGTCACTGAGCTGACTCTCATTAATTAGTTGGGTTTTTTCTAGTTAAAGTCTCCCCATCTCTTTGGAAAGAGAAATCTTAAATGTCTTTCCTACTACACTGCTCTTCTACAAACCATCATGAGCAGATTAAGTATCATTTTTTCACACCCACCTTATAAATAAAATCAGTGACTTTGGAAAATAGCGTCCATTTGCCAACTACCGAACATTTGTTCCTGTGTTATAATCAATATAGCTACTCACTATGCATATGTGAGAATATATAAGAAAGTGAGGGTCTGAGCTGCATGAAAATGGGAGACAGAGAAAGGAATTTTGAGGCAAAGTACATATGTCTGTGAGTATTTAAGGTGAAAAACTGACCTTAATAAGCCTGCATGGGAATGTGTATAGTTATTCAAAGCAGTCTGCCATCATGAAATTTAGACATAAGACAAACTGAGGTTTTTAACTCTGTCCTTGAGCAATACCTTCAGGAAGGTATTAAAAATAAATAAATAAATAAATAAACAAAATTATTTGTGAAATTCTAATTGCATTCTAAAAATGGGTTTTCTTAGATGACTTTGGCAGGTAAATCACAGTATTTAATCACTCCAGCATTCAGAATCTCCATGTATGTATCACTCTATGTCTGTGTTTAACATCTGGACTCAACAACTTCTCCTGAAGTGATAATTTAATCACGAGTTTTTCCTTTCTCACAAAGCTCATTGCCAAAGTCTCCAGAGGTATACTTGTGCCTGAAGACACATATGAGACCTCACACTGATTTCATTTTAAAAGTAGGCTGTCTTTTTGCATTTGATTCTCTGTTCTTTTCTTTTTTAATTCACTTCAAATTGACAATTGTACCTGCTTATAGCTATGGCAACAGCCACAAGCTTGCTCTCTTCATTTTCTTTTTCACTGTATGTCAAATATTATGCCAGTTTTAGTATCATGGCAGAAATTAATAAAGTCTTTTTTTTCATCATGCTTCATTTGGTGGTTAGCTTTTCCACTTCTGTTGAAATAAACTCACCTAATGGTTTTGAAGTTCAGAGAATCATTAGTTTTTGTTTAATATTTTAAATACAACCCTAAGCTTATATGCCACAAAAGAAAATATCTTCAGTTCTGAAGTCTGAAGTGATATGCAGTTAGTATCATAGGGATGAAGGACTCCATGTCCAAGAGCTGCAGTTCTATGTCAGTAAGAAAGTTAATTTCAAAGTATATTTATAAGTAACTTCTAACTCCTATATATTTATCAGTTTTCATGAGAATATCCTGTATTATCGTGTGTAAAACACAGGAGCAAAAGTATCCTCACCCCAAAGCATCAAACCCAGAAGTCTGCGAGTTCATTCAAAATTTGAATCTAAGACATAACCAAAAATTTTAAACCAGTACTCAATATTCTGCATAGCATGGTCAGTATACTTCATCCCATTTCATGCACAAGCCCAGTAATGTCTCTGACTGAAATTTAAATTGTACTGCTGATGGCTATGTACGTGCTCCTTATACTGGTGTAATTTTGTAATCAAATATCATACTTCAAACCTGGCAATAACTTTGTCTGTAATTCCTGTAGGTGAAACTAGTTCAAATACTATCTTTGTGAAGGAGAACTGAAGAAAAGAGTATGAAAAGCATGCATGAGGTTAAACAATAAGAACGAAAAGAAAGTCCACTACTTTTGTTCGTCAGTGGTCCTCAGATCTAATAATCATTTTCATATCAGATATTAGAGAATAAAACATTAAAAAATGACACTTAGATACACCAAGCTCCTTTTTAAATTAATATAGATATCAGACCTACCTCTAAAGTTCACACCTTTCAATTTCATATTAGTATGTTTACTCTGCTCACTAATAGATGAATTAGAAATGTCTACGACTTCATTATTGTGGATGATACTGAGCTGTCCAGGCACATCTGAGGTGTATAATTAACAGCAAATATCAGAATCCAGCTACAAGTATTCTTCTTCAACCTATTTTTATTTGTACCTTTTGTAATTTCACATTCTACAAAGACAACTGTTTTCCAGTAAAAAGAATGGGCCTTGGAATTATCAAAGTTTTATTGTAATTCAAGGATCTGCAGTTATAACAGAAATGACTGGGAAAAACTTTGAAAATACATTTATTAGATTTTCTAATCCATTTGTAATCCAAAATACCTCATTTATCGCATTACAGAAAATAAAATATAACTAAATAATCTTTTTTGTTACTCATAAGATAGCTGCAATAAAAATTGGAAACAATTTCCCTTTGCTAATTTCTTTCTTTGAGCATATCCAAACCTATATGACTATTGAAGCCTTTTTTCATAGTTATCACTTTTCAATTTGTAGCAATATAGAACACTAATTACATTTCTGCAGTTCTCGTTTATAGATACCTATAGAAAATACATGGATATTACTAAATGAAGCTATAAATTTACTTCATTTGTCTTTGTTGATTCAAAAGCAGGATCCAAAATATACATCCTTTTTTCTAATCCAGCAGAACTAAAGGCAGAGGGATGAAGGCTATTCATGTGTTCTTGTTATGGGTAATACATGATTTGGTCTGGCCTGTGGGCAAGTTAAAGAGTCTCAGCTTTTTGAATGAGCACTAATAAAGTTTTGAGGGGTACAACATTTTAGGAGCTGCTCTGGTCCTGAAAATATGCAGGGTTGGTGTATCCCTCAATGGTAATACCAGTGCTGAGTGGTCATCGCTTTGCAGATAAAAATCTTTGGAGAAGCCCTGTATCTGTGCTGGCCACCAAGGCTGCAGACATAGAAGCAGAAGGGAGATGCTTGATGCCAGGTGTCCCCAGCATGACCCTATGGCAGCTCCTTCTCCTGCAGAAGAGCAGCATTTCCTGACCAGAAACAGCAAATGACACTCTTGCTCAGGGCGAGGTTTCCATTTCATCCTGCTGATCACATTATTGCATGTTCTTGTCTTGTTACTGCTGTTTGAGTGGGGATATATTGCACTCGCTGGTGCGGTAAGCTGGTATTCACTGATGCACATGGAAGTCAGGAACACAGTTGTGTAGGATTAGTAGCAGGTGAGATAGTGTCACAGACTGATGAAGCAAGTTACTCAACATAAGCTTTCTGCCACTTACAAACATATTCTAATGTAACATTTTAATATACAATTACAGACATAACATTCTGTAGCTTTTTACAGTTTTCTGGTTCCCTGTTCACAAATTCAAGTTGTTTTTAACTCTCAAACTCTGTGCAATTAATTTTCTTCATGGATGAGTGATTTAAAAATAACCTGTTTGGAAAAAGTCATATAAAATTTCCTCAGTTAATGCAGTGAGTGGTTTTGACATTATAGAAATGGCTGTAGTAACAAAGATACTGAGGGTGTCTCATGGAATTATTCATACATAACAAAGCACATCCTTTACTAACGGATCTCCAGTCCACACTTTCTCTCACACAGAGAATCATACTTGAAATTATGAGATCTATACATGTTGGTAGAAGTTGTTCTTTCTCAGAGGAAAGGTACTGTTGCATTTAAAAACAATTAAGAGTTTTACCATGGAGCTGACTGAATACATTAAGCCATCTGTCTGCGTGTACCACCATCAAGCCAAGGCAGAGCCTCACTGTTAATTTCTGGTAGACACTGGTAGGGCTCCACAAGGAGAACAACAACAGGCTGCTGCTTCAGCTGCCATCTAAATTCACCCTTCACTCTGGTTCTGGGCATCATCTGAAGGTGGATCCTCCTTACCCATGCAGACTTCCTCCTTATGCATACATTCCTGCTGCGCCACCATGCTGGGACAAGGCACTTTCTGCTCCCCTTATAGAAGTTCTATAAGTGACCCAATGGCAGAAGCTTGTAAGTCACATGATGGCAGCTATTCACTATTATTTTTTAAGCTAGTTTTAGACCAAAGGCAGAAGTTGCATCCATCTTAAAGGTGTGTATTTATAGTGGGTGAAGTAGGAAACTCAGCATAGGAGATGGCCAAAAAGCCCAATCCGTACCATCTGTGTATTTGCTTGGTTGAGAGGCAGGTTTTTGCTCCTTCTGTAAGAGAAATTATTTTCCATCTTCACCACAGACTTTCATTTTAAGTTTTGTGCTGTTGTTGAGAATAGCGTGAGCTTGAAACTTTTGTTTCCTCTGAAGAAAAAACAGAGTTGTTGAGGGTGAGAATACTAATAGAAATTACTGGACTGTTATTATTATTGTATGCATCTCTCAGTTCAAGGGATAAATTTTATAAATAATCCATATTATCAATGAAACAACTAATTACCACATTAATATGTAAATAAGCCCATTTGGTTTCAAATCACAGAAAAGTTAAACCTTGCAATAAGCAACACCACTAAGCAAAATCATAAATAGATTATTAACTAATACATTTGAAAATTCACTTTTCTTTGTAGGCTGGACAAATTTTTGTTTTTCTGTTACATGCTTGGCTAATAGAAAATACAGAAAATTAAATGACAAATGCTAAAAAGAAGTTTTAATTGTCTAGTTGATATATAATTGGAAATAATTTAATTGATTAAAAAAGCAAACAAATAAGCAAACAAATAAACAAACAAACAAAACCCCAGACACTCACAACTTTCAACCCAAGTCTTTATTTTTATTATTTCTGTATTAAATATTGTTGTGAAGAACTTCAGTTTGTATGATGTGTACTCGTAACTCGGTGCTACCAACACTGAATCTTTGGGATTTTCAGAAAACTCTTTATGTAATTCCCAGAAAATAATAGTTTAATCACAAGACGGCATCTGAAGTAAGGACAATTTGTCAGTAGACCTCATATCGAGCTGATGCTGAGATACAAAAGAATATTATATATTTTCTTTTGTTACTTGGAAAACAAAAAAAATAAAAGATTACAATAAACTTTCTTCTTGCTTTAGAATGACCATTTTCAATAATAGATAAAGCCAAATCATCTGGGGGACATAATTAAAGATTAAAATTTTTAATTGAGTTGTTTCAGAAAATTTTAATAGGCATCTAAAAATGTCACACTAATGAAATAAAACAAGTTTTAGTCTTAAAACAATAAACCAAGATTAAACTGGAAGCAAAAGTAGTTATAATAACATTTTGAAATTAAATACAAATAAAAGGAAGTAGAAGTTTGTAGCAATAAAGGTGAACTAATGTTAGGAACTTAGAAAACTGATAGGCATTCTAGAAAACCATAAGGAAATCTATGGACAGATTTTAGGATAAAGTATGTTTCAAAGAACATGAAGAAAAAAATGAAACTTGAGTTGTATTGATCGCAGTTTTGCTTAATTAGGCAGTTCATCTTTCGACTGATAAATCAAATTTAACAGATCAATGAGACTTGGCAAGCTCTACCTTTTCATTTCAAATACATGACAGGTGAAAGTATTCAATAGATACTATGATAGAAGATGTCAGATGACTACTTCATTCATTCGATATGATGAAATATTTTCTATTGCATCAGTAAGTTGGGGAGGTTTTAACAACAGTTGCAGGAGCTAGACATTTTAAAATGCAGATTTTTCAGATAACTTGAAAACTTGCACTTAAAGAGTTCAGGAAAAATCCCTTATTAATGGTAGTTAATGTTGATTTTCAATAACTCATGGAACAGTCAATATTTTAAAAAGACAAATAGGATGATCAAACTAATTATGTTTGTCAGCTCATCATAAAGCCTGAAGAAGAGTGGACAAACTGATAAAAGACTTCTTAATTAATAAAGATTTAAAGGAAAGTAATGTAATTCATGTCAACTGGCATGAGTTCATGGAAAACAGATCTTCTCAGACTGCTGTTATACCTTCCTTCATACTCTACTATCGATGAAAATAAAACCAATCATCTATGGAGCAAAGAGACAAGAAACAAGGCATGGATACAGGTCCAAGGCTGAGGCCTCTAATTGGTTCTAGGAAGCTGCTACCCTGATGTGTGCAGGATGCCTACCAGAACAGGAGATCCTGCCAGAGTTGTCAAGCCAAAGGAGCAACTCTTAAAATTGTAAGGCCATACAAGATCCCAAAGGTATCCATTTTGTCTCTATTTCCCTCAACATTCCTAGGTCAGGGAGGAGGGTGGGACTATTCTCAGCAGATTTCTTGTAATGGTCATATTTTTCAGGGGAAAATAATAGTATGAATGCAGGCTGTTCTTTGCCAAATGGACTTAGCACCAGGAAGCAATCCTGGGCATGTATAATTTGTGGGGGTAGAGACGGTCAGAGTGCCTGTACTTAGCACTGTTGCCGTCTCACATGTGAATACAGACCAGAAGTCACAGCTTCAGGAGGTTGCTGGTAAACTAAGAAAATGTAATGAAAAAAACATGAGAACAGTTGGTATAGTGGAAAGTTGCTTTTGAGTCTGAGAAGTCATCCACTGTGTCTGAAAGCTTAACAAAGTTTAAAGTGTGATTTGATAACCTCTTGTGCCTACAGAGGAAACAAGAGTTTGGTAGTAGAGAATAGATGTCCCATGGTTAAGAACTGATGTTAAATAGTTCAAGTTATTGCTTTGAAGAACATCATTATATACTTTAATTAAAGACACATTTCATAGAAAAGGAAATTAAGCCAATATAACAATAGAGAGAGTCAGAAGAGATGCGTTAGAGCTGCTGATTGTGATTCTGCTCACAGGCATAATACAAAGGCTGTTACTATCAGCATAGGTTATATGCCATGTATGAATATTGCTGAGAACAATCTGCTATTTTGAGAGACCATTAGCTGCCCAGACTTTCAGACCTACTCACCATCTGGGAGGTATAGGAACTTTCTTGAGGATGAATTTCAGAGCATGCTATTGCTAATTTCAAAGATGGGAATTCATTAAAAGTAACAACCTGGGACCAAGCAGAAGGAGACAATAACTCTACACATTCAGGTGTGTAACTGAGGGCCTGTACCACGGCAGGCAATAACTATACATTGTGCTCCTGTCATCTAGCTCAGGGGAGCAACTGACAGAGCTGCCTTTATTATTTCACTGACAGTCTCAGAAGAGGAGAAGTCTAACTTTACACACTCTGAATGGCACTGAATGTGGGTGCCTACAGTGGGTGGTGTGAATATCTTTTATTGTGGGCAGTTGTTTGCACCAAGTGAAGAAGTAAAGGAGAAAAGAGGTGTATCATCACAGCATGTCCGAGGAACACACATAAGCAAAGGGCCTAACTCACACTGGAAGTCAACAACAAGCAGATATCTAAAAACACAGATGGCACTAAGCTTTTAAACACCTGTGATTTACAGAAGGAGTCAAGCAAGGATGCATGAGTTGACCAGTTAAAATTCTGCACTCAAGGCACCTCAGTTTCTGAAAATCCCAAATTCAGGACTACCATGCAGGCCACAGAAGTAGCTGCATTTCTGGACACAATTCTTTCATGTCCTACATACCTTTGAGCTGTTCAGAACTGCTAGTATCTCTCAGGAGAGCTGAGCTACAGTAGCATATATATACAGTTTAATCTATTCCTCTAAATCAGAGCCATTACAATACCTTTGTGCTACAAGTATTTAAGACCAAACATTTGAAGCTGAAATTTCAAACACACTTAAATATGAAAAAGGAAAAATGTTAGGGAAGTCTTATAGTTCTGTTGAGGATAATGAGAAACAGTTAAGACACACTCCTAATCTCATGTTTCTCTTCTCTCACCTTGTTCAGTGTTATTCCTTTGATGTACAGATTTAATTCCTACTGATGCAAATGAGAAGTATGTGTACAATTCAACAGAATAAACCCTATAATTTTAGAAGTATTTGGAGGGGGACTTCAAAGAAAACAGCTAATGTGTGTGATAAAAAGTCTGTGAAAATTTTTAACATTTGAATAGAAATAAATATTTTTAATGATCTTGATTTTTTTAATATACGACAAGAATTCTAGTGTGCAGAAATCCAATACATAGATGTCAAATCAAACCACAGTAACCTAAAAAGACAAAAAGTCAGAGCAATAGCAAAATTCAGACTTACTTAAATACGGCCATAAAAATTGAAGTTACTTTATTTTTATTATTTGTAGAAAATTGTAAAAGACAAAAACTTTGAGCTTTTGTTCTGAATCTGCTTTGATATAAAAGGAATCCATATTAAGCCCTAGGTGAACAAAAAAGAAAAGGGTCTAGTCAGACAGAGAGATAGACAAAGACAAAATTTTAGATTTCCACTGTATTTCTGAACTCCTTTTAGATGTACAATTTCGATTTATTGTGGGCTCAGTAATGTATAACTAATGATAAAAAAATAAGTAATTTCAAAACTTGGACTACACAACAGAATAAAAGCTGAGCAAAAGCACTGTGTTCTCCTCTTGCTGCAGTGATGATCCATGTTGGGATTACACAGTATCCTATGAAAGAGAACCACAGTGTGCCTGGTACCTGACCTGCAGGATTAATACTTCATTGCTATTGCTAGTACCTGTGTGGACCTACTTGGTGGCCGTATTGGAGCCATTCAAACTGAGAAGCCTGATTATGACCTGAGGAGTTGAATTCTTCAGCTTTGGGTATATGGCATACTTATGTCTGCATCTGTCTCATCTACCATCTCACAAGTGTTAGAAGAACAATCCCAAAGATAAATTAATCTCATCTCACAGCAAATGTCTACAAGAGTCCAGATTAATTAGTCATTAAATGTGTCCACTTTCTTTTATTGAGGGTAGAGAGTAGGAGTTAAATAGCTCAGACATGCATCCAAAGCTAGGTGAGAAGACTCCCACACTTAGTTTATTCACTGGTGTCAAAGTTTATCTGACCTCCAGTGACAAAGCCTGTAACAAACACTTTGGCCAATGGATTCCTGTACTGATTATAATTTGAAAAGCATTTGTTAATCATAATCTGTAAAGTAAGCTGAATGTTTTAATACAGTCTGTCATAGACAAATGGAACAGAAAGCCATCTTTGCTATTTTAAATATTTTTCTTTTTTTTTTTTTTTTTTTTACGTACTTGATGAAAGGTACATCTCACTTCACTTTTTTCTTCTTCAGGTTAAACTAATCCAGTATTTTTGGTACTTATCCACAGGTCACATTTTCTATATCTGTGATCATCCTAAACTACCTCCATTTGATCAAAGATATTTTTCTGTAGCATCCAAAGACAGCTGTAACATTTCAGGCAAGACCTTATCACAGTCATGAAAAGTCCAGATTTTAAATGTTTTAGCCACAATTTTTCTGCATGGAATTTTATTTTTTCTTTTCCTTTTCCTTTTTCATTTTTTATTTTCAGTGGCATAAGTTTACTCATCCTTGTTATTTTTGTGATTTAGATTATTTCCCTTGTCTTTTTCAGACAATGACCTTGATTGCTTATTTCTGTCTATATACAAAAACTTGTCCTAGAAAAATGTTACTATTTCTTCCTGATCCTATCTGAAATTTGCCAAGGTTTCTTTGAATTTCATGTTATTAATTACAGTCTTCTTGTCTTAGTGATCCTTAGTACTTAATGACTACACCGTCTGTTTTCTTCTCTGGGTTACTCATGCAAATATTTTGCAGTTTTCTACTCCGCAGATACCCTTTGGAGAGTGGAAATTGCTCAGCTTTCCATTTGCCTGTGGCATTTTCATCTAAATCATGCTTTTTCTTTCTTTTAGCAAAGGCAAGTGAGTCTGTGTTGAAAACCTTACTGGAAGTATGATATGACATCTGCTGTTTCTCCTCCATCTATAAGGCCTTTACCTCTTGTAGGAGGAAATTAAGTTGGTTTGGCATGATTCATCCCTGACACACAAAGGCTGGTGGTTATTCATCCGTCTGCTTTACTCAGTGTATTCACAGATTCCTTACTTATTTGCATCATGTGTTTTTCAGAAGCGGAAGTTAGAATATCTACAATTTTCTGTCACCTCCTTTATAAATCAATGCACCAATTTTGCCTTTTGCTATTTTTTCATATCCATCTGTCACAACTTCTCATATGAAACTTAATACTAAGCTCTTATTAATGAATTCTTTCACTGGTCTGGAAAAAAAGTCATCAGATGAAGGCAATTTGAAAACATCTGATTAAGTCAAGTATCAATTTGTTTCTTGCTATACCAGGCTGAAGACTTGCTCCTTGATGCCTGATATTAATTATGATAGTGTCTGATAGAAAATGAGCCTTTTAGAGAGAGTGAAAAAAGTCATTAAGTGTTTAGAAATTTTCACCATTGTATGTCAATCACTTTCAATTCTGCAGGGGCAAACTAACCATCTCTCTTGTTTGCATTTCACCTCTGGAATATTCACATATAAGTGGTTTCTTGCTGCCGTTGATTTCCTCTACAAGTTTCCTTTTGTAACTTTATTTTTCTAACCCAAACTTTTATTGTAAAGCTGTGCTCAGTAGTTTGACCTGGTGTCCATTTTCTATCCATTTCTCTTTCTTTGTGCTTAAAACGCTGAGATATTATTTGTCACTGTTACAGTTTCTCAGTTGTGTGCCCTTAATATTCTTTCCAATTGCCATTCCCTTTTATAGCTTCTCCTCATACAAACTGTTTGAAACCATCTTTCCTTCCAGTTCTGTAATTTTCATGCCATTGTTTTAGTTCTGCCCTTATTTGTGCACTCTGTTTGAAGGGCCATGAAGATACATCATATTCACTCATACCCGAGTTATCTTTCAATGTGATGGCCTCAGAGTTCTTTCCTCTTGCTTGAAAGAATATGTGAAACTTACGCCTCACAGTTTTGCTACTAATTGGAAGAACTTGCAGGGCAGTCAGTGTCTCACTATGACCATATTTCATGTTATTCCTGTTATTAAACATTTCCACTGATGACTGTTCATTTAACGGCTTTAAAGGGTCAGAATGATGTCACCTCCTCTAGTTTACAATTGTAACAAATAGTTCTGCTTATGATTGTTCACTGGCTAATTCTCTATTTTGTGAGACTTTGTCACTTAAATCTCTTCTGCTTCTCTTTATTTGCAGTTTAGTGTCATTTAGTCTCAGCTATGGCTGATGTTTCAATCTTTTGAGACACTGCACGCACCTTTGAAGATAATAAAACTGAAAGCACCGGTAACTCTCATATGTTTTCACAATAAACTTAATTCTATTCAATTTCTTTGTTTTCCCTGTATGCATAAGTGTGCATACCTGTGCTTACCTGAATATTGAACTTAGAGAGTGATTTTGCATCCTAAGGAGGCTAAATACAAACAGATAAAGAGGCATTTGTCTGATTTCTAGAACTACTAGTGGCAACTAGGCTGCATGTAATCTGTGGATTTTAAAACTTCTGGGCAGAACAGGCATATCCACAAGAACTGACTGCAGTAACCTCAGAAATGCTTTAAGTATTCCCTGTTATGGAAATAAAGTAATCTTAGCCATACATAGCAAGAGACATCTTTATTAAAAAAAAAAAAAAAAAAAGGTAAAATGAATAATCTTAATAAAACTTTTTCAAAATTCAATCAAAAAAGCATTTAGTTTTTCTCCTTCCATACCATAAATCTCTTTGGTCATGTCTTTCCATTACTTTAGAGGTCTTGGAACTAGACAGGCTGAGTTGCTTTGGCTCATGTTTCATATAAGTCCTAATTTAAGCATCTTATCCATGAAAGACATATTAAAAATAAAACATATTAAGGATTCAGAGGCCTGAGAAAAGTGAGATGTTTTTCTATTCCGGAATTAAAGTACTGAGGAATTATAATTTCAACCTGTGTTAAATGCAAACTATAATTTTTAACTCTGTGTATCCTTAAAATCCTGATTCAATGAGGCTTTTAAACACCTGTTCTACTTCAAAGTTTGCTGACAATTACTTTATTGGATCAGGTCTTAATTTGCTCAAAAACATAAATGGACCTTATTAAAAGTCAACAAGCTTATGCTCTGTGTCTTACTTTCAAGTTATTTCATTTGAAGCACATGGATCCAATTAATTCCAATGGAGCTGTTTTACAGATATTAAATTTACATATTAAGTACTAAATTGAGGCCAAATTGAGGACTACTGCTGGTCTAAAGGCTTCTGATTCTATAGCTGTCTACAATGCAAAGCTATTTTCGTGGAATAGTTTCCTGTTCTTAGACAAATTTATTAACTATAGTTATATAACTATTTTCATGTAGCATTCACTTCTTTAACTACCTCACTAGAGAAATACTAGCATACAGTCATGGCATGATTTTTAAACATAGATAATGAAATAAGATAGCATAAACAAATAATCATGTTTATCCTCTGAAAATATTATGTAACCAAATCCTCAGAATTAATTTTCAGAACAATTTAGCTGTATCTTGTTAAAATTGAGGTTGATTCTGATTTATAGGATCACCATGGAGTTCCTTATTAAACTGTCACTCAGAGACTATAAGAGCGGAAAACCCATTACTGTGTTAATTAGGTCTGTGGTAGTTTTCAGACTGATGGTGACAGCTGCCCGCATGTGGCCTAGCATATATATTATAGGAGTGGCAACACTACCTCTGTTAGGGTAGAGACTTTGCAGGGTCATGACAAAAGGGAAAAGGATGTTGCTTTGCCCCTGAGAAGGCAGTATATTGGTCCAATAAAAAATCTTCAAAGGTTAGATTCATTTTCTTGCAAAAGATGTGTAATGACAAAACATGCTGCAGCTTCATTTAATTTTGCTCTTCTTTTTATTTTTTTCTCACCCAGTGGTAGCTGCCTTGCACAAACACTCAGTTGTGTTACTCTAGGTATAAATTCTATTGAGAAAAGATTGGATAAATTAATATTCAAGGACCACATTGTTCAAAAACATTGTGTTTATTGAATGACCTCAGCCACAGGATTTCAGGAAATAATTCCATGATAAAATTTATATTTACATTTCTGCACTATAGCAGGCTAGACCTAGGTGATCGGCAGCCCCCCACATCTCTTGGCATCTTTCAGTTCTTAATTACATTTATGTTCAGAAAATGGGGGTGGGGCAGAACTTCCTAAAATGCCCTTGTGACATGGAGACTAATTACATTTTCAGAAGTGATTTTGAAAGTTAAGTCCCTGGTCTTTCAATAAGACTTAGGCTGCACTATACACATTTGTTACTGTGAAGCAAACTTAGGTATGATATTCAGACATTAGGCTGCTCTAGATCAAATTCAGGTAGGCCTGCTTACCTGTAGTAAACATGTAGTAGCGAACCCTACCTCCATTGATAGGAACATGTTTGGAAATGTTGATGAACTCCTTCAAATTGCTTGGAATTTGCTCAAAACTGTTATCACTTAGGAGCTAACACTCCTTACAAACCCTAAGAATCTAAATCCTCATTAGTAAAGCTTTCACTTGTTCATGTAGCCGGCACGACACATTTGAAAAGTAGAATATTCTTTGCTAAGTCGGTAAACTGTGTCTTAAATAGTGTCTCAATCCAGATACAGTGAGTCAGGCCAGGCACACCAAAAGCAATACTACCACCTCCTGAACCATTTTTCTTTTCTTGTACTTCCAAAAGAAAAATAGTCTCTCTTTTTCTCCAGCATTGCACTGGGAGATGCTGTTCAGCAGCGTGGCACAGATACAGCAGATAAAGCACACAAGTTGAATCATTCATTAAGCGACTATTTGTGGGCTTACATTAATATCTATGCTTGGGGAGCATGCTAAATATCTATTCTTATGTACATTGCTGTTTCTGCTCTTTAAAGAGTAGATCAGTCCAAACAGGAGCCTGTTCTGAATCCATTGAAGTCAGTGGCGAGTCTCCCTTGCACTGGATAGGCTTTGTGCCAGGGTCTCATGCTGTGCCCTGCTGATAAAAATCACCTAATGCATTTCTCACCATCACCGACCCCAATGACTCCCTGATGTTATTTTCCCCATGTTTGCATTTCAATCTCACTTTCTTCTACATACTTAATTTCATCCCCTTTTTGTGTCACATATTTAAAATTTATTGTTTAATACTGAAAATTATGTAGAACTTTTTGACATTTAAGAGATCATGGACTGCTCAGCAGAAATAAACAGTCTTCAAGTCAGAAGACAAGCCTTGACTACTGTGCAGTCAAAACTACGCCCATGCCTGTAAATCGCTCCATCTCCCAAAGTCAGAAAGAACAGGTGAAAGAGACTAGTATCACAAGTGCTGTTAACTAAAACAAGAGGTAGCAATTGGAACAGGAAAAATCTTTCTGCTCTTCACTATGTAGGCTGAGCTCATGGACTTGCTTTTAGTCAAAGGACAGAATCCAGAATCATTTATCAGGTTGTCTGAAAAAGTAAGTTATAGTCAGCTAGCAAATAAGCTAATTGAGACAGAATATATACAAAACGGAACAGAAAAAAAAAATGTTAACTACATGTGTCTGAGATCTTTGTGATCACTTAAGGGGATGTTGGGATGAGCTACTACATTCTGAGCAATGGCAGATAGAGTATGAGGGACAACAAAGAAAGTTGCCCCAAAATTACCTGCTCAGTGATCATGGTCCATCCTTCACATGATGGAAGAATATAATGGTAGATCACTTTTTTTCCTCTCTGAACTGAGGAGTCTCTGCTCACGGAACTCACATCTTGCCTCCATTATAAGCTCCTTTCAAGGTCTCTACTGGTTAAAGGTTTTAAAAAGTGGTGGGTAATCCATGTTAGAACAAGGAAATGGGAAACATATCTTCATTTTGCCACCAAAAGACAATTTACATTAATAGCTTTTCCTGAATTACCCTTCTGAAGATGCAGGTAAGACAGACAGTGGGTGAAAAATTACACTTTGGAACTATCTCTACTAAAGCAGTGATGCTAAAAAACACCACATTTTCAGAAGAAGGCATAATATCAGGCTTTCTGCTGATTTTACCAAACTTATTTTGATGTTCGATATAAAAGATACTTCAAACATGCAATCACAATCAGTTTCTTCAAATGTTCTCAGAAGCAGTATCTGTCCCCCCAAAAAGGGGTTGGGTTTTTTGTTCACCTTTGAATCTCAAAACAGATTACCAGAAGCAGCAACATGTGACTTCATGTGGGGGTGAAAACTGATGGGGGCTTTAGGTAGATAAGCTGTAGGTATTTGACAGTTGCAGTTCTATACTAAGAAGACTCAGCTTATTTTCTATATCCAATGGAGAAATAAAGTGACATATAATTTGTGATTGTAATAGAGTCCATGCTTCACAAGTCGGTCAAATTCTCTTCTTGTTTACACCTAATTAAAAACAAAATAAAAAACTTCATTGTCAAATGAAGATTGATACATCCACAGGTGCACATTGCACTGCAGCAAGCAGATAGTTGAATGGGTGTTAGTGAAGGCAATGTGATTTAAATTGTGAAATATTTGTGAAGATATCATAATTCAGGAGCCCATTCATAGCAGAATCCAGTCTAGCAGCTTTAATATAACTGATAAAATGCATCAGGTGAAGTTTTCATAATTATCATGAACTGAAATGTATGCAACAGCATACAGCATCACTCTTAGTCATTCTTTTCATGCTTATAACTACACATATTCCAACAACCACTCTGTATAACACCCAGACCATTTTGTTTCCAACAACAATAATTTAACAAAGTGGGTAGAGAAGTATGTATTTTTATTGCATATTCTAAGAAAGTGTTGTGTCTTTTTTTTTTCTTTTAAACTGGGATTTGCCTTTCTACCTTAACTATCTTTCTATCTCTTACTACCAGAAATTTAAATCTTACCATATAACACAACAACGAAAACACCAGTGTCTCATGCAAATATGCTTATCTCCATGTGAGAGGTTAGAAGAGTATTAGATTTGTAAAAGCCATGCTATAAGGAAACATTTGGTCTCCTAGCTGCCATAATTATTATCAGTTGCAAACTTGCTGGATTTCCTCTTATTAATGTTATCACTTGGCACAGAATTAGAATGCATGTTTAGCCAGTTACTTGCCATCTGTAAAGTGGCTTAACTCTGTGAGGCACGATATTAAACAAAATTCATACTAGTTTTGAGGAATACACAGTTCGTGGTTCTGTATGCAATTCAGTTAAATATAAATGAAGCCAGCTGGGAAATCGCTATAGTTGGACTAATTACATATTATAGCATAGGAAAATATGGGGATTAGAGATGAAATTAATCCTCCAATAAAGCCTCCTTATGTTTGATGGTTTTTGGATTCCCTTCCCCTCCTTGCCCTGCAATAAACTATGGAAAACAATTGAACATCTCACTAAATTATTTTCCTTTAATTAGTCAGGTTTCAAATGGAATATTTTTCATCCCTTGTCTTCATTTCCTGGCAGAGAGCAGAACAAATAAATTAATTCAATTAAGACCCATTAGAGGAACAATATAGAATACTAAATCTGGTCAATAATAAACTGACCTATTGAATCATCTTGTAGTAAATTAAAAATCATTTTAACAGCTCACAGGCTGAAGTATTAAAAAGAACATCAAACCCCTTTTTTATTCACATGTAAGAATTAAAGGAATCAAAGGGCAGGAGTCTAAATACTCAGTTCTCTGCTCATTTATTCCCATGTGACCCAACCAGCAACTTTAAGCTTTGTTGCAACCACTGATACACACAAATGACACCAACACTTGCATTCCTATAAACCAGCATAAGGTCATAAGTGTATCTATCTCCACTAGTTTACATTGTTGGACATGTGATTTTCTAAGTAAAGATCAGGATGTTCAGAAACACAGTGTAACACTGGTATGGAGAAACTTGGTAACAGAGTTAGTTAGGTTGCCATTCTTCCTCACTGAGAAGCCAGCATATTATTTTCATCGTGTCCAACAGCCGACAGGTACAATTGAAAATTAAAGAGCAACTTCTTACAAACACAGCAAGGTATCATAAGACCTTGTTGATGATTGATACCTAAGTAAAATTTAGGATACATAGTTATATTATCAAGGGATAAAATAATTCCCAATATCTACATCTTTGTTTGTTTACTGGATGAATGGGAGTGTTCACAAATGTTATGTTCCTTGTCTGAATTTTATATATATGAATATATATTAACATGTATATGTAGGTATATATACATGTATGCAAATAAAATTCTCTCCAGGCAATGTATAGTGTTCAAGAATACTGAAGGTTATTGCAAAAAGAATCAAAATGGTCTCTTCGTGTCTGTGGTGGATGGAATGTGAGGCAGTGGATTTAACAGCATGAAGATTTAAATTAATATTTATTAGAAGGGTTTGTAAAGCAAAGCAATAACCAAGAGAGAACAAACTAGAATAGATTATGTGGGAGGTGACAGAGTCTCAAGTTTTGAAGGTATTTACAAGCAAACTGGAAAATACCAGAAAAAATAGTTAATTCAACCTTAGGGGAAGAAAGGAGATCAGGTGATCTTTTGAGACCCCTAGACGTGTAAAGCAGAGTTGTGTGTATCCTTCTGGAGGCCAAAGACTTGAACTCAAGCTTAGGTGTTTAAGAGTGCATCTGCATGATTGTTTTAGTTTGGTTCAAGAAGTTGGTTTCCAAGTGAATTTTGTAATTGTTCTCACTCACTGCACTTTGGTCTGCATAGCAGAGAAGTCTCAGGAGGTATGAACTCTATTCCCTTTACATAGAACTGGACTGGAAGATGCACTCTGAGATCACATTTAATAAATTTTAGCTGCTAATTGCCAATCAGTTCATGGAGTCAAACTAAGTTTGTCTGGAGGAAAGTGACTATAGTGCAAAGGTCCTTAAAGCATCTATTTTGATCTACAGAGCCTCTCCTGTTAGACCATTCTTCTTGCTAGTGTAGACATGACTTAAGGCTTTTACCATTTGTGACTCCAAGTTCCTGCAGAACAAATGCAGTCAGGATCTATTGTACTTCTGAGTCCTGTAACATAGATACCAGGACAAATAAACAGAGGAAAATAAAAGGAGAGACAGAACTTAAGCCCTTTTTAGTCCCTTTTTAAAGCAGAAATAATTTTTATACCATATATTATACCATACAGCATATTATACCATATATTAGATCATTTATATACATCTCTGTTTATAGATATGAAAATACATTCATAACACTGAGCTTCAGTCAGTTGAAAGCAAGTCAAAAGACACCAGTAGCCTGCTCAGGCATCACAATTCTTCATCTTTCCTGAATGTACTTTCCAAAGTGAGCATTTTAAATATAGATTGCAAATGAAATACAAAGCTTTTTTGCTAAAAGTCAATTACTTTTTTCCTGGTTTATATCTGACCTATTGTTTATCTTAGAAAGAAACTATCTTTTGAAAATATGAAGTCACTCATAGAATATAACTTAGTTAATCACCTCACAATATGATGGTGTCTCTGCTCTTGAAGGCCCCCCTGCTTTCAGCTGTCATCTAGCTATGGAAATGTAAATGCAGTAGACTGGGATATAAAAAACTGTGCAGACTTGGAGAACAAGCCTAGAAGTGCCTTCTGATTTCTCTGATGTTAAAATGTCTCTCTGTTAGACCTCAAGATTTTTCCAAATGCTTGAATGGGTCTTGTTTCTCTTGGTGGTTCCACAGAGCATTTCACACTGTACTAAAACCACAAAAAAGCATGACCAAACACTTTTTCCTCATCAAAAAATGTGTGCAACACATGGCTTCTCGCTAGGAGAACTTGTTTATAACAGGGAAAAGGAGTCTGTGGTCAGGAGCAGACCCTGGAAGAGAAACTGGAATGCTAAAAGGACATGGGTCTACTTTCAGAACTTTTTCCTGATGGTTGCAAACTGCAGAGAACTGCTTGGAGATATTGAATGAGAGAAGGCAATGTGCTACATGTCAATAAGCAAAGATTAGCCAAGGAGTGTTGCTTTCACGTTGGTTTCTATATTCAAAATTGAGCTGTCCTTTTACATTTTATCACTTAAGCAAAAGGTAAAGTTAAAAGAGGTTTTGCATAGCTTATGTCTAACTACTTTTAAAATTAAAAGTCTTCAGAAAGAGCTAAATGATAAAGCAAAGTATCTGTACCTTGGCTGAAATGCTAATGAAATATTCAAGAGTGATTGTGGAGGTTTAGGGACAGATTTATTCATTCTGACATAAATTTTTTGGTCTACAGATGACCTGACTCCTAAGAGTCCTTCTCACAAAGGCTTGAAATTCACCTTTGAAATGGGCATATTAAGGCTGCAGGATAAAGTCAGAACCAAATACTGTAATACCTTGAGATGATGATAAATGGGAACTTCTGCACGTCTGTACAGCAAATATGCATCTTTGAGGCACAAACACACATATATACATACACACATATAGTAATAACTAGTAAGTTGTCAATAAGCTCTGACCATAATTTCTCAGAAAAATTGACCAAAAACACTAAATGATTAATTATCTGAAACACAAGGAGTGGCTTCTCTGACCAATTGCATAATGTTGAGATAAGATTCACAACTTGCAGTCTGCAGAATTTTCATGATTCAGCTACAAAGTGCTGCAGAACTGTCCTCCCCCAGAGCCTTTCATTTGGGAGAGACTTCAAAGTAGTCAAGGCAGCCAAAAGAAGAGGAGGGTGTATATTATTAGAGATGCATATATTTAGAAAATCCTGAATTCTTAAAAATTCGCCAAGAATTGCCACTCTGTCTTACAAAGCCATTTTTCTTTGTACTGACAGAGCGTTCTTTCTATTAGCTTTGATTACAGAGAAGCACAATCTCCTATTCAAATAATGAAGGATTCTTTTCTTTTTTCAAGACACACTGAGCACTGGTAGACTACACTATTTCAATAAAGACTGAGACTAGTTTGAAGATAGCACATCCAGCAGGGAATGAGATAAAAGGAGCTGCACGTTCCTGTATGAAATGTTATATTCAGGTTGTCTCAGAATCAGACACCCACTTCCACACCACTGCATGTGAGCAGGCACCCAACGGCACCACAGGGTATCATTTCTTCCTGCCCAAAGACACTGTGGCAAGATTTTTAAATTGTACCTGAATTTAACTCTCACTGATACACAGTTCAATCTAACCATCTGCTAGTAAGCACCTGTGCTCCTGAACTCCAATTAATGCTGAGAAAATAATAACTCCTGGTGCCTCCTGGCAGAGTTGTTCCAACCCAGTGCTACCTTTACCTCCCTACAAGCTCTGACCTTGAGGTCCATATATCCAAAATTTATGAAGGTTCACCACCCAGCCAGCTTTCTTCCACAGAAAATGTTAGGCTTTGGGATGGACATTTTTGGTGAGGAACAGACTTCTAGCTCTGACTGTTGGATAACAGGGCCCACATTTTACAAACAACAAAGAAACCTTTATTAAGGCATAAGTCAGTCATCTTGATTAGGTTATATAAGATGGCATTAATTTCATAATCTTTTCCACAGAAAGAAGGAATGAATCCTCAATCAGGCACTTACCTGAAAGATACTGAGCCTTGTTTTTTTTACAGTCCATATGCAAAGTGATTTTTGGAACTAAAAAAATAAATTCTTTTGCTCTCATATTTCACACTAGAATCAATTGAAATTAAAACTAACTTTGACACATGCACTTTTACTCATTTATTTAGGGAAACGTCAGCACAGTATTTCAAGTGGGCATGGCAAAGGAATGGTCCCTTATTGGCTGCTCAGGCCTTTCCAGCTATCACATCTCTTGAATTTTTTAGAGAGAGGACACAAGAAAAATGAATGTTGTGCAGCTGGCATATAAATATTTCTTTCGATATTGTCCATGACAGCTGGCTGTCATACAAGAACAGGTGAATTCCTCACCGCCATGTAAGTATTTGAGGAAGTTGACAGTTGCTGCAATAACTAGTGAATACATAGTTTGAGTTAGAAATGAGTACCAGGATACAAGATTACAGGTGTTTTCCAGAAGGTAGAAAACAAAAGGTCAGTTATTTAAGTGCTCCAGGTTGCAGAGGACAAGAGAGACAGGTGATCTTTTGCCTGTGTGTGTGTGAATGATCCCATGTGGCTTTTCAAGGGAGCACTTTTTCAACATGCAAAAGCTCAAATCAGTTCACCAACAGCAAGCTAGAATTCTATAAAGTTTTTTCCTGCTCCTAGAGTAAACCGAAGCAATTTTCTCCCACTGAGGTGAATTTTCTACTACTCTTACTGACAGGCTCTAAACCAGCAATCTCTACTGCTTCACATAAACCATGAAGTTTTTCTGAGCAGGGACAGTGTGAGAGTATTTTTCTTAACAAGGTAATTACTGCATGTCACTCATGAGGTCACTGGTGATCGCCACACAATGGGAGTTTGTTCTCTGCTTTGCTGGGTGATTCTGACAGCAGAGCTACTTATGCAACAGTACAGTTGCAGTCTTCCCTTTAGAAAATAATCACAAGAGAGGTTTTTATTTTTAAATATATTGGATAGTTTAAAAAAAAAAAAAAAAAACAACAAAACATGTAGTATGTATTATGTTTTACTGTTACAAAGTTGCACTTTCCAAAGCAAATTCTCTTTGATATCCAGAAAAAAAAAAAAAAAAAAAGTAACTAACAAGTAAAACCAATCTATATAATGCATCAAATACCCATAAATTATTGTCTTAAAATATTTTTTCTTTTTTCTTTATTCTTTTTTCTTTTTTTTTTCTTCATGTCATGGAACAGTCTTTATCATCTAATTTTGAAAACTGTAAGGTTCATTAAGGTTACATTTTTAAATTTTTCTCTGCAGCTACAGAGAAGTTTTTCTCTTAGCTGAAAGTTAAGACTGGCATGGACCCAGGATTTGTGTCTAAAAGGAAAACATCAGGTATCACAAGAGTCATATCATACTGAAGTCACTTCGAAGATCCTGAGTCCTGAGCTGGTGGCAAGAATGGCTGGCATTGGAGATGACTGAGTAACCAAGGTGCCAGACTCAGGGTGCCTATCACAAAACAGGGACTGGGGAGAGTATACTTCTGCCCTCAAAAAGACAGAGCACTTACTCAGACATAAGAATACTTCACTATGTCTGTAGCCCTTGTAAGGTGAAGAACCCATGATGAGAGTATAGTGCTGTCATGCTCCTTCTTCCCCTTCCTCTGCCATCCTTCTTTGCTTTTCCCACCTTTGCCTGAGTACAATACATAGCTCAGGTCTAGAAATCACCTCAACAGATTTTTTTTTTTCTTTTCTTAATCTTCTATATTGAGGAAAAATGTGTATCCTGTTTATTTTGCCATGGGTCATGTTTTGCATGTCTCTTTTTCTTCCACCCTTACCCCTTCCCAGTCTCCAAACCCATGGGTTGCGTAACACTATGAGTGTGTAGCCTGTGCTAGAACTGGAATATCAGCTTCACTGAGCACACAGCAAAAAGTAACATGAAGAGGTCACCTCTGTGGTAAAGTTCCCGTGCACCTTTCTGTTGGGGAAATACAAGACTTCTGTTGACTTTGCAGAATGCATCAGGAATGGAGTGACTGGATTAAGGCTTTCCCTTTTCTTAAGATGCCAGAGACTGATTCCCTGTCATAGGCTGAAATATAAGACTATAAGACTAATAAGAATATAAGATTAAGGGAACTATCTGCAGGCTACAATATCCCCTGTCGTGGACTGACCATGCTTGGAAAGGGTAATTTTTAATCATTATCATCCTGATCTTCATAAATCCAGATTCTGTTTGGCTACATAACCATGAATCCAGAGAAGGTCCATCGATTTTTTTACATTCTTACTGGGGTTACTAAAAATAAAGTCAGCATGAGATTCCCAGATTATTATCACCTGATTCCTAAACAGCGATGTATGCCCTTCAACACAAAAAAAGTGGGTACATTTCCATTTTAATGGAGTTTCTTACAGGTTACTGTAAGAAATGTTATGTTACTTGGGATACTTGGGATAATATGTTACCTGGGAATCATCTAAAACTACAAAAGGAGAAGCAATTCCCACTGCTGGGAATAAAATTAAAGAAGTGATGGTTTGAGATTTATTCTAAAAAGCATGTCAAAATATTCTGTTGGAAGTGGTTTTAAAGAATTCACTAAAGTAATTTTAAATAACATTAATTAAGACAGTGAACATATAATGAGGATAGATTGTAGTGGACAGGTTAATATTTACCCTGAAAAGCAACTTCATGGCTTGAGTGAGTCATCAGGATGTGTGGTAGAAGGGCTAGTGGATGGCTCTTCATCAGTGGAAATAAAGGTGTCTGTTCTACCTTTTCCTTCTTTTCCCTTCATCTCTGACTCCTCAACTCCCGTTGCAGTAGCTGCTTCCCAGACTCTTTGGCCAATTGCTTGGAAAGGAGGGTTTCATACTCTGCAACTTTGTGTTGCAGGGTAAAGCACACAAGACAGCCTACTGCAGTCTCTTTTTGGGACACTTGCTGTCACCCAAAACTCAATCTGGCTACAAAAATTTCTGGTTTGCCCACACTTACAGTGAGAAGAATCAGACTTTCCAACTAGATGCATCTCATTGTTTTAAGCAGGTTTCCTCCATATATACTAGACAAGTCAAAATCCTCTGCAAAGCTGCTCTATAATAACCTGTCTCTGTATTAACTGCCTGGAAAAGCTGTCCTACCCAGATATCTAGTACAGGTATCTAGAATTAGATTTCTTATATCACTGCATGTTTATGCAAACACACTGTTGTTCAAATTTCCTTTATTCAAGAACTGTCCTGGTCACAAGAGAGTTACCTCTGCAGAATAGTGATTGTTTTCACTAGTTATCCCTACATACTTTGGTCTTATTTAAGATGAAATTTAAATTTTAAATCTGATTTTAATGAAAAAACCTGGTTAGGTCTGAAGATATGACTGAAGCAGCAACTTTTGCAAGTAACTTCAAGTGAGTTAGAGAAACAGTAGGTATTGATATTATTATTTTTTTTTTTTTTAATTGAGGATTAGGCTCATGTGTAGTCTTGTTTACTTGCAAGAATGTGTTAGTGCTAGAAGTACAGGGATGTTGAGAAGCATACGTTCAAAGACAAAATCTTCACTTAACTGCAGATGAGACTTAAATGTTCCATTTGCTTTTCAACTGGATTTTTCAGTCAGATCTAAATAAGCAAAGGCTAAATCATAGAATATATTTCATCTTCCTGGTGACACAGGTCACCTCTTTCAATTGTTTAAACTTTCACTCATATCTGGTTCTGTCATTGTTGGTTTGTTTTGTTTTGTTTTGTTTTTTTCTTAAAACCTTAAATCCTGAAAGTGCCAAACATCATTCACTTACAAAAATATTACATTATTTTTAACATTGTAAAAATCAAATATGGGATATTTGTGTGTAAATACAATTCAAAGTTAAAAGGCAGATTTAGTAGCTAGATCTGGCCCACATCACAGTTTTTATTGGTTATCAGGCACTGTATAATAAGGGAAAGTGGAAAAAAAAGTTAAAAAATCTGTCACTTGTGAAGTCTGGAGCACTGAGTACAACAAAAGACTGAAAACAAGTCAGAAGATTTCATATCTTATTTCAAGTACATTTATGTCTGAACATTTCCCTGCTGATGACCTTGCAGTACACCTAGAATATAACTAAAACCAAAGATAAATCAAAGTTATGCTGATTTGAATTTTTCATATGAATAAGCTTCAACAAATGTACATAGAAGAACTTATTCCCCCCACAAAAAAAACGGAGAATCTCACTCTGATTTCAGTAAAATGTATCTTTGTTGAAGGAAAAGTCACTTTACCAAAATAAGAGATTAATGTGATCTTTCAATAGGATGAAGTCCTGCAGTTTGGAGTTTAAAATACCAAGAAATTTAACCAAGGTCATAATCTTTATGTTTTAAAAAGGAATAGTTACAGCATAGGAAATCTTATAGAATTTTCTGTTTTATAACATAAAAGAAAAAAATGTATCTGATGGTTTTCCTTATACCTAGGGGAAAAAACAAAACAAACTAACCCACCAAAACTGATGATATATTTTTCTGCCTGTTAAGTGTCTGTCTTCCAAGGAGTTCTTGCTACCAAATCAAGCTTCATGAATTCTTCAAATGTATTTTCTTTTGAGATCTCATGATGTATGAGGTTCTTTTTGAAGGAGTTATCCTGGTCATCCTTATATTCTTTGGGATTAACACTCCCTTGGGAAACAAGAGCATTAAACTCTGCAGGACACAATCATAGCCACATCAATAATGAAGAAATTAATTTCCAAAGTTTTATGAGGCTATTCTAATTTCTATGGCAAATGCCTATCTGAGTAGTCTAAATATCACCTTATTTTCACAAGCCCAAAATATAAAAAAAAAAAAAAATAAGTAGAGTTTTACAAAAAGAGGTTTTGGTCATGCTTTTCCTGTAGAGTATGTCTTCCATAAGTGTGTTTTGGATAATGAGGCCTGCAATAACCAGCAAGCAGCACCAGTTTCCCTTCCAAAATATAGCATTTATTGCACTAGCTGTCAGAGCTGAAGGGATTTAGCACGTGGTGTGTATAACAACTCATTAGCTGTTATATGCCTGACATGTGGCAACAGCTTAAAACCATTTGGAAGAAGAGGCTAAAGCAGTCTCCTGCACAGTGGGGGATGACATTGCTGGAGCAAACACTACTGCACCTATGAGATGCTTGTTTCCACTCTACTGTGAGAAACCTGCCTGAGTGGTGTGAGCCTGCACTTTGGAAAATTTGCCTGTGCATCTGCAGGGCAGGCAAGGGAAAACAAGTCCATGCTTCTCTGGGCCCAATCAGTTTGAAAAAGTCGTCTTTGAAAGGAAAGGAGTCATGTTCATTCTCACCTGAGTTGTCAATAACGGCTGCGTCAGAAAATTATTATGATATAAAATATGTTAATATAGAGCAAAACCAGCAAGATATTTGCCTCTCCATTCACCTGGACTAAAATGCCAAGAACTGTGCTTTGGAAATAACAAAGCAGTATATTTACCATGGCAGTCAGGCTGTGTCCTTTATTCTATGTAGTTGCAGCTCTGAAGCAAGATTTATTGGAAAAAATTCAGTAGTGCACATGAGGCAAAAGTCCTAAAAGATGAGGTTAATGGCCTCCTCTGGTCTTAAATTCTGTGAATACCAGGCATAAAAGCAAACTTAACAGCTATAAAATTATTGCTAAGTTCAGCTTTTCTTTCTACAATTAGTACTTCCCACACTCTTCCCCAGGTTGTGGGGTTGTTTGTTTGTTTGTTTGTTTGTTGTTGTTTTTTGTTTGTTTTTGTTGTGTGGTGTGGGGTTTTTTGTTTGGTTGGTTGGGTTTTTAATGCCTGAGGTAAATTTGTGCATGGTTATCAGATTTGGGCTGGTCCAGACCTAGGAAGGAAATTAGTTCCAGCTCTTTTCCAGGCAATATCCAGCTGGTTTATTCTTGTGCTGTACCAGCTCTGCACCTGCTCACTCACCTCCCACACTCTCACCTGGAGAAAATAACACAGAGGAGAGGAATTCTCTCATGGTCTTCCGATTTCTTTGCAAGGACAACAGAGCCAGACAGGAGTATATTTATGCACACTCCACATTGTTTTAAAGAAAGCTTTATCTTGCAGTTATTACACAACAGTTACATAGTAAATATTGTATAATCTATGATTAGCCAGGGAGATGAGAAATTAATCTCCACTTAGCTCTCAAGTTGATAGATAGCCTTCCAAGATATGTAATTCTTTATCTATGCTCAATAGTTTTATTTTGTGCGAACTATTAATGTATGTTTATTTTCATCATGCCCAAGAATCTCACATTTATTTAAAAGCAGAAGAGTATCCGTACCTCTTTACAGCTAGTAAATAGTTGAAGAATTCCAGAGAACTGTGGAAAACATGGCTAGAATATTATATTCAGGCCTAGATAGTTGCCAGAAGTGACAAGTGCCAGCTCTTTAAGGAATGAGAGTATTTCTCCTCTCTCAGTGGTAATGTTTTCTCATTTGAATGACAGACTTCCGGATTTATGACCTGGTGAAATGAGAAAGTTTGCACAGATCATTAGCAGCTCTGTGAGACTGGGAAAAATGGGATTTCACTTCCTCTTTGCACAGTTCCTATGTACTGCTATCCTCTGGTAATTTAAGGTAAAAAAAAAACTGGAGCAAGAACCTCCTGGACACTCCCTGTGGGGCATGGCTGTTAGACTGCAGTGTTGCTCTCTCCCTAGTTTTCACCTTCTGGCTCAATAACTCCTTAAATACTGTATGCAGATTGACATTTTTCAACAAAAAGGAGTGAAAGTTCACCATTCTCCGTCTCTAGCATGTGCTCATCAAGGGACATCTGAAGCATCTACTGGATTTTCTTGAAAGAGGTTCAGCCTCTTAAACCATCTCTTTCATACTCTAACAATGGAAAACTACTATAATAAAAACTATGTCAGAGGGTTCACTTTCCAGTGAAAAATATTCTACAAAAAAATATTTTTCTTAAAAAATATTTTTATAGAAGGCACTTTCACTCTGTGCAGAGAAGTAATGTAATTTTGGATTGTGCAGAGCTTCAGGCCAGTACAGGTATGCGATACCACTGCAATTCTGGTGACCATTGGGCACAAGCAGTACTACAAGACCACAGGGAAATAAATACTTTCAGTGTTAAGCATCACCTTCTCTATATTGGAGTCAAGTGCTTAAATTCAAACACTTAGTCTGAAGAGATTTACCTAGAAGGCCTCTGAGGAAGGGATGAATAAAGTAATCAGTTCAAGTCTTGAGCTTAACAACTGAAACAGTGATTGATACAGCAAGAAACAATAATTCCTTTCACTGAAGGAGCAGAGAGAAACGGCATTTGTGAAGAAGACGAACCAGGTGTCATCATAGTCCCTTCTATTTTTACAGATCTATGAAAGAGGTAAATCCTCAGTAGCTATTAACTGGTTTTACCCTATATCTTGCTGACACCAGTGCTGCCATCATCTCTCACCTATTTCTTCTGCTCCTTTTTCTCGTTTGCTAACCCAAATCACCACACTTCACCTTCAAAGCGCAGGCAAATCCCTGAGGGCAGAGACTGTCTCTGACTCTGCACACAGCATGATCCTGACAGGAGCTGCAGGAGCACACAAGCTTAACTTCACCATTAAATCATCCTAAAAGGAAGGAGTGTTTTTGAGGGAATAACCTGCCTCCAGTGATCCTGGGTATCTCTTTACACAGAATTGTAGGGTCAGTGCTGTGCTATATCAATGCTCTTTTTACCCTGGCACAGCAGCATCGTAATTGGGCCACTTTCGTTTGTTCTCAGGACCTCCAGACATGGAATTCTAAGATTTTATATTTATTTTCTCCTCAATTCAAGACCTTATGTTTTTTGTTTTTTTTTCTGCTTTGAAGTTTTCTGAGCATGTTCTCAGAGTATAAAACTTTTTATCCTAACATCTAGGGTCCCAAAATCAACCTCCTTCTCCTCAGGTTGCTATCACAGTAAAATATATTCTCCTGCAGAATGCTAGAGAGAGAGTGCAAGTCCTCAGTCATGAAAATATTGTTCACATAATACCCCATTATCTACTTGTATGGTGAAGCTTCGAAGGCTAGGTCTGGTTTTCCCTTAGAAGACAAAGCCCTTACAAATCACAGGAAGCTGATATATCCATTTTTGAAGGTAAAGCTTATTTCTGCCTTATTAAGTAACTGTCTAAACAGACTCTCTTCAGCTTCAACTGCTAAAAATGATTGAAGAAATAGTGACTATTCTCTCTTTTTTACAACTTTTCAGATCTGCATGAAAGCTATTTGGAAAAATCACCATTCAGCTACCTTAGAGAATTGCAGACTGATTACTGAACCAGGTAGCTTTGATGTTGAAGTGTTCTCTCTTGTTACATCTCCGACTACGGGGTAGTGTACTACCTACATAACTAGCTTCAGGGAAAGGTCAGGTCAGATGTAGCAGTCTGTTCTTGACAGGTTACTGGAATTTCAGCCCAAGAAGAATGTAAAAAAGCAACAACAACAACAGATGAAGTCTGCATGTCTATACTGGTTCTGTCTGGGGCAGAGTTCATTTTCTTCATAGTAGCTAGTAGGAGACTGATCTAAACATAAACTGATACAATATACATACTTAGAAAAAAAAGCTGTGAAGAAGAACATAAATTAAGGCAATCTTTAGATTCAAATTGCCACCTGTAGTTTTCCCTCATACTTTTGCCTTCCTAACACTCCTTCCACGTATTTGCAAAAACCTCTGCTTCACTTCGTTCTGTCTGCTGAGAAGACTGTCCAAAATTGTGTTTCTCTTGTATGAACAACAAAAAAGCTGAAGTTGTTAAGCAGGTTTCTACTTTTACAGACATTATTATTCCTTTATAAACTAATGGCTTGCTAATGGCAAAGACTAAAACTTTATTTTGCTAAGAATTTTGTGAGGTTTTGTTATAATTTACAGGCTAAAGCATAGCTATAACTACCACTTGATTAAGAAACCTTCTTAATGAGATTCAGAACTCTCTCCAGGTGAGAATTCCCATATCCCATTAATGATGTACATTTGTCACAGAACATGCAAGAAAAACAATTTAGAAATATTCTGGGAACAGTCTCAGGTCTAAATTCATAAGTACCATGTTTATTCATAAGTACCATATTTATTTGCTCTTGTGCCAGGAGGAAGAGAGGAAATGTGCAGGGACAACATCCACATGAATAGGTTTTGACATCATTTAGCCCAAAAGTTTCCAAGTTTTGAAGTGCCAATGGCCATATCTAAAGATATGTGGTAAAAAAGGATGGCAATATCAATAAGGCCTCACAGCTCTATGGTGGCTGCTCTTACATTCCTGGTTAAAATCAAAGGCTGGGATTGGGGCTTTTGCACTTGCACCAGGACAAATCTCTTGTCCCTGCATGTAACCTTCCACTGCAGGAAACAGCAGCTCCTTAGTTCTTCATACAATATACCCCACTTAAAATTTAAATTAGGCCAGTTTTGGATACCTGATATACGAATGTCACCACCTTGCATATTCATGAGACAGCATCTGCATTGATTTTTTTCTCCTAGATTCTTGAGGGGCAGTTAAGGATGGGGGGAAAAAAAAAGAAAATAAGAACACTTACATTGTGTTGTTAGATGTGGTTGATTTAGGACATTCTGGTTACTAAGGGAAAAAGAAAAATCTCAAATTCGTGAAGAAGCTGCAAGGATAAGTGATTTTGAAAAATCTCAGTGTTTCTAAAACTTAAAGTACATTAAAAACAGTGAAGTATTTAATGACCTGTGCTATTTTTCAGTCTTGGGTGTTTTGCAAATGGATGGTTTAGGGGTAATATGTCCAGTAATTCTGGATATACCTACATTAGTAAATAAAATATTGCCAGAGAACATTGATTAGGCACTGAGACTCAGTAGTCTGTTTCGTCAAACCGTGGGGACGTCCCTGGTCTGCTGTGGACCCAGACTAACAAACAGTACCCCTGTCTGTCCCTGGAGCAGTCTGGCTGTCAGCCTGGGCCAAGGACAGAAGTTGGAGTTGGCTGCCCTTTTCTGAATAAAAATGGCATTTCATAGGACACATATGGGCTGTCTTGTACCAGCTAGTCTCAGTGCCAACATATGTGTCCTGGCCATATGAATTTTTAATACAGTTGTAGTGTAACCCTCCTAAAAAAGCAAAAAGAGGGTGTTGATTCATTACTTTCACTTTGAGTTTCATTTCTCTCACTTGTAACTCTGGCAGAGCTTTAGGGACACTTCAGCTTTATAGCATTACAAACTTCCACATAATAAACATAAAAAAAAATACATCTCAGCAGGCTAAAACAGCCTGACACATACTGGTTGCATATTTTGATTATCCACATATTTCATCAAATACTTTAACGTTGCTTCCTCCATGATTAGCCTCCGATAAAAAATATCCTTTTTCAGAGTACAAAAGCAATATTTATCTGTTCTGTTGCAGTTGACTATTTAGTTCTCATTTGCTAGCAAGTTGCAATGTCAACTTTATTGGCACAACTTACTTGCATTTACCAGGAAACAAAATTCTTCAACCAGAATAACTGGTTGCGGCTTTTATTTTTCAAATTTACAATGAAGTGGGCTTTCAGAGAACAAAGTAAATATTTAATTAGTAACAAGTTAGTTATATAAAGCAATTTCCTCTATAGGAAGTGCACTTTCCCCTTCTTTATGTAAGACACTCATTGTTTCTAAAGAGGAATTTTGCCAGAATAATGACTATATGACACGCTTACATAAAAGGAAATAATATCATCCACCAGTACTGATCATAAGTAATACATAGCCATTATTGCTTTCTCTTTTGACAAACATTGCTCACAGTATTCAATGCATATTAAAGAGCCATTGTTTGCAAATCACATAGGACCACCTGTGTTATACGTGTTTATTGCATTGAAATCTTAGAAATCTGTTTATATTTGTGTAAACTGACATTTTAATGATGTGTTCAGAAAGTGCCAACACCTTATCGATCTAAATTACTATCCTTAGGGCTGGCATTACAGAACAGGAAAATATTTTTTAAAGCATGTAAAACTGAAATAAGAGACTTGTCCTGATTTTTCATTTTACCTGGATAACTTTTCTGCTGCCCACAGTACCCTTCATGTTTCCCTCAGGGTCCCTGTCCTACCGTCCATCTCAGCCCACAGCATCCTCTTCTGACAGTCACAAAAGCTACCACAGCCTTCTCTCCCTCTACAGCTTCTTCCATGAGCAGTGCAGAGCAATTAAGGGTAATTAAGAGAGATTAACTACTGAGATATCCTCTCTGGGCTCAGTTACTCTTTATGAAAGTCAGTTACTCTTTGTGAAGGTCTTCTCGGTCAATGACTCATCTCAAATAACTTCATTGTCCAGAGATTGCAACAGTCAAGAAGGGCCTTCTTACGTGGATATCACAAGCACTGGGAAAAGATGACAGAGTCACATAAAGGACCCTAGAATTTCAATATTTAGAAGAGATAAGTGCTCCCATTTCACCAGCTAAGCAAAGCAGCAAAGCAGTAAGAAACGGTCTCCCGAGGTTATTTTCAAGCCTCACTGGGGACTTCTGACATGGGATGTTTCTCAGAGGACAGCTGGAGCAGCGTTGTGTCTCAGGGTTGACACAGAGGCTCACAGAGCAAACAGGGAGGAGACGATATCGTGCAGGCAGCTGTCGAGGCCCAGGGAGTTGCCCATGAAGTGGCATTTCCTTTTCTCCAGTCACTTTGAGGGGGAGTTCTGCACATAGACTTTTGAAGGTGCAGACCACAATTCCATAACAGCTCCAATGGAGAAGCAAACCCCAGCATTTATTGTGTCTAGAGTCACAGCTACGCAACTCAAGGAAGTGAGTGCTGGATCTTTGTTTGTCTACTTTCATTTGTCGTCACTGTTAGGGGACACTGAAAGGACAAAATGCAAATCTCTATTGTCTGGAATGCTCTTATCCATGTAATCTCTTCCAGTGAGTGCTGTTTTCTTAGCAATCAGTAGGACGCTGACCTCACCAAAAGAATCAGCCACAACACGGGCCCTTTTCAGTAACCCTTACTAGAACAGTCGTGAGCGGGTTAGGCAAAATCCTGAAACTTCCTTCATAGAAATATAAGATAATGTCATCTGAAGAACAATTCTGCAAGTGCTGAATCCACAATTGATTTACAGAGAGAGCTATTCATGCTTAAAATTAAGCACCACCTGAAGTGTTTGGATGACTGGGTACCAAAATTCTTAGCGCCTTGGCATAGCAGAACATTTGTCAATATATGTGACATTGAAAAGCATGGTAGAATTCAAGAAGTATCACAATACACATTAATGCTATTAATTTTATTAAGGTTTGGCTTTAATTACAAAAATATTTCACTGTTTTATCGTAATAGTTATCCTAACTATACAGATTACTCTGCAATGTTATTTTATATATTCTCTTTACTCCTTACAGTCTTAAAGACATAGAGAGAGTATCAGATTTTGAGGTTTTAAAAGTGAAAAAGGGAAAACCCATTAGCTTTTTTTTTCCCTTTTGTGTACTGAAGCATTCTATTTTTGCATTAAAATATCTCAGGTTTGTGAATGCCAGGAAAGATTTACTGGAAACACAATGATGGTTGTGATGCATACAAAAGATCTGTTCTGTGATTCCATAGAAATATTGTTTGTTTGTTTGATTTGCTGTAGAGCTCAGTAATGGGGATAATTGTTGTCCCTACTGGCAGTGTTAGTCTTTGCCTTTGCAGGAGTACTCTCACAGTTAACATAGCTCTCTACAACACAGAGCACTCTAGAAGTGTGAAAGCACTATCATTTACACTGGGCCTGAGTAGTAGCACCATAGCCCATTTTTTGTAGCCTTTCACCAACAAAAAGTTCTGACATCTGGAATGTTGTGTCCAGTTCTGGGCCCCTCAGTTCAAGAAGGACAGAGAACTGCTGGAGAGAGTCCAGTGCAGGGCAACAAAGACTATTAAGGGAGTGGAGCATCTCCCTTGTGAGGAAAGGCTGAGGGAGCTGGGGCTCTAGCTTGGAGAAGAGGAGACTGAGGGGTGACCTTATTAATGTTTACAAATATATAAAAGGTGAGTGTCACAAGGATGAGGCCAGGCTCTTCTTGGTGACAACCAACGGTAGGACAAGGGGTAATAGGTTCAAACTGGAACACAAGAGGTTCCACTTACATTTGAGAAGAAACTTCTTCTCAGTAAGGGTGGCAGAACACTGGAACCATCTGCCCAGGGAGGTTGTGGAGTCTCCTTCTCTGGAGATATTCAAAACCCGCCTGGACGCCTTCCTGTGTAACCTTATCTAGGTGTTCCTGCTCCAACAGGGAGATTGGACTAGATGATCTTTCGAGGTCCCTTCTAATCCCTAACATTCTGTGATTCTGTTAAAAAATATTAAAAAATATTTATAATTGAATCATAGAATAGTTTGTGTTGGAAGGGACTTTTAAAAGTCATCTAGTCCAGCGCCCCCTGCAATGAGCAGGGATATTTTCAACTAGATCACATGTCTAGATTTATGACAAATGGAAGAAACACACATTATTTCTATTGTAAAAGTCTTTATTTTCTGTAGAAAGATGTCAGGAACAAGGACCTGCATTTTTATCAGTCATCATTCAGTAAAAAGATAAAATATAATGGAAATCACACTTTGAAACCTTCTAGAAAGTTTGCATGAAGTTTATGGACACTACACATAAATCTTATTTTTAGAGAAATCATGGCATGTGAACATGTTATATTCTATTAATATTGAAACTTTCGGATGATATATATGTATCCATCATATTTTGTTCCTATTATCTAAATTCTATATTTTACATATAATTTTCCATTTTAAAAATATTAATGTAATAGTAGGTTCTTTTTACTAAAGATAACAGTATTAGAAATGTCAGAGTTGCAATCAATTTATTGTTTGACCATACCAAACCTATTTAGATTATAACAAACATTTGTCACTTGCCAATTGTAAATCAGAAGCAAATTTACAGGGGTAGAATGCTGTTATTGTATTTCTTTATGGTTAGAAGTAGGAACTCATAGATGTAATTACGTAAAATTCGAAGAAGTTGTTAGGCAAGCCCCAGAATAAGTTATTTTAAGAATTATAATGGTGCCAGTTGCAAGACCAAATCTTTTTTTAAAAAGTTCCTCTAAGAGGTGGATAAAGCATCATCCTGGTATATTGTCCATAGGAGTTCACAATTCAGTAACATTTTTATTTTCTGAATTGTATTTGCTAAATTTTACATTTAACTTGACAAATACATACTGTTGCATATCACAGGAACATCAGTGATCTAAATCAATGAGGATGCTGAGACTGTTTATGCTAGAAATTGCAATATTTTGCTCAGAAACAGGAAGGCAGTTAAACGCTTTAAATCATACCATGGTCATTCTTTCTGAAGGACAGAGAAAAGTCTGGACAATTACTTTTATGAAGAGGCCCTAAGAGGTGCAGTACAGAGTCTCAGCCAAAAAGGCAAACACAGAAATAGAATACAGGATTTTTAACGGAGTCTTCAAAGAAAGAGAAGCAGAGCAACTTGAATGCAAACAAATGCTAAAGAGCTATCAGGGAAAACAAAAAAAACACTGCTTAGGAAATACTTGTATAAAAAAGGAGCTGACAAAACAGTAGATCTGGTTCAATGCTGCAAGTTTCACACTTTCACAGACAGGACAAAACACAAATTGCCTTTGGTTCACCCTCTTCCCATCCAGATTTGGCTGATACTAGTCACAACAATATATATTTAGGATAAGGTATTCAATATCCTAATCCATTCTGCTTCTAAGCCTTTTAAAGAAGGCTATGTCTCAACCTAATGCCTGCCAGGAGATATTTTTTTTTAGCATGAAAGGTAGAAGTTGCCTTCTTGAACTTATCAAGATGTCCACTGCTGATTCTTCCAGCTTGAACATTCTCTTCTGCTATTGATAATAGCACATTTAATTCTTAGGCAAGCTATATGAAATACAGTCCTCAGATTTCAACTTCAAACAATCTCTCCAAGCATTTTATTCTCTGATCTATCTCTTAAAGAACAAAAATATTGTGTTTGGGTTCTTTATCCGTGATGTTCAGAACAGAAAACAAAAATCTGTGTGTTTACTGAGCTGATCACATACAGTGACTCCCCACATGAACCTAAAAAGTGAAATATCTCTCCAAACCAATCTGCAGTAAGGTGTGCCCTGAATGGCAACCTGCCCTTCATTCTCACTCACATTATCATGGAATTACTTTCATATCTTTTGTTCACTTTTAACTTCAACTTTTGCTGAAAGCTTTTTTGAAGTTTGGTTCCATAATGCAATAGCATTCTTAAAGACTTATAAAGACATAATATTGTTTGTATTTCTAATCTCCCCAAGCTTTTTCTGTTCTGTCCTTGTCCTTTTGTACTTCTAACTCTCAGTTTAAATTAGTTCATGAATGTTACAGAGGATTTATAATCTCTTTTTTTGGAACAATAAGAGACATGTTAAAACTACAAGTATTTATCATTGTAATAGCTCTCCACAGCTCAATAGGTCATCTTTTATTATCTTCTTAATACATAGTCTTTAGGAAGAGGTACCCTTTCTTGTTTCAGGCAACATGAATTGAGAGTGGGAACAAACAAACTATATTGCAATAAAGCTTGACTATTACAAGTATTTTATAGCTCAAATGTCTAGTTTAATTAGTTAATATGTCATATGACAATAAACTGGTGCTTTACTGCAAAATACTTTCTAAAAAATTTTCACAACTTGCTGTTATGGCTTTTTAAATATGAAACCAGTGTGGATGTGCAGCATGTCTATGCACATTTACTCTTTCATTTATGAATTGTATGTAAAGTATATTAAGTAATCAATTCCTGGTTTTGAACTTTGGTGTTTCATTTACTTTTCTAAAAGCCCTCAGATCAATTTTCTTCCTGACTTTTCAAAGTTCTGTTTAGTAGCACAGTAATTGACATGTTAGCTAACCTTCCTAATTGGCTAGAAGGATTGGGTAACCTACACATCTTCCATCTTTCAGTACTTGTTTTCCTCCTAGCAAGTTCTTTCTACAACCTTATTTTTATACCTCATTCATTTTCTCAGCAATTTAATTTAGTTACTCTCATCTGTTAAAGAAACAATGTTCTATTTTGCAAAAGTTTTCTCATGCATTTCTGAAAAACCTTTCTTATTTATTTTCTATGACCTCATTAAATCCTAATGGACTGTACATATTAGATATTAATAATATTCAGTTACTCTGAAGGATTATTTCATAATTGCTGGAATTTCTGTTTCAGTCATTAGAATTGTTACAGCTGGAACAAACCTGTCCAGGTGGCACCAGAAAAATGGCATGCCATGAAGCATATGAAAGAGGAGGTTGCAGCTCCCAGGAACTCTCCTTGAAAGCTTGATTGATGCTTGGAACAAAAGCAATGTCTGCATGAATATGTAGGTAGCACAAAAAAGGAAAGGCCGTGAATCTACCACTCACTAGGTACACAGCTTTGCTCCAAGCAGAAGACAGAATTTAGATTTCAGAAGTCAACATTTGATAAGGAAGAATAAATAATGGCTTAGCTGTAAGAAAGATTCAAAATAAATCTTGAAACTATAAAACTAGTCTGGTTCTGCACATGAACATGATATGCATGTAGTTCTTTCATATTTGTTACATATTACAAAACTAGTGAGTATAAGAAGAACGATTGTTGAGTTTTTTTAATGAACAGAAATTGGGGATTAAACAATGAGTGCTGCTTTTGTAAAAACAAGCACCTCTTTTTTTTTTTTTTTTTTTTTTACATGCCAGTTCTCTAAATACCAACCTGTGGAATAATATTCTTGTGTACCTACATGTTTTCATAGCTTTATTCCCCCCACTTCTTATATGCAGGTAAAAGCACAGGTAGTTGCTAGAAACAGAATGCCTACACCAGCTGAACATGAACTTCAAGGCTGAGCTTCAGCACAGGGAAAGAAAAGAGGAGACACCAGTTGCAATGCATTGATGAGGGAAAAGCCAAATGTTGGAATACTATCATAATTAGTTGGTCCATACCAAATGGAACTGACGAGGGGGCATCTGTAACCTGGCCATATAACTCAAATCTGCACTTCTGTTGCTGTGGGTTAAACTGCTTTGTGGTATGTCTTTAATGTTTTACTGCCCATGAAACAGACTGGAATCTGCTGTGGTACTTGTGCCTTGCACCGAAACTCTCATACACATCACAGTCAAGATGATAACCTCATGGTGGGTCTCACTGGAGTACAAAAATAGACCCAGCTAATGAGTGGTAGTAAACCTAAAGGATTTAATGTCAGGAATAATTTACAGCATCAACCAGTTAACATTGCCAGGCACCTTAAGACTCCCCCAGAGTGTACGCCTGAGGAAATGTGGTGGCTCCAGTATTTTTGTATACTCCTCCTGTGCCTGATAACTCCCTTCTCTTCCATTCGCTTTCTTTAAAGGTGAGCATTTTTACTCTAAATCCACTGTTGTTCATAGTAGGTTTCATGCCCTGTCTTGGTTTTTTGATGACACCGACAGATGGCTTCTGATTTTACTGGACATACGTGTGCATGTGGTTAGTTAATTAACAAGCTTCAACATAAATATGTCCTTATTCATCTTCAAAACTCTAGACCTGAGGCTGTACTTTGACCCTTTAGGATGTGAATTTTTCAGTCTGTTCTATATCAACTGGACAGTACAGTGGCAGGAAAAATTAAGGCTTTGTAATGCTGTGCAGGAGTGAAAACTCAGACTTGGGACTTGCACTGAAGGGTGTTCCCACATGTGATCCCCATGCCAGGCGGTACCTAACCTTTCCCACTGAAGACTCAGGGCAACTAGGTGAAATCTGGCCACACTGCTGTCTTGTTACATTATCAAAATGAAGCACTGTGCACTTTGCAGGCTTTAAATCTCCCTTTTGAACCATAACTATCTGTTCTGATACAGAACATTTACTGCAAACGACTTCTGTTTGTATTCCTCACAAAAACTAGTGAAACCCAATTAGTTAGCAGCAGAACAGTAAATCTCTGTATAGCCTTGCACCCTCCAATCCATAACTTAATAGCCATCCCAGAGCTTGACACCTGATCACACTCCTGCGTGTACTTATTTGCCCTAGCAAGGAACATTTAAAGTGGTGCTATCTTGAGATAGATTTCACATGACAAACTTCACATTTGCAGGTTCGGACATTTCATGGTTTTCCTTCTTTCTTTCATAGTTGTAGGCAGCTTTAAACTGCACACTTCTCCAAATGATGAGAACTGCTGGCTTGTAGCAATGTGATCTCTACTTGGGAAGGGGGTCTGGATTCATCCTCACTTCCCAGGACAATTAATGCATTTCACATTAAACAGCACAAGAGGCCTTGAAGCAAATCTCTCACCTAGCAGGTATACACTCGTTTCAGATGGCCTACAATGCCAGATGAGTAGGGCATTCAGCTTTCTAATTAGGCTGTACGTTTTGTTCCTTCGCCTAGCTTCTGGCCTTTTGGAGAAGCATTTTTTAAACATGCTGGTAAGAACTAAATTACTGTTTGGAAAACTTTCCCTGAAAATATTCTTTGCTACTTTCTGCTCAGAGATACTTGGTTAAATATAAGATATGCGTTAAGTAATGATTCAAAAGCTAATGAGATGTGAACTTGACTTTGGGGCAGCTGGAGTATTTGGATTAGAATTGGTGTTAACCTCCAGCAAATCTCTACAGAAGCTGTGCTGTAATCTCTTGCCTCCCTTTCCACTTTTTTAGAATGTACTTTCTTCAGTCACTCTCTTTCCTAAAATAATATTTTTTGAAAGTATGCTGAAGTAATATGGATAGCTAAGAAGTATGAAGAAGTGTTGAAAAGTGGGGAAAAAAGTGTAAGAAATCTGCCTGGTTAACCTCACCCAATTAAGAGTGATATGCAATCTGCATGTACTGCCTGTGGCATTTCTCAATCCTCTCTTAAAGATTTTGAAGCAAATGAGTTTTGAGAAGAGGCTGGGGGAGTGTGGTTGAGTAAATGTGGGAAAGTGATGGAAGAGGGGAGGTTCTTTTCGCTTCTCTCTGCCACTCAATAAGTAGTTATACAGTGGAAAGAGACATTTATTGGAGCTGCACTCTGAAAGTCTGAGAGGCAGCAGGGACATATTTCAACAAAGAATATTTCAATTAGATGTTAAAAAAATAATTAAAACAAACAAACAAACAAACAAACAAACAAAAACTCTCAGTGCTGATCAAACCATTTACCCAGAGACTTTTCTGGAATTTCCCACTTTGAAGAGTTTGTATACTGAACTGAAAAAAAAGAGCATGACTAACCCAGAACAACTTTTGCTTTGGCCCTGCTTCGGACAGGGGTTTGGAACAGAGAACCTCCATAGGTCCCTTCCAACCACAATTACTCTTTTTTTTCAATAATTTAGCAGTAGAACCTGTGTCTGGGATATTATTAGAAACAAGGAATATGTATTTGTCGTCTTCATGTTCCCATTTCATGCTTTCTTTCTGGTTTTTTTCAGCTTTCTATTTATTTTCCACCTCTTATATTTGTGGTACAGTACTGTTGGAAAGAATACCTTCCTTGACCTGCCAAAATGATTTGCATGGTTGCTTAAAAATCTCTGTTTATCTCCATAATTATCATGGAGGATTTTTAAAGATATAACATCCCGTAAAGTAAAACAAAAATATTTACAGGAAAAAAAACTGCCATGCTGTTAAGAAAGACTCCAGCGGTACGAAGATCAAAGGTCTAATGTTCATTATCATACTCAGTCATGGTTACAGTTCTTCCAGAGAAGAGTAGGTGGTATCTAATCAGGTAGGGTATGCAACTTTTGTTGTGGTTCTCAGATATTTCCAACTATGATGACACTCATAACATGTTCAAGTCCATCTTAATTTCACCAGGACTTTACGTATTTGTGTTAATTTTTGCATATCTCAAGTGTAACATTTTTTGGACAATTTCAGATAATTTTTTTTTTGTCTATTTTCCAGACTGAAAGTAGATCAAAAATTATTATTCTTTGTCCTGCAACAAAACATTCTGTTTAACTTTTTCCTGTGTGAAAACTGTGCAAACACCACACTCAGGAAAAGAGTTTTATATCCTGTGCCATAACCTGCATAAATCTGTATGAATTTCACAATTTAAAAACTAATCTTTGCTTTCACATGCTCAGAGGAAGCAAAGTTTCCCAAAGCTCCCATCAGCTTTGTCTGGATCAGATCCTCATCCTCCATGAGACTTTCATGGAGCAGTTTGGAGTGGGGGGTCAGGCTGGTGGGGGGCAGGTCCCTGACAGCAGGATGTCTCTTTTCCCTGTCTCAGCAGCACAAAGGAAATCCCACATCTCAGAATTTCTTACAGAGAAGAAAAACATAAAAGATATAAATGTGTTTTCTCACATAAAATACAGATGCTAAACTATAACTTCTGCAATTAAATATAGTGCAAGAAGAAATGCCTATGAATAAAAGGCCTTCACTCGCCACCAGGGTGGTCTCTGTTAACAGTGCTCATCCATTTTCCTTGACATAAAATCTAAATTTTAAGAGCTTAGGTGAACTACTTCTATATCCTATCTGTGTGACTTGTAACATTTTCATCATTAAATTAATTTGGACTCCTAAACACTGTTTTGATGTATGAAGAGTCCTGAATTTACTTTTTTAATTGGAACTATGCAGCTTTATGATAGATAATTGCCATAGCTTGGTCATCCACTTGGTCATTATTTACATACATTTTAGGATCTTAAAATATTTATCTAACCTGAAATGTACCTATATATATGATATCTAGTAGAAAAAGAAATGTCAATGTCTCATGTTTTACTGCAAGCACTTTTCTGTAACCATTACATGTTTTTCCCAGTTCATAAAAAATTCTATTGTATATATTCTGGTCCATGTTTATTTGCTACAAATGAGTTCTCTAACCTACTGAACCCCAATGGCTCATTTGCAAGTGGTTGTCAACTCACAGGATTACAGTGATTTGTTTTATGCAGTAGATCGGAGAAGTACAAGAATATGAAAGTTTGCCAACTTTTTTACAGCCTCAAAGCTTTTTATAAGCAGTTGCAAGTGAAAATAAGAATAGCTCTGAAACTGTAAAACCAAAAATGAGCTACAGAAAAAAAGTCAAGATTTGTTGCTGAAGTACAACTTCTTTCTTCTAGAAAACAAACCAGTTTTGTTCCTGTTAGCAAGGTCATACAGCCAATTCATCTAACTTTAAGCAAACACTTTTAAAGCACTCAATTTATTAGATTTAGGGCTTTGGGCTGATATAGATTGTTGTGGCACCATGAAACCTCTGGAGTTACATCAGGTAGGGATCTAGTGCTTACATTTTTATTCTGTGTCTTGCCACATAAATAAAAGTGGTTATGACAAGATTTCTCCTCATAGGATTTTACAGGTCATCGATGGGTTCACCAGGAACAGGAACTCACTGAAATTGTTTACAGGTTCTTGTGTAACAGGATATGCTGTTATGTTCTTCCCCCTCTAAAAAGGCAGCAATACACTCCCAAAAAAACACAGAAGATGTGCTATGTGTGACTCTTGAAGGAAACCTGCCAGTTGCAAAGTTCCAGTATGGACTGGTAAGACATACATGTACTTCCCTGACCACCTATGCCTCCTCCCAGGGGTGCCCCCTCCCTCCAGGAGGTGCAAAAGCATTCTGAATGCCCTGTAGAAAATGATCAATACTAAAACTTAATTTGGCTCCTGAATTTTTGGAAGCAGGTCATTTAACATAAGAAGACCAAGTCATGGGTGGTGTGTAGGGCCCCAAGGGTGCAGTTGTTCTGATTCAAAGCCTGGTGTCAGTGCAGCACCGCTGTGGGACCTGGGCTCAGTTTGGCTGCCAAAGTGGGCAAGGTGTGAGAAGGTGCTGGAGCTAGAGCTGCGTAACTGCAAGTCAGGAGTCCCATCGCTGCAACTACTGTGGCTCTAACAGCTAGCAACTCAAGGATTCAAGATCCTTGATGTGAAGAAGACAAAAAATAAAAAACAATGGGGAAAAGGAGTTAAAGGGAACCCATAGAGGATAGTTTAACAAGCCAAGGCTCCGCTTGCTTCAGGCTCCAGCAAAGGCTCACCCATCCATCCCTGACTGACAGATGTCTGCAGAAGTGTTTCATCAGGCCTGAGGAGTACATTAGTGCTCAGCTTGGCACTGTGTTGGTCCTGCTATGTATTGCATGCTTTGCCCTATAAATAACTACTACCTTCCCTCCCTACTGTGTAAAGCCTGCTTACAAGTCTCTTCACACGTGGTAAAAGGTGCCTGAACCAAGGTGACTCATGAGGGAGAGTCATGAGTGCTACAAGCGTAAAGATTCTTGTTGACTTAACTTCAGTGTTTGCACTTCACCATAAATATTTTAATTATTGATAAAAGCATGATAAGGAGGGAATGAAAAGCAAAAATTAATGGGAAGGGACAAAGGAATGGGGAGGAAGGGTGAAAAACAAAGCAGAGATACTATCTCCGGACTTCACTTGAAGCACAGGTCATAAATATAATAATGTACTTAAGCCAAGAGTTTGTCTGTGCATGAGCAGAGATCTCCATCATAAGCAGGAGATGGTTATTGAGACCTCTATGGTGCTCCATAGACTGCCCTGCATCCCTACCGATGCGGGGTGGCAATTTGTCCCCAGCAGTATGGGAAGCACACCGATGCTTTCAAATCCATTTTCTCCCTAAGTTCGTACCAGGCTTGAGAATGAAGGATGGAAAACAGGAAAAGAGCAGGGTGTGGGACAGAGAAGGAGAAGGATAAAGGAAAGACAAACAACCTGCCTGAAAAAGTGAAATAGTTATCCCTTGGTGGAATGGAGGTATTATAATTTGAATTTTCTCACATTTTTCTTGGTCTAAGTGTACCTAGCCATAGATAGATATTGCAGATGAGCTGATTATCCAGTAAAATGCTTTTAGCATTCTGTACTATTAAACATTTGAATTGTCTTGAGGTATAAAGTTTCTTTTGTTTCCTAAAACTATGTCATAGATAAATCACTTAATTATTGACTGACCAAAGCAAATCCCTCACATAATGGATCTGAGTGATTTTCTTTTACTGCTGAGGGAAGTTCTATGTGCAATATGGCACAGAACAGATCATTCAGTTTCTTCTACTACAAGCCTCCACAGAGCATGGAAAATCTCAGCTATATCTCATTAACTTTTCTGCATGTGTGTCTCTAATTATGAAGTGCTATAATTGGTCATTTTCCTTTTCAAATTAATTTATAGCATAAGAAGATTTAATTGAGGAAATGTACAAAAGGAATACTTTGGTTTGACCTTATGGCTTGTTCTAACTCTTTGGCTGGTGTCCATCAGGATCATTAAAATCAATTAAGGAGTTAAGTAGAGGACATCTATTGTTCTGCCATAGAATCAATAGACCCTTTCAAATCTCCTGTAATTTAGGGATCACAGCAGACAGTTTAAAGAATTACTCTTCCTAGAATCACAGGTTCTAATCCTGCATGCAACAACTTTGTTAGGTTTATTTGCCTCTTTAAAGGCAAACACATATGCTTTGGGGAATTAGAAACACAGTGTGATCTATAGAGAGGCATTCAGTCCACATTGCATCTCTGATACCACAGACATGCTTCATGAAAACTGAAGTATAACTGACCTCGTTACTCCAATCAATTTAATTGAAATTACTAAATATTCAGTCCACTAATGGTTGGTCATTTGTAGCTGCAGCTATATTTAGAAAAAAGAAAAAAAGATATTTGTATCCAAGTAACAAAGATGTGGCCCACGTCATAGTTACGTGGCTGGATCAGCCGGTGGCAGTCATTGCAGCAACTGAAATAAGAAGTGTAGAGAAGGACAGACTTACACAGTCTTTTCAGCCCAGAAGCTACACTTCTGCAATAATAACTTCAAGCCAGAAATAAGCTTAACCTTTTTAGTGAAATAGGATTATTTCATGTGAAGCATGTCTCTATTCAGAAGCTGTAAACTCAGAGCTGTTGCAGTGTTCGCTCATATTTGTGTAGCAGCCCACAAATGGGACTGATAGTGCCTAGGGGTGTCAGTGCTAATGCTGGGTAAATGTTAAATGACTCCTGTGCTTTTTATTATTTAGCAGCTATTGCAGGCCTGTGGAGGAGTTGGTGCTAAATATAATCAGTTTCAATCACAGTGAAATATTGCAAACTAGATAGTCATGCTGGAAACTAAGGATGAATGGAGATTAATACCACACACCTTATTTATGACCAACCATAATACCTGTGAAGGAGAAATGAACAAGGAGAGGAAATTCCCTAAAGTCAGTGCCTACAGTTACGCTCAAATTCTATTTATGGCCAAAGAGGAAAAACATCTTACATAAATAAAGCCAAGAATTTATTGCTTGTATATTTGAAATTGAATATGTTTAGCCGCTTTTAGTCTACAATTGTTACAGAAAAAATATATATATATATATATAGATATATAAAAGAATTAGTAATAGTATATACACACATCTTAGTTTTTACCCCTTTTTCTGGGGTTATGCTCTCCTTTTCCTTGCTCCAGAAGCAGGAGGTGTTATGGCAAGCTGTCAGCATCTGGAGCCCTTCAATGAGAGGAAGATCATGTTCGTACTGATGCTTTCAACACACTTGGAATCCTTCTTATGTGGTTGCTGACATTCTCTTTCTTCTTCAGTCTGCAGCTCCACGTTATGACCAAACTTATTACATTTGGTGTCTTTTTCTATGCTGGATGTTATCTCTCTGTTCTCTTTTCCAACCCCATTTTTTCCAGCTCCAAGTCTGCATGCCTTTGATGACCATGGCTGAACAGATTCTAACTGTGAGGCCTCCAGTGCCAGCCTCTGTCTCATCTCATTCAGCTGCATTTGGTTCCTCCATTTCTCATGGATACTGTCACATTAACCCACATTTCTGTATATTACATCATTAGAGCAGAGTCATCAGATCAGGCTGGTATCATACAAAGAAAAGACAAAGGAAAATAAATTAGCTGTAGACACATGGCAATTAGGAAAAATGTTGTTACAGCTAAACCACATTAAAGTAAAGCTGCTGCAGGTCAAGAAAAGTTCAGACAGAGGAAGCCTGACAGTCCTCAGATTGTAAAACTCAGTTGACAGGCCTTGAAAACTCAATACAGTGCTTATGTTAACTTGCTAGCAATGGCAACACTTGTATTGTAGAGCTGCAGGGTAATACTTTTAGCTATGTGTAAGTTCACCAGTAAATCGGAAAAAAATAATATTTTCTTCATCTGATAAGATGTTTAGATCAACATTAATACATTGTCTGTCTGCAGTGAGAAATAATCACTCATATTTTTCTACTGAAAAGCCAAATTAAATATGTTTCTATAGCCAGTGGGAGGACTCCTAAGCACTGATTACTACATCATCTGTAATAAGCTGTCAGAAGGTATCTTCCTCAAACTAATTAGTGAGGTAACTTCACTTTGTACTGTGGATTCCAGCTTCCATGAGAATAAGATTGAACATAAGCCAACACATTAAACAGTCGATATTACCATATGTACTTGTTACCTTCCACACCGTAACAGTGATTTGAAGCCCTTTCCTAATCTGTGAAGAAGCACTGAATTTCTGCATTAGCAATGTGAAGACATTAAAAACTATGGTTTTGTTTTGTTTTGTTTTTAGCAGGTGATCCCTGTTCTTCTTTGCTCCTCAAGTTCTCAAGCAAAGACCCCACCTGTTTGCAACTAGCTTTGGTGCCATCTGAGCAGTAGCAGAGTGAGTGTCTCTCCTTCCTGGGGACACCCGGCCAAGCAGTGGCAGGAGGCAGATGCAGGAGGCAACAGCAAGAATGGATGGTGCCAGGGAAGCCTCTTCCACAGCCACCAGTCTCTGGGGGGAGCAGGGAGAGCTCTCCTCTCCCTTGGGGCAACCACTACCTGTATGACAGGCTCAGAGAGAGGACCACAGGGGGCCTTGAATGATCTCCACTGCTCCCCTGGTGAAGAAGCAGGGCCAGAGACTCTCCATCCCTGTGTGCCATGGCCCCAGGCCTGCCTGCCAGCATGCCCTCTGAGGGCTTCTCCATCCTGTTCTGACAAGCAGCTTTAACCATCTCTCATGCATAGGTGGGTACCAGACACATTTCTGAAAATTGAGTGTGACTGGGTAAGCAAGAGGCAGGAGTTAAGCTCTCTGCTGCTCCTTGGCTTGCCCTATCAGTTTGCTGGGAAGCTGCAAAATGCTGACAGCTGAAAATTCATCATTTAAATGTTCTTTGGCATCAGTATTTCTTTACTTGATCACCAGCAAGCCCCCAACATCAAGACAAACCGAGTGACCCTGACAAAGAGCTGACTATTGGCTTCTGTGTGCCAGCTATCATGTTTTGCTACCTCTGTTTTCTATTTTAGCAGAGGCATTCTTAACTGTGTGTCAAGAACATTTCCTGCCTCAGGAGGCAATAATCTATACCAGTAAAGAAATGAACAACCTGAAGTATCTCCGTGAATCAGAGTCTTTCTTCTTAGCAGTACTTTGAGGGCTCAGCACCCCACTTTTGGTGATGCCTGGGCAAGCCCCAAATAAATCAATAAAGGGGAAAACAGCATTTGCCAAAGGCCTTAAAGACTTCAGAGTCAGCAGCACCTGCATGTTCCCCAAGCAGCCATCGCTTGAAACACTTGAAACCAGAAGGGGCAGAATACGAGCAAACAAGGACTTTTGGCAAAAAAATGGACTGTTAATATTCATCACTTTAGATCATTTATGTACAGTGTGCAATGCAGCACTATGGTAAAATAAAATGCTGCATATATTCCCCTTTTTTTTTTTTTTTTCCTTCTATGGAGTCAATATTATAAGGACCAGTCTGCAATTTTTAATAAACTGCCTGGTGTTTCTTCAACTCTAGAATTTTGATATTTCAGAATGTACCGTATTTCCACCAAGGAACACTTGTAAGTTGGAACCGATGTTGAGAAAAACACCTGCATGTCTATCATATTAACTTATTCCTAACAAAAGCAAAGGGATGCTTCTGAATGCCATAATAGTTTATACATGTTTTTTGGATCAGATTGTCATTTTCTAGGAAAGCCTGACATCCTGGTTTTCTATAGTGCAACTGCTATAACAGAACTGTTTATTCTGTTTTTTTCTTTGGCAACTGCTAGCTATTTATACCTAGAAGATGCAGACTTTTGTAGACCTAAGAAAATGGCCATCATGTTTTTCAGTGTTACAGACTGTTTTTTTTTTCCTGCTACCTCATTAGGTTTTTAAGCTGAAATTCCTTTCATCCTTTTTCTTCACAGTATCACAGTATCACAGTATGTTTGGGATTGGAAGGGACCTCAAAAGATCATCTAGTCCAATCCCCCTGCTGGAGCAGGAACGCCTAGGTGAGGTCGCACAGGAACATGTCCAGGCTGGTTCTGAATGTCTCCAGAGAAGGAGACTCCACAACCTCCCTGGGCAGCCTGTTCCAATGCTCTGTCACCCTCACTGAGAAGAAGTTTCTTCTCAAATTTAAGCGGAACCTCTTGTGTTCCAGCTTGATCCCATTACCCCTTGTCCTATCATTGTTTGCCACCGAGAAGAGCCTGGCTCCATCCTCATGGCACTCACCCTTTATATATTTATAAACATTAATAAGGTCCCCCCTTAGTCTCCTCTCCTCCAAACTAAAGAGACCCAGCTCCCTCAGCCTTTCCTCATAAGGGAGGTGTTCCACTCCCTTAATCATCTTCGTTGCCCTACGCTGGACCCTCTCCAGCAGTTCCCTGTCCTTCTTGAACTGAGGGGCCCAGAACTGGACACAATATTCCAGATGTGGTCTCACCAGGGCGGAGTAGAGGGGAAGGAGGACCTCTCTCGATCTACTAACCACCCCCTTCTAATACACACCAGGATGCCATTGGCCTTCCTGGCCACAAGGGCACAGTGCTGGCTCATGGTCATCCTGTTGTCCACCAGGACCCCCAGGTCCCTTTCCCCTACACTGCTCTCTAATATGTAATTTCCCAACCTATACTGGAACCTGGGGTTGTTCCTGCCCAAATGCAGGACTCTACACTTTCCCTTGTTAAATTTCATTAGGTTATTCCCCGCCCAACTCTCCAGCCTGTCCAGGTCCCGCTGGATGGCAGCACAGCCTTCTGGCGTGTCAGCCACCCCTCCAAGCTTAGTGTCATCAGCAAACTTGCTGATAGTACACTCAATTCCCTCGTCCAAATCGTTAATGAATATATTGAATAATATTGGCCCCAGTACTGACCCCTGAGGCACTCCACTAGATACTGGCCTCCAACTAGACTCTGCACCATTGACTACCACTCTCTGGCTTCTCTCCTTAAGCCAGTTTGCAACCCACCTCACTACTCTATTGTCTAGACCACACCTCCTCAACTTAGCTGTGAGGATGCTGTGGGAGACTGTGTCAAAGGCTTTACTGAAGTCAAGGTAGACCGCATCCACCGCTCTGCCATCATCCATCCACCTTGTTACATTCTCATAAAAGGCTATGAGGTTGGTCAAGCATGATTTACCCCTGGTAAAGCAATGCTGACTGCCCCTAATTACCCTCTCATCCTTGATATGCCTTGAGATGGCACCAAAGATAAGCTGTTCTATTACTTTCCCAGGGACAGAGGTGAGGCTGACCGGTCTATAATTACCCGGGTCCTCCTTCTTGCCCTTTTTGAAGACTGGAGTGACATTTGCTTTCCTCCAATCCTCGGGCACCTCCCCCGTTTCCCAAGACTTGGCAAAGATGATGGAGAGCGGTCCAGCAATGACTTCAGCCAGCTCCCTCAGCACCCACGGATGCATCCCATCTGGACCCATGGATTTATGGATGTCCAGACTATTTAATTGCTCCCTAACCCAGTCCTCATCAACTAAAGCAAACTCCTCCATTGACCTGGCTTCATCCAGCGTCTCAGGGGTACAGGGCTCCCCAGGACAGCCTCCGGCAGAGTAGACAGAGACAAAGAAAGCATTCAGTAATTCTGCCTTCTCTGTATCTTCTGCCACCAGAGCACCCACCCCATCCATCAGTGGGCCTACATTGCCTCTGGTATTAGTTTTATCAGCTATGTATTTGTAAAAGTTCTTTTTGCTGTCCTTGACCCCTCTCGCCAGCTGTAATTCTAAGGAGGCCTTGGCTATCCTAGCTGCCTTCCTACATCCTCTAACAGCAGCCTTATATTCTTCCCAAGTGGCCAGCCCCTGTAAACTCTCCTCTTCTGCTTGAGCATACCCAACAGATCCCTATTCAACCACGCAGGCCTCCTGGCTCCCTTCCTTGACTTCCTTCATGTGGGGATGCTCTGATCCTGAGCGTGGAAGAAGCAATCTCTGAATGCAATCCAGCTATCTTGGGCCCTTTTTCCTTCAAGCAGTCTTGCCCATGGGATTTCCCCCAGCAATTGCTTGAAAAGGCCAAAGTTAGCCCTGCTAAAGTCCAGGGTTGCAATTCTACTTGCTATTCTGTTCCTGCCACCCAAGATGCTGAACTCCACCATCTCGTGGTCACTGCAACCCAGGCAGCCCTCAACCTTTACTGCTTCGACCAGACCCTCCTTGTTAGTGAGGATGAGATCCAGCAGTGCACCTCTCCTAGTTGGCTCCTCCACCATCTGCATGAGGAAGTTATCATCAATGCACTGGAGGAACCTCCTGGACTGTGGCTGGCTGGCTGAATGGTCCTTCCAACAAACATCAGGGAAGTTAAAATCACCCACAACAACCAGGGCGTGTGACTGTGAGGCCACTCTCAACTGCCCATAGAAGGCCTCATCAACTTCCTCAGCCTGATCTGGTGGCCTGTAACAGACACGCACAACAGTGTCACGCCTGCCAGCCTGCCCCTTGATCCTGACCCATACACTGTCAATTCGCTCGTCATCCACTCCTGGGCAGAATTTAGTACATTGTAGTTGCTCTCTCACATAGAGAGCAACTCCACCACCACGCCTGGCTGGCCTGTCTTTCCTGAAAAGGACATAGCCATCCATGACCACGTTCCAGTCATGTGAACTGTCCCACCATGTCTCCGTAATTGCCACCAGATCATAATCTCCCAACGGAACACAGGATTCTAACTCCTCCTGCTTATTCCCCATGCTGCGCGCATTGGTGTACAGGCATTTCAGTGAGTGAGCAGAGCACACCAATTTCTCCCTAGGGGCATAGGAGGCCACCCAGTCCTCATCAGTTTTAGAATGCTGCCCCACTGGGACAAGCCTAGATACAACCCCATCCCCCTTCGAGCCTAGTTTAAAGCTCTCCAGATGACCCCAGCTAATTCCTGCCCCAGCATCCTTTTGCCCCTGCGGGATAAACCTTTCCCACGTGACACTGTCTGGACTGGTGTCTTATAAAACCAATCATTATCAAAAAGTCCAAAGCCCTGTCTGTAGCACCAGTCTTGGAGCCAACCATTAAGAGATGAATTTTCCTATTCCATCCCAAATCGTCACTAGAAGACGGAAGGAATGAAGAGAAGATCACTTGAGCCCCTGAGTCTTTCACCATCCTTCCCAAGACCTTGAAATCATTCTTCATTCCCCTTCATTCATTTTATTTTACCATTCTTGAAATGTAACATAGCATCTCCTATTAGTACTACAGATCATAAAATTTGTCCTTACAATTTTGTATTTCATGCAGGTTGCACTGCATTATTCTAAGAAAACCATTAAGTACTCCAATTTCTACACATATCTTAACTCTCAGAAATATATATCACCATGTTTTATTTTCAATGTTCATTCCCTTAAGAAAAAAAAAAAAAGCTGTTTATTGCTGTAATTAACCATCAGCTGGCATAATCATTTTAATGTTTTTCTTGTGTATTACACAGATTACAAGTCCTGGAAAAAATCTACTAGGTAGTAAAATGTCTTTTAAATAAGTGAACCATATGAATTTAATGTAGTAAACCTACATCTCCAATGACACATATCGCAGATGCAAGTGATAATATACAATTCCCTAATTTTTTAATTACTATTGTTACATCCACAAAATCACTAAACTTATGTGAATTCAAAGCAGAATTCAAAGCAGAATTAAAATTCTTCAATTTAACTCAAGTTCTTCCACTGATACTTTTTTTCTGAAAACCACTTCAACAAAGGCTCACTAGAATCTTTTATAGCAAAAATTCAATACCCAAAACATAATGGTATATGGTAGTACATTTACATATTGGGTTTGATTATTATGCAATAAATAGGGGACAAGTTATAACCCAAACAGAGAATATCTCTCTCTTCTGTGAGACTACTTGCTGGATTAAAAAAATCTTATTGTAGCTACACATTTTTGCTAATGAAATCTGGAGATCTCCTTATTAGAGCCTCTCAACATGTTCACTAAGAAAACATACATTTAATAGGTGTTTATTTAATTCTGTATAGGAGGGAAAACTATCTTTCAAACGATCTGGAACTGAAACTTTGAATGCATCTTCCCACATAAATTCAAAAGAATAAGGGGAAAAAAACCCAAACAACCAAACAAACACCAATCATAAGCTCTTGTTTAGCTCAAAGTCAAAAGGAATAAGCAATTTTTAAGAATTTTTAACCAATTCCATAACCAACAAATGCTTTGTTTACAGAAATATCTATAGGAATTTAAATCCAGGTCTCCCTCCTCCCCTTTTCTGCATAATAAAGTTTAACCAATACAAGAGGCTGAGTCACTTAATGGAGCAAAGCCACAGTGCACCAGGCTTTAGCAGTGGGAGCAACTCTCTTGCATTTTGTCAGTGTGCTTGTATTTGCACTTCTGTATTGCAGCTCCTTAATTTATGTTTCAGCCATATCCCATTTTCTTATTCTACGCTTCTATTAGCACAGGATCTGAGTGCAGACAAGCCTTATATATAGCCCAGGCAGTGCAAACAGATGGTTTGTTTGCATTATGCTGTCATCACTATGATTTATCGCAAGCACTCCCAGAGTAAGACATTAAATTTAGCTTATTGTCCCTCAAGGACCAGGTTTTAGAGCTTCTAGTGGAGAGTAGAGCAGAGCAGATGAAGGCTGTAAGGCTTCCCACAGTCACCAAATTGATTTTTTATGTCCCTGTGGTGCTGAACCACGGATTCATAAAGTTAGGTCGAAAGCAAGTTTTTCATTAGAACTGGTGCTGGAACACAATGATATCATCTCCTTTGTAAAACATGAAAATGCCAATTGCTGAGTACTTGCTACCCCAAGACTCTTGCACCCTGCTGATACAGTAACACAAGAGCTCGGTTAACTATTATTTTCCTTGCCATAAATACCTCAATGGTGAATCAATTCAGAGTCAGAATACCAGCATAGGGGTCACAGCACCAAGAACAACTGCAAGTCTTGCTTCTCCTGCACAAAGAAAACTGCTGGAGGAAATACTTATTTTAAATACTTCTGGGTTACCTTTACTTGCTTTCAAAGATTTACAGAAAAGGTTGCCATTTATCCTGCTATATGTGATCACAATTCTGTCATCTGCTTCAGGAAAGTGCAGTCTGGTGAGACATTCCTGCCTGATGGTGGGAGAAGAAGAACGTGACTGAGTCAGAAAGAAGTGGCCACCCAGATCTGCACGTAAGGCAGGATGGTTCTGATCTTAAGAAAACACCACCAAATGATTCAAACAAACAAACTGATCATTCACTGGCTTTCCTAATGGAGACTGCCCACTGTGACACACGTGTAATTGTTTTGGGTTATACATCCATTTCATCACAGTTTAGCACCTTATGGATTTAAGAAACACTAATATTTTTTGCCATCTCCATTTTTAAAAATAAAATTTTAATACCACTAAAATTAAAATGTAAGCAGTAACTTAAATGAAGATTCATGCTTTAGAGCATTACAATGCAGTTTTGGTCAGCTTATATAAAGGTGCTTCAGAGGTACTTCATGTTAAAATTGGAAAATATAGGAAGTTATAGAAGAGTAAATTGAAGGCTGTACTGGAGGTTTTGGCAAAGAGGAAAGACTGTTGAAGCAGATGACTAAATCTTGTATTTGTGGCCACAAATGCTGTGACCATGAACTAAGATTGAAAAAAGAAGATAAAGTTAGGAAAGATGAAGACATCAGGTATGGAGCACAGTGGTACAGAAGTAATGAAGAGCAGCAGCTGCTCCCATGCAAGTACTAGGGAAATCTGTAGTCTGAGAAAGTCAGTTTACAAAGCACACAGTGTTAGCCCATCCCTGTGCTCTCCTGTTTGTCATACGTAAGAACAAACTTTCTGCAGAATCCTGTGCAAGAGCTCTTAGTTTACCAAGTCTACCAGTAACCTCTTAGATATCAGCACTGTACAGACACACAGTGCATTCCTTTCACTGTTATCAAAGATGTATTCTCCCACAAAGCAGCAGGAACATTCTGCCTCCATAAATTGTCTATCTGCAAGTATCAAGCCATGACATATAGAATGTGAAAATTTGGGCTGAAGATCTAACCTATACTTTTTTAATAAGGTCCTAACCTCAGGACAGACTGTTCCTGCTCTGAGACACAGGACACATCCTGGACACAATTGCTTTGGTCACATAATCTGTAAACAGCATCTTGGCCACACAGAACGTGTCACCTGAGACAATGTGTCACCCCTTGCCAGCCCCCAGAATGAGGCTTTGTTGCCTCCACTCTCTTTTGTTAGTAAGTACCTTTGCTTGTTGGTCAGCTCCAATAGGAAAGTGTCTTGGACCTGGCACAGGATCCTGCTCCAGAGAGAAGCTCCTGTGAGGTAAGCTTCTGCCATGCTGCTAAAGAGCCTAGGAGGGTAGAAAGCTGGAGACATGGATAATTCAGAGGTCAGCAGCAGCAAAGGAAAACAGGGGTAGAAAGATCTGCCCTGGTTCTGGGGAGTTTGAAGAGGAGACGCTAGGAAACCCCAGGAAACCTGTGATGGAGAAGATTCTAAGGCAGAGAAACACCAAAACAATAACTGAAAGGAACTGAGCAGGGAAATGTGTACTATATGGGTCGTGTTAAGGCTAACAACTCTCCAGCTTGATATGCAACATGCATATGGTCTGTGTGATGCTGGACAACCACTTGAAAAAGAAAAGATCATCACAAAGTTGGTAGACAAGAGGATATAGCACTGCAAACAACACAGACATACAAACATAATTTAACATTATGACTGGACATATATACACGTGGATTCAAGGCACCTTCTATTTATTTAAGAGCTGTCTGCATTCTTCATCTCATAAATAGCAGGATAACTTCCAAAAATATGTTGGGTTCTGGAAAACAGGCATTTCAAAAGAAATAGATAAAGTCCTTCTTACATGTTAACAAACATATAAATTTGGCTATGTGCCCTTGACAATGAGGATATGATAATATTATCTGCCTGTTTTTCCTCAGCATGTGTCTGGATAGCATATACTAATTTCAACATTTTTATTACCTGGAAAATTTTTGCTTAAAAACTAAACTAGAACTCATACTCCTGAAATGTTTTATTTTTTATAATAGGAAAGCCTTTCTGACTCATATACTCAAACTGAATAAAGGAAGACTTACTCCTTCCCCATGGGACTCTGTCTATTAATTCTTGTGTGTTACAATGAGTACATAGAAAATGGCAAGTCAGTCAAAACACAGAAATATCACCTTTAGCATTTTTCGTACTTATTTTCAATTATATATATATATATACTTCTGTTTTCTTCCATACCTGTACAATATATGAAAATAAGCTTTTTTATATCCTCAATCTAATTTTGTGATTTCTCATTTACTGTTTTTTACATCTCAAGATGAGAAATATTTTTTTAAATACATCTTTAAGTGGTTCTGGAAGATCATGTTTCCTTTAACAATTATGATGATTAAACCCATATTTAATACCAGTGTGGAAAAATAATAAAAAAATAAAATAAGAGTACAGAATGGATTGTCTAAGAGGTTTTATAGCTTAACTCATCAGGAATATCTGAGATCATAAACTACACATCATGATGAAGCTAGACCCTAAACTTGCATTCATGACTTCACTGGTAGTCTTCGAAAAACAGGCATGGTAATTCACAATAAATAAAAAGTATCAGAATCCTGTAAGCACCTAAATCCGTCCTGCTAAATACAAAGGAAAATATTTATACTTGAAACAAAACATTAGCAAACTAGTCCCAAAGACTAAGGCTCAAAAACCCCTCCACAACTTCAACCTACATTTCTGAAATGCTTTAATCTTATAATTCTATAACTGTTCTTAAGAATATCTGCTAGTAGCAGACTGACTGGTGTGACTCTGAACTAAATTTTCCCAACTGAGTGAGAGGATACAAAAATTCATTTTTAAATATTTTCTTGTCTAAATATTGAGATAATACACATTTCTCATGGGGTTGGGCAGTTGCCTGTTCAAAACCATTTCTAAAAAAGGTTAATAAATTCAGTAAATGTCATAAATGTTTCTTGATGTTCTTTGTTTTCATATTTCAAAAGCCTGCGACATCCAGTCAGGAAACATAAGCAACAGCATGTACCAGTGGAAGCATTCATATCCTGCACCTCACAAATTTTGAATACTCTGCTTCACCAGTGTGTTTGGACTGTTCACTAACCCACCCATAAACTGCAAAAGTGATTTACATAGATGACGTGAGCCTTGAAATCTATAGGTTTTCTTCCTACTTGCTACTGAGCCTAGCATGACTTGTGCACTCATGTCATTTGCTTACCCACAGCAGACTGAGGCAAATACCAACACCCTTTGCCAAAATCAGGTCTTTGCTAGTATTAATGAATTAATGCATGTTAGCTCAGATGATGGCCACATAACTACACAAGTAGATGACTGCATGAATATAAGAATGATTAAAATCCTGGTTAATGCTTATGGAGTGCTGCCAAAGAAAAGTCGTCAGGAAGAATGCAATAATTAATCAAGACTGTACTATTAACAACCCACACATATTCTACTTTCAGTGCTCATATATTCCTCTTTAGGACTTGCTGTCCCCAAACTCGTCATGCAGCACTCATGAGGAACAACAAAAAAGCACTAGCTTCTTGATTTAGTCATTTGTGACTTACGTAAAGACACACTGATAGATGGATGTCTGGAGTCATTAAATGAACTGGACACTGTTTTGTAGGAAGTGGCAGCTGGTCTAAATTAGCTGCTTTGGAAAAGGTCTCTATGCTGCCTTTGCTAGCAAGTAGCTAATACATTACTGTAGGCAGGAACCATGCTTACATTAACATATTAGGCAAGATACAGCTCTACCAGTGGTTGCTGTATTTGTGTTTGCTTATGTTATAATAAATTACTATTTAGTTCAGGATAAAACTGAACACCAAATCCCCTTTATGAGTCTATCTATTTGACACTGGCAGGCAACCATCAAGTAGCTGCACAGTATCTCTCTGGAAGGAGACCAGTGACCTGGAAACTTCTAGTGAAGAGCCTCATGTCAGTGTTTTCACAGTGATACTAATGGAGGCAAAACAAAAGGTGCCTGATTCTTAAAAAAATAAATAAATATATATATATATATATATATGGATCATGGAGAAATAAAATTGTTCAGGAAAACACTTCTTTCATCAACCTTCTGAAAGTCAGAATTGCTAGCCAACTCGAATTTACCTGTCAGTGTTCCAGTTTACCTTTGTGTCCTGACAGAGATGCAACAAAAACATCAACCATGACACACAGCCTCACCTTGCAGATGAAATGGTGAAGAGGCTGTTCGGCCCAGAATGAATTTACAGACCTTAAATCAGGGACAGAGGTAAAATTTGTTTACAATGTATAAACAGGTCATTAGCACTTTCAGCCAACATTAATTTTCCTAAGTGAATATTAACTTTTAACGAAGCAGAATAGTCTTAGGAAAATATCCCTTGTGCAGAAATAAGTGATAGTCCTTTGGTCTTAAATGCTGTGTGCCAAGGGATAGAGAAACACCTAGCATACCACTATCAAAGGTATTTAGAGGACCAGCTCTCACTGTGTTTTTCAAATTAAGCCAAATTTTCCTGAGATTTGTCTTCAACTGCTCATTTGTAAATGTGAGATTTTGTTACATGGTTTTACGATGAATTCTGTGGAATGTAGTTATAGATTACAAGTAACAGCTGTTCCAAAAATATTCCCTGATGGTTTCCCTGTCTAAAACATAATTTTATACTACCTTTAAATATTTAAAATTATTGCTGCTCTCCAAAAAAAAAAAAAAAATCAAACAAACAAACAAAACAGGCTGTCACAACAAATTAGGAATGTCATGTCATTTGGACTGAATGTTTCTGATGTGTTGTATATGCTCTACATATCAACACTAGGTGTAAGTGTAAAATAAAAACTCTCACTTTTCAGGGTAACCTCTATTTTAAGGCTTCTCAGTTCATACTCTCAGACTCCAAGTCCTGTTCCTCTTCTGCGGGACTCTGAGAAGACATTACAGCTATGTGAGAATCTCAGTTTAATTCTTGTATGTATTTCCAAAGGTTTCTGTGCAGGAAGACTGTGGAGAGAGGCTTAAGAATTTAAGCCAATCTTAAACTCAGACGCCTGAAGAAAATTATGCAAAATACAGTATGTATATGTTTTCCTTTTGTTTAGAGCCAAAACCAATGCTATGCTGCTTCTGATGAAATCAGAAAGGTTAGTACAGGTTTCTTGACCAAAGTTTCATTATTACATACATCTACCTGTATAACAAGGACCAATACAAATTGTCATATTGCAACTACATCATACACATCTAAGCCCATTCCCAGACTTAGGTTTAATAAAACCTTCAACTTGTTTAAGAAATAATGCTGTACTCTGTGCATGTCTTAGCACAGATCTCAGTGGATATATCTTTTCCATCCAGATTTAGACATCCTCTATTCAGGGCTTTCTTGGAGAGAAAAATTGTTCCTTCTCGCCAGAGGAGATAAGGCTAAGCTTAGGCTTCCTATAAAATACTAAGTACAAGATCAACATAGCTGTGCAGAGCAAGGTTAAGGAGCATTCTGGGACTGACAGCACTTGTATGGGGATGAGAAGAACTGCGTGGTGGTTAAGATCAAAATTGTCTTTGATGTCTCTTACAGCAGTGAATAGTGGATAACAGAAGAAGGTTATCACAACAGGACAAACTGTAGCTCAGGGATATGCTCTGCCAGAAGTAGATCTTTGTGTTTAATAGCCTTGTGGCTTTTTTTTTTTTAAATATATTTTCGCAGTCACTTTGGAAACTACGTAGACACTTGACATCCTCAGTATTCTGTGGCAAGTTCAGATTAACTTTGTGAAAGAAACTTCTATATTTGTTTATTCAGAATCAGATTATGCCTGTGTGTTTATGATGGCAGGAGGAGCAGTCATTGTCTGTTATCTATTCACCTGCCTCCTGGCACCAAGGACTGCAGAAATCCCTATCATTCACATTCTTTCATTTTGAAATGCAGCTACTTTTAAATACTTCCCTATGTGAAGGCTATTGCATAACTTTAATCATCTTTGTCACTCTTCTTTTACACTTTTGTAATTCTATTATATTCTTTTTGAGATGGGAATCAGCATTGCAAGCAATCCCCAAAAGAAAAAGGTGTCTTACAATTCACTGCAGTGACAATGCAATGTTTTTCTTGAAATTTCCTAACATTCCTTTTGCTTTTTAAATTGTATCTTTTTCTTCAAGTATCATGAGTTTTGATGATTGCTCTCAAAAGGCTGTTAAAATTAAGCAAAAATGTCATTATAACGTCTGCAATTACTAGGCTTTACAGTGTTATAACACCACTTTGAGTTCATGAAAATTACAAGTACTACAGCCTGTTGATTCTACACCGTAGGTGGGTTTTAGCATTTGTATTAATATGTACTCCCAAATGATCTCTGGCAGATTGTCGTGACTCCTGAAGTGTCTGTTAGCATTATGGTAAATTATTCATTATAATTATAGTTTGCTCCTGCCTGCCCCCAAATTGGTTATTAGTGTTTCATGTAAAATTGTTACGTTATTTTTGAAAAGGTAAAAATATTTGTGGTGGTTGAACATTTTTTGCAGTTGATTTTAAAGGCATTTTTATCTTGATATCCAAATGGCATATCTGCCTGTGAGGTCTGAGGATCACTTAAAGAATGACTTATCTTAAATAAGGTCCATATTTTCATCATCAGTTAATTAATAGAAAGGTGTCTTGCAAGGTTCTTATTAAGTACACCAGAAACTGGCAGCACAAAAAAAAAAAAAAAAAAAGCAAAAAAGCTTCTTTATCAAGCTGGAACAGATATTCTCTAATTATGATTTCTAAGTTTGACTGGTAATCTAGTCTAAAGGTTTCCTACAGCAGTAGGAAATGCTCTCTGTGGGTAGGGCCTAACACAGCTTCCTAGAGGACAAAATAATTGTCTCTCCCTGGAGATCAGTTACACTGCTAATGCGTACCAAAAGCTAACCTGGATTACCTGCCGTGCTACCATTGTCTTGTATTTGTAACTCTTCCTACATTTCTTATTGGTAATTGCAGTGCACACGCAAGATGCTTTGACGCAGGCAAAGCGCTGCAAACAGAAGCGTGATCAGAAAGAAGGTTTGTATGTGGAAGAACAGCTGGAGCAGATGGTGTCTCTGTGGATGGCACCGCAAACACAACATCCATCTGGGAACAGAGCTCGATGAATGTAGCGTAATGGGATTTCTGAGTATTTTTGTGAAACCTACTGAGCTTTAAACTAGTGTTATTGAAAGCCTCAATACCCTTTTGTTCACTGAACAGCAAAACTAGGTTTTCTCATTATTCATGTAAAAGATCTCCACGGTTGCAATGGTTCAGAGGTAATTCAAAGATAACAATGGGGCCTTCCTCTATGAACACATATAGAGTGATTTGATGATCACATAATATGCTATGAATATACAATACTCATTGCAATCAGGCAATTTACTTGTCTAAACTGATGATGCTAGTAGTTTCCCAAATAATTATGAGTAGTAAATGTACAACAATACTTGCGATTTGTGAAGAGATTATTCATATACAGATGAAGTAACTACGTGTAGTAATTGGGACAGAGCTCAAATCCAGTTTCTTCTTAGTTCAGTTACCGCTGCCTTCAGATCCTATGAGCCTAAAGGCTACATATCATATACCTTCATTAATATATGACATTTTTTCCCATGATAGTCTCCAAGGTAAGGTAGAAACATACGAATGGACAAGAACGCACATAGGTGGAAAAACAATATTAAAGGAATGGTTACCAATGGGTCATTATTAAAGTAGAAACCTGTGCTCCTGGGTGTGGTTACAGTCAAGACTTTCATTCATTGTCTCAGAGGGGCAATAACAATATTCTTTTTTGCTTTTAAATTAAAGGAAGGACTGGAGATTGTGAAGGACACAACTAATGTGATATCTTTAGACACCACCGTCCTCAACTATGCATGCCTCAGCTTTGTTCATTACTGCTTAGGAACACCTTCCTGGAAAGACTTTCAATTCAAATCATGATCAGAATAGCTTGAAACAGAGAGATGAATATAGTTTATTATGTTTTATGCTAAGGAACTGATCAGCTGACTGGAAGTTCTGCAAGATGCTATGAAGATGATCGTGGTTCATAAACTAGATGTGTATCAACAGTGATGCCTGTTCTGAAAAAGAGCAAAATATCACACTGGATGTGTAAGCAACACACATATGAGACATAGAGTAATCCTCTGGCTTTACTCAACTGTACTTCAAGAACCAGCTTTTTTAAAAAGGTGCTGAACAGCTGAGACAGCATCTGAACAGCAAAAGTTGCCAGGTTTAAAAAAATAACTTTCAAAGAGGGAAATGGGACTATTCAGCATACAAACAAAAAGTCAAAGAGAAATACATAGTAAATATTTTAACACGTAAAAAAACAGCTACAAATAAGAAGGAAATAAACTCTTTTGCCATAGGCAAAGAATTTATAGGCTTAATTACAGCAATTGCAGATGAGGTTGGGCTAGGAAAAACTTTCTCATAGTTAAGATTATAAAGGAAATGGAAAAGGAATGTTGCAGAATCTCTTTCTGAGAGGTTTGTAATAGCAAATAAATTAAACAAGAACCTGATATAAGTGGCTGAGGCACTATCTGGACAACCAAATAGATGAGTTCTTACTGAACTTGTTTTCTATGATCTTACGCTCCTTTTGCAGGAGCATACCTATTCCTTTTGTTAATGTAAAATAAGTAGATAGATAGATAGATAGATAGATAAGTAAAACCCTGCTGTTGTTTTTCAAAACACATGGAAATATATGTTAATACTAATGATTTAACATGATATCAGTGATATTCTTCAACTCTATTTCTAGCTATATTGACTTCACAACAGAACCTGCTTTGGTTTATCCTGATGATTAGCAGAGCAGAGTAAATTAAAACCTGACGGAAGTTTACTTTCTTCATGTCAGTGTAACCAGATTCATATACACTGGATCTAAAACTGGCACCGAGAACATCAGTGCATTGACTTGCTTAATTTAAAAAAATCATTGCTAGTTCCATGGGGACAAGCCCACCCATTCATTGTTTTTAGGGTTAACCCACCCATCCATTGTCCTTTCTGATCCCATTTGTTCTATTATAAATTCCTTATCTTCTGTATTTCCTTCTTGAATTCTAATATTTATTTTAAACTATAAAAGCTAACAAGATCTGCCAGAAACATAAAATTCAAAAATAGAGATTACAGGTGATTATAATGTTATCTGAACTGTTATCTAACTTTTAGCAGGTACTCTACAGTTACTGCTGAAAACTTTTTAAGCTTATGAAGCTTCTAATAAACAAAATCAGTAAGTTTTAACTGAAAACATCAAAAATTCTTACATTGAAGAATGAATTACTATTGATATTTTAATAAGATTTAAAATAAAAATAAAACTTCCACACTGGAATGCCTTTTCTTTATTTCACAGAAATAATTGATTGTGCACATGCTCATGTATTTGTGAATGTAGTAAATACAAAATAAATGCAAGAAAGGTCAATATTAAATTCCATTATTGATAGCTGGATCATTGCATATAAAAACAATAAAACACACATTCACCAGATTTTAGTTTCCTGATCATGCTCGATCTACTGAAAACTAACAGTTCCAGCTGAGCCACCCTAGCTGAATCGGCTGTACTTTGTTACTGCACTTACAATGTACCATGCCTTTGTGAATAAACTACCTTCCTGATACAAGCAAACACATTTTGTTTAGCACTTGTAATGTGCTAAGATCATGCATATGGCCAGCTTTGACAGCTTATCTAGCAAGCAATACTATGATTCTTTGTAATCAACCTTTTTATCCAAAGACAAACAGTACGTATATTGGCTTTTGCATCACAGTCTGGAGCATTAGATAACATTATATTTATGACTAACAAAATTTGATACACACTCACTGAGCTTAAAAAAAGGATTTCACTGGTGTTGGACATCAAGTGAATGCTAAGATGCAAGTGATGTGAAGCCCCTCGGGACACTATCATTACAGAGACTGTTTCCATCAGAGGCTGACTAAAAATACCATAGACCCCAGTGGACTCCTGTTCACTATTCCTTGGTCAAAGAGCTCTTTCTTTCCTTCAGTGCCAACAGATTGCAATTTTGTACACTAATAAAAATACCAGCATCTTCTAAAGGAACACAACATGAATGAAGCCAACTGAATGTAATTTAGTAATGGATTTTAAAAGAATCCCCATATGTAGTGGTGGAAGGAATCAAATTTTAAACTTGAAGTTGTGAATCTACTTTTCCCACCATGTAAGCCCAGCCCTTGAATCAGCATACATAATATTTAGTACATTGCATTCCTTATGGTTTTCTGTATCTACTCTAAATATAGGAAAATGCCATCAACAATATCCTTTAAGAACAATTAGAAAATGTTTCCTAATGTAATCCTCTATAGCTTTTGTTACTGACAATTACAGTGTCTTAATATAATCATAGGCAGTTAAGAAGTGTAATACCATAGTTCTTTACTTCAATATGACAGGTACACCACATAATTTTAAAATAATGCCACTAGAATCCTTCTACACTGCATCAGCTGATCTTGCTCACTGTTGCACTCCAGGGTGACATTGCCATATTGCACACAGATTAAAGTTTTAGTTATGGCCCTTCTTGAAAATTGTTTCACAGAAGACTCCTGCTGCTGCTGAGGACTACATATATACATATATGTATTTATGTATTTATATATATATATATAAGTTTTTGAATCATCAAATTAGTGCAGGAGACTGAGTCCCAGTTCGAAAAAGGGTTTGCGAATTTGGGGCTCAGGTTCCACCTACTGAATCTTGGAAAGGATAGGCTTTGGAGAAAAAGGAGAGAAATGAGATAGGGCGAAGATGCAGGGGTTGGAAGACTGCAAATCATAAAAGCAGAAGTGCTAGAACATATTCTACTAAGACGGAACAAATACCATGCTACCATGCAAGTATAAGTAGATAGTACCTGTAATGGCTTACAGATAGCTACCAAAATGCATGGTAATGCAGTAATGAGGAGCAGATAGCTTCTCTTTTATTTCTTTTTACACTGTTATCCAAACTGTCACTGTGTATCATGCAAACTTTATTGCCAATATTTTTATTAATTTTTTGTGTATTTATGATGTGCTATTAAAAGCAATAAACATTATTGATATTGTGCAATTTCAGAAGTTTTCTTGGAGGAAGCACGTGTGAGAAATTAAGGACTTCCACCAAACTCTCACGGTTTCTGCCACTTACTTAGGCCACAGGAGCTCCAGTCAGCACCTGGTTACCCATACAAAAATAATGAGATAGCAAGACAGATAGAAAGTAACCTAACTATTTCCAACAACAAATATTGAGAAACTCATTGTGGAGCAGACAACAGCTTTCTAACTACGCAAGTCACTGGGATGTGAAAGAATTAAATTAAAGCCTCTGGTCTGAATTATTAAGTTATATTTTCCTTATTTGTCTGTTCTCAATGAATCCAGAGCCTCCTGTTTTCACAGGAGTGGAGCTTTTGTCAAAATTAATACAGATCCAATGAAATATTGTTTTATCTGAACAGCCATAGAAGTATGAAGATAAAATCTTATCTTTTCTTCCTCTCAGAACCTGTAAATCCTTTAAGACCAGAATATACAAGTGTCCTTATCCTTGAGTGGTTTGATTTGGTACAGGGGATACTGAGTAGCTTTTAATTTAATGAGTGTTATTCCCCTGTTTCTTTCAAAATTTCTGAAGCCCATCTCTCAGACTCCAACTCTTGAAAAAGTATTTTCTAATCAGTGCCAACCTGGCCCACTTTGCTAAAACTGGTGATTTTCTTGATTTTCTTACAGCACCTCCTGGGATTTTGACAAAGTTTGACTTCTTCCACTTTCTATTTACTGCCACTGTAGTCAAATAAATTTATTGCTTTCCTCTACTGGAATTTTCTCTGCTCTTCCATCATCTTTGTGCCAAGCAAGCACCTGAATGATTGGTTTGTACTACAGCAAGTTTTTCAATTTTAGCACTGGCATTACTACTAGGGCAAGCAATATTATTGTATTATAAAACTGCTAAATTATTAAATATTTTCATGTGCTACAAGAACATATTTTCTCAGGAAAATGGTAGTATAGAAAAATTAATTTTAATATAACTTTGATTTACAAGATTTGTGCTGATGCCTTCACATAATTCAGTTGGTAAAAAGTCCTTTCAATCTGTTACTGAGCAGTCATAACAGATCTGAAATGCACATAAACCACAAGTGTTGCTCTACTTTAGAGTTACTCTCCCTGTTGTAGTTATACTCTATTTAGTTCACAAAAATGTCCCTAATTCATGAGCAAAGCAGCAAGTGAAAAACATTGCCCATTAAATTACAGGCCAATTCTCACTGCTCGGGGAGGACGGAGGCCATTATAACCCTTCCATAAACCTCTGGCCAAATGTTTTACTGTCGGACAGGAATTCACTATTTGTGGTGTGGTCTGCACAGTTGTCCCTCAAAGCTGTGAAAAGACACTGCTAAGAGAGGAAAAAATATGAGGAAGAGGACATGCACTTTTTCTCCATTGACACAGAGTCTACAAAGAACCTGAAAACGCTTCTGGAGTGCTTTACTGTGTTCCAAAGCTAAGTTCTGTCCCTATGTATAAAGAAATCATACCAGGCTTCCTGAAATGCTTTTATTCCTTATGCATTGTCCTGGCTGGAAAAAAAGAAGGTAAGAAAGAGCCTGTTTGGAAATCCTTGCAACCTCATCTTGATTCTTTTATTGCACAGAAGCCAGGGGACATCAGAGGCACTTGTAAAGAACTTCCTTTTCATAGAGTCTTCTTTTGGATGAAAGAAAACCACCACAATGATATGCAATACTCTTAGTTTTCTCATGAGAGCACTGTCAGGAACATCCCATAACACAAGAGAATACAACTACCAGTAAAAATATATTAATATGAGGTTAGCAAGTGATTGCCTTTTCAGTGGAACTGCCTCACAAAGATGTCGTTTCTCAGAAGTGTCAATATCCTGTTTCAAAAATTATGGATGTTTTGGAAGGCAGAATCTCGTTGTGCATTAAAACTAATTCTCTTTACACCTTGGGAAAATGGTATTTTTTGTGTGTACATATTACCATTCCTTTCCACCAGACTTGTTGATCAAAATGAGGTTTTTTGTGTTCTTTCTGTATGGTAGAACTTGATAGTAGGAGCAGGTATTTCTTTGCACACATTCTTTCTAAATAAAAAGGATTTTGTCAGAGTCTGATTCATCTGAATGCAACAGGAATCAACTAAGAAAGTGCTTACTCCCCATTCCAGTATTTTATAATACATATTATTCAAAGACTCTGTCTGAAATTCATTTCAGGTCATCCTATAAGCTGTTTTTTGTCTGTCCACTGCTTTTTGCTGCCTTTTTTTTTTTTTCTGTCTCTGCTGTTTTTCTCAGACACAAACACACAGCTGCAATCCAATTGATACCTTACCCCACCTTTGTTAGCAGAACTTCAGGATCTCCTTATGGGCCATAGCTTAAGTCCTGCTACATAGTATCATACATAATCTATTTTGGCAAAACAATCCTATTGTTTTGGATTAGTATTCAATGGACAATGTAATTTTCTAACGTCTTTCAATAAAAGACTGCCAAACCCAGTTTCATAATGTTTTCTCATACCTTAACTATGTTTTTTATGGATTAATGGTAAGCCTTCTCAACTAAAAAAAAATCTAAGGAATTTATCATATTTTAAATTTACTCACTGTGGTCAGAAGAGATGACTGATTGATTACAAATACACTACATACTGCTATTTTCAAGAGGTCCTCAGTAACACATAAAGATAGCTCAACTTGCTAGTTAACTGAAATAATCTACTTTATCTTCTTGAAAGGTTGGCAGTCAGTGCACAGTGGAAGTCTGTAAAGTTTTTATGAAGAAAATGGAGAAGGCTGAGGATCTGAAAAGGCACAACAGAGCTGAGGATTTTGTGCTACCCTGACTAGGTAAGTGATATTCACCTCCAAAAGCTCAAGCCAGGTTAGTAGTCTCCCTATTCACAATGGTGGTGGTATAAAGCCTGATACAATTACCTCTTCCTGAAGCATCTCAGGAGTTTAAAACTTGAAAATGACCAACTTGGGTGTGTGCTCACTAGAATGATACCAAACAACCCACATCAAAAAAATAGCCCCAAAAAATTCTTTTTACAGTCAACATCAGCAAAAGTCAAATCTTATCTAATATGAAAATAAATTGACCTTGAAAGAACATATTGGATGATACACTGAGAAAAGATCAGACAAATATGTGGTGAATGCTATACTGACATTTAGGCTTAAACTCTGTTTAAGCAATTACTTCAGAAGCGCTGCTTCTAAATAGGTAATTTATATGTGTCAAATGTATCTGCCTGTCACTGGCTTAGTATAATCAAAAGTATGATTTTTCAAGTCAGAGGAAAAATAACTACACAACGCACATGCTAAGGGAATATGAAGAAAAATGGAATTGCTGAATGTAGATTTTACATCTGTTCCTTCTTCATTTGACTTGGTTTCAGGAAAACCTAATGTTTATTTTCAGATTATTTCCAAGGGACAATTAAGCAAATATAAAGACAGATTCTTTTCCTGGTGCAACTGCTCAAATTCACATCAAAACTATCAGATTCTGTTTATAGCAGCAGATAATTTTACCACAAATATTTGCTCAAAATCAGTTCATGTCCTGAGTGGTTCATAGCGTGTTTTATTCTACTGTAGCAACTCTGCTGCAAGTAAGTCTTATCCTGCAAACAAGATGACCTCCACAAAAATAATCCTCTCTTCTTAAACAGATGACCTTTTCCAGACTGTTCCTCATCTTTCTGGCAAGAAATGTACAAATTCCAGCTCATTAAGTCTTCCATTGTCCACATGGATCACCCTGGAATTAATTTATTCCATCTGCCAAGGATACACTTCAGAAGGATAACATCCACTATGCTGCTCCAGCTACAATGGCGAATCTACAAAACCAAGGTCTTACTCCAATTCTGCCACAATCCTTCCCTTCCTGTTCTAACAGTACAATTTTTAAATCATAGTGCTTATGAAAGGACTTTCCAAGATATTTATGTGGTTGTATTAATAAATCACAGCCCAACTTTATATAGTTCTTTTATCATTCCCAGTTATGAAGGCTCTCTGATGCTTTTAATTTACATTTAAATCTTGCAATAACTTATTGTTTAAAGAAGATGTGAGGCAATTCATATTTTAAATCAGTATGAAATAATTACCTTAAAACTCATGATGGGAATCAAAATTTCATGTACTTAAGATACATATGCTACTTTAAGCATTAAGTACATCTTGCTAATGTGGTGTTAGTCTTGTCTGGAAGACTGCCAGTGAAGCTGAAACTAGCATTTTGACACATTCAATATCACAGGAAACCTTTTAATGAATAACTATTTCTACAGAATTGTTTACATTCAGAAGTTTTAACTAAATCTAATGCTTGTTTTGAGTAGAACCACATTTGTCTTAGCGTGCAGTTAAAGTGCGTATTAATCATAATTTACCTTTGCTGCGTAACATAATGCAATCTATTAAGGAAATAGTTCTTTTAATAACAAGACTTCAGGAAACAGAGAGCTCAATCACACATAAAGAGACAATAAGATTACTGCTAATACACTTTTAACCTTTTAATAACTCATTTTGATTAGCACACAGAGCTGAAGGGTCAGTGGTCAAATTCCTACCAGCCCCCTTTATGGACTGACAGTTTTGTCACCCCAGAAAACAAATCCACAGGCCAGAAATGACCTGGTGTCCCATTTCTCTCCCTCATCCCTGGGGGACCAGAGCTGGGTCCTGAGGATATCACTCTGGGCAGCTGCCAGTGTGAAGACATCAGAGTTATCAAGCACCATGAGGCTCATCTGAGCAGAGGAGTTTTACTTTGTGAGTGGGGCAACTGTAGACAGTTTGCATGGTTGAACCACTTGAAGGTAACTTGGTAAATTCCTATAATTCAGCAAGTCAGTCCAAAAATACCACCCCCTAAGAGTTCACCTTCTGCCTTTATCCACACTGTTAGACTTGATGGAAAACTTATTTATTTATTCTATGCCCATCTCCACATCAGTCTTTATTAAATGTCTCAGCTTTTCTAAAGACTTTGACATTCGTAGTCAATATTTTTCCAATTAACAGAAATATTTTTGAAAGGAATAAAGGGATGCCATTCCAATATTAATCTGTGGTTCAAAACATTCAACAAAGTCTAAAATACAAAACTCGAAAGATAAATTGACTTATTTATGGCTTTCAAAAATAACAGAATTTTAATATTTTGAAAGTATTTAATAAACTTTTTTTTGTTATTTTGGAGACAACTTCTAATAAAACATCTCTTAGTGTAATCAATGGGGCACTAAGCTAATAGAGACACATAGTTTGATGAGGGTATTCTTATTTGATCTTAAAGTTGAAAAAGGGCATCGTACCTGACAAAGCAAAGAATTCTAACCTTCACACTTACCTCAAATTGTTCACCTCTAAGCAGTTATAAGGGGTTGAAACTTTACAGTCAAAATATTGTTTTATTTAACCAGAACAGGATTATAACATGCTGCTGGCCATCAGGAGACTGTTCAAAGTTTAAGTGATGTGGAAATGTATTCATAATCTGAAGTGATCCAACCTCTATAATCTGTAAATCTCAGGAACTAATTTCCTTTTAGGACTGATAGCACCTTTCACTTCTGATCTCTGGCCAACATCAAACTAGTCCCAGTGTCAAACATGTGATGTCTCTGAGGATTCCTTCATGAAGCCTTAGCCATGGTGGCAAACACAAGCTGTGTGCATTTATTTCCAACTTTCAGAAAGTTTGGTCTGATATTTCATGCTAGCAACATCCATGGATGGAAGAAAACTGATGTTTTTCATGAGTTTGTTGGATTCAGGAGTACAAGCCAGTTCTCACTGTATTTTAGTCCTCCACTTTCTTCTCTTTCTCGTTTCAAGTAACTTGGTTAAATCATTGATAGGTCACAGGTTTGTTTCATAAAACCAACCGATTTTCTAATCTCCCTCTGATTTATTATCTGGTTGTTGGCTGCTGAATATCTGGCAAGCACACACATTAGTATCTCACCAAAAAAAATAAAAACAAAATAAAAAGATGATTTTGACATCTGAGGAAGGTATATGCAGATTTTTACAGCTCTTTTTTTTTTTTTTTTTTTAATGCACCTGCACAACTTAGGACTTTGAACTTCCAGGAAAAGGATGGAATTACTAAATGTACCCTGGGATGTCTTCAATCATAGACCACACAGTGAACAAGGTCACATTTCAGTCCGGCTTGCAGCCTCTTCCTCCCATATTTTGCTGAAGGGTTTTGTATTTACTCAGTGTTGGCTCTACAAGCCATGTTTGGCTGGCAGTGTCCTCAGTATATCTCTCTGTCTTTTAAGCAAGAAAGTTCTAAAAGCATTATAGATTGCAGTTAGGTTGGAAATTAGGACTTAACAGTCAGTTTCTAGCTTTCTGTTATTATAATGACTATTCCTGCACTTTAGATTTTGTATTTGCTTATTCAAAATACACCCCACTTTGCAGCTGGGCATCTTGGCTAGCTCTGCAGGACACTGAGAGTATTTAAGATCATTTCACAGGAGTCTCCATGAATGACCTGATCCTACTCATGCCAGCCTTTCATGGTGCCTCCTCTGGGCTTTTGTGGCTTCCACATCAGGCACAAGGCCTCTGCACAACCCCAGACCCATCAACCCTCACACTGCTGCCAGGATACCCCCACACACCCTGTTCTGTCTCCACATGAGGCACTCTGAAATAAGCCACCAAAACCAAGGGACAAAGTTGTGCCTTGTACATGTAGGCAGTAGCTAGTACTGGGGAATATCCAGGAAAACTAAACCCTAAGGAAGTCTGTGATTATCTGAAATACTACAGCATTTTACAAAGAACTTTGAAGCAGGGTAACTGTTTCTTCAGCTGATGAACTTCAGCCATAAGTGTCTGGCTCTGTAAGGATCTCCACAGCCTTAATGAACAGCACCAGCAAACTCCTACAACTGAACTTTTCAAGGTGTCATATGAATCCTGGGAGCCTTGTCTTTATGGCAAACACTATCTCCGTAACCATGACAAATAGCAAAATCTCATCATGTGCTGTTTGTGCAATCAGAAGGACAGATAAGATCCAAAGCACATAGAAAAACAACAAAGTAAAATTAAGCTTTGGTTAAAAATTAAATAGCCACATATACTCGGAAAAACATGCAAACAAACATATATATTATATGATAAAACCCCAGGCAAGAAGAAAAAGCTTAAAGTTTAGAAAATAGCCAAAAGAATATCTAGACACGTCTAAGTGTAAGACTTGCTTTTGTATCACAGGAGGCTCTCGCTCCCAGCTGCAACTTCTTTGTGGTTGACATTTTCACCTCAACTCAGGCCATATATTGGAGCAAAACATCTTTACCTTGTTTTTATCTGAATGAGTATTCACAGAAGCCACTCATTAGAACATTCTCATAGGAGAACTGGAAAAAAAAAATAAAAAGAAGGAGTATATTTAAAAAATTAGGCAGAAAGCATTTATGCTGCAGTGCTCATATACTCTTCCTGTGAAGAGAATCATGTGAATATGGTTACCATCATGCAACCCTTCAAACAGCAAAATGCTACAAATTGTTTCCAGTGAATGTTTGCACACTTTTATGAATTAATTTACTAAATACTAGAAG